>NW_026782514.1:0-662401 GCF_031769215.1 Ylistrum balloti
CATGATGGCACTACTAAACGCTAAAAACGGATCCGGATGGGGCACACAAAAATTCCGTAAAAATGAATTTACAAAATTCTACTTTACTTCATTTTTTCAATAATAAAATATAACCACAATGCTGGGTGCAACTATTTATTGCAACAGGACATCATAACACAATAATACATAAACATGGCCTAAATAGGCTGAAACTATGAAAAACCCCAGACCCAATGTGTGGAAATTGTGAAAAAAAAAAAAAAAAAAAAAGAAAGAAAGAGGAAAGCAGTAGGGAATGCAATAATATATCTCAACCTCTAATTTGGAAGTTTCTGTCCAAAACTGCGCATGGCAGTAACTTTGCTAAGCAAAGAAGGCTCTATGTATCTCCGATATGCATCGCTTTTCCAAAAGCCTATGTCCTGGATCACTTCGCCTGGTAAACCAGCATGGAATGCCCATGTTGCACCTCCCCTACGAAACGAATGTCCGGTCAATTTGGATTGATACCCTGCTCCCATAAGTATAGCGTTCAAAAAAGTTAAAAACCTGTCATGGGACAAAGCTTTTAAAACATTTTCACAAAGCAATGGGGATTGTCCGTTTGAACCTAGCAGTACATGTAAACTATGGAGACGAAATAAGGCTGAGGCTGGGCAGAGAGGATGACCAGTGATAAACGGGATGATGACATGTAACCTTTTCTCACGAAACTGGATTGTTTTTGTGTAATCAAATGATATAATATAGTCCATGTCCTTATTTGTGACTTGAAAAATGCGCAAAACTGGAACATTTGGATCACGCATAAGAAAATTTCCTGGTCTCAGCATCCCATAAAAACCGATCAAACATGCACACCATACCGATAAATCAAAAAGACGGAATAAATTCAAATGCTTCTTGATACAAAGCAACATATCTGGAGTCAAGAGAGGTGCACCAGTTTGTGTATCCCCTAAGGCTCTTTTCACACCATGTAGCAAATGTTCGACATGACAGCAGTCCTTCACTGGGTCCTTGACGCCACAAGATTTATGAAGATGTTTTACAATCACTAAATAATTCTCAATTGTCCGATAACTGAAACCTTTCACATGCGCTAGAAAGGCAATGTAACTAGAAATACCATCCTCTGATATTGGTACCGCAGACAATGACATTTGCTTACAAAAAGTCAGATAGCACTTTAACTGCGACCTATAAACCCGCTTTGTACTCTCTGCCCAACCTTGTATTCTGAAACTATCCACAGCCTTTTCTAGGGTGTTTGCGTCCTGACAACCACCTGAAATAAACAAAATCATAAGACATATGACGTAATAGATCAAAAATGGTAAAGTGATCATACATATATTGACAAAAAGGCAGTAGTGTATAAACGTCACTCAATCTGTGTTCTTCATGTAATCTAGATATACTGTCTGCGATTAAATTCCTCTTCCCGGGAATATGTATTGCAAAAACAGAAAAATTACAAAAGGCTTGCATGAAAAATAGAAATCTTACATACGTCATGATAGTAGGGGTTTTGCTCGACATCTTATTAATTACACTTTTGGCTGTGACATTATCAGTGTAAATAATTACTTTCTTATTTTGCAGAAAAACAGACCACCTAAACAATGCCAACACAATCATAATGGTTTCTTTACAGTTAATATGAAGAGGAAGAAATGTCCGGCATATCAATTGACCAATTAATGTACATATAGTCTCCTGAGAAGTAAGCACCTCCCCCTTCACAACAGGCATCACACTGAATATTAGTCACAGGTTTATCCTCTAAGATTTTAGTTTTGCCATTAAACACTTTTATAAATACAAGCCACCATTTGAGGTCAGCAAAAAAATTGTCGTTCAACAACACTTTGTCTGAATGAGAAACTAATGAGTTTTTTAAGTCAAGCATACGGTGTAAAAAGGATCGACCCCCTTGAATAACTTGTGATGCCCAGTTTAGACTGCCAATCAATGATTCTAATTGTCTCTTTGTAGCACGCCGCTTCTTGCTAAATGTTTCCAGTAATGAATGAAAGTCTGCAAGTTTGTCTTCTGATAAAGAGAGTGTCATATCAATGGTATTAATTAATACACCAAGGAAAACTAGACTTTGAGTAGGACCTACAATTTTGCTATAATTAATATGAAAACCAAGCAAACGCAGTAAACCGAGTAATTTATCTAAAGAGCGTCTACACCTCTCATAAGACTTGTCAATAATAAAAAAATCATCTAGGTATGCAATAACGATGACACCATGAAGTTTTATAACCCTACATACTGCACTTGACAAAGCCTGAAACACCCTAGGTGATTTTGAGGCACCAAAAGGGAGCTTTGTGTCATAAAAATATGTGAACTCCGAATCCCCATCAAATTTCCAGTGTAAGCCTGTAAGTTTATGATTGGATTTATGAATACGCACACTTCGATATGCATTCTTTAAATCAACTTTGCACAAATAATCGTTAGGCTGAATAAGCTTGCAAGCGTCACGAAGATCCATATATGTACAAGACTTTTCATTCACAAAATTATTGATTCAAAATTTTGTGGGCATACTCGCGTCATGAATAAGGAGTTATTTCCCTTTGGAACACTTCCTAAGGCACTAGTAATTAAGGGCTTTATTTTGGTTATAATATAGTTTCCATTCAAGATTTCAGACTTGATAACATTTTCAACTTGTGTTTTGTTTGATAGTGCAGATCGATAATAGTCACAACACACTGGCACGTTGAATTCCGGAAAATAATCCACAATAGAAAAGCCATCTCGAATGCCATTTATTAGAAAATGAAATTCTGGGTCACTGCAAGGTAATACTGAATCCCAAGCTTGTAAATTCAGACCACATGTACGCTTGGGTTGAACACTACTTAAAAATACTACTTCGTCAAATTTGGTGTGTTTACATTCTCCTTTTTTGAATGCTCAACTGCCTTATGCTCACGTGAAAAACAAATAGCACAATTATGCGCCATGCGACAGCGCTGAAAATCACAAACTCTAGCATTGTATTTCCGACATATTTCACGTCCATCAGGCATAAATGGACCACGCCCCTTAACTTGTGATTTCCCACTGTCCTTGTTTTGAGGTTTTGTCATTGAATTCAATGCTCTCATCGTGATACTATTTGACTTTGGTACAAGATGGAAATCCCGGAGATCCTTCTGGGGCTCACCCCACTTGAAACCTTCCTTAGCTTGAGAATCACGGTATTCCTTATCATATAGTAAGACGCTATGTCATAAATGATTTGATGCCAAACGAAAAATGCTCTGGGTATAGCTAACATAACCGTAAACTTCTTGCAGAGCTAAGTCCCCTGTACGTAGGAGATCTTTCATGATACCCAAACTTGCGTATCCCCACTGTTCAATGGAAACTTGACTTAAAGGGGTTTTCTTTTTGTCAAACTGTAGTTTTGCCCCACTGCCAATATCAATCACACACCCCTCATCTTCGATAGAATCCACTGACGTGAGAAACAGATAGTCAACAATATTTTTGGCTTTCTTATGAACAGTACATGTACCTGGCTCAATATGTCTGGAAGGGGCACTCTTCGGTTGAAGCGCCAAAGACAGCGCATGGGATAAGTCAGCTTGGCGCTTGTCAAGTCTGGCTTTAGCTAACTGTAATTCCAAATCATCACATTGGGCCTGAAGCCTAGTTATCTCAGTCTGTAATCTATCCTTGCTGGTGCGTATTGGGACATCAGGCTGGGTTTGGGTGTCTCGTCGGAATGAGGCCGAACATGACTTTGGGACAGTAGGCCTATGTTTTGTAATCTTAGGAGTGATTTCAATTTGCACGTCGTCATCGAGTTCATGCAAGACATTATTACTCTCGGACTCAGTTTGCAAATCACGACGAGGATGAAAACTGATTTTGTCACAGTTGTTCCCATTCAGCGCCATCAGCACCTCGGCATACCGATTGCCAGCATTTTTTCTAGGTGTCCTCTGCATCTTTGATGATGTTTAGTTTTTGGCAAAAGCAAATTTAAGCATGCGGCCTAGCTGCGGCCATGATGGCACTACTAAACGCTAAAAACGGTCCGGATGGGGCTCACAAAAATTCCATAAAAATGAATTTACAAAATTCTACAATAATGCATATAATGATAACTCTGAAATTACATCATTGTTATTTTGTAAAGAGATATTCACAAAGCACATTGGGATTTAGCGTCATGTGTACATTATACACATGATCTGTCGCTATAATTAGTCTGTGAAACACAGACGTAATAATTATTCAACCATGAACAAACAATGTTCTTTCGGTTTAGATCGAGGTACAAGCTCAAAGCGACCTAATGCTGTAGGACATTTTCACCGGTTGGTAATGTCAATAGAATATAAGTAAGTAGACATTTTCAGTGTAACGTTTCAATGACTACAGCGCCACCTTCATCAGATGTACTATTCTGCTGTGGCTATAGATTAACATACGTAACAGTCTGTTAAATCAATAACCGATAAAAAGGATTTCTAATGGCGGATAATCATGGCACTGTTGTAATGACGACAGATCAACTGTTTTAGGCTGCTTAATGCCAAAAATTTATCAAGAAATAATATTATAGGAAGCCAAGTGTCTATAAATCAGTACAATTTTTAAGTGTTAACAATGTTACATAATTAAATAAGACAGGTAAATCTATCTATTTAGCATTCAAAAACAGGTCAGAGAAATTAAGAACGAGCGTTTTCTGTGATATAGAATGTTAACGTATTAATTGTATACTCATGACCTTGTATCTGTATATCTGTGTGTGTTTATATGTTGTTACCTATTGACTGAAACAGCATTGGAAATGAAATAAAAATGAAAGTTGAAACTGATTACCGTCCCGAACAAGTAACAATGACTATATAATGTTTTAAGTTGATTTATACGTATGAGTACTTTCATATAGAACATCAAAGTCAAAAATTAAATCCACATAGTTTTACATATGTATATGTACTGTCATGTTGTAGATAGGTTTTAGGTATGCGAGGCAAATGTCTGGCATCAGACTGAGGCACATGTCTAAAAAATTAAAATGGTATGTACACAGTACACTTTTTTTAAAAATGACAAAAATGTCACATGAAACCGTGTACATCTTTGTAAAAATCCTTAATAACAACTGTTAATATGTTAAGTATACCCTTACCAGTAGCAATAGACATGGAATAGTTAATAAAATTAAATATGTCCGTAAAATTTATACAGGAAATTCTACTGATAATTTTAAGTACGGAGTTGTGTGATGTGATCTCGGAATAAAAACTACATATAAATATAACTCCAAAGTTAAAAATTTACTGCCGTGTATTTCCCTCGCCTATTGTGTAACTTCAGTCGATACATAAGAATGGGCTCGTCATGTCAAAGGGAATGAGCGACCTTATCATGATCTTTAAAGGCAAACTTTCCATGTTATTTATCAATTATGTATAACATTTCAATAAATCTACGATTTTATCCCATATTACTAATAGCATATGACCTATTTCTATATTGCAGTTTCGCTTTTAAGGTATTGATAATAAGCGTGGCGAGATGACTAGCATATTCTTTGGATATTCATCCCCATGAAACGATGATTCCTTAAAGACGTTCACAAGGAAATATGGATGAAAAAGAAAAGCACGCTCTTGAGCTCGTAAAAGCACAAACGAGTGCTAAGCTCGACCCATTTCCTGTTTTAAATGCACTGCTTGATCGACATATCATCAGTGCTGAACAATTTAGAGTTTTTCTGCAAGACTCCAGTTCTGAAAATGGGGATACTATGTTATGGCATGCACTTTTTGATCATCTTCAAAAGCATTGCACATTTTTAACACTGATAGATATACTGATGAAGGCAGGGCAGTTTGGCTTGGCACAGATGTTGATCGACCTGATTAAAGGGGACAGTGGAGATCACAAAATCGCCCGCGTTTATCGGATACAAACAGACAAGCAAAAGTCAATCAGAATATTTTTTAGGAATTTGAAATCACAAGTCCATGACGCATCCTTAAAAAATCCTAGAGAAACCCTTCGCAATTTGGCAGAGCGGTATCATACAAAAATGAGTTGTGAAAGGGATGCTTCCAGAAAGATCTATTTAGCCGACAAGTTAGTCGCCATTTTGGGAGTTGAAATAGACGCACATGCGATCACTTTCGATAACAAGCTTTCACGTCATGAACTGTTTGACGAACTCAAGGCTCTGATGCACGATAGCAGTAATACTATGGTGACAGACATAAGTTATAACAGTAGACTTGCAAACGCCCATGCTATTGGGGGACGTTTTTCGGAAGGACGGGATATGCTGGTGAAAGCACACTGTTCGGCATCGAATTTCACAGCCTGCTTAGAAGTAGCAAACATGTACTATGTACAAGTTTATGTGTTACTGTGGGAGTTCGAAGCTACACGCTCTCAGCGACTGAAGTACTCACTTCTTGAGATGGCTGCAAAAGGTATAATGAGTCTACAGGAAGAGGAGGATTCGATCCGAATACTATGGACAAGAATGTTTCTCCTTAGAATGATCTTCTGTTTACTCGGTATAGGAAATCGCGCAAACGTTCTTCCTAGTTACTCACCAAGCCAAGAAGACATCGCACAGGCGTTTCACCTGCTGCAAAATGTCAGTTGGGATGGGATTTGGAAAGGAATTGAAACAAGAAGAGAGATGTTTTACTGGGTAGCTATGTCGAGATGGAATGCCCTTAAAGGTAGGTTTACTGAGGCTCAAGCAGACAATCTGAAGGCTCGAAACCTTGCACTTTCGGGCCAGTTCAAAGAACTCGCATTCATCGTTGACTATTCGAAGGATTTGGAATGTGTTGCCTCTACCTCCCAACGTGACCACGAAACACCGGAAATACTTTGGGGTCCCGACCCGTCCACGGAAGCTCCGATTAATCCTGGGAACGATTTTTCTCACGAACTTAACTATGGATTACACAGTGGAAGCAACTGCGCCGCGGACTGTCGTGGCTTAGAAAGCTACAAAACACAAAGTTGTTTAAGTGGACACTCTGGTGGACAGAATTTTGAGGATGAAAGTATTTTGTTTCAGCAAACAGACGAAAATCATCGATTTGAAAGATCGCTGGAGCATATTGATTCGGATGAAGTAGGACGTTGCGATGAATTGAGATATCGACTCTTGAACAAGAATCACAATATTCAGAATTTGAATGGTCTCAGCCGCTCTGTTTATTCAATCCAAGAATTCTGTACCGGCAATGGAGAAACAGATATCACCTCACCTTATAACAGTGATTTAGGTCAGTCAGTGTTACACTGGAGCTACTTACGTCATATGGAAGATGACGATTGCAAACATCAAGTTGTATACCTATTTCATCAAGCGGCTGCTTCGAGGCAAAATGGTTTTTGCGCCGACAGCGGAAAAGAAACTTGTGAGATAGCAAGTGATCCACACAGGAATATGGACACCGAAGAAAATATTTCGCTGAACTTTCCGGACTGTGATCCATACGATTCGCTCGATAGTATGCTTCTATTCGGTTCAGAAACACATGAACCAGGTGCGTGCTTTAACAGCTTGGTTTTGTTTGAGGACCGCGGGGAACCAGAAGGGGATTCCATCACGTAGTACTGTAGTGATCAGAAGACTGGTGTTATGTGTATGTAATGCTACATTATAGAAACGTGTTAATATTATTGATATATTTTTGATATAGAATTGTACTAAGCATACGTGCTGAACATTTGTTATCTAAAAATTCATTTGAAAATTTTTAAATCATGAAAGCTGAAGGTAATTAATATTTCACAAGATTTACACTTGAAATATCTTCTTCTCAATAAATCTTAATTACCGAGAGATCACCAGGAATCTAAACAAAGCAAAATGACTGATATTTTAGTAGATACTGATATGTTCCACAAATCAGATAATGATGTACATATACGTAATAGAGACGTGAACATTTTTTTTCACTACCTAACATATGTTTACAAATGTCTTTAAAAAGACGATATGATAATAATGTTCCTTGGATATATGAAAGACGGTGTCAAGGAGAGATTATTAGATTGAGTATTCCTTTGATGTGAAAAAATAATTACATCTTGTGCGATAATTAAGTAAATTATGTCATTCTATCTTCTTGATATGGTGGAAGCGTTCGTGGGGGATTGCGTGGGTCAAAACTGGAGCACTCCGGAGAAAGCCGTGCAGCTCGGCAGGTGCCCGTATATCATTTTATCTACGACTGTTGTACCAAAGTTTCATCAAATAAAAATGTTGATATATAAGAAAAATGTTTTGTAAAATTACATCTCGATTAAATGTTTTTTAACTAATTTTCTAAACAAATCCAAATTCATACATTCACAACAGGGACTAGCAGTCAAATCAATATTGTTCAGCATTTTGTTCAGTTTTTGTATTTTTTGTCCTTGTCAGTAGAGGCAGAAATAAAAAAAAAGATGGCTTGTTGGAATACTACATTTTCCTCGCCGTTGTTCACAGCCTCGGTGAACGGTAACCGTGCTGTCCTTCACGCGTTACTCTGTGGTCTTCCACTACAATAAGAGTCGCCTCCCTTTGGACATATCTTCTCGATGACAAGTCTTCAGTGGTACGGGAAAATGTACACAGATTGTAAAAAATGAACAGCACCTTTTGATACCTTTTCAAACTTAGAATTGATACAATAGTGTCAAATCCGTCCTTCTAGGTCTCGCTAGTGATGCTGAGGTCCTCAATTTTGAAACAAGGGTCTAGAATGACGTCACAGTCAAAAGAACATACATAACATATTAAAATAACAAAATTTTTCATCCAAATCATCTGGAACTTAAAGTATGCTGCATATTCATATACGTCTACACTGTAATAGAAAACAACAGCGAAGGTAATTTTTCCAGCAAAAACATGGATTCTGTTCAGAACTATGCAAGAAAATGGATGGAACGAGAACATGCTGTGTTAGATTCACTTTCTGAGATAGTGAAGTCCATTCTGTCCATTATTCGTTAAATAACTTGCTGCTATACATCTTACAAAATTTGCCAGACAGGTATGCTATTGTGCCTGAAGATAAGGCGTCCAATAACTTGATCTTTGTCTGCAAACATTATAACATTTCATGTTTATAAACAGAAGAGAAAGGAAATCCCACCAATACATTATGCAATCTTTCAAAAAGTGAAATGTTAATCATGCTTCAGTATTGCAATCATTTAGAATGTTTATTGATGACTAGGATACTGACCTCCTCCGTTTATATTGGATCCCTAAACTTAACAGGAATCCATATGAACAACGGTTTATTGCTAAATCGTCTAGCTGTTCAACCAAGCCTTTGTCAACACTAACAAACACTATTCAATGTACCATCAAATCTGGATAACAGGTTAATTGCGATGCTGTTAACTCTAGAATAGGAATTAAGGGTATGTGGATTTCGAGGTACTCAAAAAAGCTTTTGACCGATCTTCAACACCTTCTTCTAAAACATTTCTTTTATAAGAACCGAAAATGTATTGACCACGCTCATCGTATATATCCACCAGAATTGGAAATCAAACACACACTTCTATATCAGCTGCTTATCTCGATCTTTTCTTACAACGAAACCAACATGGACAGCTTTCCACCAAGCTGTATGATAAACGTTATTATTTTAATTTACCGATTGTGAACTTTTCTGAATCTTTCCATCTCCAACCTACGGTGTCTGCATGTCGCATTTGATTAGATATTCGATGAATCCTTATTAGGATTTTCGAGCAAGAAGTCATCAACTGATGGACAAACTCGTAATACAGGGTTTCAAAAGATGCAGGTTGGGACATTATGGTCGTCATAGTGATCGCATCGAGAACTATTCTATTTCGTTGTACGATATGATGCTGGACGTGTTTGATGCTCGTTAGTTTGTTTGTTGGTTCCATTGTTTTATATCTATTTCTCATTTGAGAAAGTGACATTACTTACCGATTGACTATGGTTTAAATGGCGGTTGTCGTCGATGAAGCAGAAGACATTTACTCTTCCGGAACACATGATCCTTTTCTCCTTGTACTTTTTTTCGGGTTTTTTTTTTGTAAATCTTTCTTTTGTTCATAATTTGTCCTGTTTTTACGACATTTGAGTTAATGTTGACATGTTGGTATTTTCCTGGTGTTTATTGCACAAAAGTAACGTGGGTTGGTTCTAGTTTAATTTGTTTTACCTCATAATAAGGCTATTTTGAGAAGAAACACTAAATAGACCTTATGGACAATACTACTAAACTGAAAACGTTTTAACGCCTAACACATAGAACATCCTCACTCTGTAATTGGTTCAACTCACATGTATAGCTCCCGGTAAATACTTCCAATGATATATTGACGTGCCGTTCAAACTTCTAAAATAGAAAATAAATCTGACGAAAGCAAATGGAATCACTGAACAAATACAACGTACTGCAGTCGCCCATCGCCTTCCAAATTTGTGCTCTTTCCTAAAAGTTCATTAATTTACTTTCGATGATTATAAAAAACACAATGGTGACGGCAACAAATTCGAAAAGCAGCAGACCCCTATAGTTTTCCAAACAGAGACAAACGCGGAATCAAAGACAAAACTCGAGGTAGTCTCGAGGATAAATGATCGGTTTGGAAAGAAGAAAAAAAATATTCCCATTTGGGTTTCCCTATTACATCTTGTGACGGAAATCAACAGGTACATTTTTTACCTCTTGCTACCATGAAAGGTAGGTACCAGCTATTATGATAATTATTCTTATTCTTTTTACCATTCATCAACCTAAAGATACCAACCTTTGGTCTATTGATAAGTTATAAGTTATACTTCAGTCGAATGTAGTATTTTCCATGTCGAAGTTCCCAACTTATTTCCGCAGGTGAACACCCTTATATATAACGGTCAATATGATATCAGTCCTGTCTTTATTATATATTCTGAATTCGTTGTATGAATGGGCTTCACAACAATTCATTATTAACGTATACAAGACTCTTTTTAATAACAAATGTTTAAATATTTAGTACAGCACAGCTGTATTCTGTCTAGTAGCGTACGAGAAAGCCGGTGAACATCGAATAGGTTGGTTCTATGTTTGTTCCCGCAAAGGTAGAGTGAACACGAACCCACACCTCATCGCCTTGATCCAGCTGTATCGCTGCAGTGGAGGACCCCTGAGAAAACTTATCGTCACTGCCCCCACTTCCAACTGAACTTCTCCCGAAGCCGACACCGTTACGGACAATTTCTGAATTTACACCATGGACAGGACCGTAATTGATTCGTAAACACCAGGAAAACACATAGATCCCGGGTTGCGAACAGGTAAACACGCCGGTTGTGGGGTGATAATTGCCACCGATGTTCAGTTTTATGTCCTGGAATTGTATGATGTGTTTCGCGGCCGGGTTAACTAATTCGTTCGCGAGCACTGCGTGGAAGGCAACACCACTAAGAGAAACTGTGAATAAATAGAAACTGTATAAGCAATCGGCGATTATATCTTTAATAGTAATTACATTTCACGAAACAACTATTATCATCGAAGTATTGTGATGATAAGAAGAACTTACTAGGATACTGTATAAAGTTGTTCACCCAATCCAAAAAATATCATGGCAGACTGTTAATATGTTTGCAGATGATAGAGGAGACTGCTGACCGGCACTGTAGTAGCGCCTTCACAATCAAAATTCATAACCTGAACACAAATGATAACCTCTTCCAGGATGGATCGCTACACTCTGCTCAAACCCACCCGGTCAAATTATACTGACATGCAATGGAGAATAATTCATGACCGTTTGTATATACCGATAACTTATGTGTCTCGTTTTGTGACCTCGCGGTAGAAGAGGAGCTGGCTTGAAAATAAATGCCAATTCTGCATGGGTACCTTCGCATTAAATGCCTCTTAAGCAAATACACACGTGGTAAACATATAATCTTTTCTCTATTATTTCCTATTCAGTGTTTTTAAGGATTGTAAATAAGTATTTAAGAGCGTTACCATACCTACACGTCTTCCAGGAGAAGCAAGCTCCCTTCGGCTAACATTGATGTCCAAATCGATCTGTCTCTCATTCGAATCATGTATTTCTTTATGGTTTCCATTCTTAAGTCTTGTGTTATCCTTTTCTTGGTTATCTTCCCAAACACTGTTTGTGTTTCTACGCTTATTCTCATCTCTCTGATTAGACAATGAAACACTTATTGTTCCCAATGTATCGTTAAATCCATGGACTTCGTTGTGATTGGTAGTAATTTTAGCGTCGCCTTCGGTGACTATTTTATATAGATCTGGCAATCCACTAGAATGGGTTACAGCAGCATCTGCATGTCTATTATCAGCATCTAGTTTACGCATGGCAAAAGCCTCCTTGTCATGGGTGCGTATATGTGACCCTTCCTGTAGTCTTTGCAAAAATACTTGCATCTCTTCAGCATGAAGCTTCCTGACTTCCTGTATTCGTTTGTTGAAGACTCTCACGTCATTTGCGCGCTTATCCTCTACTTCCTTTATACTTGAGACAAACCACTGCATGTCTCTGTCTCGCTTCTGCTCTACTTCCTTTATATGTGAGACAAACCACTGCATGTCTCTGTCTCGCTTCTCCTCTACTTCCTTTATATGTGAGACAAACCACTGCATGTCTCTGTCTCGCTTATCCTCTACTTCCTTTACACGATCGATGAGTCTTTTGGCATCACTCATGGCTCCGTTCTCACATATTTTTTCAATGCTATACTTATCGATGTCTTCCCGTATTTGCGATGGCAGGGGAGTCCTGGACGATGCTGCTGTTGAGAGTATGGCGAAGAGAAACAGTGACACGAACATTTTTAAATGTAGATCATCAATAAGAACTTTAACGGGGCTTCACTCAATGTTTCTTATCGTAAAAGTTTCCATATGTATGGAATCCTATCAGTGCCATCTAAAACACGGTGCCAGAATTTGTGTGTTACAAATGGAGTTGTGCGATAATAGGTTTATAAAACGACCAGAAAATAGAAATAAAACAAGATATATATATACTTCATTGTTATGTGTCGGTTATTTAGTATACATGCCTATTTCAGGTACGTTGTTGAGCGCTGTGTATGTCATTCCGTACAAACTGTAGACAGCATTATCATACATTTCCAGATCTTATCTCTCGTGTACAACGGATATTTAAGAAATCAAGCTATCTCAGTCATAAGTATCGTCCAGATGATAGATAGAAATAAGTGTGTTGACAAACATTTGGTTTGACACATTACTAAGTTGGATATGAAATTAGATAATGATTGCTCCCCAGTATTAAATTTCTTTCTCTTAGAACTAAGAGAAAGAAGCACCTTGAATGATAGATGTGTTATATCTTGATGATAGCAACACGATTATAGACGTATAAAATTTATGAAATAACACCAAGGAGATTTACATCTTAGATTAACAAGGTGTGTGTGATGATAACTTGTCGTGGTTCTAATGTACATTTATAGGATGTTGTTCAGCAATAAAACCAATAGGCGAATAACTTCAAAAGAATTATATACCTATTCTGAGCTAAGTGTTGTATTATCAATTTCATTCTGGATGGCTTTCTCTTTCAATCTTGGCCTAACAAATTTTTCTTTTTTCTTTATCAGACATCTCAATACATCGGTATACCTGCAGATAAACCAATACTATGGTCGTGATCAATACTGTGGTCGTGATCAATACTATGGTCGTGATCAATACTGTGGTCGTGATCAATACTATTGTCGTGATCAATACTGTGGTCGTGATCAATACTGTGATCAATACTGTGGTCGTGATCAATACCGTGGTCGTGATCAATACCGTGGTCGTGATTAATACCGTGGTCGTGATCAATACCGTGGTCGTGATCAATACCGTGGTCGTGATCAATACTATGGTCGTGATCAATACCGTGGTCGTGATTAATACCGTGGTCGTGATCAATACTATGGTAGTCATTAATACTGTGGTCGTGATCAATACCGTGGTCGTGATCAATACCGTGGTCGTGATCAATACCGTGGTCGTGATCAATACTATGGTAGTCATTAATACCGTGGTCGTGATCAATACTATGGTAGTCATTAATACTGTGGTCGTGATCAATACTATGGTAGTCATTAATACTGTGGTCGTGATCAATACCGTGGTCGTGATCAATACCGTGGTCGTGATCAATACCGTGGTCGTGATCAATACTGTGGTCGTGATCAATACCGTGGTCGTGATCAATACTATGGGTGAAAACAGAAGCAATTGCAGATATTCTTTGTTTATTAATATAAAACATATATTTCCTCGAGTTAAATGGAAACGTTTCTAATTTTCATTGATGCAATATTGTGTTTTTCACACTTTTCATTGATGCCAGTTTGAATTTGCCGTTCTTTTTATATGTGTTTATTATCTATATACATAAATATTAAAGGGGAATCATAAGTTTTCTTTCTATTACTTTATTTTATCATTATTTTTGTGTAATGCACAAAAACAAAGAAAGCAGATCCAACCCAGTATCCAAAACACGGAAAGTATTAGAGCAGATATTTGACGACTCCAATTTGAATTGGTCGTTTTACATGCTGTTATCTGGTGACGGTCGTTTATGATTTTTAAAAAATATATATCAGTAAGTAAATAAATGCACCCGGAAAAGATTTGATGGTAACAACAAACTTATTCAACTCTCTATCTATTTGTCAATACAGTGACAAGAATGCAACGCCCTGCTTGGTCAAAACAGCAAAAATCCGTAGAAATGCTTGATCATCACTGCAGATATTTCTTATTTTGTTAAAGCTGATAAACATATCTGTTTCATACGATATTACCAATCAAATAACCCTATTTTATTGTCAGCTAATGTCTATGCAATAAACAGTTTCAATTTCAACGGTATAACTTTGGCAACCAAGCGCTGATAAGTAATACATGTATGATACTTAAAAGTGATATTGTACAGTTTGATACACTAAGGCGGAACCACATCAAAGCTGTTATGACTTTAGAACATAGTGAAATGAACATGAATATCAGAAACGCAGAGATTCGAAAGACTTAGCATTATATATATAATGTCACCACCTGTCATATATACATGCATTAAGTTAACAGCATAGACCTGATACCAAATTAGTGCTAGTTCAATACTAAATGCTAAACCTATTGACAACCGTATATACGTGGATTGATTAAACGCTCGTCAGGGCTTAGACCGTCGGAAAATAACGTATTGCCTTAGGTATAATCACAGGAAACCTGTTTAGTAGAAGAAATGCACGTGCACCCATTCCGCTCCATTACTAGTCTCTGCCTTATTCTGTGTTGTAACACACATGGAAACAATAGTACACACTTAACATATAATGGTATCATAAGGTGAATTCACTCCAGAGAAATTATAAAGCACTTCAACAAGAAAATGGTTCAGAAAATGAGCAAAGTAATTGCAAGTAGGTCAGGCTGGAATCTAGAAATTAATTGCTCCAAAGTAATTAAGATTGGATGAGGCGATGACAAAGAAGCGATGGCGGGGCTTAGGATGAGTTATTGATAGAGGTAGCATGCTGATTACACACTCTCGCAGAACAAGCTGAACACGATTTGTCATGAAAAGCGAACAATAAAAAATTAATCATGACAGTTGTGTGTTAATTTGACAGATTTCATATTGTCAAAATAGTTTATTTTGTAATCGACCGAGAAATTAATGAGACGCGTTTGTTTTACTATCAGGTTCAAATATAATGGCAGACTTTTGTTTGAAACTCCAACATAAACACCATTCAAGCTGTATCATAAATTGATTTAATGAAATTAGTTTTCTTAATGAAGTACCATCCTGTAATCAATCACAATATACATATCGGGCTGTAAGCGTTATATATCACCGACGTAATCGTAATCAAAATCTGCTTACCTGTCCGATTGTTTATTCCTATATCACCATGGTAACATCACTAAGCGTCTTATTATCATTCTTCGGACGTTATATATCATTAACATAAATTCACTCAGTGTATCACCAAACTGACCGGTGGCTTTGAACAGCCATAATCGGCTCGAAAGCACCAATAGCTTATATATATCAAACTAGATAGCTTTTATGTTTTTACGTTACTTGAAAGTATGTTTTTCGGGTTCTTCGCGAAAACCTCGTTTTGAGAACATCATAGATATGTTATCTGTTTTGAAGTATAAGAAACCCTGTCTCAAAATGCCTTATAAAGAGTTAAATACATTATCATAATTCTATTGTACTTCTTTTGTATCTACATTTCTGATTTACAATCATTGTTTATCTCTTTAGAAATTAACGACAACATATGGTTAATGCCACTGCCTATGCCTGTTGCAGGACTGATCACTTTTGACGTTGTAACGTAATTACGCGCAGACAAGAGCACTTCTCTGTAAGATTGTACTAGCTTCACCAGGCGTCTGATGTGAAAAGAACATTTACTTAAAAAAAAACCCACACACATTATGTCATCTTATACAGGTCAATGCATTCATCAGCTCAACATTACGTCCGTCAGAGAACTTCAATGTACCCTAGTAATCCTGGCACTGAGGTCCGAGACGGAATACCTTAATTTGTTACTTTCTTGTTCTGGCCAGGAGTGGTAAATTTAGGACAACACTATAATCTAGCTATCTTTAGGGAAAGAGATATTCTATCAGCCTCGTTTTGATGATGAATGTTTTTGCAACCATATTCATAACATTCGCCACTCTTTCTTAAAGGAAGTTTCTCCTGGTAGAATGTCGGATTCCCGTTTTGTACACGACCGTGCTTTAATGTGAAGCAATATGTGTGTGATAATGTTACGGATCAATGTGTTCACGGAGACTGCCAAATAATCACGGAAACTAATTACTTACTCTGTCGATCGTATACGAATCGTCATCTAGCTTATGTTTATTATATAGGTATATAGAGAGATTAAACAACAGTACGATGGGTACCAGATCATCACTTGTCTTTACTGTCTCCGAGTCTATTTGTATTGAAATGAGTTATTGTGTGCTTTATATTAAATACATGATTCAAACCAATCTATTCAATTTTTTAATTTCATAAGGTTTTACTGCCATCCGTTAATGTTGTAAAATACAAATTCAAAACACTCATGTTAACAGCATTTTGGGATCTTCTAAAACCCTGTTACAAGATTTAGCCACCCACCGTAGAGTCACTATGTATTTAAAATGACCACGACCATGCACTCAGGAACGGTAACTGGTCTTAACTAGAATGTACCTTTTATCACAAGGTACAGCATTCGATTTGGTTTGACTGGATCTAGAAGCAAGTTTACATGTATAAACAAGCAGGGGATTATGTCATACCAATCACATTCAACATATAGCAAATTCACAAACAAAAGTTTGGGAAGTTCCGTAAAACAAAACAAAATCCGTGTGTACTCTAAATAGGCTAACCTTAACCAAAAGTATTTACAGTTTGTAGTATGTAAGCATTAAGGAAATGTTGATTAAGATTTCTACGACGTAATCTTGACTTCCAAGATATGATATATTAACATGTAGTAAGTTATAGGACATCTGGATGAACTTGATTTACGTAACCACCATCTGAGCATAGATTCCCGTAGGTGGCACCGTTGTAATTATTTGTAAAGGCGGTATTTGTTGTGTAGTGTTTTATAGAAATAAAGATCTCGTAAAACTAACACGTCCTTTAATTCCTAATTATTCCTAAGTGGTTCTAGGGATATCACACTTATATATACATTCGCTAAATAGCATGCACTTCATTGTCTACATATATGCTGTGAAGTGGCTCTTTATATTGAGACAACAAGATAGAGGTCTTTTCCATCAGAAAGCATTATAACTCAACTAAATGTTGCAAACTTTAATTGTTTTAAAACAAACGATATATACACGTTTTCAAATGTATTGCCTACTTCACAGACATAAATTTCCAACCTCAAGTGCATACATCTTCCTAACGAGGATAAATACGAAATAAATTATGCTTTCTTCTTTTATCTGTTAAAAATTTCAAATTTCAAAATGTAGCATTCCTTCTAAATCACTAGGACAAACAAATACTTCAACATGTTTCAAAGCAGGGAGTCTAAAACTCCATACATAGGTGATGTCAGTATTTTTTACCTTCCCAAATTTCTGTATGATAAAGCATTACCTAGTCAACAAGGAAATATTAATAGGATTGCTTTGTTTAAAAAATTAACCTTCACGCAACGACAAATATCACATGAGGAGAACAAGACAGAAAGAGTGCCAAGAGAGATCAAGAAAACAGAACATATACAAAAAGGATAGATCTTGAATATAGAAGTTTTACAGAGAGTCAGCTAGATATCTTCATCTATTTAATGCAGCATAGACGGAAACTTCCGATTCCTGAGAGAGTTCCTTATAATATTTCAACAATAACATCCATTATTTAGAAGCGTTTTTGAGAGAATCTGCCTCTTTTCTTATTTGTCTTCAAACAATATTGTGATGGATCTGACAAACACGAGCTTATTAATTAATTCATTTTTCATGCTTGAAGTATTTGTAATTAAAAATGACAACGTTGTAAATTCTAGACGTTATAAGAGAAAACAAGTTCATTTAGTGACCCTTCTGGGGAACACATTTATATCAGAGATGTATCTAATGTCATGACATCATTTTTCAGACAGCGAATTCACTTTATTAACGCCATACTCTAGTTTGCGATCGGGAACAGCGCCTATACATCATCGTTTCTGACCTAACGATTGACAACAGAGAACAGAATTTCTCATTATTTTAGTCAGAAAAGGATATCCGACCGTCATTCTTTACGGAATCGTCATTGTATTAACATTATGTCTCCAACAGGTCTCTCACTTATTGCATTAGTATAAACCTATCGATAATTAGATCCCGATTTATCACGTTGTCTTCATTCGTTATCACAACTATGGTGCAATGTGTTTGTGCGGTGCTCATTATTGTGACCTGTGACATCAGCGGTTCCTTCTATCGGACACCAGCAGCGTGCTCTATCAGCAGAGCCGAATGACACATTAATACGTCTACGTGAACGTGACAGAGAAGTGATACAAAAACCTATACTATAGAATGTCTAAGACAGCTATTGTGTCTTGCCAATCAATTTTCCCGTGTTTCTTAAAGTACCAAATACAGAAACAGCGCGTAGCGATGTGGTTTACTTGGCAAACGATGTATTGTTCTATTAGTTATATACGTCAAATATAAATAGTTGTTTGTGATAATTATCAACCCACTTCAAAATTGTCATACAAATCGCACGGTGTTGTTTGAAGTACTATTTATTTCTCTTACTGGCAGTGAAATACGAGGTTACTAGGAAGAAAAATAAGTGACATTTGATATTTTTCACTCACTTTTGACTTATCAGATTAACATATTTTCATAGCTGGTCGTGTCATCCCTTGTTTGCACGTTCCACACGACTTACAGACAATCTAGATTATTTCCTGATAGCGATGATGATTGGATAAGACCTACAGACCGTTAGACATTATCTGTTAGGTGATATATTGGTATACTGATCTCCACCTTCTTCAATCCATCAACACTTCGCCATTTTGTGACCGCTGTGTTGATAATATTTCTATCACGTCGTTAAAAATGTGAAATATGATGAAACTTTCATTACATAGATCCTGACCAACCTGAATTGAACTATCAGTGTTTTATTTACTTACTGTAAGTTATTTGAAAATTCGTGTCCAACGTCAGGTACTATGTTGTCCGGCGGAGAAATGTCAGTAGATCACACAGGAGTTAGAGCTGCGTTTTCAATGTCATAAAGGAAAGGTGGGAAAAAGTAAAATACATAAATGAAACATATTCTCTTTGTAATTTGATAGCAGAATGCTAACTATAACTGAAAATCGAACACATCATTAACAACTGGAGACGTAAAAAAGTGTAAATTGGTTAAAAAACACTTCTAATTCTACGACTTTACACGTAACTGATAGACACATTGACGAATTAGAAATATCTATCGTGTCTCAAGCTGCAATAAGAAATATGTTTTCTTATGTGATCATTATAATTTTATGTAGTATCGTTTCAAGTTGTGTCTCGTTGTGCAGGCCCTTCCATTAGCAGGCATATACGACTGTATTGGAATACACCTTATAGGATGTTTCCAGGAAGAGACACAGAAGCCAAGGGAAATGTATTCTTTCATTTTGTCTGTATTTTCTGCCAGACTGTAAACGATGGTGATCGCTAGATAGTACCGATGATACAAGGCATCTGAAACACAAGTCTGTCTGTTTGGCATTTCTCGGATACTTATTAAAAGGCTCAGGACGTTGTTCAATTTTTTTTCTGAATCCCGAACCAAATATTCTGAATTCAGTGTACGTTTAGACAAAACAACATACTATAGTGTTGTGTCTGTTTAGGAATTGTTACGATAAATGAAATGGGTTTGAACAAGACGAAGGAAATAATATCGAGTTTTAGCCAGGCTGTATTTAGACTACCAATGAGATAGGCCCCTCTTGAGACGTTATAATGCCTGATATTTCTACGATACGTCCGTTTACACATTATATAATTAATTGTTGCGACATAGTAACGTATTATGTTGAAGCCGGAGACTTCCACTTAGTGCTGCTGTACTCGTGTAAATAGAATAGACAGCTAAAAAGGATTTTCATTAAGGACTGATATATCTAGTTTCATCTTAATCAAATTCATCAGCACATATTTATAAATAAAATTTTGCTGGATTAAATTTGGGGCTTTATTTATGCTGGAATCTGTGATTAAGATATTTCTTTTCAAATGAATTGTAATATGTATTAGTGTAAGAAATATCTTCTGTATTAGAACTTGTTTTCATGTAATCAATGCAATCGGTTGTTGAGGAAAAGTGTTCTTTACTTTCCTAACTATCTAAAACAAACATAAACCATATCTCATACTTATTTGTATGTCATCTATATCACTCCCGATAGAACGTGTAACGTGCGCACCATATGTGCGATAGTTAATTTCGTCCAGTTTTCCCATATTGTGTACATCGTGCACACATCATACAGACATAATGCGTACATCATGCAGACACCGTGCGCGCACAACTGTACTTAACGAATTGTGTCATAAGTTTTTAGTATTGTGTGACTCGTAACGCAAGCTCTTCATAATTTGATGAAGAAAGTTTGTTAAGCGACGTTTGACGTCCTCACAACCTCCGAATAACAACCTTCATATGATAGATTGTACGAAAGATACACAAGTGAATAGTACCTTTTCATTAATTAGATTGAAATACAGCAGAGCCAAATAATGAATTAAACTGCATTATTCCGCTGTTTCGTCCTTCTAGAGTTCGTCAGTGATGCTTAGGGCCTAAATTTTGAAGTCTATGAGGTGACTAAGGAAAATCCAAAGTGAACAAGAGAAAAATCAACATCTAGACGGAGAGGTACAGCAGTCCAATAATTCGATATGAAAGAATTCAATCATATAGAGTAAAATTATAGCCTTTTGATCAGCCTATCGTCAACCTTAGACAAAACATGTAATATGATAACAAAATCCCAGATATCTGCTGTACCGTTAAATAAATGATAATGTGATCACCACAACATCTAAATCATAATGATAACCAATTTGACTCACCTTTTGGACTTGCTCTTATGGCGAAAGTCATTAATGAAGACGGTAACAGCAGTTTTTGCACTGCACGTGGTGTTTTTTAAAACTCCACGACATCGATGTGCAATGTATTGTATTAACGTCATCATGGTGAATCTGCCCGTTAGATTAACAATGTTTTGGAGTAAAGACATCAGAGTGAATCTGCCCATACGACGTAAAATGGTTTTGACTTAAGACATCAGAGGTAATCTGCCCATAAGATTAACAATGTTTTTGGAGTAATGACATCAGAGTGAATCTGCCCCTATGCTATTTAATGTTGCTGTCATATAGTTCAATTGGTTGTTTAATCACCTTTTTGCATGGAAATCACTTGACACAATACAATTTTATTATTACATGTTTACATGCAATTTTGTCCTACTTTTGTAACTCTCTAAACATGTGTGTTTTTATTATTTCCTGTCCTACTTTTGTAACTCTCTAAACATGTGTTTTTATTATTTTCTGTCCTACTTTTGTAACTCTCTAAACATGTGTTTTTATTATTTCCTGTCCTACTTTTGTAACTCTCTAAACATGTGTTTTTATTATTTCCTGTCCTACTTTTGTAACTCTCTAAACATGTGTGATTTTATTATTTTCTGTCCTACTTTTGTAACTCTCTAAACATGTGTTTTTATTATTTCCTGTCCTACTTTTGTAACTCTCTAAACATGTGTGATTTTATTATTTTCTGTCCTACTTTTGTAACTCTCTAAACATGTGTTTTTATTATTTCCTGTCCTACTTTTGTAACTCTCTAAACATGTGTTTTTATTATTTCCTGTCCTACTTTTGTAACTCTCTAAACATGTGTTTTTATTATTTTCTGTCCTACTTTTGTAACTCTCTAAACATGTGTGATTTTATTATTTTCTGTCCTACTTTTGTAACTCTCTAAACATGTGTGATTTTATTATTTTCTGTCCTACTTTTGTAACTCTCTAAACATGTGTTTTTATTATTTCCTGTCCTACTTTTGTAACTCTCTAAACATGTGTTTTTATTATTTCCTGTCCTACTTTTGTAACTCTCTAAACATGTGTGATTTTATTATTTCCTGTCCTACTTTTGTAACTCTCTAAACATGTGTTTTTATTATTTAAAGCTGCGATAAACGATGTCAAATCATCAAACAATCATGTCGTTATCAGAATGATTAGATGAGTTCTAGAAGAAACAGTAAGCCATAATCTAGGGATACAAGAACAAATGTGTATCTGCCTCAAACATGTCATTTTATTACTTTAATGGGGAGAAAATACATTAAAATTGGTAAAAGTGCAGCACTTTTACCGGCACTTTCACCGGCAATAGCTCAGAAACACAGAACGCAGGAATTAAAAATGAATTAATATTGCTACTTTAATACGCATTTTCACTATAAAACGGCCACTGAGTGGCCAAAAAATAGTAGATACAAATGTCCTGTCTTCATATAAATTGAAGTTTAGAGAGGATGTAGAGCTCTGAGTAAACAACCAAAATCACGAACAATCAAACTCTTGCTGAAAAAAAGTATTACACAAAAATGGAGAAGGAAGTGAAAAAGAAGCGCCATCTTATCTCAATATTAACTAACTCATGCTCACGAGCTCTTACCATTATTCGAAAACTTACTAGCATGAATTTTGGAGATTTGTACACAGCAGCATGCTTGGAGAGCTGTGTGCTCGTAGACTGTGTGCTTGGAGAGCTGTGTGCTCGTAGACTGTGTGCTTGGAGAGCTGTGTGCTCGTAGACTGTGTGCTTGGAGAGCAGTGTGCTCGGAGACTGCGTGCTTGGAGAGCCGTGTGCTCGTAGACTGTGTGCTTGGAGAGCTGTGTGCTCGGAGACTGCGTGCTTGGAGAGCTGTGTGCTCGTAGACTGTGTGCATGGAGAGCAGTGTGCTCGGAGACTGTGTACTCGGCGAATGTGTGCTTGGAGAGCTGTGTGCTCGGAGACTACGTGCTTGGAGAGCTGTGTGCTCGGAGACTGCGTGCTTGGAGAGCTGTGTGCTTGGAGACTGCGTGCTCGGAGACTGCGTGCTTGGAGAGCTGTGTGCTCGTAGACTGCGTGCTTGGAGAGCAGTGTGCTCGGAGACTACCTGCCTGGCGAGCTGTGTGCTCGTAGACTGCGTGCTTGGAGAGCTGTGTGCTTGGAGTCTGCGTGCTCGGAGACTGCGTGCTTGGAGAGCTGTGTGCTTGGAGACTGCATGCTTGGAGAGTTGTGTGCTCAGAGACTGCGTGCTTGGAGAGCTGTGTGCTCGTAGACTGCGTGCTTGGAGAGCAGTGTGCTCGGAGACTGCGTGCTTGGAGAGCAGTGTGCTCGGAGACTGCGTGCTTGAAAAGCTGTGTGCTCGGAGACTGTGTGCTTGAAGAGCTGTGTGCTCGAGACTACGTGCTTGGAGAGATGTGTGCTCGGAGACTGCGTGCTTGGAGACTGCGTGCTTGGAGGGATGTGTGCTTGGAGACTGCGTGCTCGGAGAGCTGGGTGCTCGGAGATTGCGTGCTTGGAGAGCTGTGTGCTTGTAGACTGCGTGCTTGGAGAGCTGTGTGCTTGTAGACTGCGTGCTTGGAGAGCTGTGTGCTTGGAGACTGCGTGCTTGGAGAGATGTTTGCTCGGAGACTGCGTGCTTGGAGAGCTGTGTGCCTGGAGAGCTGTATGCTCGTAGACTGCGTGTTTGGAGAGCTGTGTGCTCGGAGACTGCGTGCTTGGAGAGCTGTGTGCTTGTAGAGCTGTATGCTCGTAGACTGCGTGCTTGGAGAGCTGTGTGCTCGGAGACTGCGTGCTACGAGAGCTGCGTGCTTGGAAAGCTGTGTGCTCGGAGACTGCGTGCTCGGGTAGCTGCGTGCTTGGAGAGCTGTGTGCTCGTAGAATGCGTGCTTGGAGAGCAGTGTGCTCGGAGACTGCGTGCTTGGAAAGCTGTGTGCTCGGAGACTGCGTGCTTGCAGAGCTGTGTGCTCGGAGACTGCGTGCTCGGAGAGCTGTGTGCTTGGAGAGCTGTGTGCTCGGAGACTGCGTGCTTGGAGAACTGCGTGCTCGGAGACTGCGTGCTTGGTGAGCTGCGTGCTTGGAGAGTTTGATTCTTATAGAGCTGTGTGCTATTAACGGGAAGCTGACAACGTGACTAGGAGGGCCTGGATGTCCTTAGACATGTGCTCTTCGTGACGGGATTGAGTTGAGTGATCAAAAAGACTTAAATCCAGATTTTTAACTTTGAAGTAAAACAAATCTCTCTAAATACTAATGGTGGAACTTTGTGTGGAACTGAAACTTCTAGTAGACGGTGCACTTTTAGCTTATGTGGGACATTGAAATTTATTGAGGTTTACGATAATTTCCAGAAGGTTTTTTTCTGAGTAATTTTGCCTAATTGAATGAGGATATAAATACAGTAGATGTAATACATTTGTGTTTTTTGTTTTCTTATCATTTTGTATATATTGTTGAATGTATATTTTGTAATTGTCTATAAGCTGTACATCGGCAACAGACCTATTGCGACATTTCTTGCCAGTCAACCAAAACAGAACATGAATTCATGTATCTTAGTATAGCAAGGATACAGAAGCTTGGACGAAGCCTCCCCATGGAAGTTTTATGGTCGCCATAGTAATCTCATCGAGAAATATTCTATTTCTTGGTGCGATATATAAAGCTGGGCGTGTTTGATGCTCGTTAGTCTACCTTTTGGTTCTGTTGTTGTATACCTTGGTCTCATTTGATAACGTAACATTACTTACTAGGATAAACCAAGGTATACATAACGGGTGTCTTCGATGAAAGAGAAGGCGCTTACACTTTCGGAACACGTGGTCTTATTCTCACTAATACCTTGTTCAGGAATCTCCGTGTAAATTTGTCTTTTGTTAATATTTTGCCCTAGTTTTAAGGAATTTGAGTTTGAATTATGATTATGAAGACATGCTGATATTTTCTCGATGTTTTTCATATAAGTAGGAGTAGGTGATATAGCAATTAAAGTAGCGTGTATGTGCTGTTCACTGATCTTGAGTTTGTTATATACATTTTTACACTTTGTACATTTAACCGAAACTATCTTTTAATGTCGTAAGTGCATTGTGAACTGTATTGCATCTCAATTCTTTAAACGTGCTCTTGTAAGATGCATTTTGTTCCAGATAATAATGAAATGTTAACTGGCACCATTTACAACCACAAAAATGGAACCAAACGGCTTCAGATGGTTTTTTTTTGTTGAGGCTTTATTCCGTTAGAACATCTTTCGCTAAATGGCGTGATTTTGTTTTATAACAGCCTGTCAGAAAGATTTTACCGCTAATGGTACAGTTTAAATATATTTGTTACAACATTAATAGTACAGATATGTAAGTTACGACTTGGAGATTAGAAACCGACTCATAGAATGAGCAATGAATTGTCAATCAAAAATTGATGATAACAGGTTTTACCACACAATCATATATATACCTTGTCAGTGTAAAACAAATTAAGGCAAACATATTATGATACATGTTGTGTAATGGGAATTAAGGGTTTATTTGAAGACCAAAATAATAGTGCTAGCGATGAAATACAAAGCCAATGATAAAGACAGCTTGGATGTTGCTAAGTGTCGATTTCTACCTCAATCTGGATTTTCAATCTGTTTGTAGTAATTCAAACCATTCTCTGACACGCGAAAGGAAAATGAGATTAAATCAAAATGATTGAATTGCACCGGGTATAAATGATAAACACTGCTGAACAAATTGAAAGGATACCTTTTTTAACGAACGTTGGAATGATATCAATATGAATTATACGTTATAGGTGTTTCATTGTGATTATATAACATTCTTCAATATAACCCGTATTCCCCCATATAATGTTGCGCGTTTGTTGATGGCTTGAAACAAAGTGGTTAATGAATATGGCATCACTATCACTCTATCAACTCACATAGACAAAATAAAACTGTTATAATTACAAATCTCTGCAGGTTTGCGTGCCTTCAGACATGTTAACATTGCTTTTTCTATTTCCCATAAAAAATGTTGAACAACCGCGAGCTGTAATGTACTGCAGGGCTTCCTCCATGGTTGATCAAATGTAACGACAAAGTTAATCGTAACTTGATAGTTTTAAGATAAGTAATATCAATTGAGAACCCATTTTCATTTTTTGAAATTGAGCTAGCAAATTACCGTAATGTGTTTTAAACATTTCAAGCGAGTAAGTTGACCTACTCCGGAAGTAGTTTACATTTCGGGATCCTACCACATAATTCGAACTATTAGCGATCAGGTACATTACTGATCAACTGAAAATCACATGACATACAGTAACATGATGGCAAAGTTTAATAACAACATACAGACGGTAAACACCCATTCATGACGATAATAACACTGCGTTTAAAAGGCAATAGAAAAGCAGTTCGAAGTGTTTTATTGATGTGGTAAGTCATCGCCTTGCTGGTATCTTCCCCAGACAAGTTGTCCATACCAAGGTAAATAACTGATCTTGTTAAATGAACAGAGTGAAAATGAATGGACATGACTGCTTCTAATACCAATGCTCGTTTTATACTGGATAACTATGGCTTAAGGTTGACGAAAGAAATGATATCTAATGTTTGTAGATTATGACACATGATGCAACTTTTCTATTTGTTCCGATTAAATGAGACATTTGAAGTATGCTAGTAGATCATAATGTAAATCTACAATACAGTTAGACTTTATAACAAAAGATTTCACACCGGTCGCTCTAAGCTTGTAGTCAAAAACACAAAACAACGTTTGACTGAAAGATCCATTAACGTACATCACTCAAACATCAGACTGGTATACCGGACCACATCTTGGACAATATTTCAAGGTTTCGTGCCCAAAAGCGGTAAAACGCCTGAAGTATTATAGAATTCAAAGGAAATGGACCATATGTCTGTCTAATGCAATCTTTCAGGAGGCTGTCTTTTCGCAAACCTCAACATTATCCAAGAAAAATGAGAGGAAGAATGACCTTTATTGACAAGACGTGTGATAACGATTATTAAAACCAACGGCCAGCGTTTGATATTTAACTGAAGTACATTTCAAATAAATTCCCCAGACAATTTGATATCGGTTAGCGTTTATTGATTTCGATGAGAAGACGAATGTGCATTACTTGGCAATCATTTAAGAATATTAAAAAATGAAATGCATCAAGTTTAGTGTTCGACAGTATGTATGAATTGAGATCTAATGCACAAATACTCACCTTTTTCTCGATCACATTTCTATCGTTTAATATCGCAAGCATTATCATCTTATCATCTTTATCTAAATTGATAAGTCGTCGTATTTAAATCAACCCCTCCATACATTAATATCAAGTTCACTTCATTCGAGATTATATATTGTAAGATCAATATTACTAGCTGTCTCTAAAAGAAACATAACGATATTATTTTCAGTAAGTACAACGTACAAAGACACAATATATAATGCTGAGTTTTCAAAAATCAACAAGAAGTTTTCTTTCTTATATGTTAGATTTTGATAAATTAACTTTTAGGTGAGTCATGTATTTTCTCGCAAATGCGAATTCAGTCATTTGCAGAAACAGGAAAAAACTTTAACTGATAAGGAATTATTATTTCATGTATTAATGAGACAAAGTAAGCCTTTATTATGGAACACTCAAAATTAATATTAATCTAGAATAATAATGACAACCCAAAAACAAATAGTCAAATGTGTAGGAAAATATTTTCACAAGAGCAATTCGTTACACAGACAGTTGGTAGGACAGACATTCACATCAACTTAGCCTGTGGATGGAATTTTTATACCGGAATCTACGCTTTGTGATCCAAACAACAATAAACCATTCATGTGTATTGATTTCAAAGAACATTACTTCATTTCTTGTAGACAGGCAGATTAAAAGTCTAAAATTTTCCTCTTGTTCAAGCTTTAATATGGGGTATGACTGACAAGTAATCAGTATGTCACATATACACTTGTGTTATATTCCAATAAAGTTGCAGAAGGAAATTAGGAATCAAGTGGGTTGGCTTTACTACATAATATAGTTTCATAACATGTTCTACTTAAACTTACATAGCGTGACAATGCTATTTCTATGGCTTTAGAGTTTTTATCATGCATTCAGTAATTCTTGAAGCTTGTAATTGTGCCGGAACAGTTATGGTAAACGTATCTCTATATGTCCTTTTTCCGGAGCTGCTTCACCATCATAAGGGGTATAGCTTTACACAGCTCCGTCGTTTTTGTTCATTTACCATTATCAAACAGCAAAATGGACCCATAAATTTAACGTGATAATTCCTTACTCAAACATATCCAAACCACTTTCTAAAGTCTGATGGGCGCAGTTGCAAGAAGCTAAATGCATTTATCGTTATTAAAAAATAGATCAGTATGCAGTTCTGGTCATTCCAGCAAGCACAGACCATGTATATAAATCTTATGTGTAAATCGGTTGTAAGCAAATAGCTACAGAAAAACCAAGCTAAGAAAGCTTGGATCACAAACTCAAAATTATATTAATAAGGTCATTTGATTTCAGAAGCGGATTAATTAATGTCAAAAGAAAACCCTCAACGTCTCACTTTGTATGAAATTAATCAACATGTTTGACCAAATTCACTATTATAAGTGCTTTGAGAACCGAGATAGAAATGTTGAACTGGCAATTAATTTGTTTAATGTCATCTAGGAACCAGTCATGTTACAATGATTTTATTTAGATTAAATTATCTTAAATAGATCTTCCTACATTCAGTAATTGCTTTATAAGTGAATATAACTTTGATCATGCTGACTTAGATGGCAGTACTAGCGCTGGACATTTAACCAGAATATTTTCTACTTCAGCGATATGCCGGTATATCCTGATTGTTATCCTGTGTGGAGTCTCATTCCTAGTGTCCCTTTCTTATGGACTAAGGCAGTTCACTATACATATTAACAGGTCTATGTAGGCTCCCATCCGCTCTCATGACTCGTAATAAATATTGATATTTTGAAAATAGCAACGTTAGCAGAATTATATTGATATGTCTTGGAGAATTTGTTCAAAAGTGTTGAATACAGATATTGAATCAATACACAAAAGTATGTTTTTGTCGTTTTATCTAGACGGGATTATCCATTCTGAATTCTGCTGGATATCAATTTCGAATATACTTTGATTCAACTAATTGTTAAAAGCCTTGTAACTCTAAACATTATAAATATGTTTATAATAACCAATATTAGCCAAACCAAGTTTATTTTGTTATGTATCAAGCACTCAGTAGCATTTTCATTGATAGAGCTTGAAACATTACATAAACAACTTTAATTCTTGAAGTTCTCCGTTTGATAATTCCATGTAATATCCACGATAGAATGGAGTTGATTTATATCATTTCATGTCACTATAGGAGAATGATGACCAGTGACGGAATTTTAAGTAGGATCAGTGATTATTTTCACATACGATCTCGAAATGTGAATTAAAGACGGAGCATGTTGAATCGGACATTATGCCGAGGGGACATTGAAGAGAACAACAAATATCAATGAAATACTAAAATAATCTTATTCAAAACCCAAATTTCATAACAGGCAAACGAAAGATTTACACGAAGACACCTGAAAAAATGCAAGGATAATTAGACCAGTTGTTCCGGAAGAGTAAGCTTCTTCTGCTTCATCGACGACACCCGCCATGTATACTTTGGTCGATCCAAGTAAGTAATGTCATGTTATCAAATGAGAACAAGTTATACAACAACGGTACGTACAGGAAAAATAACGAGCAACAAACACACCCAGCTTCATGTGACACACTTCCTGCCCCAATGTATTACTGAGGATCACTGTTTCCCCCCTTCTGATCTTTCTTTTTGTGTTTTGTATTCGTTTAGACAGCAGTCCTGACTACAGCTGCTGTATATTCACTCCACGTTTTATGGATCTATATTTCAAATTGTTTTTTTATCACAATGAAACTCTTAGACCAAAAGTTGAACTTTGATCGCAAGGACACTTGCACACACTTTCGAAATTTGAAACGTTCGATTAGTAGTTCACGATTGTCTTTGTAATTAATTTTTTAAATTTGATATTAATTTCTATCAATTGATTGATTTGAAAATGACCAAATCCATTAAAATCATGGGATGGTGTGTAACGAATCATGCTATTTCCACGTATTTCTGACATTGTCAGTTTCGCATTTTGATAAGCGGCCCTTGTCTTGTCACGTTCTATCTGGGATGTGAAATCCAGGATTCTATGTGACAGACGTTTTCTTACCATTGTTTCACCTTTGTAATAATTCATTCGCCACTTTCATTTCCATTTTCTTTGAAAATAAAGTATTATAACGATTTTGCTTTCCTGTATTAGGCAGTATGCAATAAAACCTGACGTGCATTTCTGATCCTTGCAATCACTACTTTGGAGTTAATCACCAAACGCACATTACCTATTCTTGTTGGTAAAACCCTTGTTACTGCTGATGAATATATCGATAAGACATCGGAAGGTCAAGCAAGAGAAAAAACATGTCTGATTTATTGCAAATGATGATATTAATGTGATAACGTTACTTCAACAAGTCTGTCGATTTTCCGATAACATAAGCACTTGTGTGCGTCAACCCGTCTCTGATAGCTTTAGCAATGGCCTTGAGAGAGCCTGTTGGCTGTAAGGAACTAGGGTTCAGGACAAGTTTTATTTTCCAATTTCAACAAATTGAAATAGTGAAGATTAATATCAGGGTTAAAGAGTTTAGATGCACATAAAGACTTTAAGACTTGCTGAGATACAATTCCTCTGCGTTTGAAATATCCACAAGGTTAATGATGTTGAGGCAGACAATGTAGCTTTTCCCTTGAAAAATAGATGACTTGATATTGGTATTCGCCCCTGCTCTTCTAATGTTTGATTCCTCTATAAAGTGTTGATCTCCTCAGATCAGTATAAATGCTACTCCAAAGTCAGTGGCTCCTCAGTCTATCCAATAGAAATGTTGCATTGTTGCAAAATCAACATTCCAACGACGTCATTATGTTAACACTGGTCGTCTGCACCAGCTGACATGACATTATTTTTGCATGTTGTTAATTTTTTTAACGTATTTTGTGTCATTTCTAATGATCATGTTAGAGCTAACGCATGATGCCTAACGCAACCTAACTACAGTTTTAGCATGCAGAATCGTATACACAGCAAACAGGCCACAGAACTTCAGCTTTGACTTTTCGTAATGGTTCATATCTTAAAATTACCGTTGATATGGAGTGCATCAAAACAACTGCAGAGTTCCAACATTTTGAAGCATTAGTAATACTACTCGAAAAATTGTGCCGGTGGAATATTTTCCTGGGTATGTGTCACTAAAGTGGACACAAGGATGGAATCTACATTAAAAGTAATGAACAGTGATATGTGAGAGAAGTTACATTATCTACATTTGTGTTTTGTTCAGTGCAAAATGTGTCCTTGCTGGAAATCTTGCTGGTTAGTATATGAATAAGCTTATCTACGCTGAGTTACAACTGTTCCTACCAATGATTGAGGACATTTCTGAACGATATTAATGCTGCTTCTAGGTGACGTGATCCATCAGAAGGAACGGTAACCGTCAGGCATTGCTACAGGCCTGTAACGTCCATGTTTCACGGTAAGATACGTGGAACATAAATATTTAAAGAGATGATCAATAAAATCTTTTCGTTGAGATAATGTTTATGTTTTTACTTAATTATTTCATTTAGTGTAACAGTAACACCCACGCGCATGTCTGAGGTAGTTCTACAACTAATCTATATGGTCGACATTCTATTTAGATTTATCTAACATTTTAACACATATATTTCTAATTTCAAGCACGTTTTATTTTTCCTATCATGTACTTGTAAACGAAACTCGAAAAATGCGTACACACGACATTACCACAAATTCCATAAAAAAGGAATATAAAAAAGACTAACTGCACTTTTATAGGAACATGTCGCCTTATGAACATGATTATTGTAACTATAGTTTTCATCCATTGAGGACTTGATGCTAAAAGCGATGACATTTACAAATATCACAATAAACCTGATCGAATGTTGAAAAAGTGGGGCGATGACCTTTTCCGACCCATTATTAAATAAATTAACTCAACATGGATTCATAGTTGTTGAAGAACATGTATGTTGTCATTCGGTGCAAATATTACTAACAAATTGGTCGAGTTAAGGAATTCTCGATGATTAAGAAAAAAAAAACAAACAAACAGTGCTTATAATTAAACTGTTTCCTATGATTGAACAAAAGACACATAAACAACGTTGAATATGAGTATGACCGAAGTAAGAATTTTGTTTTTATAAGAAGTACAGTAGATGTTTACAACCGAAGGTATGAAGGCGTTCTTCGATGAAAACTCGAATTGTAAGTTAAACCGTCATAAATGCATTGATACGATAGTCCCAGTGTCAAATTCCAACATTTCTCTTGTTTATGATGTGGCGACAATATACTGGTCTTGAAATGCTATCTTATCTAACATCAGCACATCTCTGTATAGGAGTTCCAATGCTGTTAACAAGATTTTGTCGTTCAAGTAACAAATATCATTACTACAATCCTACAGTAACGTGATATATGTTTCGGTTACTTGCAGCATCGTTTCAAGCGGTTTTGGGATGTCTAGTTAGTGCGTTCGATATACCATAGAACAGGGTATCACACTCTCGAATCGAAAACATAATACGGTGTCTGTAGTGGTTCACTGGTTTTAAATGGTGTTGCATTTTATTCACACCCTCAGGTCAGTTGACTATCAGAATCACTTTAATTGGACAGACTCTGATGCCAGTAACCTATTCAGTTTTATATAATAACTTGTTCGTTATGAAAAAAACCACCATTAAAAATACTCTTTATCGCTCTTTAAATTACAGCCATTTTTCAAAGGGTTACAGCGATGCCTCCGGTAGGATTCGAACCTAGCTGAATGAACTAAATATAAGTTCTCTAGACAAGTGTATAAGGTACAAACATCCTTGCTAATGTTTTCGATTTCCGATTTCAGTAGAAGTAAGGGATCGTTTACGGAATATTACTCCACTCTCATCGACAAGTGTTACCAAACAAAAGGTAATCTTATTTCTGATTTTTCAGCTTACGAAGGACATCGTATGGCTATATCAAAAGTTAGAGATGCAAAACCATGGGAATGCACAAACTGGAATCAAGTGTATCAACGTTGCTTTAAAACATTACTTGCTGTTTTGGAAAATGCTGCTTTAAGATTCTATACTAATAGAGCTATCATCTCATTTCTTATATTTTCATCTGTTGATGAATAATCAACGCTTAATGGCATGTATATCGATAAATTATGGAGCATGTTAAAAAGAATATCATTCATTATAGAAGAGAAGATATGTTCACATTTTTATCAATAATAACAGGAATGCTTATAAATGTACTTTTAGACTGTATTTGAAAGCTTGTAGTAAACAAATCAAATTTCGTATCTGTTAGGTGCAAATTATAGTTTCAAATTAATTACCTATCTTTTCGCAAAGAAAATAAATTAAATTTAGTCGTATAATTGAGCGCATGTGGGATCTATATAATTTTCTATGTACGTTCCCAGCAAACTGAGCCACAATATATTTATTCCCCCTATGGAGACGTTTCCAGTCGCCTCCTGTCGTAATGGCACATGCGTGTAGAAACAAGTAACTGTAGATATTGGCATGGAAAGAAAAGAAGAGAATGGGTTCAAGTGTAAAAGCAGTTTCGTTAATAAATACTCACAAATAATGGACATTATATCAAATTCTTGCTTTTTTCAATAAAAAGGAATCTCCATACTTTGTGTACTTTAAGGACAAACCTGATTTTCTTACGTTGGAATAACTCCAATGATATATCAAACCGCAACTATACCTCAAAATATTTTCTGTAAGAAATGTGTAAAGGAGCTGAAGATAATTTAGTTAAAGTCCCTTTAATGACATTCGCCAACCCGTTATTTGCTGTAAAATGGGAGTCGTGTCACTGAAAATGACTCCCTTCACGAAAACAAATATTTTATAAAAGAGAAAACTTTCTTAATTATTCAACAGGTCTGTCTACCTTGGGATCGTCAATTTTCAACCCCGACTTAACACTCTTAATGACAAATAGTCCCGAAGTTTAGCTTACACGTAATTATTAGTTCACTAATACACACAAGTAAATCACAAACAAGCCACAATGTGTTGCTGCACTTTTTATCGCTACATACGTCAGAATATGTTGCAGGCAACTTGCAGTTTCGTTTATTTTTCTAATTTTCAAGGCGATTGTTGTTTGCTGCAATTTTCTTTTTACAATAACGTACAGTAGAATGATACTGGGATAATAAGAAAAGTATAAGTTCAAAATGCTATTTATCAATTTGATTTGACAGCTGCTAATCACCATAGCAAACACTACAAGTGTAAAAACACACAAACAAAATGAATGGAGCAATTGGAGAGTTTAATTTCCTGTTTTAATACTAGTGTCTATCTCGTACTTTGAATAGTGGTACGAAAATATCAATAATATCAGCATACACAAGTCCGCATTTAAAACATTAAAATGTAAAAAAACAAAAATTGGCGTGTTCTGAAACAAGAAAAGGTTCCAAAGTGATACTGCGATAGTTCAACAGATCAAACAGACTCGCAAATTACATTCACGCCTTCTAACTGAATCACGCCAGTCACTTTTGTTAGACGAGTAACCTCTGACTCACAAACCGGACGCTGTGATGCAATAAGTGTGCCCATTAGACCAGATGACACTGGTGGAAACTAAAACACCACGAATAAACAGGTAGTCTATCACACAAACAATAGGCATACCTTTGTCCACAGTGACAAACTGCGACGACATTACAACGCGGAATACAGATTCACGTCAGTTTAACTGTCTAATGCTTTATAAATATCGACATTCATTTATAATTGTCGTCATCGTAAACAAAATGAAAGAAGGTAGGTATCTATGTTACCACAAACAACAAGCGTTTGAGATAGTACTTCATAGGTTTTAGTTAATTTTAATAAAAGTGAAAATCATTAAGTATTTTACTTGTGGATTGATTTGAATCATAGAATTAATTGACAAAAAAAGTTATAGATGTCGGTGAACGATCACAAGGACATTTCCCTCAACGGATTGATTTGACCAAGATTTGCATGGCGGCTTTTATCGATGAAGCAGAAAACGCTTGATCTTCTGAAACATTTGTCTTCGCCTTTTCAAAGGCTGGTTAAAGATAACCAATGTTTGTGAAATTTTTCAAACATGAATCATACATAATTGGGAAAATGCTTTATCATTTGACAGCTATCGCTTTTGTGCGACAGGTCAGACTGATATATGTTCAGTGTTAATCAGTGGCAGCACTTAAGATTTTCACTGGTTAACTCAAATAAACTTTGAACCACCAGGGCCTAGACTTTGGCATGTGTATTCGAGTGAATATTTATTTATTTTGGTCATGTTTTGTCCTTGTTTTATTGAATTTGAGTTTGGAATATGATTATGTTGACATGTTGGTATGTTCTTGTTGTTTTTGTCATTAAGATGGTAATGATACAATATATTTTGAAGTTTGGGATTCCTGACATGTTATTTGCAGATGTGTTGTATGCTGAATGATATGTATCTCTTTGTCAGTAATTCTATAGTCATTCCGACTGTTCATGCCAAGATAACATTGGCATTTCTCAATTCATAGTAGTGCACATATGTTGATTACAAGCTGCACAAACAATGATGTCAATTCATTTTGCTTTGACAGGGTATGCGAACATTTTAGTTTACAAACTATATTATTCGCTCAGTTAATTTGTGATAATAATTGAAAAATATCATACCCGTGAAAATTAATGATGTCTTAAAAATCAATTTTGTGAAAATAAAATAGGATTCCAACACAGCATTCAATATATCCAGACTTAACGATATGCTTATATTCTGTGTCATACAATAATATCTAGCCAATCGTAATTATTCCCTGTCTAAGTCCTGGTGTGAGAGAACTGAAATTACTTTGTCACATACAAAAAATTTAATATTGTTAGTCGAGCGATAGTAGCCCTAGTTAAAAAAAGTTCGGAAAAGATCATTAATTCATGTAAATATTTTGTAATTTTTTATGTTGAAATGGGTGAATAAAATCATGTGTGTTGTTAGGTAATGATTGTTGCGGACACCATAAAAGATATCACCTCTTTCTTAAATCAGAAGTTCAGTTATCATATAATTTCAACTAACAGCAGTTATAATGTAATTTGCATGCGAAGGTCGATAACAAGTAAATGTCATTCCATGATGTTGATCGTTATTATCATTCATAGATGTATCAAAAACAGATAAATGAGATAAGAGTTTTTACAAGCAACATTAAAAAAACGTTATATAACGAAACATCTTGAAGCTATATTCTGTTAACTGAACAAACAACTACATCAACCTGTATCTTTTTAACCTTTACGAGTTTATCAGTCAGTTGACAACTTCTTGTGCGAAAATCGTGATAATGCGAACAGACCATTGAATACCAAATCAACTGTGACATGTAAATACCTTAGGTCAGAGATGCTTGAATAAGAAAGAACAAGAACAGTCATCAGTCAATATATAATGAAAGGAATAAGAAACGCAATTAGGAATTTCCAGGTCAACTACGGGAAATAGAAAAGAGTTTTAGAATGTAATTATGGTGTAACTGGAAGATAGTTGACCACTCTGTCATCTACGAGAATTTCATTCTTGTACGTTAAGTAAACCTTTCAAATTGATTGAAGATTGATTGAAGATTCAAGTCAAGGATCGCAGGTTTATTCCTATTGATTTCAGAGTAACAGTGATATGGGTTTTCACATAGCTCTGCTATTAATGCTTATTTTCGAATTGTCATTAAAAGACGTTTTATATATACTGAAAGGAATAAGAAACGCAATTAGGAATTTCCAGGTCAACTACGGGAAGGGTTAAGAATGTAATTATGGTGTAACTGGAAGATAGTTGACCACTCTGTCATCTACGAGAAATTCATTCGTGTACGTTAAGTAAATCTTTCAAATTTGACGTTGATTCCAGAGTACCCCACTCTGGACCCATCAATATCGTGTGTGCCCCTTGCGAGCTGCAGTAACTGCACGAACTCTTTTGTGCATTGAATTGATCAGGGTATTAACTCCTCATTGGTATACGATTCCATTCCTCATCCACGGCCAACGACAACTGAGCGACGTTGATTGGAGGATTCAGCCTACGTCTTATCCTTCTGTCCAACTCGTCCCATAAATGTTCTATTGGGAAGAGGTCAGGACTGTATTGGGGCCATTCTAGGGTGGGGACATTGTTAGCTGCGAGATAACCACGGCAAACCTTCGCGACATGCGGTCGGGCGGTGTCCTGCTGAAACGTCAGTTGACGCTGCTGTACTAGTGGAAGAACATGCGGCGCTAGGACTTGATCTTTATAGCGGATGAAAATAAGATTCCCCTGAATAATGACCTGAGGAGTCTTGATACCATGCGCAATCCCTCCCCATACAATGACCGATCTTCCTCCAAAGGAGTCGTTCTCTATCACGCAAGCATCTGCATAGCGCTTGTGGGACGTCTATAGAAACGGCGTCGGCCGTCTGCCCGGTAAAGCGAAAACCTGGACTCATCTGAGAACAGGACCCTTCCCCAAAGTTGCATTGGGAAGCGTCTTACGGAATGTGCGTTCAGCCATTGCATTCATCTGGCACGTCGCCGCGCATTAAGCTGTGGTCCAACATATGGCCGTCGCGGTCCTAGACCGAAGGCACTCAGTCGAGTACACACTGTCTTTGGATCAATTGGAACATAATGACGCCCAATTCTGTTCCTTGCTGTTTCCGTGGCCGTCAGATAGCGATTGTGTAGGCCCACCCGCCGGACTGTGGGTTAATGGTTAGTTGTTAGTAGGGTGCTGGTGATTATCTACTTTTTTATGTCCTGGCGGTTACAATTCTTCTTTCCGTTTCTGTCTGTCACTCTATATATTATTCGCTTTATCAATGTCTATAATTTCTATAATCCATACTGCTCCTTTCTTCATGTAGCTGTTCACTTTTTTACGTTTATAAGATTATATTTAGTGTTTGTGAGGTTAGTATTGTGAGAGGATGAATGTGTAAGTGGTTAATTAAATAGAATTGTTACGATGCAGCTTATTGACCAAATGAGTGTTAAGAGATCCTTTTCAACTTCCTGTGTTAAAGGGTAGGGATGATCGAAAAGGAAGACTGCTGTTTCACATATTCACAAAGCACCTGTTGTCAGGCATGTTCCCATTGCATCCTATATGGAATTACTTATCGTTATTTATGATGTCACATGATATCAAACGTTCTGCCACATAGGATTAATTATGCTCCGGTTTCACGGTGGAATCGGTTTCACTTAACACGCGGTCACTTCAATGTTACAATGACAATAATCAAAGTATTTAATATAATATATACTGAGAGGAAAAAGATACGCAATTAACAGAAAGTTAATATTGTAAATTAAATCCTTGACGTACACCCTTGAAACTTGACAAATGTGTGCATTTGAGTTGGGTCCCTATAGTACTGTATTAGAATCACTGATGCATAACTAAACTTCGCACGCCGCTTGTATAAAAGAATAAGAGACAAAAGCACTATAACTCGAACCCAGTATAAGGATTGGTTCAAAATCTGTCTGTGCGAATCTTCAGACGTATCCGTCTTGATTTCCCACATTTTAAGCATAAACAGTTCACCGTAAAATGCCACGACTGTCCGAAGTTGACAGGGGTCGTGCCATTGCACTTTTTATGCAAGGTACCCCGCAAAATCAGGTCGCTAATCAATTTGGAGTCTATCCATCGAACATTTGCCGTCTCATCCAAAGACGACATGCCACCGGAAGGGTTGCAGACCGTCCCCGAAGCGGTCGCCCTCGTGTGATGACGCGTCGGGAAATGCGACTTTCGCACCTACGGAATTGCTTTCTGACGGCCACGGAAACAGAAAGGAACACAATTTGGCGTCATCATATTCCATTTGATCCAAAGACAGTACGTACTGCGTGCCTTCGGGCTAAGACCGCGGCGGCCATATGTTGGACCACAGCTTAATGCGCGGCGACGTGTCAGACAAATGCAATGGCTGAACGCACATTCCGTAAGACGCTTCCCAATGCAACGTTGGAGAAGGGTCCTGTTCTCAGATGAGTCCAGGTTTTCGCTTTACCGGGCAGACGGCCGACGTCGTGTCTATAGACGTACCCACGAGCGCTGTGCAGATGCTTGCTTGATAGAGAATGGCCGCTTTGGAGGCGGATCGGTCATGATATGGGGAGGGATTGTGCATGGTATCAAGACTCCTCTGGTCGTTATTCAGGGAAATCCTACGGCCGTCCACTATAGAGATCAAGTCCTAGCGCCGCATGTTGTTCCTCTAGTACAGCAGCGTCAACTGACGTTTCAGCAGGACAACGCCCGGCCGCATGTAGCGAGGGTTTGCCGTGGTTATCTCGCAGCAAACAATGTCCCCACCCTAGACTGGCCCCATACAGCCCTGACCTCTCCCCAATAGAACATTTATGGGACGAGTTGGACAGAAGGATAAGACGTAGGCCGAATCCTCCAATCAACATCGCTCAGTTAGCGTTGGCGCTGGATGAGGAATGGAATCGTATACCAATGAGAAGGGTTAATACCCTGATCAATTCAATGCACAAAAGAGTTCGTGCAGTTACTGCAGCTCGCAAGGGGCACACACGATATTGATGGGTCCAGAGTGGGGTACTCTGGAATCAACGTCAAATTTGAAAGATTTACTTAACGTACACGAATGAATTTCTCGTAGATGACAGAGTGGTCAACTATCTTCCAGTTACACCATAATTACATTCTTAACCCTTCCCGTAGTTGACCTGGAAATTCCTAATTGCGTTTCTTATTCCTTTCAGTATATATAAAACGTCTTTTAATGACAATTCGAAAATAAGCATTAATAGCAGAGCTATGTGAAAACCCATATCACTGTTACTCTGAAATCAATAGGAATAAACCTGCGATCCAATTGCTGTTATTTATCATTTGAGCATAAAATCGAAATAATTGTGAACAAAATAATGTCACATTCCGATGCATGTTAATTCATTTTTTTAAAATTGGTCAATAAATATAATTTAAAGTAGGACCTGGGATATCACTTCTATATAAAACTATTTACTTTCTCAAAATGACCCGGTGTCCGCATCAAAAGTTGAAAACTGATCAGATAACATAATAAAAATTCCTTCTTAATCCAATGAACCAATGTTTTTTTTATTCAACGTTGACATCCGAATCTTTGATATAACACGTTACCATTGTTCATAATTAAAACTGGCCTATACAGAATGTTGAAAACAGCCTAGTTACATATTCAGTGTTCAAAATGAAGACATCACTCAAATCAAGAGTTTTACAAGATATACTTTTAATTCCATTTTTAATTAACAGACTTTCACGATCCATTTTCTTATTTAACCTTGAAACACTATCTTAGAACACCATAATTCCCTTTTTCTGTGGAAATGATTAAATTTTGATATGCATTTGTCGCCTTTATTAATAACAATATATTAACAGCCATTGTCTTAATTTTTTGATGTCAGTGTTGTTTATACATCAACTCAAGATTAATATATGTTGAAAAAAGCAAATTGTAGAAAGGAGTTCAAGGTAACACAGCTACTTTCGCACGTGTTAGTTGTCTTTAGGTTTTTATTAATCACTCTGGCGGAGAAACAACATAAAGTTTACGCGAACATGTAAATGTTAAGTCGAAACTGTTGTATCCCAAGGCTGGGGAGTTATTTATGTTTGAGGATTTATTTACTGCACCGGAGATTGCGTGACTTCTGATTTTAGCTAGGAGGTTGTCTCGACATTGATCTTACACTACCGATATTTCTGAATGGCGTGCTAGATTTGAGAGCATGTACCGTTGCGATTTCTTGACTTGTGTTGTGCTGTAGTCCTCTGAGGGCGATAACTATCTCACCAGAACGCATTTTACCCGACGTGTCCTTCCTCATACATGGACTTGTTGTATAAACTAATACGATTTTATATCTGCCACTGACTCGTAAACGGAAAGCAATGGAGATGTATAATTTTGAACTGAAAACATCAGTATCGAGACAAATTCGTTTAACTGACATATAATCAAGGTACCATCTAGAATAATGTTAACGTTTGTTCCTGTAGAATTCGCCAATATGTAGAAACAATGCGACTGGGTCTTCTTTTGAGATAGACAATGTTCGATTGCGATAACTTTGATTGATCTCGATATGACGTAAATGATAGGGGGTTGGAGGTTGTGATTGAGTCACCCTTACTTTGCTTCCATTTAAATGATTCTATCCTCGTTTTCGTCTAACACAAGTGCTTAGCTATAGGTTGTCGACTTTAGTGATAAACGGTTTGCGGTGTCCTTTGAATTCCAGGCGGTTTACCATCCATCTGATTCCGTTATTGTACTTTGAGCAGTTACTTCTACTAAATTTTCATTCTTCTTTTTAATATGTACCTCCTCATGTAATAACATCAACATGTTAGCGATGTATCCCACAGCAATTGCATATAACATGAAACATAATTACAGACTGCATTAAAATGTTGAAAATAATCACAGTTGATCAGAGATAATTTACTGTGTGTAAAGGTAACCTGAACTAAGTACTTTTTCTTCAAGATCAGCACATGCACTTTTAACACAATTACTTTAAGTTAGAGAATTTATTACAATATCCTCAAAAACCACAAGCAGTGATGTGTTAATGGCTTAGAGAAGATCAAACAAGAAATCGAGTGTTAAAAATACAGAATAAACACATTGATATCTGAATTTTTAAAGTTTCGAATTATGGAACAGTATTTTCCTATTAGTTTGTCACTTTCATACGACAGTTTCCATGACAACAAAGTTGAGGCATCAACACAATCATGATCTTATTGGATATCGTTAAAAGATATGGATTTTATTTAACGTTTAAACAAAACAGTAATTGTACCATTTCTTTTAGGAATTCTTGTAATCAATTCCACAACGAATCATGGGAATACAAAGATTGGAAATTACCATTTCTCTTCAATTACATTTTGTCTTGATATTCGCATACAACACCACTGTGTAATGCATTGACGAAACGGAAAATAATAGAAATATGACGATGAACATTACAAAGGTGCATGTCATTTGATTTCAATCTCATCACAAGTAGAATCACTAGAACAAACCGATTTTTCTCACCAAATTTTCCAGTTCAGAATTGCAAGTTTAGTCAGAGTTCATGTCACATTCTGGTCTAGTGACGTTAAACAATAAGTATCTTGGTGATTGTAAGTGAAAGACACTAGAGTGGTAGACCATTAATCCCCCGAAGTATACTTGTAGATCAGAGAAATAAAAATTACGAATTGATTTTTGCTCCTTGATAGCGAAAAACAATGAAAATCCTAGAATATGTAAGAACGAGCAGCCAGATGTTGTCATCTTCTAAATGTTTCAATGTGATATAGAGATATTCATCATTAACAACATCCATTCCCTGTGCTGTAGAAAGACTCAGATATTAAAGACTTAACACAATGAACACTATAAAGAAATTTGGAAAATCCTCCCAATCCACTCATTGACAATGTACTCTTTTCTTGATGAAATATACCATACGTAACACGAGAGTAAGCAAACCCTTACCTCTTGAATCAAGTTTCTGTTTCATCTAGGCATAAAAATGTTTCTATACGAATGTAGCGGCTTACTTCGCCAGCGTTTGTTGACCATCGATCTGATTCTCAATCAAGCTGTGTGAGGACGATCGTTAGACGTACTTCCGTAGTTTGCCCTATTCTAAAACAGAGCTCATTGCTTAATTTTTGTTAGTGCCGACAAAAACACCCGCAAAGCCGATTTAACTGAAGTATCTGTGTACATAACATACTGATCGAAAGTTTTCAGAGAGAAATATTTATATAATTATAATTTCCCATTGAAATATTCTTAGAAACACAAACCATGCCTAAATGTCATCTCGGCTTTTTCTTGTTTAACCATTGTAATAATGATTGGACTATCGTGTCTTCATAGATCTATCAAACGCCGAAGAAAGGTGCGACCAGGAGGAACAACAGAACATGTTAGATTAAGAAGACCTATTTGGGATCGTAAGTCACGTAAAGCTACCAAGCACAAATTAAAGTAAGTCCATGGCACTCTTTTCACCTGACAGGGGCATACTTGAGACTAGGTGTTCTCAAGTTAACTGAAATGTTCAAGTTTGTTCGTCGTGGATCATCGTGGTTTAGTAAAACACGTGCATCCTGCCTCCTTGCATGATCATCAGGTTCCAGGATCAGATTTCTGCAGCTACTTTAATGTTATCCATGACTTATTCATCAGTACCAGACCTTCATGGTTCGCTCGCTATCGTGTGTCCATGATGGCTTTTGAAATGCGAAATGCCATAAGCAGTAGGATTCGCTGGCTGTTCCCTATCAAACTGTTTTCACTTTAGTGCCTTGCGAGTTTTTGTCATACCTATTTTGTACTTTTTACCACTGGACCAGGTAACAGAAATGGCTGGCTTCTTTACCTTAACATAATGTACGTTCAGTAGGCAATATATATTGTCCAACAAGCTGTTCAATACATCGCTCGGTGTCCAGAAACATACATTTTATCCACCATTTTGAAAGGAACTAGCTTTGATATCAACGTAGTAAATCTCGCAGCAATGCAGAGGAAAGTAGGCGGAGTATTTTCGAATCATCTCGTGTTATGAACTCCACATGAGAATCTCCCTTCCTTAGCTTCATATTATGATAATATTGGACATTATTAGTTAAGTCAAGTCTCTCAATCGACGATTAAACGAGTGCCTTATTAATATCACATTCTTTAACATCCTATGTGAAAACAAAACACACTGAAAAGGCAAAGGGAGATGTCCCAGCAACAACGTATATATGACACTTGTGTTTCACGGAGACTGACGCGATGCTGTACCCACTAATTTTGGTAGAGAAACCACTAAGTTACATTAGCAAACCGACTCTACAATAGTAAACGTTTTAATTCTCGAAACTAGTGCGTTCTGACACAACCACTGTGCACTAACATATGGAGAAATTCTGATCCCACCTTTGATTCTTTCTACAAAACATATTGATTTACAATAAATGTTTGTAAACATGGAAAATAAAGTTCACATAGCAAGAGAACAGATGAATTCTATCAATCTGGAATGGCGAATGATGGTGCACTGGGCGGAAAAATGAAATGTACGCAAAGAAGAAAGTATTTGAAAAGGATGTTTGAAGATTGATAGAAAATTTAAGTTCTTTGAAATCCACATACTGATCATTTCACTTCATTAATAAACTCTATCACACTACCACACTATCACAATAAGACTGTAGCCTAGAGTTGATAGCATTAAGACAGTGAGTAACAATTTTGGACAAAATGCTTGTTGGCCAGCTAGAAGAGCAAGCAATAAAACCCTGTTTGTATAAATTCCTTTGAAGTTAAGGAGTTAAGGAGTCCATTAACACAGAGGAGGTCCGTATGATTATTATCATTAAAAGGTAATCAAAATGATTGTAATACTTAACCATGATTAGCCAGTATTTCTTCTTCGACAAGATTGCACAATGTTTGTTTGGTTCTTTCTTTGTTATCAAGCAAGTCTATTTTTGTTGGACATGCAATAAAGTCTGTAGACAGAGATTAAGTTATTAGACGCCTTATCTGCAGGCACAATAACATACCTGACATGTTAATCTTGAAGATCCAAAGTGATACGGTGCCGAGTAGCTCATTTGGAAATAAAATGGTAAGGAAAAAGAGGAAAGAATAAAGTTTTCAAATTCATTCATCTCTTAATGAAACGTTAGTTACATGTATAATTATAACGACCTATGACCGGGGGCTGTATTATATAAATTTCAATCGTGGTGCTAAAACAAGTTCAAAGATAACTGTTGTCTGGTCGGGTCGGGTAACAGAGGATCGGATGTGCTGCACGTTCATTAACTGATTTTCCAAGATTAACGAGATGAAAAGCCATATCAACAAAGAGTTGTCTGGGTGCTGAAATGAGAATGAAGGGTCTTTAAAAATTTCTGCATGATTTTAAAGACTTAGTCACTCACATAAAGTCGTCTCTTATCCTGTCTACAAGGAAGTATACTTGAGATTGATCCAAGAATTTTGAACTAGCTCCTACCATTATGTGTAATAGGTTTCACTCTTAATTTTGGGGCAAGTATCATTTTTTCCCTGTAAATATTTGATTTAAGATTAAATAGGTTTATTGTTATGTGATTAATTTGAGGTTGGTTAATGGCGAGGACAATTCCGATTTCCTTATTGAAATGAATAAATTTTTCTCTCTTACGAATAAAATATTCATACAAGTAGTTTTTGACTAATGAAGTAACTAAAACTGTCTCCTAATCCTTAAAGACCAACACATAACGAAACTCGCTGGGCCAATACACGACTTGTCAAGTTGTCGTCCTCAAGATCCATTATCCAAACCAAAACCCCTATTATGTCTTATGGAGGAGCTTGAGTATTGGGCTACAAGTTAATAATTGATTGATATTATTTTATTTGAAGTTACACTTACATCAAGAAAAATCTTGATATGTATAAAATGACTGAATCTTTATGTTCTTTAATTTTACATGTAATAGGAAACATTTTAAAAATACAAAAGCGACACATAAAGCTGGTTATGCTTTCACCATTGTTACCGTGTTGCTTGTTATTGATACGTTAGCCGAGATATAACACAACCAGTCGTCTGTCAGTGTGGGCCAAAATAAGCTTCAGTCACTTCCTTTCTTACTAATGCATAGTCAGTTTGACAAAACATAAACCAGGTTTATGTTAACGTACATACTTAAATTATTTAAATTCACTTGGATGTATAACATATATAGAAATATATATGTATGTGTTCATTTATATAACGTAATAGAATACATGTGCACCTTGCATTTCAGTTTTTTTTCGTATTGTCATCTCTGTTGTGTCTTATACATATAGCTTCAACCTGCGTTATCTAATACGTAATATTTAAAACATAAGAAAATACTTTGAACATTACGTTTGATCTCTCTTCGAGTTCCAGGATAGAAATTAAAAAAAATCCAGTTTTTTACTCCTGATTTCAGCGGATTTCTCATCGATGAGAAGTTAACGTTTGTATTGATCTGGATGACCACGCACTCCTTTAGGTCAGTCTCATTGTTAGTGCTGCACTAACCGTTAGGCATTCCCTATTAAGTCCAATCAACGTCCGATATCGTCTACCGTTCTGTAATTATTGCTTTTAGCACACGATGGCGGAATGTTCTCATTTACGAAGGGGATCTGTTTGCGAGGAACTCTTATACTACTAAGTCTTGTCACTGAAATAATGATAAAGATCTGCTTTCATATTTTATCAACAATTATTTTGTTTTGTGATGTGTGATGTTTTCTAATGATTTTAGCTAACGTATTTGTTTCAAATTATAAATACTGATTGTTATATAATACTTGGAAAGGACGAGCGGCGACCTTGGATCTTTTATCTTTTCTTGTTCTAAAGCATCATTATTCCTCATGCATCGATTTGCAACTCTTTGATTTGGCCTTTGTTTTAAAATTGTTTTTTATCAGTCAAAGATAAAACAAACACAACAAGATTCGTGTTTTTTCTGCGCTTGGCGTTCAGTTGAAATGGAGTCAGAATCACGTGAATGGGTTGGGTGTCAAGCTGCTGCCCTATAAAGGATATGACATTTCAATAGTAAAGCATAAAGCATTCATCAGTGTTCCTATCCATCAGTGTTCCAATCACAGGTCTTCATGTGGTATCAGATGTTACGAGGACAATCAACCATCGAAAAGTCATTCACCCGGCCGCTCAATGTCGACAAAATGAAAATCGGTTATCATCATTGGCGTAAAATCACCAGGTTAGTTCACGGAGTTGTGATGGTCAAGAGATAGTAAGAAGACATTTATCAATTTTATTATTTTTTGTTTTAAGTTTTATTTTCGACACCTAGCTCAATATATGACAGGGAATAATAGATGATATTACGCTATTATCTATGCAAGAGTTCTTTGAAAGACAGTCACGAAACAATATGTCAACATAATCCTATTCCAAATTCAAATCCAACAAAACTAGGACAAAAATATGAACAAAAGAAAGATTAACACAGAGACTCCTGAGAGTTCATAATAATAAATAAGATAATAAGACCTGGAGTTCCGGAAGCGTAAGCGTCTCCAGCTTCATCAATGACATGTAAACCTTGAACAATTCATGTAAGCAATGTCACGTTCTTAAATAAGAACAAGATACACAACAAACGGAACATGAAGGCATACTAACGAGCTCGAAAGACGTCAAGCTTCATATCACAAAAGGAAATAAATGTGAATGAGGTCACATTGGCGACCATAAAACACACGATTTGACATCAACGAATGTTATTTTACAGTATGGCGATACATTTCCTTTGTTAACAAAATTCGCATTGACGCAATCTGGTTCCATTTGTTTTTATATAAAATATCTGCCATTTAAAATTCCATGGACTTTGAAAAGGTTTCTTGTTTATTAACTTGTTTTAATTAAACGATTCTTAACTATACACTCTTGAGTGCGAGTAGAATGACTGTCACTGTGGGATACCGAATGATAGCGTACATAAAGGAATTCGGTAATGGGGAATCACAATTCTATGTAAAAAAGACACAAGACATTCAAAACATAAAATAACTTTGTTAAATATTCGTTAATCGTAATTATACAACATATACACGTACTGACGACTTGAATTTTAGTTTGCTTCTAAATGTAATTTCTAAATATGAAAGAGAAGAATGATACAATGATATGACCTGGAAAAAAATACATAGTGCATGTCATGTATTGAAGTGACACATTTGTCATATACATTAATTATAACATTTCACATTAATATAAATGTAGTTATGAAATAAGTAGATTTTCACCTGTATACTTAACACAATTGTTTACTCTTCTAACAAGAACAATACGTTACCTTAAGGAGATATAATTTGCTTTCATATTATTTTTATACTTTTCCATAATGTAGAAGCAATGAGTCAAACATTGTCCTAATAAGTTTACACTATTAAAATGTTATTGATTGGTTTCTAACTTCGGAGTGTGTTGTCACAAATGCAATTTCGCTTGTTTTGATATACGCCATTCGTTGCAAAGCCCCAGCGTCAATTATCATTTGATTCCTAAATGCATATTAATTTTAAAAGCAGAATCCCTTAAAGACGAAACTGATATTTCGTTCAACTTAATTACTTCATTAAATTTACTTCTGAACTGAAATTAATGACAGTGTTTCTAGTTTTTTCTATGACTCTGCCAATAAGTGTTACCCAAACGTCAAAGAAACGTATATTACAAAAAACATAATCTTTGATGTGAAAGTTTCATCTTTGTACGTAGTGATAATAAAATATAATGTAACAAACGCTGCTATTTTGATTATAATGACTTAAGGCAAGTAACTTTTAAAAAACAATTGATGTTGCTACTCATCAGCTTGTACACATATACATACATCTGACTAAAACCGACAGCGTAAGCAATATTTTTTCCCAAGTTAAAGGCAGACAACAAAGGATATAATTGCAATTACAATCTCCAAATTATGCTAATGACATTCAATTTGGAAATATTGTTCTATACAATAAAGATATGTAACATACTGTTTTTAATAAAACATAAGTATCGATCGTGATGTTTGAAGAGGAAGAGAACAACAAAGAAGGAATTTTATCTCACAGAGGTAGTCAATAAAGTATTTTGAATGTACATGTATAGAAATGTTAATGGACAGAGGATAGTCTATATTCTATATACACCACATAAAGATTAGTAACAATTAATACGCCCTGGATACTATAATTCTACTTCAAACGAGATTTAAATATACAATTGAAGGTATCAGAGTATTGCCTTGTGTTGAACAAATGCTAAAGTAGCGGTTTTACTACATTGTAACACTATGACAAAACCACAATGAAATTAAACCTATACTGTATTTTGGCGAAAACATGTATATATATTTACCACCTTAATAATCCAAACTAAAAACATACCCATATGGCTATAACTCGATCGGTGTCACGTGACGATTCCTCTACCGCTTCTGATAATAGAACTAATTGTTTCGACTAGTTTACCTCGTCATAATCTAGAATTTCACATTTTTTTCAGTCACTTTAGATTTTCCTCAGTCGCCCACGAGATTCCAATATTTAGGGGCTTGGCATCACTGACAAGTCCTAGTAGGACGAAACATCTGTATGATGAAGTTTTAGTATTTATCTGGCACTACCTTATTCTATACTAAGTTTGTATTTAGATGTATAAATCACGTGTCTTAAGTTTCTCTTCTTAAACGAAAAGTAAATACATGCAATGATTTTATTCTGAAACATACAAGAACAATATGTACACAAAATGATTTCAATAAACATAGCCTGTGTAATACTTTTCTGTGCATTTATTCAACTCTGCTTATGTAACGAATACAATACAATTATGTTAAAACACGTCGTTTTATTTTACTATAGTTCACCCCAATAAATACCTTAATTGTATGTTCATGTATATCGTTGTAAAAGATGAATACGTTTACTAATCAGAACCTTAAACAAACAAATAAGGTTAAAGGTTAAACAAATGATTCTAAACACTCGTGACATATAATTCCGTTTTCGTATACTCATTAGACACACGTTTTTACTCTTCATAAAGTATTTCGCATCTTACTATATCCATGATAATTAATAGTTTCGATTGGATGTATTTTGTGTACAATACCAATCAATTATTGACCTATTAATCATTCTAATAACTTGTTTGCGATCTCATGGACCGTCTTATGTATCTTCTCTTCTGGATCTGCAGCTCTTACTTGGCCAAACGATTTTTTTACATGCCATATTTGTTGTATGTTAAACCCTAAAACAAAGCTGAATTGAGAAATTAACACTTTAAAAGGATGTAGTAATGTGTTTTTGTTTCTTAAAATTCCAACATTGTTATACTTTTATAATGAAGTATTCGTATTAGGTAAAACGCATGACATCTCAATGGAGTCAATGCACGATACAAATAATATTCATTTTACATGTAGCTTGTTTTGGGAGCATCATATTATACCTTGAGTTAAAATCAAAGTTAAATCAATGAATCGGACTGCTGGTGTAATATATTCATTATATACAGCTGAAAATGTGATAGGCATAGTATAACCTTTACACACATAATGTATAATATCAAACTTACATATTATTTACAATAATAGACATATATAACAATAATCATTAACACGATGTTAATAAAGTCAAATGAATATTTCACATGTTGAATACAGGGATAAAACACCTCTGACAAGAATCGCACCCAATATATCGGTTTTAAGGTCATTAGATTAAATTAAACGAGATAATTTTAATTTTAAACATTTTCATCACGACGTCTTTGTCAAAGTACGTCATCTTCATACAAGGTCGTGATATATTTATTTCTTACTTTGATAAAAGTATCAATCTATGTCCATTGGAAGGGAACCGACAGCTAACAATTGTACTTGATCATAATTCAATGTAGGTGATGCTACCTATGCAAGGAAGCATTCATTTTACCGCATGGAGTTCATCTCCATGCTGTTTTGACTATTGGCATTCCACTTGTATTTTATCGACGGTTGGTAAATTGCCTTTGAGTCTCCAACATAGTCAGAACGAGTACTTGCTGTAGAATAAACGGTCCGAGTAGTCGAATTCCCTATGGCTTCTGAACTGGATCTCTTTCGGTCACGAGAGTAACGTCCATTGCAGTTAAACAATAAGAAGACGTATGGGTTGGCTGCTGAGTTCGCAGCCGCCAGCGCGCCAATGATTCCGTACACTAGGTCTGATATTATACAATGATCTCCATATGACATGATCATCTCGGCAATAAAGTATGGAATTCCACACACGAGAAACACTACGACAATGACAAAGGTCATTTTCAATGTCTTGATTTTTGCCTTTGGTAAAGAATTAGAGTTTGTACTTTGAAGATGTATCTTCCCTGGCTTTATGGAGTGTCGCTTTGAAGTCTGGCTCTCCTTTGCCTTCCGAGCTATCTTCAGAAAGATACTAGTATAGCAGAAAATGAGGAGACATATTGGGATTAGGAATACGATAACAGCAGCATAGGTTAGGAATGCCTTTCTGTGAGATCTTGGGAGATCTCTGAATATGTTCTCACACTTCTGAACACCACCAACGACGTTCGTTCGGAACACGTACAGCATCGGTAGGGACCCTAAGGCTGCTACTGCCCAACCTGCACCGGCCATTTTCCACACCTGGAATGATAAAATTTGTTTTATTATAATATATTCATGATAATTGAAATAATGCTATGTTGATAAAAGTAAATTTATCAAGGTATAAAAAGGTTACGAAGTGGTACAGAAATATTTTCTCTAAAATAAGATGCAATACATGCTGTAATTCATCTTCTGAGCAACCTACGTGAAGTTCAAGGATATTCAGAACCGAATACCATATTTACATTTTTAGAAAAAAGCATTGGGTTGTCACAACGTTCGTATAATCTCCCTAAAAGATCTAATACAGGTAACAACATTGCATACACCACACAACGTTAACGGCCATATGGGGAGAGTGTGTATTGATTTATGATTAACAGCCTTATTGCACTGAAATATCATAACCTGGACACGTTACCATTACCGTCAAACTTGACAACTGTTTTATCTAAAAACGAAAAATACAATGCTGACTTTTTTGCCTCGTTCTTTATCTGTAAGCTCATACGTTTCCGTTTAAAGAACACTAAACAAAGTGCAAGTATGAGTTATTGAAAGACAGCCAGCAAACGATTGCAAGGATAAACGAAATAATAATAATAAATTGAACTCTACATACGAAATAATTGACATTTCAAAAAATACTTTCTTTAAGTGAATAACTAATTCTGCAATGAATCTCACATCAGTAATTCCTTCCCTATTCCTTTCTATAATTTATGTTTTGATTATGAGATAAACTTATTTCCCTTTTCGGAGATACTTTGTATATAGGTGATATTGTCCAATCCGGATGATTCATATCGAACACGTTATATTCACTTCTATATTCCAGATGTCAAGTTATGGTAGAGTAACAGCTTCATCAGGAAACCACATTAAACTTTATGGATTTTATATCATTCAAGCTCTAATACAAGGATATGTTGTATATTCGTACCACTGTATAATTAAGGACACGGAAATGTAATTCAAATGCTTGCAAGTGTAGATTCTTTAGCTCTATTAATAATACAGACTTTTATCTAAATTTATGTAGAGGTGTTTCCGTCTGAAGTCGGAAGCTAGAAACATGCTAAACCTGTTAGGAATGATAAGGATAATAACACCATACATTACTCGATAAAACAACCAACTGACTGTGTAACTTGTTGCATGCTTAAAACGTTAAATCATAATATATTTCGTAGATTTTTCACATAAATACATTAAAGAAGGATTTAATGTAGATCACTTTCTGTGTCGTAATCTAAACATTCACATAAAGTTGTCTTGATAAAAATTACCCACAGCATCGCGTGTCCATGGAAAAGAAAATACTGTGCTTTCAAGATACCCAGGAAAGAAAGATACGATTGCATTCAGAAATTTAAGCCACCACGCGTTTGGTCGTTCTATCAAAATGTCACCAGAGAAGGCTAGTGTTAAGATGTTGTTTTATCTCGCATTAGGTTAAAGGCAGTTCCTTCATTACACGCTGTCGACAATAGATTTAACAACTGAATAAAATGTTTCTGACGGTAATTACAAATAGAGTGCTAATATAAAACACACAGTTAAAACATTGTTATATAATCTAATATGAATAGATCGTTGTAATCGTCGTGATGTAAACTGTGACATTTAATGTACGGGAGGTCACTATCGATTCCTTTGTACATAAAAACAACAAAGCATAACAAATATTCTAACAGAATAATAATCCAAGGTCGTATTCGATGACACGTGGACAAAATTAAAACAAAGGAAAGACTGAAACTGTAAAACCAAAATGCACGGAGAATAAGACCATGTGCTCCGAAAGAGTATGTCTTACTCTGCATGAGTGATAGCGACAATTTTAATATTGGTTAATTTAGATAACATAAGACGACCTTTCAAAATGCGAAAAAATGGGTTCTTCACTTAATTTATCATATTTTACTGCGTCGACTTAATTTCTGTCCATCAGTCAATATCACTTGTTTGAAAGCCAGACGGAAGACCAATACGGCAACTAAGTTTTTATGTAAACGTTGTGCATAATCGAAACTGTGAGAAACATACGATAAATGACCTGTTTCCTTTAAATTCCCCCACTCCCCGTTTTATATAAAAGTATAAATGTTTACATGACAATGGATGTTTTTGCTTTATTGATGATATAAGTAAAACCGTAACTAGATCTAATTCAGTAATGTCATGCGTTATATCATTATAACGAGAATAGTAGACACGACCATTAGGTAGGAACATCTCTCAATCGTATATCGTCATATCTCATATACTTATAGATTATATCCTTACACTATAAAACCTGGTTAAACAAAAATTCATATCTCATCAGGTAACGAAAGTCGCATACCTACAATTGTACAACAATCAACCATTAAATCATAAGAAAATTTAATATACATGATCAATAATAAGGAAATCAGACCGGAATGTTCATTAAACTGGTCAGAAAGCAATAATTGGTCTATGAGATCAAAATTGTTATTTTCCTGGTGATTTATGACGTCACCTTATGACGAGATGTCCTCATGTGATTGGCCACTAACGAGAAGTAAACATCATGTCGGAATAAAGCTTAAGGTTCCTCCTAGCAACAACTGATCCGTTGATTAAGGTTAGTTTAAGCAATAAGGTGCTGAATGTAAGAATATTAGAAGACATGTTCAGACAGCAATGAAGCACTGTTTTATAACAGAGACAGAACAGAGGAAACGGAAATAAAGGCGCAAATAAATATCGGACACTACAGCGATCCGTTTCAACATGTCAGCTATCCTCATCGCTGGTATACATATATTAGAAAATAGTAATACTTCCTCAAAGTGTCCTAACTTCCCTTCAGGGAAACACGTGTATTCTTAATCGAACACTTCACTTGTATTCATTCCTCATCAAGCTCATGTTGTGTTGGATTTTTGATAAGTTGTTTGCCGTGTTTGAGTGTCCCTGTCAGACATTTTTACGGGGACAATTAAGTGTAACAGTTCTTCAGTATGATAAGAACAGTTGGAGTGTCATGTTGTGGTGATTATTTTCCAACATTGCAGTATGATAAGATTGAAGATTGATATCTAAGTGATCTCCACGCTGGTTGTGAGGGCGTTATGCTACTTAAAATCAGTGTTCTGATTGAATTTATACTGTTGCAGTTTAATTAATTGTTTGGCTTTACTGTATCGCATTCTAAGTTATGAAAAAGTGCTATTTACTTGTATGTGTGTTGTACAATCTGTTCTAAACGTGCTACTTAAAAGTCATTCCAAGTACTCAACTCATAAAATCTGATCCACAGATAGAGACTCACCCTTTATGATACACGGTATTTGTCTCAGGAATTCATATCTATTTTACCTTATATTGATTGATAGACAGGTCAGAATGGCTATAACAAATGTATAATAACGCATAAAGACATGTTTGCACAGCTGAGTATGATACATTAACGATTTGTATGTGACGTTTCCAGCTTGTGATAAATTTCTCAAGGCAGAACGATCGATTTTATTTTTTCTTAAAACTTACTTTCTTTCTGTTTATAGAATTTAAGATATCATCTATACAGACTTGATTGACGTTTCTTGTCAAATGCACTTTATCAAACAGACTGTTATTCTACGATAAACGGGCTCTAATGATGGTTTACGGGTGGAAGGCGTGAACGTTAAGTTATATTAACTTGTCGTAAACATAATCTCTTTTTACTCGAGATGCAAATTAAAGATTTGAATTTGAACATTTTACGAGAGTTAATTTAATGACCTTTCAGCACACCAGTGTATTTCCAACTTTGAAGAGGCTCTCTCTAAAATAAACGGTACCATTTTGAAATACAGTCCTGTCCCAATACTTCAGTCAAGATTGCATTGTGTTATTGTAAGAACTGCACTCCCATTCAGAATTAGATTCCCATGCAGCCTTGATGAAACCACACAGACGATAAATGCGATTTATCAACAAAATCTTTGAAAGCGATTGGATTCCAAAATAGACTGCCAAGCAACTGTCTACTTCCGAGGATTTAAAGACCGTCAGTGGTAATCGTTATATCAGGACTTATATTGAATGAAAACTTTAGATAAAGGAATTTCACCGTAAATGAAATGGATTAAACATGTCACACACCAATTATGTCCAGAGTTATATCAATACCCATAGTATATACTGAACCGAATGTACGGTTTGACAATTCATATAGTAATGACAGATTTCAAAACGAGTCGGACACATTTTTAACAATAGAAAACGTTCTATCGACTGATGTGATTAAGACTGAAAAATCAGGATGTTGTGAAATTTTCTAAAGAACATTGCATTTGATTTTATGTAATATATGCATTAAAACATTTGTCAATTCAACATCGTATTGTCCCCTACCAGGGCCCCTTTACAAACAATGATATTTGATTAATAATAAATTATCTTAATCATTCTTCGGCAAAGCCCAACCACAATCATCCATAATCTAGTGAATTCGCGAAAAGGAAACGAAAAATACTTCAGAATGATGGACCTTCATCGCGCTAATATTTATCTGATAATGTACCGAACATTCGTTCTGATGTTATCTACTACACGTAGAAAGATTTATGTTGATTTCCATCCATATATTTCCATTATGTTCTCGTGTTGTTATACCAAATCAGAGGTTGTCTCTGACTCTCACAGAGTTAACACTGTGAATAGTTTTATACACTATCAATATAACAGCATTTCCCATACAGAGTAAATCTGATCCGAAACCACGTGTTGTGTTTAGCTCCCCTTTGTGTAGGATTCATTATATGTTTTTTTTTTATATTAGAGATTCCTATTTTTTCCTATTTTCCATTGATTGATTGGTCTGGAACACATTATATACGATTCTATTAGGCAAGGCCAAATTTTCAATCCTAACATTATTTCTGTATGTGTAATACACATGTATATAGAGGTTTCATATTGAATTTTTATTCATTCAGATGTAACACCACATAACTTGACACTATATAACATCCGTATATTTCTCACTACAATACCAAATGAAGATTGTTAAGGATATCAACAATTGGAAGACAGAATAATTTATTTGGAATATTATTGTGATTATGAAACTCGGGATTCTGAAATTATACATTAAGCAGCACTAAAGTGATAACGAGCTTTCCGAGTGTTACTTGAGTGTCAATTAATACTACGTTGTGACCATTGAACAATCTGCATATTATTCATGATTACCAAGGGCATATTGCCCACCTGTCCCAGCGCTACTCGGTATTTACAGTATCGCCAATACGGAATTTTAGAATACTGCATAGGCATCCTGCAAGGAAGGCCTATTTCACCACAATGCTTTTAATGTTACGGTTATTTTTGTTTTCAAAAGTGGACAAGTATCAGATGGTTTTACCAGTGCACGTTAGTGCTGCGCGGTAATCTGACTACTTTCTCTACAGCAGGAGCAATGTGGTCGGTGAAAATAACGTTCTTCTGTTCATCCAGACACGCAGGGATATGAAACAATACCTCTAGGAACTAATTAGATTATCATATATTTTTATACAATTAATTAACTTTACTGACCCTTTCCATTAGAAACATATTTTCATGTACATGACTCTGCGTCTAGACATATTAATTAAAATACATATATGAAGAAATGATGAAAAACATGTTCATATTTGGTACCAAACATATCTACCATTAATGTAAATAAGGCACAACACTAACCCCTGTATGAATAAAAGATGCAGAAATATTTTGTATGTCACGTAGTAACGCCGCACGTGGTGTCTCATAACAGCCGAGTATGGTAATTGCTAGTTACCCATACATCTATTCCACAAAGAGCACAGACTGTAATTTCAATAATTATCATTTAGAGTTTTTGCTATTAACAGTTATCTCGGTACTATAATTCCAACATACATATTCCTACAACATATCTTATTAGTGATTATCTACATCAATAATAGACATCAAGTGAACGTTTGATTTGATACCATTGTGTCATAAAATATAGCGGACATCGTGATTTGACTGATTGTGTACATTGCTGATGATACAATATCGAATATATCTTGTCCCTCAAATTTGAGTCTCGGTCCATGTTTCACAAGCAATCTTTAGATATTATGTGCTTTCGAGGCATATACATAAGTGATATCTCTTTCAGAAAGCTTTGAAATAAGAATACATTATGCAGACCAAACGGATCGCCAATCAGCAAACTATTCCTATGTGAGCTAATCCGAAATCACGTCTGTCTAAGCAGAATAACAATTTGATACAGATATCGACTTTTATGCGAAATATCTGTAATTATTTCCTCAGAACTGTAGGAACGTAAAACATAAATGTGGACATTTTGCACAAGCGGATATCACAAAAATTAATTCACGATTACTTCAAACCGCTTTCGCTTAACTAGCCAATCAACAGAGTATACTGCCAAGGAATAGCACAAAGCTTGATAAAGGACAAATGTGTGAATAGTAATTGTTGCTTTGGATATGGTTATGTTTTATTTTTTCGTCATTTTGCCACGGCAAAGTGGATGTTATGCATCAAATTTGTGAAGGGAGCAATAATAAGAAAATAAGATAGTTTGTTCTACTAGAAACGAATAGTTCAGACTAGCTTTACGGTCGTCATTGTGATCTCATTGAGAAATATTCTATAGTTTGTGTGACATGAAGTTTGGCATTATTGATGCTCGTTAGGTATTCTGGTGGTTCCGTGGTTGTATACCTTGTTCTTATTGGAGAACATGACACTACTTACTTGGACTGACTGATATTTATATGGCGGATGTCGTGGAGGAAGTAGAGGATGCCTCCTCTTCCGGAACATCGGTCTTTTTACTATTTCTGGAGTCTCCCTGTAAATCTTTTTTTTTTTTTTTTTCATATTTTGCCCTTGTTTTATTGAAATTGAGGTTTGATTATGATTTTGTTGACATGTTGATATTTTCTTGTTTTTTAATAGGAATATTTTGTCTGAGGTCGAATAATATGAACTGTTATATTAGTTAACAAATATATTGTCAACTAGAAAACCTATAGTAAATATGCAAAATAAACATATTCAAGAAAAAATAAGGAGAAGGCATCTTGACCTATCAATTTTTATATTTGTTAATTTTAAAATAACTGAGTCCATGATGCTGTATATATGTGATGTCTGCAATAACTCAATTTATCAAAGAATATTCCGGGTTTGTCTTGTCTGGTACTGGAGAATTCAACTCATTCTGAAGTACTAAAACGTGACATATCTAAGTTACTGTGACTTGCTCCGGGCTACTTTTGTCTACTAGAAGGGCAACACGCTAGTTGTTAAGTGCAAAACATTGTCACGGAGAACGATGACTGTAGTATAAAGGATTTCGAACAAATACCAATATTCAAATGGAAGTAAAAATTATGGATAAGGAATATGTATCATCAGCACAGATGTATGTGCATGTGGTAAAGGAAAAAAGAAAACCGATATTGATGAATTCTGTTCTTATTTTGACGATAATGCGTTTGAATAAAGGGTTGTTTAAATGTCGGCATTTTCCTGTTTTTGTTTCCATCTAAACACTAAATTTTAATTATTGATGAAGTAAAGTTACATAGCATATAAGAAAAAACTGAAGCTGTATCAATAAAAATAAGAATCTTTGTATTTTGTATTGAAGCAACACTTTACTCTTGCTGTCTATCTTGTGTTAGTAAGCTGGTTTAGTTAATGATACACATATCTTCAATTGTCTTTATCCTGTATCATGCGGAGTGGTAGTTTATCCTTGAAGAAGTGGTGTTTTGTTCTTCATTCCAAGTAATTCTCCTTTACGTTTGCGTTTAGATATCATTAGTAACGAAATCAAAAATGCATTCATCAACATCATTTTAATTTACAATTCTCATCAATCAAAATGCATCAACAAGATATGTTCAACTGGTAGGTCAGAAAAGATAACATGTCAATAATTTATTATTCGCTTCCTCATTATCTTAAAAAAAGGAAAAGAATCAAGAATGGCACCGAATTCAATAAAGAACGTATCATATGTAGGGAAATAATTAGTGTTTATAAAACAATGGGAAACGCTCTGTGTAAATATTTAACCATGATTAAAATAAATAAGAAACATCGCCTGCGCACTCAATATTTCATACGGATTTAATTATGAAAATCATAAACCGTTATGCCATCTGGCTTTAACATGAAACATTAATTTACTTCAATTATATTTACAGTGAAATAAGAAAGAAAGTCTTCCTTCCAGCGCAATTAATAGAAATAGAATTAGATAGAAATGCTTTAGCTATTACTTTTTCAGTCTGTTGATATATGAAGATTCATTTCAAACACACTGGTAATAAGATTGTCACAATGATGATGATAGTAAGAAATAAAACAAATTTCTTTCTAAAGTTATGTTGCGAAATAGTGTGAAATGAAGTAGACCTACTGGCAGCAGAGCACGTCAAAATCTGAAGAATTTATGCCCTGGAGAAGAGATTTAGAGAAAACAAAGACTTAATTTTACATCTGATATCAGTCGGAGTTCATTAATTTGTGAATGGCGCTATCATTAAAGCCATAGTTATCGATATTCCAACATGAAATGAACAGAGATATGCCTATTGGTTTCTTGGCGGTCGCAATGTGGATGCTTTTAAGATCTCGGTAATAAAACAGTGATAAACCCGTTTATTTTCTAAGGTTTTCCATATGTAAGCTATAACCATTGTACCTACTAATACACAGCTGAATCTTTTTTATGAACAGTAGCATGAGCTGCAATCGGATTATAAAATGAAACCTGCTGTAAATGTACCATAAATTGCTATCACCATTTATTTCAAAGTTTACACTTTGAAATCTTCAGATCCTGATTTTGTGAACGACATTTTATCATTAGGAATAGGTTAATCTTACATTTACATGTCTAGACCAATATAGAACGAATAATGTTTGTACAATCGACTATTGTGATGTAACCATGTGTTGCAGCTTTCTGTTCCAGGATTTTACGCTCTATAAAAGATCATAACAATTCCCACATTGATCAGTTCAATGATATTGAAGAAGTAAATATCAGGGAAAATGCGGCATAAGCACAGTCGGAAAGAAGAAATTAGTCTTGGGAATTTTTTTCTATGCTGTATAACTAGACAAACTATATATGGAAAACATTTTTCTAACCTAGAAGTTTTATTCGGCGTGTTATAAGGACCCAGGACTGATCCCAACTTCTGTTCGTAATCGTTAATTTGAAACATCTCAGCGCCAGAGCTTGTCTCATTTACCGATGTTAATAAGTCACTATCGAAATGTGAACTTTATCTTTGCTGTTTGTCCTTTTTTGCCATTAATGCCAAAATTGTATTAATTTAAACACACGATAAATCACTAAATTCAATATCTTTTCTTGACCAAACCCCTTTTGGTGCACAAGATCAGTACACCAGGATGTTGTGCATGTATTACTTGAGTTTCATTTCAAAGGTAAATATGCTCATTATAGGTTATCTGTACTTTGATCAGGAAGAGCCTTATATCTGGTCGTCTTATAGCATTTCTTTCACTGATCATTATCACTTTAATGTGGAATTAGGCTAATGACGTCGCTTATGACATTACAAATAAGGAATTTGTTTACTAGTATAGTTAAACATAAGGAGAATGCTACATTTAAAGAACAATACCATTTTAGTGTAACACCCTAACATGAAACTTTCGTCTACCAGATATTCGTTATTGCGGTTTTTGCTACACCGTAGATGTGCTAAGGGATGCTTATCTCCAAGTTTACAAACAATCACCAGACTTCAGGAATTCGATTATCAAAATCTAATGCCGCCAAAAAGAAGTTAAAGCAAAATTTGAAAATAGATTAACAACATAATTGTAATATGTATATGGTAAATTTTGTATACAAGTGTATATATTAATGATGAAAGTATACAATTTCTGAAGACTTTACACCATGTCATAGTTTGCTTTTTTCATTGGCCTCCTTCTAAATTCAGTATTCAGTCATAAGATATGAAACTGTAAGATGCTTATGTAAAATAAACAATTTTCCTTTTCTCATTTTACTATCTAATGACTTATGCAGAAAGACGAGATATTTTTTTTCTCCCGGTGACTTGTTCCTTATATATTCCTACTTATTTGTAAAAAAAACATTTTAAACATCACTGCGGGAAGGACAACACAACTTCACTTGGTCCCCATATTGCAAGAGCTTTCTAGAGTGACCAGATAACTATACCATTTCTCATCATCCTTAACATTGAATTGGTGCGTTGTACCTCACCTTTTGACCTTGTTAATGAATGTGCAATCGCGCAAGGAAGGAGTGTGTTTGCTCACTGACCGAGACAATGACATTATCTTAAAAGTATGCACTTTTCTCGGGTTGATGTTAAAGCAGCTTTGTATGTGGAATGAACATGTGAGGCAATCGTTACTGTGTATACGAGAAATAGTATTAATAGCAACTCTACCATGGTCGAATAAAATCGAACATTATGTAAACGTGTGTGTAATCAAGAATTATCACGAGCGTAAACATTTGACATGCATCATTTTGTACATCTACACTGATTGCAAGCAGTTTTCTCAATTAGGATCGATTATATGAAAACGAATGTGAATACAATGCATATCAAGAAAGAACTGGGACACTGCGGAATGCACAAGGATTATACGACCAGGCAATCGGGATCAAGTGCCAATTATCGCTATTTAAAACGAAGAATTACATGTCTTTTCATCTGACTCCATATTTCTGTTTTATTACAGCAGTTATTCATCCCATAATGGTAAAATGCATCACTTAGGAAGGATGTCCGGGGAAGTGCCCTTATCAGTAAAAGGATTGGAAATTTCACGGAATTTATTGGAAATCATCCACAATGCAAAGCATAAATGATGAATCGTCATGTTTCTATATTACATAACTTTAAACTGCTGATCTTTTTTTTCTAACTATCACTAAGCGATGTTTTTTCTCCCTTGTTATTTCGCTTTCCTGTCAATTATAAAAGGAAAAATATAATATGCCAGACGTTCTTTCTCTTGCATTTTCATATCAGTGGTAAGCACAGAATTTATTTCTTAGCAGGTGAGTGATATCAGACAGGCCTATTTCTAGAATAAAGATATGGATTGCCACACGATACTTGGCGGATACGCATCTGATAGTTTAAATCACACCCTAACAGAAAGGTTTCAGTTCTGTTACATAATTAAAAAAATCAGTAGCTTAATGTAAATGTCTTATGTCGAAATGACATCCACGTTATGTCATGAATAACGGATGTCTTAGTCGGAGTAGACTACCATCTGTATTATTTCTATTGCACAGGAAACATACATGCGCAAATTATATAAATAAAAAACCTAGAAACATGCAAGTTTTCTTCACAGGCTTATACATAAATGTTACCACGTGACGTGTCAAAATTTTCCCCCTTAGATATCGATTCCAAATATCTTGGATGTCTTATGTTACGTAAGACAGCGGAAGTTCTACAAAACGTGTAAATCTAAATTTGCTATAAACATTTATTTGTCAACTGAGAACTCAAAGGCACTCATTGCCATTATCATCAGGCTGCATATGTACGAAATCTTATTGTATACAATGGCCTCATGATTTATTCTTTCGCGTTTATTCGCAAGTTTTGTTTTGACCGAATTTCCTCCTACGTCTTCTAGGTTTCCTGTGTTAAAGTGCTGTCACCCAATCTGATCATACCATGGTTTATTATGCTGATCTTCAGTCTAAATTTCCATCGACCTGATTGCACGTATATCAAAAACATTTAATCTGTTTCAAGTTTCAATTGAGATACTTTGTAGTTCATTATGCCTTATTGCATGGTGGTTTTACTGCATTTCTTTCCTACAGTTATCCAAATTGTCTTTAAACGTCTGACGTCATCAGTAACAACATCCATATATAGCACGGGTCGTTATTATATGACGTAGTATATCCGGTCTCGCCAAACTTCTGACGTCATCAGTAACAACATCCATATATAACACGGGTCGTTATTATATGACGTATCATGGGCGAATGTTTCGTCAAACAGCATAATCCTACAGAAATTTGATTGGAAAGTAAAAGTCAAGTTAAAAGACAAACTCGTAGCGCAGTGTTTTAAAAGATGTCGGTTGACGATAACTATAGGGAAGTCTTATGGTCGTCTTAGTGATATCATTGAGAAATATTCTATTTCTTTGTGCGTTAAGAAGCTGGAAGTGTTCAATGATCGTTAGTTTGCCTGTTTGTTCCGTTGTTTTATACCTAATTCTCATTTGAAAATGTGACATTACTTACTTGGATTTACCAAGGTTTACATGGCGAATGTCGTCGATGAAATTGAAGACGCTTACTGTTCTGGAACACCTGGTCTTATTCTCCTTGTACTTTATCAGGAGTCTCCTTGTACACCTTTTTGTTCATGTTTTACCTTAGGTTTATTGACTTGAGTCTGGATTATGACTGTGTTGCCATGTTTGTATCGTCTTGTTGTATTTTGGAGATGATAGTTCGACTTATTTACCGGCAGTTGTAACTGCTCAGCAAAGATTGGCAAGAATAGCTTTATCATCTCACGAGCTGCATAAAGTAAATCATCTTTGAGACATATTAAAGTCTTTATACCAAGCATTCGGAGGACCAGACAATCATTTTTTTTCTTCTGAAAGCCGATATTTCTCAAAATTTCCTTTACCACTTCAGATATCAGTATCTCAGTATTTGCTTTTCATCGATTTTAGCATAAAGACTATTATAAATCTTTTCTATTTATTAACCTGTCGTGCAATAGGGACGACGTGGAAGTTATATATCTTTGCTGTTGACTGAGGATTCTTAACAAGTATAGCTGGAGCTAATTATACTAATTAACAAAGCGCTGTCAAATTGACTGAATTACATTCTACAATCTTTGGTATGTTTTGTGATATAATATGGGTATCTTCTCCTCACACTATTACACTATTTTCGATTTTGGTGTGTAGAAGGTTATAGTACAACTTAAAACGTTGGTCGATATCATAACATCTCGTGGCCGTGTAGACATCGAAACGTCATACTGATTGCGCCATTTTTATGCAGAATTCGCCTTGGTATACAATGCACTAACTTTAGATAACCGTTCCCCTTTTTGGCGCGATATTATTTTAATCACAATGGTAGTTGGCACACGTTTTTCCCTAATTGATTAATTACTGTGTAGTAATACACTATAAAATCACCTCTTCGCAACCTATCGCTCACGATATCTGTGGGATCTGCTGACATGTCGGTCCAGTGCTTTCTTACCAACAGACAGAAATATTCCTGCTTTGCTACAGTATGGTGATCAAGCACAATATTAAAAACACACCCCAACACGTTTTCACCAGAGATATATTTGAATTCATCGTGCATCACGACATAGGTGATTCATTTACTGCTGCCCATTGCCCACATGAACATCAAAACATAAACTAAATCAATTTAATAAGCATTTGGAAGAGCATGTCGTACTCATGCAGTCGTTATAAATGCACTATTATAGAAACATGTGGCATGCATTGCCCTTTCGTGAATCTTTTGTAACATCCAACACTAACATAACACTAATGTTGGATATTTAGTATGGAATGTGTCATAAACCCAAGAATACGAATAGTTCAGTTACTGAGACATCTCATACAAAGGATAGATCAACACAATATGATAAACTCTGCCAGGAAATGTTCCTTCACATGTTGGAACTAATTAAAGGTGGACGCCGCCCACCTAATGAGATAATAACGAAATTTCAATACTTTCGATGATCCCACAGAAATACGCATTGCGCCTAAATGTATATTCCTGTTTTCTTAACCGTATTGGGCGATCAAGTGTTCGGCTTGACTGAAGGATTCATAAAGCTTTAACAAAGCGAAAAGTGTGTAATGATGTGGTACAGATGTAACACTGTCAGTGTGATTCAGTTTTAGGTATAGATTTGCAGAATATATTCCGTCGCAGTGTTTTTCGGACGAATGATGGACAGGAAAATAGGATGTGGATTCGAAGGCTAATTATAGCTGCCTAATTTACATATTATATAGTCAGTTCAACTGGAGATAGGTTACCTTCATCAGCTATATTATTGAGCATTTCTCGAAACTCAAGAATATTTTGTATTTAATTTGGGATTTAGGCCAACCTAATTTTGTTCAAAGTGTCCGGAAAATGGTCATCTGCTTTAGCGGTAACACCTTTAAGCAACCTTAGGGGGACATGAATATTCTTTCTCTCTATCCATTCTCTGTTGATATTACTTGTTCATGTACAAATAAAGTCAATTAATTTAATTATATATAGATAATACTTTAGCATTTCTATTAGCTGATCATGGTAAAGCTGGGTTGTCATTAAGATATGACCTTTTAATATTTAAGTCGTTGAACTATCGACCTAACTTTCCCGACAACAAAACCCCAACAGTTTCCCCCAATCTAAAAGATAAGCGTGATAACATCAAGTTTCCTATTGTGAATTTTCAATTTTTGGATAGCATCAGCTCTGCATCACAAGCCTATGGAGTTTTCATGTCGCAGATCCAATATTCAGGGGTCTGCTCCAATTATCACAATTTTCGTGCAAGAAGTAGTTCGTAACGCAAGATTACAAAAGATTCAGGTAGATGAAAGTTATTGGGAAGTTTACCATCGTCATGGTGATCATTTTCAGAAAAATTCTATTACTTTGTGAGATATAAAGCTCGACGTGTTTAATGCTCGTTAGTTTGCCCGTTGGGTCCGTTGCTGTTTATGACAGATGCCAATGGTACAATGGGCTTTTCATTTAAATCTTTGTTCATATTTTGCTTTCTTTTCATTTCTTTTTAATCCAGTTAAAATCATGTAGACTTATCAGTATTTCCCTATGGTATTTGTGTGCCTGATAAAGAACTATTGTATCTGTCATAGGTCTTTTATGTTACGATTGATGTTTCTATGATCATGTCAACATATCAGGATTATTGTAAACAGAGAAAACTGATAATAATGCTTTCAAAAGTCTGAATAAGTTTTATTAAAGTGTAATCGCTGTTGAATGTTTTCATACGTAAGCTTGTAAACCTATATGAAGTGATACCAGACATTCACAAATGTTTCATATTTCACAATGGTATCTTTACGTTCAAATATATCTACCATTGCACTATCAATGTTCTCACAATGTCGGCTAAAAAGCATGTTCATTTCATATTGTAGACATTGTGGATATTGAAATTATGTATCCCCTGCCTAAAATTTGCCGGCCGACTTTGGGCATCAATCAATCAATGCAACATGAAAGACAAGATATCGGCACTGTCAGCAACACATGCCATTTGGTCAATATAGCATCTCCCTTTATGTACAGTGAATCATCCCCCTTTATTAGAATTTCAGACATTTCTGCATTTAAATATTGTATACATGACACCTATTCACTAGTAAACAAATTATATCGAATTCCTAGACACTGCGAGACGATACTTTTTTAGATGTATGTGCTCGTTAAATTTGAATGGTATGATTGTGCGGTCGACGAGTGCCTTTTCGCAAGGGGACTCAAATTTAATTTGATGTGTATCTATTCACATCTATTTGGTACAACACTGTAGTTCCGAACATAAACGGGATTATAAGCATTACAGCTAATGAGAATTTTCCTAATTATAAGTAGGTTAGAATGTGAAGATCCCAGAAAGTTGATTTTCCTGTCAAATTTGTTAAAACCAAAGTAATAAGACGGACATGTATTATGCGATCCAATGACGATTTTGATACATTATCGATATGGTTATCACTGTTCTACTAAAGAGTATATCATAATAAGTGCCCCATAGGTATATAGATGAATAGATATGCTTGTCATTCAGAACTATTCTAAATAATAATGGTATACAACATTTTATCAAAACAAATATATTACTGTATAGCCACGATAAACTACATATAGTTATTTTATGGTGAAATCCTTCATGTTGTCAGTAAACCCATATGCCTCTGACCCTACTTTACATATGGTTGTTTACGTCCTTATGTCAGCAAAGGTCACATGATCATTATGTAGGTAGATAATTAAGCCACTACCTATTGATTATATTACAATCCTGAAAAGTTATAATCTTACAATGGTAGTATGACAACGACGCTGTTGCAGCATTTAAAACTGTATGTTTATATGAGAAAAAACATGTAACTCTACCATCGGCTTCAGAAATATCGCAACATACAATGTCTTACATTACAAACACTGCGGCAGGAAATACCACAATTGTTCAGATAAAGAGGTGGGAGAGAAGATCTATATCTAACATTGACTACATTTTGTCAGAATATTGTCTTCATGCTGGTAATTCATTTTGAACAGATATTCTGATATCATACACAGTTAGAAAACGCATATTTGACATTTTAATGCTTACCCTGTCTTCTGATGAATGCTTACATTAGGTGTTGTGTTGTATGACAATATCCTCTAGGACGAAATGTAAAATGTTAAAGTAGGACAAAACATAGGTTTGTTCTGAACATGAGCTAGAAATGAGAGCAATCGAGTTGAATTATTTAACAAACAATAACTTTGATAATCAAACCAATACAACCTTATATTCAGAATAAGACCATGATTTCGGTACGTCGATAGGTCTAATTGCAGAACGAACACTACCTAACTTCATGTACTTAGCATATATACAACAGGATGTGAATGACTCAGTCCTGAAAAGACGTTAGTTGCCTGTATAAACGTGTTAGTTTCCGGGCACATAGTTTGGACAGACTCATCTTACTTGCAGATATCACATGAACACGGAATTTCTTGCAACTAAAACAAAAAACAGAATTGTGACTAATTGGTCTACGGCTTCAAGAGACAGAAACGCTTAAAAAACACCAGAAAAAAAAAACATCGTCACAAACAATGGTTAGTATGGTTCTGTGCTCTAAAATTAAATTCATCACCGAGGTTAGTTAGCTGAAAGAAAACTGTTGACACCGCACAAGCAAATTTTAAACACTTAACAACTTCCATAGAGAAACATTCACACTGGGACACTGGGTTTATTTACAAGTACATCTGATAGTGTGTATTATGAGTAGATAACAATGAACAGATATGACTGGAACTGTCCTGAATAAATACATTATTTCAATTGATCAGAAAATAATCATCTTTCCCCCAATTCTATTAGCCATAATGGCGCGAGCTGAGATATAATTTAAGTAGACTCTCTATACTGTTACTACGAGTCCATGAATTACCGGTAATACAATCATTCATACTCAGACTTGATATTTAATGGTGATTTGCACTTTTAAATAAAAGCACTTGGTCATGATAAGAAATACACTGGATTTGATCGTAAATATGGGCTATTCATCAAACGTAATGATATATGATACAATTCAGATCCAAATAATTTGGCCATGGATGACTTGTTGAAAATGAAAAAATGGCTTGAAAGTCTTCTTTTATAGCCAAGAAAAGTGGTGTTGCCGAACAGATGCCAGTAGTACGGGAAGTTAATGTTTGGGTGTACGTTCATCATTCCAGCGATTTGCCCTATTAATACGTATGTAGAGCAAATGGTTGATGTATGTGTGCTGAGACAGACGTTGTCTAACAGACACTATCTAACAACTTCTACAGGACTTCCGAATTGACAAATTGTGCACCGTTTCGGATCAGAAATGGTAGTTGTCTGTGGAGTTACTTTATAATAACAACTCGCCACACGATCTGGAACGATAACGCGCTCCATCCACGAGAACCGTCTGAAAGAGGGTTTTATCAGACATCGATGAACGAAAAATAAGTAAACTGTAATGTCCTGGAGTATCATATTCCGCGTTTCACTGCCATAGTCAATCTCTTTTTTATAGTGAATTTCCGAATATGTGTCTCCAATTCTTAACTTTATTTTGTTTCAGTACGTTTTCAGTTCTCGTTAACGGCACAGTTCATATGAGGAGGGTGTCGAGCGATGATGGGACCACGGAACATCCAATTTCAGCTTAGTGTTATCACTCCGAAATGTCTTGACGTGATAGGACTGCGACATGCCTGGTCACATTGTATGGCTGTACCATGGATTTCCCCGGTTCATTCGAAATTGAACGTCAAGGAGCCATTAACATGTAATCAAAATTGAATGGCATTACTTTGTTTACGTCTTTGTCTTAGGTGAGACACCAATTACATACACAAATTTTTGCTAATTGCGAATTGGGAATTGGAGCTTTTATCGTATTGTTTCGTTCACTTTCTGATCTGCTCGATTGATATGTTTTAGTACGGAAGTCGCCATCATCTTATTGAAAGAAATTATCAGAAAACGAATCCATGACTTCAGAAAGAATGAAAGAGAGATAAAGACTGTAGGCCAGCCATTTATATTTGTTGATACAATAACTCCTGTAGAAAATGTCTACAAAAGTGTGGTTTCGATAAAGAATGGCACGAGTACTCTTATAAAACGTAATTTTACCATGACCGTAAATAATAACACATTTACATCCGTCTCAGCCTGTGAGTTGTCTCTTAAATAAACATATGCCAGATGAAAGATAAAAACGTTATGACTGGTGCTGTAAAATCTACGACATATATCTAGGTTGTGTTTATCCCATCTTTCAAAACACCATTCCATTCTGTCCCATTCAGTCTGCAAAGAGCTTAAACTATATTTTTATGGCCGCATTATCAAAGTTCCAAGAACAACGCATAACTATGAAGCAGATGAGAGAAAGAGAGAAAGGAAACAACATTTGAATGAATGAAAATATATCTTTCGTTATTTATCAGGCTTGGTATTATCATTGAAAGCAAGTATCAGGATTTGGCTGTAGAGTGTCATCAATAATTAAAGAGCAGCGCCTATCTAGTAGATCAAGCCCAGTCTGGATAGACTGGTTCGTGTCTGTCCTGAAAAGGTAGCACATGGGAATGGATTAACGACCAACGCTAACATTAATGGTGTTGCTGAAGCGACTCCGAGACAGGTTAATCGTGCACAGTCCGAGACGGAAGACATCGTTTTTATACGTAATGAATCGTATTAGTCTACCGTTGTCTAGACATTGATTGTTTAAAATATGACGTACCTGATTTTATTACGAACATCACATAAAAGCTTCAGTTTTTTTTATTTTCGTTATTTGTTTTAGTCTTTCCGTTATATTTACATATGTCTATATATAATCTATAAACAATATAATCAGAATAATTCATTGCTCTTCTAACACAATTAATGTAGTTAGCAACGCAGTCTACGTAGAACATATATAGGCTTCGGCGAGACATTTCCTTCCTAGATTCATTATGCAAAAGAACGTCCTCAATTCACAAAAATAACATTAGCGTAACGCAAAACATCACTAAAAACTTTATAAAGTCAGAATTGTTTGTTCTTCTTCTCATCACACTGGCATACGTTTAAAATGATAAAAAAAACTGCGAATAATTTTGTCTTGCCAAATCAATGTATACTGAAAAGCAAATATTGCCTTGGGAGTCAGTTTTATTGGTTATTGAAAAATATGTTACTTTTGTCTAAGACACTTGATTTCGTAGATAAATAAAGCTAGATGAATATAGTTGATTTTAATAGTTCGGGTATATTTGAATTCGGAAATGAAAAGTATCAACGAAATAAATGAAAATAAATATCAAGGCCCTTATCAAATGAGATCACAAAGACCTTGCGAAGTCCTTCAATTTCACGTTCAGATATACTGATGGCGTCTTGTCTTTAAATAACAAGAAATTTATTGATCAAGTCTGTCACATATACCCACTAGAGTTGGAAATCAATGATACGCTAGACTCTTCTACAACAGCGACCTACCTCGATCTTTTCTTGCAACGAAACCATCAGGGAAAGCTTTCGACCAAGCTAGGTAATCAACGTAGTGATTTTAATTTCTTGATTATTTGTTTCAATGTTTATAAAAATAGGAAACACGATAATTTTTATGATTTCGTACCTCGCATAGTTTTCCTTTGTTCACGAAAAACGCTTTGGTATAGTTCACAACCCTATATTTATATCGTAGTCTACCTTTCTTCTTGCAACAGAAAGTTCTTAAAACAAGGAAACAAATGGTGTTGTCATTGCAGAATCAGATATGGTGGTGTACAGAGTGGACATATTAAATGTTCTTATAGAAAAAAAATGTTTATTAGAAGATGTTGTTGATTGGCCAAATACTATTGAATTTCAACTCGTGCGTAAACGGTATTATGATAAGACTTTAACCCAGACTTCCTAGTGCTAAGAATGTCACAAAGGATAGACTTTCATGAAGGCTGCTGAAAAAGTACAAGAAGGAAAAGTTAAGATGTAATACATCTTCTGACTGAAATGCATTTTTTGTGATTTTGATGTTTTGATTTCTATCCCATCTGCTCTGTTATGCGTTTTTTTTAAACTCTTTGTGTTCCTCTTGATTCCCATCCTTATTGGACCCTTTCGGCTTGGGTGACATTTATTCTCGTAACCATTTGCATATCAAATCAACATCGACTGTATCAATAAGGTTGTTAATATGTTCCAAAGGGGAATTACAGCCAATATATCGTTATCAGTATTGTTAATTGGCAATCTGAAGAATAGTAATTCAGAACATAATTATCTAGTATATTGTGTTCGAACTAAAATATGTCCAGGCTGTGTTACTTTAGTTATATAAAATAAAGCTCTTTATTAAAACGGAATACGTAGTAGGGATTTCAGAAAAAGGATAGAGTCATTCACTGTCTACTTTAAGAACAAATTCACATATTTACCATCGTAACAGATACACGTAGTCTTGGACTCGATAACTATCAGTATATATCTTGTAAGCTTCTCATTTTCTAAAAAGTATTGATCTAACGGATTAAATCAACTCTGAATGTTAATCAAATACAGCATATCTAGTCTCAAGCACAATTTCTCGTAGTCTCTCGTGGGATACATCACCGGTGTGAAGTATTTCAACAATATAAATCCTATGTTGATCCCCAGTTACTACATGTCCTCACATGATATGATTTGATTTCGAAGATTGTGTAAAAATAAACACAAAAGCAACCTTTAATACAAGTCTAGAATCTGGTACAGTAGAGCGTTGTAACGAATTAATCAGGAATCTGTAATGATTATTAACATTGGGAACGTATCAATATCGCTTTACATTTAAATAGATAACCGCGAGAAAAAACATTGATTGCTTGGTATTTTTCGGTGGATATAAGTTTTGAATTTAACATTTGAAATAGAAATATTCATGTTGAAAATCAAGATTCAGGATATTCATATTTCATTCAATCCAAAAACGAAATTCAAAAGACTTTTTTGAATGATTCATAATTTTAGGAATTCAACACGCGTTAGTTCTGTCTTTATCATTTTTGAATGGTTGTTTGGTAGATTTTACACTGTGTCGATCAAAGGTCAGGCCGGTGAGCAGATATTCTTAACTTTCAATATAGGAATCTATATATTGAATTACTGTAGAATTTGGTGTTGTAATATCAAGAAAAATACTGATTCTGGGAAAATTTATTAATGCGAATAACAATGGGAGTAATAAATACAACCATAGTGAAGCGATGATTATTCAATCTTAATACGATTTAGACAATACTTAGAGCCAATATATCTAACAAACACCAAAACCACGTGTAACCCAATCGCCAAATGGCCCATAAAGTGTCCCTATTAAGAGGGCAGCATTCACGAGTGACCTAACATTGTGCAGTATTGAAAGATGGGAAAACCTGTCAAACCAAGACAACTCACAATTAGCTCAAAATGGAAAGAAAGTTAAGATGTTGATCAACATTGGGTTTGGCATTTATCTTTCCAAATGTTAGATTCCTTTGGATATATAAGATGTGTTTATAAAACACTGTGCCTCCGGTTGCAACACAATTCTGAAGTGGAACATTAAATCTGTACTATGTGAAATACTTTACTTCATTGATCATTAAATAAGGACAATGGTGAAGAATGTAGGTCATACGTCACATGGTTAAAAATGTTGGTACCGCCGGAAAGGTCTTGTCACAAGGAACACACGTGCCAAATATGAAAGCCATACCGGGGACATAAAAATGAGATGATGTGTTCAGCATTCTAATGTCTAACGAGTACACATACACGTAAATGTACTTCACGCCAAAAGGCTTTCTATTTCTCCGGCCTTTTAGCAGGCGTCTTAAATAAGGTACAATCGGAAGATTTCGCTCTTCTATTTTTCTCAACGAGGGCAAGAAAACGGTATTGGCTGTTTTATCGCTTCATGAACAACCCCGGAAGTCAATTATTCCGAGCACCTGTCTATAGGAATGTTACATGTCAGCATTAGCCCAAGTGACATAGGGTTTTACATCCTCGGAACAGTAAGGAACATATGACGACGTGGAGACTACAGAGACACATCAAGTAGAAAATATACAAAAAGAAAAGAAAACTGTTGTATCCTAAATTTTGCACTGCAGATCAATTTCGACCTTTTCAATGAAGCATGGATAAAAAGGAAAGCAACAAATAACCGACAACTCTACAAGGATTTGTATTGCTTAAAATTCCATCAACAGCCTGTGTCAACAACTTTCGGTGTGTGCGAGGTGTGTTCATATGCTGAATATTTTTATTTTTGGGAAGATAAAATTAATTCGTGTAAGCCTCCTTATGATAGTTTTGATTCGGACGCAACAAGTATCTTCTATCTTCATTACTAGACGTGTGAAACTGAAGAGAAAAAGGACGAATTTAGGACTGCTCTACACCTGATTCTTAATATTTTGAGTTTATATTGATACTACTTTATTAGCCATGCGTAGATCGGCGATTTCTTTCATTATACTTAAGCGAGAAAAATTTCAGTTCCATATACTTCCGACTAAAAGTATGTTTCGTCAATATATTTTTCTCTTGAAAAATGGAAAACAATTGCAGATCAATTCAGTGATCACAAGTTTATGTTCCGCTCTATGTATTCAACTTTAGAAGTTGTCAATAGAAGGACAAACATATCAAACAGGGTTTCAAAAGATACAGGTTAGTGAAAATTAAGTTTTATGGTTGTCATATTGATCGTATTGAGGAAGATTCGAATTTTTTTGTACGACATGAAGCTGAACGTGTTTGATGCTCGTTAGTTTGTCTGTTGGTTCCGTTGTACGACATGAAGCTGAACGTGTTTGATGCTCGTTAGTTTGTCTGTTGTTTTCGTTGTAGTATGCTTGTTCTCACTTGGAAAAGTGACATAACATGCATGGATTGACCAAGACTTACATGGTGGTATCGTCGATGTAGCTGAAGGCGCTTATATTTACGGAACATCTGGTCTTATTCGCATTGTACATTTCAGTATTCTCTGTTGTTGATATTTTGTTTCAGTTTTATTGAACTTAGGCTTGGATATTGATTTTTTTTAAATGATGCCATTTTTTTCTTTCTTTCTTATGATTTCGTATGAATAATCGAAAGTCATTGCTTGTTTTTTCAGACCATTACGTATCTATATCACTTATCAACATGTAAGACCATCGACTAATAGGATGCAGAATTGATCATTTCCTAACAGACAAGCCTGGCGAATAGCCTTGGCGTTTGTGTGATGAAGAGGGTAAAGTAATGTAGCCATTGAAAAACACAAGACTATCCTTGGTGGCGTAATAACATTCTATTCAGTGTGGCGCAAGATTCAATTTACAAGAACGTTTTGAAATAGCATCGCGACAGCGGCATCCTCATTAATGCTAAAAAATAAAATAAATGAGTATTAAAACATGTTATAGGGTCGTTAAGAGACGACGGCCACGTCAACTCCAAAATCTGCCATTGATCGAGATAAAAGATAGTGAATACTCAAGAACAAATAGGATTTTCTACCTGATGTGTGCAGGTTCTCGTATACCGTACTGTATGTACATATATGTTGTTTTATAATAGTGTGAAGCCAAACACACATAGCATGTTATTGACTTCGCCGCTTCTATCGGGAGCACAGGATCGAAAACTGAGCTGTCACTCTAGAACAGGAACAAAGTGTACAATTGTAAGTACCGTTCCTTCAAAGAAGGATTACAATAGAATAGGCCATTGCCGATACGGTATTCGGCGTTATCTTTAATAAGGTGTGATATGAACAGTGGCGAGTATTTCAGAGTAAATACAATATAGGAAGAAAGTATTTCTTTGGTCATAGACAACTGTCTTCATGATCAGAGTGAGTGTTCAGTGATAAAAAGGTCTGACGTAGAGAAAGGAGATTAAATTAACACTAAATGAAGTGGAAAAGTGACATTATATTGATGTTTTCTCATTGAATCAACTGCCCATGCTTCTGTTTGACGAGAACATATGTGACAAATGTTATCATCATTGCTTACACATTTGTTTTATCTACCAGATTTTTCAGAAAAATGAGGATAGCATCAAAATAAGATAATGGATTTTCAATTTTATACAAAAACATGTTCATATTCAGACAAAAACGAAAATTCGTAATCTTGTATCCAAGAATTGAGCTACATTGTAGTCGTGTCTGTCGATGCAGTTTCGTTATGCATGTGGGAAGGTGAGCAGGGTCATGTGTCTTTACCACAGTTGGTTATTATATTTGCTTTAACCTTGTATCACACTTGAATGGCCTATGTATCATTTCCACGCCCTTTATCGAAAAATTACAAGACTGGAAAGAAACTACTTACAACAGATTAACATGTTGTTACAGACAGATGAAAGAGTAACACTACGGTATAAACAGTAACATTTACATTGATATCGATTTTCAAAAGTACAACCTTATAGCCTTGGCAAATATAGGAGGAGCAACTGTGCAGAATAAATCCAACAATCGTTCAATGCCCGCCTGAATAATTTCAACAACAAATCAACAAAATGTTTCATTTCTCATCCAAATGCGGTTCAGAGTTTTTTGTTGGAAAAACATGAAAAAGAAAACAATCACTATTTCATTCAGATGTTGCGAAATTAGAGGTCGAGGACAATGTTATTCCATATACCAGTCAAGTGACTTCACGCAAACTGCATATGAACCAAAACACCAAAAATATTTAGTCAAAATCAGCGCGAGTGTAGCATGTGGGCATGTGACACATATACCAGATAGGAAATGATGAAACCAAGATTGGATTAAAACATATATAGATAAACTGTACACTTTCAAAACTGATTTGAAATCGCCTTTGTATGCCTCTTTTCACCAAATTAAGATTCCTTTCCGCCACGCAATAGAAAGCTTGAGTACTGACTGTTTTAGGTATTTGACGCATCAAGAGTAAAACCAAATGAAAGAATGTAGAAAGCAGTAAATTTAGAGTGATAAAACGCAGACATATTATCACCCAGATCAACGGTGGTAAAAACCATATTATTCATTTCTTTGGCATGTCGTTAGATTTTTTATGCTGTTCATTGTGTTACAAGGGTTAGGTGTCCCTCCTGACGAGACTCTCGTTATTGTGTTTTGATAGACGTATCTTACAGTAATATAAAGCAGTAAATAACGGTGGGTTTGTATTGGTAATTTGTTGTAATCTCTGTCCCTACTCCAATACCACAGAATAAAATAATAGATAAATCGCGATCAAATATCTTTCAATCTATTAACATCCGCTGATATGTTTATCTAATCGAAATTAATTTGGCTTTTGGCCAAAACGTTTGTCAGTCGGTTCGCGACAACTTTGACGAAAACCAACCTTCCAATCCGACAGGACGCGAAGGCATTAGACGTGGTTTCAATTATAATTCAAGGTTTCCATTTATTGCTATGGAATCAAAACAATTGACTCAAGATTTGTTTGCTATTTAACAAACTCGGCGGCTCCGACGGATTGCTCTCGATGAAGACAAATTGGATTTGAAGTTGCTTAATCGGGATTGATTTACACTTATTTTCAACAGAATTATTTTGTTAAATAGATTATCTTCCTCGTATATCGAGATACTATCATTAAGATAAAGTGACCAATGCAGATACAACTGGGCGTCTAGTTTTATCAAGTGCTAGCATCACTAATGATGATGAATGTAATACTGAATAGGCATGTACATTACACTTTTACAATCATTGTAGGGATATCAGGACTTTTCCGGTCATCTGTGGTCTTTTACGATTTGTTCAAATTAAAATCTACAAAGTAAATCAAATAATACAATTGCTTTTTATTCCATCATACATGTTAACAACATGTTAGCATTAAGTATTTAAATCACCATCCTTGATACATGTATGTATATATTAAGAGATAGTCATAGTTTACTTTTCTTTTACTAACGTTTTGCTACTTTTATTTCTATATACGAAAATTACAACATAAACAATTGAATGTGATCGAAATAATGGTTAATATGTTCGGAAGCTACATTTTTGACAGATGTTGCCGAAATGTTCATCAGCTCCCTAGAGGCCCGAATCTAAGATTAAAATCGTAGTACTTGTTAGGTTAGACTGAAGTTGATTTCTGTATATTGAGGCCTGTAACCATATTATCTAAAATATTGTGATTCCAAACTCCAAACTTAAACATATTTAACAAATTACACTGCTCGGAAGGTAAATATGACATTTATCTTTACTGCATATCAGTGGTATACTTGATCGTTACTAAATCCTTTGCTTCCTATAATTTTACTAAAGTTTATACATGTATATACTTAATATCCCATATTCACAAGGAAATAGGAAAGTTTGTGAAATGTCGACGTTTGGAATTTATTGTTGATGCCAGGACATGGATGCATTGATTACAGTGTGGGTTTCACAACAAATTATTCTTGTTATAAATTCTTTACACTTTAGTGCTATTACTTTCGATGGATGTACTAGCTAGACTACGTAATATTTTCTGGAAAAAAAAATCATGCGTTTTTCAAGTGAGAAGCGGTAGGTAATATCGACAGAAATATATCTGTTAACGGACATGCAACTGAACTAAGTCCTAATCTCATACTTAAACGACCTTATGCGCGCTTGGCATTTAGATAGCGAAATCTCTTCACAGCGTTATGAATGTGAATTGGGTGCAATCACCAATGAGCGTGCTATTTAAAACATATTACACAGTATGTTCGCATTATCACGCTTTTCGTATAGGAAATTGTCAGCTGTCAGACAATGTTGTTGATGAAAATGATGGGAAGTTTTACCGGCATAATGATAGTTCCGGTGATGTATACCTTGTTCGCATTTGAGGACCTCGCATGAATTACTTGTATTCACCAAGAATTTACATATATGTGGTTGTCGTCGAAAAAGCAGAATATGCTAACTCTTCCTGAACACCCGGTCTTCTCCTTGTACTTTGTTCTGGAGTCTCCTTGAACATAACGATTTTGCTCATATGTTGCCCAAGCTTTGTTGACTTTGAATGTGGATTATGATTAAGTTGATATGTTTGTATTTTCTTAAATGCTTTTGTTTTGTTTTTGTTTTTTTATTTACACAAGAAAGAATGTAAATTTTATGATGACTAAGGATGAAATAACTCCCTTTTAGTTTTAAAGCATAAACAATTATAGGAAATATCGGTTTCATAATTGTTTTGGCCATTTCTTCAACTATTTCTTTTTTATTCCTGATGTGCATGCGATTCATTATAAAACGGATAAAGAACAATACCGTGATGACCATTTTATATTGTTTATTATAGAATATGTTTTCCGTTCATTTATTTTAGCTGTATTTCACGTACCGTATAATATCACTTGTACAATCTTACTGTAAGTATATCACATTGTTGCAATTATTTAAGTATATTCTCACCATAGTACTGGTATGTCATAGTTGCCTTTGTTATCTGGATTTTTCTATTGTTCTAAAGGTGGTTCTGGTACATATATATATTTCTATAAATAATATTCGTTAGTATACTTTTAGAACACGCTTCAATATACTTTCTGTCAGCGATCAAGGCTTAATAAAAGTTGTCTGACTTCCCTCTCTTGTTGTAATTGACCCAAAACAACAAGTTATATATAGATTATACCTCCAAATTACCATACGTCAAAAACATCTACAGTTACAAAACTGAAATCAGAAATGGTGTTCATCATTTTTCTTGTATTTTAGTATATGCAGTATTCATGTGGTTTCCTGTCGCAATATCCAATTAGTGGCGAAACGTGCGTTTGAAAGCGTGTGAATTTAGCATTAACTCTTCAAAAGGTGCTTATGCAAGGATGATGAAATATTTAGATGCACGGAAACTTAATATCTTCATGAGCTTAGAAATTATATTAAATCTTTAATTAACGAATTAACAGCCTCTCATTTTCAATCCAAAATAGCATTTAAGAATTACGTGTAATTTAAGACGGGGTTGTTGAAAAAAGTCTACGCTTAATGCCTTATGCGTTATGGATGACAGTTATCGTATCCAATCTTGTACATATCTGACATGAGAGCACAAAATTGCCATTGAAACAAATATCTTGACATGGCTTACTCATCAACGACCATTTCTGGACTAGGAAGAATATGCATGATGTACATTATTGCATATGGTGAGGCGCAAGCACCATATCGTGTGTCCCTTGCAGATCAGAAGTGGTTTCTCCGAAATTCGATATGAAGGAGACATCCAGAGCCTAAGAATACGGTCTGTTGTCTTCCACTGCATGATTGAAAAATGCGACATAATATAGGTTATTGGCCGAATCGGGGATTTCGTTTACCACCGGGATAAGGAAGAGATCAAACTAGAACTCCTTCCCTCTTTATTTCAAAGCTGTGTTTTTCCTTTCTCCTATTTGCTTTCTAAATTACTTTATGATTCATCATCACGACAATTTTTACATAACCCAGGATGCGAGGACGTTACATTCTTTACAAGTACTCGTCAGGACAGTCGGAAATCGTCTTTTAATTATAAATTGTATTCAGCTTTTAAACCCACATACTGATGAAGTGTATATACAGCCAATAACCGTTGATATCATTAGGTATCGATGTTAAACACATGTTCAAAGATAACTGTAGGTTGGTTAGTCATGTGTGCTTCTTTAGACAAAAATCATACAAGGTGAACTGGTTGAACAAGTCGGTTATTTTCACACTGACGATTTCAATATAATGTCTATACAGTTTTACGATAGTCAACATGTAACTATTTTCTTGGTGTTTATCAAGTGATGTAGGCAACTTTGCGTTTCAAGTTATATCTATATAGATTACTTTGTGCTATCATTCTGTTGGCATGCTGGTATTTTCTTTTGTTGTTTTCTATTGTATACGATAATTTAGTCGACACATCTGAAGTTATATGATGGAGCAAGGTCAACATGATATAGATGTTGATATGGTTACAATTGTAAATTGCTATTAAGTCACAAAAATATTTCTTTTCAAAGTAATTTCTTCGTTATATGTATGATATTTGGCTGCATATTTTACAGTCGATGCGGTAATGTTAATGACAGCGTATATTGGAGATAGCTTCAAGACTAGTAATTAATTTACAGTTATGTCGATGTCCTGATGCCATGATAGCACCGAATTTATTTCTTCATTACATTCCATCTGTCAGAAAAACACAATAGCTTATATCAGAAGTAACGTTTGGCCAGACAAACATACAAAATGAATTTAAATCTATCTAACAAGAAGACGTATGATTTGACATTGCTGATTTCAGGGAATCCTGGTCTGCTTAAGTCTCTTTTTTCAAATAACTAATCGTTCGTAATGAATCCTTTGGCAACGTTTTTGGTTTTCAGTTTTAGCATTTAGTTAATCATTCATTTCTGTGACCAAGATTTTGTGTTCTGGCCCCAAAACAAAACCCAAACCTGACCAAGGATCATGAAACGATCTTTAGTCTGAAAATGTATTAAGCTTTTTATTTTGCCAATCACAGCTTATGCCAGAAAAGATACGTCTTATGTGAATGGCAGAGTAAACACTTCGGTCTAGGATTGTTTCATAATTCCCATGCCAGTTCTCTTGTAGAGTTAAAAAGTAAGCTGACATTCTTTTAGATCAACAAAGAACAACATTCATTATGAACGTGTCTTGTACATGGAAGCGTAGACCGCTTTGATCGATTAACTCCATTCTAGAGAATATCTTATTTCATCCGATGTTATCCGATTTATTCGCGTAACATGAGAAGATTTTAACTGACAGATCAGAGGGTCGATCAGTTACGTAATGCACGTCTTCTGACCTATCACCCGAAAAACACGCAGACAGACAAATGATAAATCTCAATGTGTAAGTATGACTATAACACGTCAGCATGTGATAGAATTATCAAAAACCACCATCTTTCAGAAGATACCGACCACAGGCTGGCTTATGATGGGAAAATGAACAGACGGGAGTTCAGCGGGAGCCATTTCGTTGACTCCGTAAGTGACATTAGTTAACATTATAGCTGTTGCAATATTGACGCAATTCTCCAGCAATATTTTAAAGATTTGTTTAGTTGTAAACGTTTCGCGGCTTATGTTCATGCAAATTAAAGTGTTGACTTGACCCTGTGATATAAAAGAAGGACTATTTTCGTGATATGATCATGATACATCAATATAAAGTTAACAGTGGTGTAACATCTTGCTTCCGTTATACTGGATATCATCAAAACACGGCAAGCCATTATAATAGTGAAGCAGGGCCTTTAGCCACACCGTTGTTACTACCTATTAAACAAACCAAATGATGTCCTTATTCTTATCCCTCTAGATAATCACATATTGCAGCCTAATAAACAACTCCATTAAACAGAAATGACGCGGAAACTTCGAAGGGTCATTGACGCCTGATAGGAATTTGATGCTTGACATTTACCAACCGTTTCCTCCAAACAAAATGGCTGGTAATTGGGGGAAAAACATATTAACATATATGATCACTCAGGTATATGTACTTGAAACCGATAAATTAATTTTGATGGTTGATTAGTGGATGCCAAAAATTATTAATCTTGTGAACTCCTTTTGTTAGATCAAAACATCGGATTACAATGGGAGAGGGTCACTACTCAATCCAAAAAATACCGGTACTGAAATCACATCATCTGTCCGTAAAGGAAAACTCCGTCGCTTATCAATCATATCAGAATTATGATCCTTTGGTTTTCGCAAGGTTAGGTCGCATCGGGATTCCGAGGACAAAACCATAGCCCGAATGATTAAAACAGACGCTATTTAACGCCGTTTGTCTGGATGTTGGGATATGGATCAGACCGATGACTATCACACAAGAGCAGGCAAACCAAAGACATTGCTGTTGATGTTACACAAAGACAAGATCAGCGCAACCAATAAAAGTAACCGCAAACATGTTATACTACGAATTCCCATTGGTGAAGTTATCGGTTTCACCCGTGAAGAAGAGTTACAAAAGACTATATCAGATATCCGTTTGGATTGATGGCTTTGTTATCTGCTAGGAATTAAGAATGTATCTTTTATCATGTGAAATGACAGATATGATCTGATATACTCCCTATGAGGCATTGACCACAGAAATCCTTTACTAGACAATGACCTGGTACCCTCTAGTTTTTCGACTTTAAATCATGTTACAGTCATTAATTCAAAGATAATTCCTCACAGTACTGAAGTGATAATATCTCGATTCACAAAAAAAACCAAGGTAAAAAGAGGGTGCGTAAGTGTTAATCATAATACCCTACAAAGCACCACGGGTTAATGGGATCACACGTTCCTTGTAATAACCAATTTTTGTATTTCGATCAATGATATTAATATATTTTACTAAGACATACAATAGTCACAAATGAACCATTGATGGACATTAACGTACAGGTACATGAAGTGAAATTAATCCATGGCACTTCTATTTGATAAATGCAGAAAATCTAAATCGACACACAGAGATGAAGTTAATTTGATATTTTTTATATCTTCACGTACATTATTTGAAAAATAAACAAATCAATAGATAAACCTGGATGCTAAAGCTTGTCAAATGTACATATATAATAGAAGGATGCTTTTTCCAATCAAACTATTTTCGTGTTTTTTAAAAATCTTGAATACGGCCACAGATTAATATTGTTTAGATTAAAAGGGAGAAATTGAAAATGAATACAAAACAAGACAAGCTATATTATAAATCCGCAATTCGGCACAAGGTCTAGACACGTAACAATGGTATAGAAAAAACACGAACTATACATAGTAATAGAAAATAAAAGATGGATCGTCTTGACATCACCTTGTAAAAATTCTCGATAGATCATTTACAAACAAGGATTAAGACATCCTCTTATTTCATTCAGTAACGCGTAATAAATGAGATACTGTATCGATGGCCTCCGATCACGTGATCGGTATATCAAATGATGATGTATCTACACGAGGGAATTCCCCAGAAATATTGGTTTTATGTACTATAGTGTATCATTACTATCGTTTCCAGTCGTCAACTGTTCATTTAACTTTTTATCGCTGCCTGGGACATGTGAACATGTCATGCAGGCTCAGTATAGGACAGAAATGTTTAATTAAACCCCAGGGTTCAAGGAAGACAATAAAATGTATTTCGTGTTAAATCTCGTTAGTTGTCTGTGTTCAGTTGTATACCTTGTTCAAAGATTATATGACGGGTGTCGTCGATGAAGCAGAAGACGCTCACTTTTCCGAAACACCTGGGTCCGTATTCACGAAACCATTCTCATGCCCAAGCATAGATTTTGTGCTCAAGCAAACTTTTTTTATAATTCATCTAAATAATATAAAATAATACAAATGTCAAATATAAACATTGAATATAGCTTTGACTTGAAGTCCTTTCAAAATTGTTTCTAAATCTTTGGTAAAATCAGCCTTATTTATCAATTTTTAACTTCGACAAGACATAAGGCTTGAGTACAAAATGCATGCTTGAGTATGAGAACGGCTTCATGAATACAGGCCCTGGTCTCATTCTCCTTGAAATTTTTCAGTAGTATCACTTGTAAATCGCTCTTGATCCATAGTTGCTCTTGTTTTATTGATTTTTAAGTTGGGATTATGATTACGTTGATATGTCGGAACTTAATTGTTTTTTACCTTAAATTACCTGATCGTTCAATCCTCTTATTGTAACCCTGCATTCTATTTTGCAGATTGTTAGAGTATTTTCATGTAGAAGGGCCATAGAATACGTTAATTAAGAAAATGGTTATGTAGTTGGTTTTGCTTATTTGATAAATTGTGAATAGATCGCGTCGTGTCCGTGCTATTGTACATATCAAAGTAAGTCATTCGTGGCACGTTTTACCTGTGCGCGCGAGTGCTATTTCGGGGTGTAACTGACTTTGCCTGTGTGGTAGTGGTCACGTGTGATAGTTCTGACGGACTTTGACGAAGTTGTTTGATTGGTCGAAAGGTTTTTTTTTCGACTGTATTTACGTTTCTTTTGTGTTCTGACACTCTTGAATTTGTCTTTGTTGGAGGTCTTTATTACAAGTGGTAAGACAGTCATATTTTGGTTTCATTTCTACTTTGAGTATTTCCCCGTGTGGTTTATTGAGTGAGCAAATAATGCTATTGCTATTCGTTTTCCATGGGTAATGTAATCAACGTCTATCGGATGTGACATGCGTTAACGCACGATGTTGTAAGTGTGTTGTTTTGTTTACTGGAATTAACAAGTATTCGATCTATTTGATTTGTGCAAATGAAAGTAAAATAAAACCATTAAACTATTTCTCTTACATAGTCAGTAATTCGTCTAATAGCAGGTGCGCTATGTATGTGTTGTGAGAGAAATGTGGCGTTCAGTAAAGCTTATCGTCTTTTATTGTTTGTTTCGGAATGGTTCTTTTAAATCTTTCGATCGAATAAATGTGAAGAGTGAACACATTGACTTTGTCGTCATTAGACACATATAATCCGCTACATGTATAAAAATACACCGGTGCTATCTGTACGTTTATTTTTTTTTATATTGCTACAAATAACAAAGACGCACATTACAATACACAGCGTATCACGTCAAGATGGGGTATCCTTCTAAGGTTAAAGAAAGCAATTACGGTCTACATGTACGACTTTTCGGCAGAAACCTTTGTTCCGTTTTTCTAAATTTCGCAGTTATTGAAATGCTGAAGCGATCCAATAATGACAGACGTATATAAGCACTATTTAAATCGATTACTACAAGCATGTGGCTAACTTAATACAGAAAGACTACACTGTATAGGATAATCATGGAAACTGTTTGTAGAAAAGACATCGTAGAAGTAGAAGTCATTTTAGAATATCAATTTTTCTGTACATTATTAGGTACAGGATAAATAACTAAGTATATACTGTATGTACATACCGCTAATACCTCAGGCGTCTTGTAATTCTGTTTATTTATATACATGTAGTATTTAAGTAGCATTGTTTTATCACTTAATAATATACCTCCCATGCCTACATTGAGTAAATCCATTTCTAATATAATCATAATTACTGGTAGAGATCTGCTTGGTTTTCATGACGTTCCATCATAACAATAAACGTAAGTATATTCAATATGCTTGGATTCTATAATTAGACGATAGTGTGCTTCATTATCTGGTTAAGATATTAATTTATGAATTATTTAAGTATTATCTATTTTGGTATACTCAGCGGTAACGATATGAAAAAAAAGATTGTTGCAAAATTATTACAGCTACAAGTTATAACGAGGCATCAGCGAGGAAAAAAGGAAATCACACATAGAGAACAGCGGGATTATGTACCTAATGAATACAGTGGCACGTGGATTATATGAAACTTACTATAATTGCTTTTTCTTCGGCTTTCCATTTAATTTTATTAATGTCTTTTCTTGTATCCAAAGCTAGGGATAGAGAACATAATTAGACTGGTATGTGTCCATGTAATACATCTAGCTCTTTAATGGTGTTTTCTTGAATGGAGCCGATTGGAAGACACATCCCCAGTGTAATTAATATGTACATTGAAAACAGCACCTAAATGAGACTTTATGTGAACATCCGCATTCTGTTTTCTTTCCACTGAAAAAAAATCTCGACTGAATATTTCTGTGATAATATCAAGCTACTTTGTCAGTTATAAAAAGCAGTTGTAGTAGATATATTTTTGAAGTAATTAAAAAAGTTGGAGGTGAAATTTTTACTTACCGCAATAGGTGTCTTCAATGGACGCAATATCGCCTGGTGACGGTCAATGGCAATGACCACTAACATATTTGTACTAGCCATCAGAGTGAAACTCTGACAAAACTTTACCATCTTACAGAGAAATGCCCCAGCTCTCCATTCTCGATTGTCCTGGTATTCCCATATCAGCTGGGTCAGAACTGCAAGGAACATTACAGCTAAATCAGCAATGGTCAGGTTAAGTATGAAACTGTTTACGCGTGACAGACTGTTCATCCTAGTCTTTAGACGGCGGTTGTTGGACATCCACGCTAACACCATGATGCCTCCGAGTGTCCCTAGGATCAAAGTTATGTACAAGTTGATGATCCTGATTTTTTTGTTGTACTCTTTATCGTGAACAGACCGGCATCTGGTGACGTTTCCAGTATCATTGGAAAATCCGAATGGGTCTATGGTGGTCATCAGATAGTCTATATCACTCATATTGGAGTTTTCTTGAACCATCCCGGACGAGTAAGAGTGCAGGGACATGGTGGACATTCTCTAAGTTATGACGTCAGAACCTGTCAACAAAGACATACCTACGTTTTATATAGTTGTTCTGTAGGTCATTATATAATAAATATATTGTGAGCATAGATATGCAAAATTGTATCGATGAATTTTAAAACATGCGGAGAAGAGGGAGGGGAGGGGATAATATGTTTCGATCTATTTTACTCCAATGATGTCATTTGGACAAGTTACAAGACCACGTGTTTCTTCTGTTTCTTAATCTGGGGATTCACGTTTTGAATTAACCAGTCGTGTTGGGATTGATGTAAATCTATAGTTGTCAGCAACCATGAAGGCGGTTTGTCTGAGATCATACCATCCAATCATTAGCATGTACAAAGTCTACTAGTTGGCAGCACGTGACATTTTGGATAATTTCCAATCCTATTTTCTCTAACAATACATATCACTTTTCTGGCACCCTATCAAGTACACTAACCTCCCAAACCCTGCTGTTTTATCATGTAAATAGCATAAATACGTGTGTGTTAGTCTTTTTTTGTTTTAATGACTACAATTCGCATGAACGAATTGTTACAATTTACCAACCGTCATGTGTTCAAGGTTAACCAGTTTAGAGTAGGAAAGTAATTTGAAAAATAAATTAAACTTGCCTCCAAACTCTGCTTTTATCTCCTTACCAGAACAAATAGAAATAAAAAAAAATCCACACAATGTATATAAACACGACGAAACCCCCAAATTTTCAGATCATAAAACGGGATTCCATTAATGGCGAATATACCTGACATTAAAAAAAGTCATGAGTTTAAAAGCTTTTCCAACACGGAGGTGACACAGCTCAATGTATATTAGTAGAACGAAAATTGCTAAGTAAGAAAAAGCCATCCCGTGTAAGACATTGACAAATGATAATGATATGAATTTATCAGAAAATCTAGTGAAGCTTTGAGTTAATTTGATATATATTACGATTCCATAGGTGAGATTACTTGCCACGAGATGACTGCCAGAAAGACCATAAATCTATCTCGCTACTGAAATCCTTTTCGATAGGTCTTGCGTTATGAAACTGCGGCTTTGGAAGCAGGAGTATTCGAGAATGAAAACAGATTTCAACACTCTAATTACGTATATAACACATCGTCTCGTTGGAAATGTAGCATATTTTGGTGAAACTAAACGAATTATAGGATTTGCTTTTCTGCAGACATATACCGACCAATCAAGCATATTTCGCCAACGGCCAATAACCAGTTTTATAGATACAAAATTGAACGGCTATTCTCATTTAATAATTTGATTCCTCTAAAATGTCCGATCAAGGTCGGCTACCGGCGCCAAGCCGGAAAAATCATTATTGAATCATCTCTCCAATTTCATCTTGTTTTAAGCGCAGTATTGAAGATCGCTGCAGTCGTTTACTGATTGCCCTACAACAAATGTCTGAAAACACTTTACACAGCAATGTCAGTCAATTGTCAAACACCAGTTAATATACCAACGATCAAAATGATTACAATATCTATATGATTAGTTGGTGACAATGTTCAAATATGATGATATGTTATGATTTCACGTGTCTTGTTTCTAACATGTCCTGTATGCATTCAGTTCTAGACGTGTCCTGTTTCGTATCCTGATGTCTTCCTATCCTTATTTCTACGTATTTTCTTTCTATTCTGTTTTTATAAATATCCCCATTTTCAACATATTCTGATTTCTACGTTTCATGATTTCAGTTTCTAGATATCAAGTTTTCTACATACAGTCATGTATCCTGTTTTTTTATTCTACGTATTTCGATTGATATATTTCTCGTTTTCTAAATATCTTGTTTTTCTCCATACCGTGTTTTCCATATATTCGCTTCTCCGTGAATCTACGGAAGGGAATTGAGGAAAAATAATACCAGACAGTGATGAAGAAAGACATTACCAGGGAGTGATGATGAAATACAGTACCAGGGAGTGATGATGAAATACAGAACCAGGGAGTGATGATGAAATACAGAACCAGGGAGTGATGATGAAATACAGTACAAGGGAGTGATGATGAAATACAGTACCAGGGAGTGATGATGAAATACAGAACCAGAGAGTGATGATGAAATACAGTATCAGGGAGTGATGATGAAATACAGAACCAGGAAGTGATGATGAAATACAGTACTAGGGATTGATGATGAAATACAGTACCAGAAAGTGATGATGAAATACAGAACCAGGGAATGATGATGAAATACAGAACCAGGGAGTGATGATGAAATACAGTACCAGGAAGTGATGATGAAATACAGTATAAGGGAGTGATGATGAAATACAGTATAAGGGAGTGATGATGAAATACAGTATAAGGGAGTGATGATGAAATACAGTACCAGACAGTGATGATGAAATACAGAACCAGGAAGTGATGATGAAATACAGAACCAGGGAGTGATGATGAAATACAGATCCAGGGAGTGATGATGAAATACAGAACCAGAAAGTGATGATGAAATACAGAACCAGGGAGTGGTGATGAAATACAGTTACAGGGAGTGATGATGAAATACAGTACTAGGGATTGATGATGAAATACAGTACCAGGGAGTGATGATGAAATACAGAACCCAAGAGTGATGATGAAATACATTACCAGAGAGTGATGATGAAATACAGATCCAGGGAGTGATGATGAAATACAGAACCAGGAAGTGATGATGAAATACATTAACAGGGAGTGATGGGGAAATACAGTTACAGAGAGTGATGATGAAATACAGAACCAGGGAGTGGTGATGAAATACAGTACTAGGCAGTGATGATGAAATACAGTACCAGGGAGTGATGATGAAATACAAAATCAGGGAGTGATGATGAAATACAGTACCAGGGGGTGATAACGAAATACAGAACCAGGGAATGATGATGAAATACAGAACCAGGGACTGGTGATGAAATACAGTACTAGGGATTGATGATGAAATACAGTTCAAGGGAGTGATGATGAAATACAGTACCAGGGAGTGGTGATGAAATACAGTACCAGGGAGTGATGATGAAATACAGAACCAGAGACTAATGATGAAATACAGAACCAGAGAATGATGATGAAATACAGAACCAGGGAGTGATGATGAAATACATAACCAGAGAATGATGATGAAATACAGAACCAGGGAGTGATGATGAAATACATTACCAGGGAGTGATGATGAAATACAGAACCCGGGAGTGATGATGAAATACATTACCAGAGAGTGATGATGAAATACAGAACCAAAGAGTGATAATGAAATACAGAACCAGGAAGTGATGATGAAATACAGTACCAGGGAGTGATAATGAAATACAGAACCAGGGAATGATGATGAAATACAGAACCAGGGAGTGGTGATGAAATACAGTACTAGGGATTGATGATGAAATACATTACCAGGGAGTGATGAGGAAATACAGTACCAAGGAGTGATGATGAAATACAGAACCAGGGAGTGGTGATGAAATACAGTACCAGGGAGTGATGATGAAATACAGTACCAGGGAGTGATAATGAAATACAGAACCAGGGAATGATGATGAAATACAGAACCAGGGAGTGGTGATGAAATACAGTACTAGGGATTGATGATGAAATACAGTACCAGGGATTGATGATGAAATACAGTTCAAGGGAGTGATGAGGAAATACAGTACCAGGGAGTGGTGATGAAATGCAGTACTAGGGATTGATGATGAAATACAGTACCAGGGAGTGATGTTGAAATACAGAACCAGAGAGTGATGTTGAAATACAGTACCAGGGAGTGATGAGGAAATACAGTACCAAGGAGTGATGATGAAATACAGAACCAGGGAGTGGTGATGAAATACAGTACCAGGGAGTGATAATGAAATACAGAACCAGGGAATGATGATGAAATACAGAACCAGGGAGTGGTGATGAAATACAGTACTAGGGATTGATGATGAAATACAGTACCAGGGATTGATGATGAAATACAGTTCAAGGGAGTGATGATGAAATACAGTACCAGGGAGTGGTGATGAAATGCAGTACTAGGGATTGATGATGAAATACAGTACCAGGGAGTGATGATGAAATACAGTATCAGGGAGTGATGATGAAATACAGTACCAGGGAGTGGTGATGAAATACAGTACTAGGGATTGATGATGAAATACAGTATCAGGGAGTGATGATGAAATACAGAACCAAAGAGTGATGATGAAACTTAGAACCAGAGACTGATGATGAAATACATTACCAGGGAGTGATGATGAAATACAGTATCAGGGAGTGATGATGAAATACATTACCAGGGATTGATGATGAAATACAGTATCAGGGAGTGATGATGAAATACAGAACCAAAGAGTGATGATGAAACTTAGAACCAGAGACTGATGATGAAATACATTACCAGGGAGTGATGATGAAATACAGAACCCGGGAGTGATGATGTAATACATTACCAGGGAGTGATGATGAAATACAGAACCCGGGAGTGATGATGAAATACATTACCAGAGAGTGATGATGAAATACAGAACCAAAGAGTGATGATGAAATACAGAGCCAGGAAGTGATGATGAAATACAGAACCAGGAAGTGATGAGGAAATACAGTACCAGGGAGTGATGATGAAATACAGTATCAGGGAGTGATGATGAAATACAGTACCAGGGAGTGATGTTGAAATACAGAACCAGAGAGTGATGTTGAAATACAGTACCAGGGAGTGATGATGAAATACAGTATAAGGGAGTGATGATGAAATACAGTACCAGATAGTGATGATGAAATACATTACCAGAGAGTGATGATGAAATACAGAACCAGGGAGTGATGATGAAATACAGTACCAGAGAGTGATGATGAAATACAGAACCAGGAAGTGATGAGGAAATACAGAACCAGGGAGTGATGATGAAATACAGTATCAGGGAGTGATGATGAAATACAGTACCAGAGAGTAATGATGAAATACAGTATCAGGGAGTGATGATGAAATACAGAACCAGGAAGTGATGATGAAATACAGTACCAGGGAGTGATGATGAAATACAGAACCAGGGAGTGATGATGAAATACAGTATCAGGGAGTGATGATGAAATACAGAACCAGGGAGTGATGATGAAATACAGATCCAGGGAGTGATGATGAAATACAGAACCAGAAAGTGATGATGAAATACAGAACCAGGGAGTGGTGATGAAATACAGTTACAGGGAGTGATGATGAAATACAGTACTAGGGATTGATGATGAAATACAGTACCAGGGAGTGATGATGAAATACAGAACCCGGGAGTGATGATGAAATACATTACCAGAGAGTGATGATGAAATACAGATCCAGGGAGTGATGATGAAATACAGAACCAGGAAGTGATGATGAAATACATTAACAGGGAGTGATGAGGAAATACAGTTACAGGGAGTGATGATGAAATACAGAACCAGGGAGTGGTGATGAAATACAGTACTAGGCAGTGATGATGAAATACAGTACCAGGGAGTGATGATGAAATACAGAATCAGGGAGTGATGATGAAATACAGTACCAGGGAGTGATAACGAAATACAGAACCAGGGAATGATGATGAAATACAGAACCAGGGAGTGGTGATGAAATACAGTACTAGGGATTGATGATTAAATACAGTTCAAGGGAGTGATGATGAAATACAGTACCAGGGAGTGGTGATGAAATACAGTACCAGGGAGTGATGATGAAATACAGAACCAGAGACTAATGATGAAATACAGAACCAGAGAATGATGATGAAATACAGAACCAGGGAGTGATGATGAAATACATAACCAGAGAATGATGATGAAATACAGAACCAGGGAGTGATGATGAAATACAGATCCAGGGAGTGATGATGAAATACATTACCAGGGAGTGATGATGAAATACAGAACCCGGGAGTGATGATGAAATACATTACCAGAGAGTGATGATGAAATACAGAACCAAAGAGTGATAATGAAATACAGAACCAGGAAGTGATGATGAAATACATTACCAGGGAGTGATGAGGAAATACAGTACCAAGGAGTGATGATGAAATACAGAACCAGGGAGTGGTGATGAAATACAGTACTAGGGATTGATGATGAAATACAGTACCAGGGAGTGATGATGAAATACAGTAATAGGGAGTGATAATGAAATACAGAACCAGGGAATGATGATGAAATACAGAACCAGGGAGTGGTGATGAAATACAGTACTAGGGATTGATGATGAAATACAATACCAGGGATTGATGATGAAATACAGTTCAAGGGAGTGATGATGAAATACAGTACTAGGGAGTGGTGATGAAATGCAGTACTAGGGATTTATGATGAAATACATTACCAGAGAGTGATGATGGAATACAGTATCAGGGAGTGATGATGAAATACAGTACCAGGGAGTGATGATGAAATACATTACCAGGGAGTGATGATGAAATACAGAACCAGAGAGTGATGATGAAATACAGAACCAGGGAGTGATGTTGAAATACAGAACCAGAGAGTGATGTTGAAATACAGTACCAGGGAGTGATGATGAAATACAGTATAAGGGAGTGATGATGAAATACAGTACCAGACAGTGATGATGAAATACATTACCAGAGAGTGATGATGAAATACAGAACCAGGGAGTGATGATGAAATACAGTACCAGAGAGTGATGATGAAATACAGAACCAGGAAGTGATGATGAAATACAGTACCAGAGAGTAATGATGAAATACAGTATCAGGGAGTGATGATGAAATACAGAACCAGGAAGTGATGATGAAATACAGTACCAGGGAGTGATGATGAAATACAGAACCAGGGAGTGATGATGAAATACAGTATCAGGGAGTGATGATGAAATACAGTACCAGAGAGTGATGATGAAATACAGAACCAGGGAATGATGATGAAATACAGAACCAGGAAGTGATGATGAAATACAGTACCAGGGAGTGATGATGAAATACAGAACCAGGGAGTGATGATGAAATACAGTATCAGGGAGTGATGATGAAATACAGTACCAGGGAGTGATGATGAAATACATTACCAGGGAGTGATGATGAAATATAGAACCAGAGAGTGCTGTGACCATTTAAAGAGGCATTTTACCGTATCAAGTAACGCTTTCATGTCCGTTTCAACCTGAACAAGTAAAGAAGTAAAAAAGTTTGCGCTTTTGACGACAGAAATAAAATTCAACCTGCTGCAACAATGACATTACTTGGGATTTTTTTTTTATTGTTCTGTTCTTTAATTCTGCATGTCCCGCTATATAGCAGTCCTTGACATTGACTGATGATACATTTCTGAAAGACTTGTAACGTTCGTCTGTTTTTTCTACTACCAATGCTTTCCTTATTCAAACCAATTTTTTTCTAAAAAATCTCTTTTCACTTCGTTTTTTCTTCGGTACTAGGAGATCGGACAGAGCTCTGTAGGAATTCATTTTCCCAATTAGTCACGGCTAATTATTGAACAGTAAATCAATATGTTGGTGTACAGACTATTTTCGCGGGAACATGTTATATTTAACATTACTAATTACATTGCTAATAGTCAATGCAACCAGTATACCGATGGCCATGTTAACGGCTCCCCGTCTGGTAGATACTGAGTTTCCGTGTCTTTATACCGACATAATTTTATCTATCGCTGTGTTTAACAAAGAATAATGGGTACTTGGTGAATCATCCGTGACATTTGGAGATAATAAAATGTTCTCCAGAACAGTGATTTCTACAGATTTTGTCAGGTTTCTATTTAACGATGTACAAGAAAGTAAATGATTTGTATTATGTATGCCCGTTATGCACTTCCGGGTATCCCCTATGTCTGTCTGATTACCCCACCCCCTCCCTTTTACTACTTCCAATTAATTTCCAATCTTGGTATTCCATACAAAACCATACAAAATATCAAGTTTAAAAAACAATCAAATGTTAATTTTACCGCTTTTACAATACCCTTCCTTATCGCCTTCCAAAACAGTTATAAGTTATCACTTTTAAGCCTGAGTAGATGTATTGTAGACGAAACCATTGATAAAATGATTCGATTATTTTTTCAAATAATTATTACAACAATTATACAGTACTTGTTACGAAGCTAAACCATACGTGTGGCGACACATAGGAATGATGACATATCTTGGTTTATTGCAGTTTCGGTGTCTATAAAGACACACAGTAAGTTAAGTTGGAGAAAAGTTACTGATATTTCAACCCAGACTAGTTTTTACCAATATAACGGGGAAATCATTTCTGAATGTAATTATCAGCGATGAGGTATATCGTGACCACTGAGGCACTGTATTACTAACAAATTAATGTAACAGAGATTTAATAATGACGAGGTTGTTCTAGAAATGAAGCCTAGTGGTAATCAGACATGTAAAAACCGGCTATAAAAATACCTCTAACTCGTGTTATTTAATCACAGTGCCATATATACAAATGACTTTCTCTCTGGAGAAAATGATAATACAATTAACGAAAAGCTTGTTTAGAATTCCACCAGACAATCAGTAATGTCCGGTATACTGTTTTAGATATTGTGATCTCCTTCAAATTTTCAGATCGGTATTGTATAGACATACGATAAATTGGTTTCCTGCTCACCGCATCAGCAAGCCCAACGAACGTGTTTTTTAGCTATATTCTTTAGATACGGCTATTTGTCACCTTGTCAACGATCTGAACCTGAACTTAATCAAGCATGGTAAGACATTCATTACAGCTAACACACTTCTCTGGTATCGTTAAACATTTCAACTAAAATTCCGTCAGGCGTTTTATTTATTGTAATTTAATCAAATTTCATTTATTTCAATCTTGTAAAATCTAGACATTTTAGATTGGCTTTCTAATCATAATGGTACAATAGGAACGGCTATAGAATAAATTCATTTTTCTCTTCTATTCTCATTTCCGAATGGCTTTCTGTTTTGGTGTTTCCATATATAGTACCAGTAAATCAGTACAATGACACTACAACACGGAAACACGTGACCCAATTTATTGTATAATTTTTGTTCACAAAGGATTATCTCAAATCGAGGTCATTTGTAGCATTACCCATCCTATCGAAGCTACTAATCTGTTGTTGGAATTCATTTTAAGTCATGTATGCCTTTTTTGTAATTTTGTATTGTCGTTGAGTTTGAACACCGTGGTATTTGAAGAAGCAGAAATATATAAAGTGTTTGTTTATTCCTGACATATAAGTACCTGATCTCGTGTTTATCTGTGTGGGAGACTGTCAATATAGAATTTAACCCACTATGACACAAAGCACCAATCCAGGAAAACGAAAACAACATATTTCGAGTGTTCAATGTTCCCTTTCTCTCCAAATCTGTATTTGTGATGTCGCTTGTCATATGCAGCGATGTAAGTGTATTTTTTCTGCCAGTCGCCGATGGTTTAAATTCCTTGATGGGTTGACGAAATATTTAAAACGGGACAAAACAATCAATGGACATATCAACTGTATGCGTGGTTTAAGGAACATGAACCTGTAAAGACTGTATAAAAACATACAAAAGTGAAGAGCAACGTTTAATACAATTTAACAGTCAGATCAGTACTTTTCAGGAGATCATATATGTTGATTGTCATATCCCGAATCTTATTTTGGTCATTATAGCATGATTTACCGAGTTCTGATACTACCGCATATATACACAGAGAATATACCATTATATATAGATATTTTACAGTGTTTATATCACGTGATATCAGTTCTTATACCACGTGATATCAGTGCTTATATCACGTGATATCAGTGTTTATATCACGTGATATCAGTGTTTATATCACTACAATGTTGATATCAGTGTCTTATCAACTACAATGATTTTTTAAAATGATAAATTCCCACAATGGTGATATCCATCTTTATCAAAAATGATAAATTCCCACAATGGTGATATCCATCTTTATCAAAAATGATAAATTCCCACAATGGTGATATCCATCTTTATCAAAAATGATGAATTCCCACAATGGTGATATCCATCTTTATCAAAAATGATGAATTCCCACAATGATGATATCCATCTTTATCAAAAATGATAAATTCCCATACTTTACTGTCAGAAATGTAATAAAAGTCAATCCACCAGCTGACGATTCATCTCTGTTCACGCAGTACGCTTTGTGTATTTGAGTGGTTATCTGAGATCTGTGTACTGTTACAGCAGGTGCTTGCAGTTAAGGAGTTATTCACTTGTGCGTCTTTTGTGCAATCTTGGACTTATTTCGAAAACCCAGATTGCGTGTTCACATCTTTTACAACGAATATATGAGGATAACTATATGTTAAAACGACCGCTGCCACAGACAAATGTACATGTGACACAAGACGATATCGATGAAACCAACAATTCAGTGTCCATCTATCTTTATAAAATAAATGTAGCTTAATCAAAATAAAAGGTATTGCAGTGCGCTGCACTTTTTGAATAGTTGTGACAATTCTCTATCTGCAATACAAGACTGTACTGTGGTGGTATGTAGAGGCTTCACAATCCGATATCGATGTTAGTGTAATGTGAAATCTTTGTTGTGTGAGTTCTTTTACTGTAAAAGTCTTTCTTTTTTATTTATTGTAAAAAAAAGTTTGATAAAATGATAGACATTCCAAAAATAGTAAAACCTAACAAAATATATCGTTTTCACACTAACCAACAAGCATTAAAAGCGGTCACATAGCGCGTTTTTTATTTAGTTTTCAATGTCTAGTCTTTATTAAGTAAGATTTTAAAACGTTTCACATGTTGCTATTAGGAACACAAAGATACTGATACGTTTTTGCTACATAAAGCATTTAGAATGTGACAGTGTGCTAATATACACATTGCGGTAGGAAATCGTCTTTAGATATAAATTTATCTATTTTACAACAATTGCGAAACAAGTTATTTCAACTTATAATAATCACTCTTTTCGGCCCGGATGTAAGCGCGCGAGGGGTCTTATTGTGGGAGGAAACCGGAGTACCCGGGTAAAACCCACGTGGTCGGGCAGGTGAATCTTACATTTTCACGTCCGTTCCGGGAATCGAACCCCGGTCTGCTAGGTGAAAGGCGAGTGCGTTACCACCGCGCAACCCAACCACCCGTTTTTATATACTTATAGAGAATCAAACTACACATGCAATGAAATACAGTATTACCAAGTAGTAAAATAAACTGAATCACTATGTAGAATATTGTCATTTATAAAAACAAAACCATGTTTAGCTGGCAGCATCCTACACTGACCCTACACAAAGTTTTAGTGGAGCACAATTTGCAGCTTAAAACCTGAAAGAAATTAAAGAATTTCCTGCAGAAATTAATCAAACTCATCAATGAATGACCCGAACTGACACCCCGCTTAATGTCAATCGAATGGTTTAAACATCGCTATTGAAATAAGATTACATTTGATAGTTTTTGTTAACCACTTTTTTGATTGGTCAAACAAAGCAACAAAATAATGAGAAACTATACTACAGATATAGACTAATCAAGGACTACCAGGAGGACTGTGTCCCTAACTCCTGACAAAAGACTACAACATTGTTGAATACGACATCTAATAGACAAAAATCAGTTTTCAAATTTGCTGTCTGTGTTGTGTTTTTATTGTATTTTTTCTACTGGTTTAAAGTCAACGTCAACAACATCATCTTCTAAATGTATATTACAAAGATAATAACATTCGACAGTAGGCATAAACACGTATTATCGTAGTTTTCTCTAAACAACGGATATCTGAACCAACAAGAGACGGATACATCATTCAAATGTTCAGGTGCCGTCAACGCACAAAAGCCTAACAGGGAAAATTAATCCAGAAAGCTTATTTTCATCATGGAATTAAACCAAAAAGGGGACATTTAAATTGGCTACCAATGTATAACTTATCCATCACCTTGGATGCTTTTAGTCTCCTAACGTCTATACTTTAAACATTGTCAGATCCACTTTTCATGAATACATCATTCGATAACAGTTTTTGTCCATCATAGAAGGAGTCAATAAAATGCCTGACAGACGACCGAGGAACAGGTTGCCTTTACGCTTGTTATACAGTGACCTGAATATTTTTGTTGGGTTTTTCATGTTTTACTTCATTCTTGCCAGGAGGCATTCTATCGGGCTCTATTTAATACCGTCTGACGACGTTGTATTTTGATTCATTTTGTGGTATCACTGCGACATATTTTGATATGTCGACGCTGCAAATAGGTTCAGAATATTTGATAAGGCGTTTTTTTAAACTTCCATATTGCCGCAGTACAGTATTTTTTTTCCAATATGCTTTTTATGATTACGATTGTGTTGATGTTGGTAAACGCGAAAAGTTTGGAAATGGTCGTTATTTTTCTTTGTTTCAGTAATTGTTCGTACAATGACATAATTCCATATATCCTATTAAGCAATAATGATTCCTTCGGTGAACTAACTTCCCAGAAATTTGACAGAACTTTATAGTTAAAGTAAATGCTCGAGATCTGGTCTTTAGTGTCTTCTTACTTGCTACTTTGTTCTGACTTGTTGTGATTAAAGTCGATTTCGATGTTTTATAAATCTACGGGTAGTGTTAGCATACTCAATGTTAACTACATCTGTATGTCCTAGGAAATGAGTATGCATTATAGATTTGTTATTTCGAATAAGATACAAATCAGTAATATATTAGTAACATATGCACCACTTTACAATTCCAGTACATAGACGGGTATCGTGTATAATGACTGTAACAAGGGGGCAATGTTTATTCTGGGTAGTCTTGTTGTAATGAGCTTTAAAAAGCTTTTCTGTGTTAAAGTCATAAAAATTTGTTCGAAGTAATATCGAAGGCCGCGTTGCTAATGACGTGTTAAAAATTGAAGCGATAAATTCTCGGATACCAACGGAAATAAACATCATAAAAAGACATGTCAATATAATGCATTTTTTATGTAAGATATAAACGCACTATTGCGCTCATAGATACATAATGTGTGCTAAGTAAATACCTGTTATAAACTTAACTAATTGATTGTGGCTATAACTTACCGTGACTGAAATGCCGCCGAGGACTGCTACAATCCCGCTCAGATTCGCGTCAACAGGTGGTGAAAGTTGATATGATTAACCTTTGTATTTGCATTGTTGCCTTATTGGCGTCTATGTTAACGTGTACTTAGCTGTGTAGATTAACACATAATTACATCCTGCAATATCATACGGAAAGTTAATATTACCTAAACTGACTGTTTTTATTTTAAAGTTCCAGTTGATTAGTAAAGCAATTGTCAGGAACACGCATAGATCCAAATTCGCACATTCAGTCAATAGAGTAGCTGTTGCAGTCTTCAATACAATTCAAATTATGAGCTTATACAATTATGAAGTGTTCAACTTTAAAACTACAAATGATCTTGTACTTATTACAAGTACGACGTTGACTGCTGATAATGAAGCTGGCACAGTCTGATACAACGCTAGCATGAAATAAATTCCAGATTCTTTTTTAATTTAATCTTCCTGTATACCGAATACTCACTCCAACAGATTCACATTTTTTATGGTGACCGTGGTCCGATAGCGAATTAACAAACCTAGTCAGACAAGGCAGGGCAGACACAGTCACCACGCAGCCAAGGATTGATATTGACAACAATTACACTTAATGAAACAGAGTATAAATCTTCCTTGTAGAGTTGCTTAAGGTATACAAATTGCTATATTAAGGACGAGCATTAGCAGATAAAGTCTCCACAACGTAATCTCGCTCCGTACCGTCACACCGATGTTCCTTGGACGAGTTTCAATAGGCAATATGAAAGTAGAGGCTTGACCATCGACCCAGTGGAAGCGGAGCTCTGCATGCGATGCGCGCCACAAGGCCTCCCAATCAGTAACTAACAAAACGCTTCAGCAGCCTATGCATTATACTGCTGGCTACCATGTTTTCTTTATGTGTCAGATATCACGATATGGACACTAACATCTATACGCTGACACTTCCGGAACACTTGATCTTATTTTCCTCTTACTATTTAGAATTCTCCTTATAAGTCTTTCTTTTGTTCATATTTCCCCCTAGTTTTATTGACTTTGAGTTTAAAATAATGATTCTGTTTCCATGTAGGTATGTTGTTGTCATTTTCTGTTTTTTCAGATTTTTTTTTTATAATTTTTTGTTCTTTCTGATCCAATGTAAAGTCTATATACATGATATCAATTTGTTTATTATCTATGTTTCAAAACGGGCCTAAGTTTATAAGCATCAATGTTTTGGACACTATAAACATCTCTCCCGAAACTGGTCGGACGTATTGTGGTAGAAGGACAAATATAGACGACTATGGTTACAAATACAACTGACACTCGGAAAACCAATATCAGAGAAACACGCACATAGGTTGGTAAATAAAATATTCAAAATTTACTAGGAATAAAACTTCTTGACTTGATAAAAAATATAACATGTTAAGTGATAAGTGATTAGAAAGACAATATCAAGGTGAAAACTGACAGCTTGCTAACATTTCGACCAATATTACAGTGGAAAACAAAAGAACATAGATATATAAACCTGACAATTTGATATTTTCGTGTAAGTTTGAAATTTATCAAGTACAAAGTGAGATTATCTCTACGAAACAACTCCTTTTGAAATCAGTGTCGCCAAGTAAGGCTCAGCATGGTATTGATCGTGTCAGGAAAATAATTACGGTCTCCTGTCGGTTTTCATGAACTACATCTGATCTCTAATTTTATGGCAGATATTAATGTAAATCATACCGCGAAATCCTGTTCTAACTTAACGTTAACTTAAGACAATTGTGATCCGTATGTTTTGGATATATAAACGTTCATGCATTATATGCATAGCGACTGAGTGTGATTAAATAATGCTTTTTATATTGAATGCGTAACCTGCTTGACAAAGGAAGGTATTTTTTCCCATCCTTCTAACAAAGGCAGCAGTTTGTACATCCTCATAACTTACAATCACCGCAACGTCAGAGTGTATAAATACCTCCCTACCACCCAGATTCCGATATAAACAGCGACACTATTTCCACAAGGAAACTGTAAACTTTATCCACAAGGATTATTAAATGGTTGTAGAGTTTCTGTTAACGGCATTCACGTCTTCGATTTATTGCGGATGTAAGTGTCCAGTAGCCAGGCCATTTTATGGTTGAGCATACCTATTGACAACACCGACCTCACATACATAAGAGATGAAGGTTTACTCATCGGTCAGCTTCCGACCAGAAAGGTTATATATGCTAATGGGCATTCGATACCACCAGTGTTTATGGTTTCATGGAAAACGACTGACAGAATGGTACGCTGAGTGTAACTCTACTACTACCATAAAAATATATTGCAACAAGACTTTAATATAATTTAATATGATACATAATGAACGCAGGCATTAAGCCTCTATGTTCATATTCATGAATAACATATTAATATAGATATATCTACATAACTTCTTATGCAATTTCAAATTGGATCAAGTTAGCAGCTCATTGTAATATTTTCCGTAATAAACTTTTTACGTTGTCCTTTATAACGGAGGGAAAAGAGATTTAGTTCACGCGATACATATAAGTGTTCATCAAGTCAATACATTCCGATCATTAACGTAAAACACACTGAAATAAAAGGAGAACTTGGAGGACATGTGGATGGAGAAAAATTTCTTCAATCGTCCAATATGAAGTCATAATATGTGACATAATCATGATATTTCAAGGATCTCGACGAACGACATTGCAATCTAAAGCCATCGGCAAACGACTTCATAGTAAATATCATTGGCAAAATATAGTATCGATAACCAACTCCACAATATATAGTATCGGTAACCAAATCCACAATATATAGTATCGGTAACAAACTCCACAATATATAGTATCGGTAACCAACTCCACAATATATAGTATCGGTAACCAACTCCACAATATATAGTATCGGTAACCAAATCCACAATATATAGTATCGGTAACAAACTCTACAATATATAGTATCGGTAACCAACTCCACAATATATAGTATCGGTAACCAACTCCACAATATATAGTATCGGTAACCAACTCCATAATATATAGTATCGGTAACCAACTTCACAATATATAGTATCGGTAACAAACTCCACAATATATAGTATCGGTAACAAACTCCACAATATATAGTATCGGTAACCAACTCCACAATATATAGTATCGGTAACCAACTCCATAATATATAGTATTCGGTAAGAAAAAAACATAAAAAAAGAACAAAAAACAAAAAAACAACAAACACACAAACACACCCCCCCCCCCCCCCCCCAAAAAAAAAAAAAAAAAAAAAACTCATATTACAATTACTTTTTGCGATTCTTACTAGAAACCAAATTGCAATGAGAAGAAGGTTTCAATACACATTGTTGAGATTATATGGAAACGTCTTTACTTTATACCTAAAAATCTCAAAAACGTGTTTTTGATTTTTACGAATTCTAAACAAAAGCATATGTTAAAAAAGTGCGTTCTATAACTAAGATAAAGATATATATCATCGTATGTGTGTTTATGTTAAAACTGGAGAATTTCCCAGACTTACCACATGTATAATGTTATATTGATATTGTTGTAAGTACGAAGGAAGCCCGCTTAGGTTACCCCGAAGAAAATAATAACACATTGCTAAATTGCTGCTTTTTGATATTAAGACAGTATATATACTTCTGCAGATGTCAGTCTAGAACACCGACAATAGAAAGTGTCTTGATTTTCTTAAAACATCACCGAGAATATTTAGCCTACAAATTTTTCTCAAAAAGTTCATTAAGTGAATTATCTCACTACGTAGTAAGTATCACCAATAAGTAATTATAAAATGTGTCTTGTGCACCAATCATTATTGAACTGATACATATGATCATATACTATTTATACTGGTTTTGTGTGAAATAAGTGAATGTAAGAAAAATATTCATTAAAAGAAATATGATAATTAGACATTTTACAAATCTAGGATCAAACAGTAGACGAATATATATGTTTATGAGTTTCATATTTATAAAAAAAAAATAAAAAATAAAAAGGCCCAGTATTTCTGAGAGTAGGCAATGTGCAGTGAAGTCGCCATCGTATGCATTGTGGTCTTTGATAGCGAACAAAACAATAAAGAGCAACAACCCGCTGAAGGTATTTATTTAATTTGTTTTTATTGTTGCATAGAAGTTTGTAGTTATGATAATAACATACCGAAAACCACCTTACTGATTCATTTCCAAAAGGGTATTTTGGAGTCAAGTAATGAGGTTTGAATGTCCAATATGTGATTTACATAACTCTATTTCCTAGGGGTCAGTAGGTCAAGCACTTAATAAATTGCCTTCTTAATGGTAATATTAAACCTTGAAGTTGGCAAAAATGTACAGGGATCCAATCTAGTCCTCGAGTTCCCCATGTTGTCTGTCACAATGACCATTCACGTATTCAGCAAAATATATCGCCAGTGTTTTAATGAATTAAGCAGCCAATTCCCATAGTACGTAACGGTTCTTTGAGACAGTCAGGACAGCGTCTAGAGGACGTAATGAAGTCTAGCATTGGCATTGGTCAGGCCACAAGACAATTTATTACAAGTTGTCCTTGGGTGCTAATAAGGGTTCAGGGTAAAGGATTTCATGTAATCAACGGCTTTAAAATGTCGCGTGAGATCATCTTCCTTCTCCTTGGTCACCTAAACTGTTCCTACCTCATTTCTAAGAAAAATACATCGCCCCATTCTCCCTTTCGCTCCTCCAATATCCTTGACTAATATTCTATTAGATGACGACAGAACGTGGCAGTTGTAGCAGAAAAAACCTATTGAGATCATGCTACAAAAACATACCGAGTGATCATTCTGTAAATATGTTCCATAGAGCTGCATGGCTTGAGGATATCTGACGACATTTCCGTTAAATACATTTATCCCGAATCTTAATTCTATAAATCCTTCACCTAACTGCCGATTCTGAAACTATTGCGTGTACGTATTTATCTCTGACCCAATACATTATGCTACGGTAGAGTTACACTGATGAAATGGACTGAATGCCAATCATCATATTGAATTAATCGATACAAAATCATCAATCATATTTTGACATGAACGTGTGCATTTTGTACAATAGCTAAATCAGGAAAGCAGACAAATGGCAGCAGCATACGTAACACTATTGTGTCGATATAACAGAAAGCAAACATTTACATAAAGTATCGCTGATCAATGCAAAGACATTTTCAACACAATAGTAAGTAGAGAGCTTCCATTTGTCATTCACCAAGACTTTAACGCATGTATAGGTCAGTTGCAAACTGGGCTTAACGAGCTATAGCATGCTTTCTTATCGATGTAGACGACATGAATGTATGTTTAACCTCTCATATTTCGTATGGAATCTTGACATTGAAAAAGAAAACCGTTTTGAGGTTGTATTTTCCACAATCTATTAACTTCATGCTGACCATGAACGTGACACTCGTTTAAGATATTACAAAACAACTTCTGAATTTGTTGTCGGGAATGATGTAATTCTATATTCGGCAACTGATATAACGCATATTCATTTAAGACTATTGCGTTTAGAACGTATCGAAGACACAATTCTTTGGGGAAACATATACCTATACCTGACATATAACATTGTACAAAACACAAGTGTACTAAAGTCAGGGTCTTCAGAAAACTGAGAACGGGTTCTACATATCAGAAGACTTCATGAAATAGCTATAGTAAAATGATTAGGACGACGTCACTAAAAATTTCACGACGTATATGGTTGTTTATTGTCCAACTGATACAATGTGATTTGATCGAGAGACTTTAACAACCGTTGCGGTTAAACAGCAAATAATACGACGACCGATCTTCTGTGGATTTTGACTGAATGAACATTTCAATTGGCTTTTACTGTTGAGAATTTTGCGATGCCTTGTGGGAGAGTCAGATGTATGTTTTGGTCTTCCTTTACATGCTACAAAATCCAATGCATATGGAATGAGCTACTTTGGACTTTTTCTCAATTTGTGTAGTTTTTGATTGGCCGATGTACTTTACAACCAGGCGTATAAGCCTTCTTGATAATGTCTGGGGATCAATTGGTTGTTGGTTGGGGGTCTCAACATAATATTATATGCATCTCGATTGTCCCTTTACAACCTGAACGTAGCAGCATCGGGAAAAAATTATAATTTGATTATATAATAAAAACATACATAAAACTGCACAATCAATTTGATTGATATTGGTGTCTTTGTTTTGGTTAGGGTAGAACTCGCCCAGTTTTAATTGGCAAACACAAAGGAGTTGTCACGTGAGTGTAAGGACAGAAAATATATAACTTTTATATACACTTAGAATAAAGAATACACGCACACCATTTGATTCGCTCTTTCCAAAGAAGCAATATTCTACATACAGGTTACACATAACATCGAATTTATATCATAAGGCTTACCACAACATGTTCGATATTCGATGAAATGATATGTAATCATTGGATGCGTTTCATATTCACTGTTATCTAAACTATTTATCATGTGTTCATTTTTTTCCTTTTTAAACCAGACTTCCTCTTGGTGTGTCCTTAAGACAAATGATAGCCCTTGTTCTTCTAGGTCAATGAATATGGTAAAACAAACCCAACAATCAGATTTGTCTCAGGACTTATATGAACATAATGCCCAGTGTCAGGAACCAGTTACAGAAAAAAAAACGGTTTACCAAGAACGATATTTTTCAACGAAAACGAGATCCTTTTAATAATACATAAAAAATCCAATTGTTCATCTTTAACAGTTTACATGTACAAAACTTACAAAGGTTCTGATATGTCTAACCATGACTAGAGTAAAAGATTATGTATTTCATTTTCTTTTTTTCGTGTTTTTGTTTTTGTTTTTTTGTTTTTTTGTTTTTTTTTGTTTTTTTGTTTTATTTTACCATTTAGTGTTCCAGTGACGTTATTTGAGTCAATAATTGCTGAATGGAATAAAAGTTAGATGATCACAGACATAAATCAAGACATCATACAACTTGCCCGTTACATGTGTCTAGTTATATACTTAACGTAATCCTACCCAAAATGCAACACACAACGGAATACTTCTCAAATAATTTATGCATATTTTTTCTTTTGTAATACAATCAAATATTAAATATTCTAAAAAATTACCTATGATATGGACTATTATAGCTTTTTAGACAGTCTATGTCATCTTTATTGCTCATAATAGCTATTCATAATCTTGGAAAGAAATTATGAAAAAAATTTCAACACATTCTATCATGTTTTTTTAAATGAAAAGTGTTGTTGAAATTGCTATTTTAATTTTTTAGATTAGTGGGAAAGTTTGTGAAAACATAACTGAACCTGGCATGTCTTTTTGTCGTCTATTTATAGATAAGCGTTTTTGTGAAATATCAAGAAAAAACATAGGATTCAAACATATTAGACATGTTTTTTTCAGAAGGTGTTTCAATTAGGGTAGCGTCACGTTACCTGTGTAGTTTATCGTATATTGAGTATATACGTTTGTGCTGACTTAATGGTAATGACAAATATTTTCAAACCATTTGCTGCATGCTGGCAACTTCACCATAAAATGTATAAGATGTATATTTAAGTATATGAATTGTCTTTACAGATGGAAATAAGATGTTTGCATCATTTTCATCTTCAAATAAGACTCATTTATCTATATGAGGTATTGAAGTTAAGAAGGTGTTTCAATAAACTTATGATAGTGTCAATTAACAGCAAATGCTTTTACTCTCATTCATCTATCATTCCTGAACATTTTTATCTAGTTAATAACACTTTCAGTACCTTGACAAAATTATGGTGCATTTGTACAGAATTTTAAAATCATATGGATGGTGGGCCAAGCTATCTTTATTGCCATACGGTAATCTTTCGGGATAGAAAATCACATCAACATTTCAAACGATGCAGTTACGTCTCAAGACATGATCAAAAGTAGTAAAATCATTTCACTATCATAAAGCATTATATTTAAGATAATACACATACGTAAACCCCAACTTAATTCATCTTTGCATCAAATGAGAAACTAAACCTGGCATGTGATAAATTGGAACAAATACATCTTAATGAAAGAAGAAGAAAAGATCTGAACGTTTTGTTTCATTCACAAATCCTTTTCATAACGTTTATGTCAAACTAAGTCAGCCAAGCCTCAAAACATGCTTCGATATTCCCAGTTTATCTCTCGTCGCTAGTCTCTGGAATCCATTCACAGTTTTATAGCTAGTTTTATACCTCAATGCATGTATTTCGCATTTTATATTTGCCAATTACATCCAGTCCTGTAATGTCGAAGTGCTCTGACTCGTTGACAGAATGGCAATGATAACAACAGTATCGGACTGTGTTTTGTATTTCTAAGTGAAAGCCTCTATTCAAGCGACAACGGAAACAATGTCAATACCACTTAACAAAACCAGTGACAACTTTAGATGTGAAAGGATGGTATTACACGAGAAATGTTTAGTCTGACAAGCTTAAAACTTTTGCTTGGTTTTTATCAAATTTCTCCAGGTCATTAACTGAAAGACATTTTTCTCTAAATCACTATGTGATGACATTGTTACATTGTTCGTAAATGAATAAAATAAATAATTTACCAGGATCTCTCTCTCTCTCTTGGTCGTAGGACAAGTATTATTTTAGTAGGGTCAGCTACTTTGATTTCTTTCCAATTGTTCCAATATGGAATGCTGCCTGACTTCTTTCCACGTAGCTATTCTTTAAAATCATCCATCACATCAAACATTGCAATGAACTTCACTTGCAGCAGCCATTGCACAGGACTACGTTTTAAAACAGACATGTAACAGGGATTTTGTTTCACAGTAAGTATTATAATGGAATTTTCGCATTGTACATGGATAAAAAATGTCGAAAAATATCCTCCTCTGCAGACACAGTAGTGGGAATATGTTCCATTTCATTTTGAAATGTACTACATAAATATAATAAAACACATTTCAGAAACCTGTTTATCTGCTCTATGTATGCAAATGGAGGAAAATTAAAATCTATGAACTCCATTTAAGCTATGTACTTCAGAAATGCAATCACATTCACGTTCCGTATGTTTTTAACTGTGAACTAAATCACTCGCATGTGCAACATTGGATTGCAATATGTTTTATCGACATCATAAAAACGCATCGGAATGCAGATGCATTTTATTAAGATTGTTCGAGTTGATAGGAAACATAACTAAATAACATACGCATAATATACCAACAGATATGAAAATTTCAGTAGAAAGCGTGAAGAGCAAGGAATATTGGAGGGAAATAGAAAGAAGAGTATGAAGGGTAGGAAAATTTTATGACGTGAGTGAAAGCAGAGTTGATGCACACTGAAGCAAATAAGGAAGTGTAAGTGTAGGATGATTTTGCTGTCGTGAACTTTTTTAATATATTCCAACATCGAAATAATATGAAGAAATGCTATAAGTAGTTGCGATGTTGTGACTACAGAAAAAAAAGCAGGAAAAGTAAATATGTCATTTTTTATCATACACATAACGGTACATTCATCACAGATTACGAAGACGATTAAAAATCAGATATTGTATTGTAAAATAATGATTGTGTTTGCTTCAATTTTATAAATGCCATTGTACATTGTAATCTTTCCCCATCGGCTGTCAAGCCCATCACTATCCAGCACTGATTAATGTAAAAAAAAAATGAAGAAAAGTAACTCTGGGAGGTTAGAATGATAGTCGTATTATATTTATGTTTTAGTGGGAATATGTTTTCGGATTTCGGGGTTACTCTTTACTCTGCGAAAATATATGACTTGATAGGACATTGTATTCACTTGTGTATCGTTTGTACCATCTTTGGGATTGGAGGTGGTAGGCACTGCTGGTTAACTCACGTGTCATGTTTTATTTCATTCAAAGAGTAGCACGGTACAAAGTATACATTTACTAGCGTTCTTCTGCAATGATCAGATATGTTAGATTTATTGAACTTCAGGACTAGTGAAACATCCTCACGTGGATTCTGGCTTTCCTTTATCTTTTATTCTATCATTACTTTTTCCTTGGCTGCGTCTCGGGATTAAACAGGTTCTTATCAGCATTGACGAGTCCTAGAAAGACAAGACAGCTGTATGATACTTACCCACTTGTCTCTAATATATCTGATTTTATAGTGGTATTGAAAGGCACTCTCTACTCGTAATATCTGTGACTACTCCTAATTACTTATATATATATTGACAGGTTGGTCACCCTCTTAACATCAGACACAACATAGTTTTGAAATAAAGTATTATTTGTTATTTATGTGTTACATAAATTATTATTGTTATATTATTTTTAATTTTTAAATGCTTTTTGTTGTGCAACTACCTAACATTTGGTTTTGTGTTTATTTTACAGGCACGTTATCATTGCGTATTCGCTTATTTACCATCTTATTTGAAGAACTATGTTTCGCAATAATCAGAGGTCGAAAATAAAAGTGAAGGTAAAACATATAAAAGACCATTAAATGCACAAAATGGTCGCAATGACATGTACTCATTTCAGTTACGTTTTGTTTACTTGTGTCATGCCCTTCCCCCGCCGTCGTCCCTGTATAGTACTGATCCGTTAAAGCGTATTCAGATAGCTTATTTGTCCCTGTAGACTATTTTATAATTTCCCAGTCAATTATATGAATATGATGTGTGGGACGATCTGTAAGTGTCCATTTATTGATCGGGGACCGAGATTTTTTTAATCTAGTCTAGTGAACGTTTTTGCCATCTTCGGATTCCGCGTCTCTCTGATTTTTATGAAGTCGGACCCTGAATCTCTCGCCTGTTTCTGCGATAAATGATACATCGCAGTTCGTTTTATCCGATGTCCTATGCGTATTCTGAAATGTTCTCTTTTGGTGTTATATCCTTGAGATTGACCAGGATATTTCGGAGAGTCTTGTGTGGTTTCGTGGCTGTGGCAATACCATGACCTCGGTAAATCCCCTAAATGGTTTCTGACAGGAATAACTACTTGTCTTTTCTTTTTGTCGTTTTGCTTTTATCAGTGCTAGTAAGCTCCACACTGGTCACTGTTCTGACGAAAGTGACCGTGTAGTCATCGAAACGTCATACTCAAATCTTCTAATGTTATAAGAACTTCTATTCTATTGAAATTACCAACACGAAGAAAATGTTCACAACATAGCCACATAGCCAAGCATGCCCTACATGCTTTCTGTTGTAGGATATTTATTTTGACACAGGTTAAGATGGTACCAAATGTTTAAATATTTAAGTATAAACCGTCGTTCTCCACAAAGGTGAGTTCAATGATAACAAAGCTGATTGGCAATGAGCAATTATAGGTTATGCCTTTTTCAAAAATATAAACCAGGTTTTATTTATTCCCATTGATCCTTAGTAAATGAAGCGTTTCTTTAACTGAAACTATGCCATGATATTTCCAAGCCTCTTTATAAATGCCTTACTATGGGAAGTCAAATGACACTTTCAAAGTTTCAAAGTTCCAAAGAACTGAACTTAACTACAATAAAAAGAATAATGACTACGTGATGTCAGATTTGCTACGCGATCCCATTACTTAATTGGTAACAGATAATAAGCCAAATATCATGTGGGGACCGCTGTCACTAAATCGAAAAGTTTCATGCGTTCGTGGCATGCATGTCAGAGCAACAGAATATCGAGTACGGTACACGCATTGAATGTGCATGTACTCGGGGACAGTAGCAACCTTTCAGCCCTTAGAAATTAAATTTCCCTATTAGAAGTGGTTCATTCATGTTCTGAGAAAGTATATCAATGGAAATAAAACTCCATAATAATCATGGTGATCAAGGACCTGGAAGGGAGTTGGTTGCCATAGGTACGGCGTAGTCTGTTGGAAGATTTTAACGCGAAACTGAAGGAAGACGTTGTCAACCAGAAACTCAATCATTTTATGACTTCGTCCTCTGTATACTTCGTCTTAGATTTGAATTTTTCCCCGAAGAACGCCTCGGTATAGTTCACATCCATATCTTTTTGTCACCGTTTACATTCTTGGATATGAAAACTCTCTTAACAAGAGAAAGAACGCGTTATTTCAGTTTAAAAAACTGTTTGTTTAGACAAAGGTGTTGAAGTTTGGTTAAAGGCTCCAGTTTGGATTTCTTTAATAACAAACCACTGTGCAGTTATGTAACAAATCCGAACACAAAGCCATTTTCAAAACAATTACAAAATTACAATATTATCATGAGTTACCAAGATGGTTATCGGGAAAAGATAGCATCTGTCTTTCTACACGTATAATGCGTGCAGTGTTAAACTTAATTATAGAAAAAAAAATCAGCCATTATGTCTACAATGGTGCTAAATATTCCCGTTACTAATCTACCTTTGACAAAGCAACAATAGATTCTAGAACCCTTCCAAGTATATTTAATTGGATTGCATCTTCATCTAACCACCGCTGATTAATAAATTTCCTATCTGGTCCTTTCTGGGTTTTTTCTCAAGGATCTTTGCATATTTCATTTCCTCTGTTTATATTTGGGTCTCGTTTCATCTGTTTAGATTTAGAATATACTAGGTTTCTGCTAACATGTCGGTTGTCGGTATTTTCCTGTTGTTTTATAAAGCTCGACGTTTTGAGGAGACGGTGGTCTGAAGTGACTAAAAGCACAAAGCCGAAGGTATCCAAGAGTACACGCAGTGAGAGCCTAAGATGTATAAAGATAAGGGCTTTGGCAGTGGAGAGACAATGAACCTATTGTATTAGGAGACAGTGAGGGAGCCGAGAAGGAAAATAGAGATTTAAGGTTGCAATAAAGAGATGATTTGCCTAGATATCTATAACGTCGCTTTTTGGTAGTGATAGCGACTGAGGTTTAAGGGAAAACTAGGTCTGTTTTAGATGTAAAGATGTTAGATTGGGACATCAGTAAGAGTTGTCTGCGGGGGATTTGTTCATATTTACAGTACTACAAGTTTACCAAAATCGATTTAAGGATTGCCCATCTTTAACATTACTGCAAATCTCTGTAAGACGTAATCCTTTTGATTGACTTCAGGCGTAAATATTATTCCACACCTGTCATGATATATTTATATGATCATCAGCACTGTTCATGATATATATTTTATATCTGAAGGTACAACGAATGAGTCGTACCATGAAAGGGTTAAGGCGGAATGGTCAATGTGGTAACTATGGTAATTATATCGTACAGAAAAAATTCCGGGGAATACTGATTTATGCATAATCATACAGATGAATATATACCTAGGGGGGAGAAAATAACTGCCATTGAATTGGCGATGTAATGATGTCGTACTGCATGGAAGTAATGAATCAGACAGAGTGCTGTATCTGACTAAACGCAGTCACACTGAATACAAACACATGTTTTAACCGACCTTATACAACTAGAGAAGTTGCATGTGAACTAATTGTTACTGTTGCATGTGAAATTACATTGATATCTACAGTGGGTTCGATGAGTACAATCACGGGGAGTTCAAAACCCTGTTTACAGATGACGCGCCCTTATTAGGACACGTGACATCACTTGTTAGTGCCAGACTCATGAATCTATAATCTCGCAAGGTTAAATGTGCCCATACATGCACTTTTGACGTACCATGGTTATTTTCGTCGCTCCGACAATCAGAATATTTCCATAATATCGAAATCACGGACAAATTGGTCATTAGCATATATAGACGATTTCTCTTGGTATGAATTATGTATCTGTGTTTTAATTGACTTTCAATTGTTTCCTAACCTTATGGATATTGGTCATTATCGTTTAGCTGTTACTCCGGCCGTACTCCTTCTGACCCATGACAGTTTGGGATTATGTTGTCAAGTGTAGCCAAATCAATAATCTAGAGAACACTTCAGGTACATTTCACGCTATATGGTATTTGAGCGTGATCGTTATCCCTAATTCAGACGAAGTAAAGATGTGTATCTTTGCCTTCCTGGTTTAGCCATACAGTATTTTAATGCGGATTCGGACATTGCAAATATGTGCTGATTGATAGAAAAAGACAACAAAGAACGGAATAACTCCATTACAAAGATAATCAACATATAACAAGTGTCTGGAATCCATAAGTCGTGAGCCGCGATAACTATTGCAATTATAGACGTATGTCCTATTAGGAAAGTTACCTCACATATGTACTGAGCTATTGAAATTGGTCTAGAGTAATTAGGGAAAAACGTGTTCTCAAGTGTATTGCAAGTACACATTTAAAAGTAATCAAACTCCGTAAAATGTTTGGTATAAGGTAAAATGTTTGGTTTAGGTCAGATGTTTGGTATAAGGTAAAATGTTTGGTTTAAGGTAAAATGTTTGGTTTAAGGTCAGATGTTTGGTATAAGGTAAAATGTTTGGTTTAAGGTCATATGTTTGGTATAAGGTAAAATGTTTGGTTTAAGGTAAAATGTTTGGTTTAAGGTAAAATGTTTGGTTTAAGGTAAAATGTTTGGTTTAAGGTAAAATGTTTGGTTTAAGGTAAAATGTTTGGTTTAAGGTAAAATGTTTGGTTTAAGGTCAGATGTTTGGTATAAGGTAAAATGTTTGGTTTAAGGTAAAATGTTTGGTTTAAGGTCAGATGTTTGGTATAAGGTAAAATGTTTGGTTTAAGGTCAGATGTTTGGTATAAGGTAAAATGTTTGGTTTAAGGTAAAATGTTTGGTTTAAGGTAAAATGTTTGGTTTAAGGTAAAATGTTTGGTTTAAGGTAAAATGTTTGGTTTAAGGTCAGATGTTTGGTTTAAGGTAAAATGTTTGGTTTAAGGTCAGATGTTTGGTTTAAGGTAAAATGTTTGGTTTAAGGTAAAATGTTTGGTTTAAGGTCAGATGTTTGGTATAAGGTAAAATGTTTGGTTTAAGGTCATATGTTTGGTATAAGGTAAAACGATTGGTATAAAGTAAAATGTTTGGTACAAGGTAAAATATTTGGTACAAGGTAAAATATTTGGTATATGGTAAAACGTACGAAAATCTTGTCCCTGTGCATCATTACTATTATTCATCTATAATGAGGCTAATTAATATCAACATTGCTTTTATTTTGTTGCTGTTATCAAATATCAATGAGTTACTTTCGGAACATTTTCGGTACTATCAAGATATTGGTCCTTAGAAAAAAGATACACACGGACCAGTACCTCAACTTCCTACCCTTAAATAGAAAATAGGCGTTTTAAGAACCTTACTCAACAGATGTGAAACGATTATCAAAAAAGAACAAGACACGAACCAAGACCGAAATTACATCCATGAAGGCATGTAGATACCAGGAAATTGAGCAATCCAGAGAGTGAACATGGGATTGATAAAAGCAAAAAGGACTTAAAGCCGAAAACACCAAGAAAAGAACGAAGGAGAAATAACCATCCATTACATAATAGGATTGCCACGGGATTTACCGTGGACATAGTATTGTAGCAAGAATTTCCAAAACGACTTTGGTCATCCTTAGGATAAAATACCAAAAGAGAACGTCGCAGAATGCGTGCATAACACTGCATGAACTGCAACTCGTCGTTTCAGGGAGAAACAGACAGGAGATTCGGGGTCGACCTTAACGAAAATCGGCACTTACAGATCATTCCACAGAACAGTTAGCGCTACTACGCTCCACACTTGTTATTTGTCTAATGAAGCTGACCGTGAATCTATCGAAATGTCACACTCTAATCCTCTACTGATTGGGCTATAAGAATTTCTATTCTATATGTTAGTTAAATATATCATTGTTGAAACTCGCAATAGATTCAACGGTGGAATAGAAATAACGATATAGCGTATTTCTACCAGAACAGCATAGTTTCTTTAAACTGTATTGAATACATAACATTGGATACATAAGGTCATTTTTTGTACGACATGTACTCACATTTGCTTTCTGTTGCTGTATCGTCAGTAATTCATCAAAACTTCATGCCATCTAAATGTTACAAAAGCGCCAATCTGTCTTGGCTTGTTTTCAATCAGAGAAAGTAATCTGTATTTATGTACAAGAGGATATTGTGACCAGTTATTCTCACTGCGTCAATTTTAACGCCTTCTCCGAATCCTTTCTCGTGTCCATTGCCCTAGTTCATTAGCATTAGGTTTCACTTATCAGAGCTTGTCATCAGTGCCCCCGCTCAAAGTAATATCGCCCTGTACGGCATCAATACCATGCAAATGCTGAACGCCTATATGTAACTACCTCAAACAAATAACGTAAAGTATATTTACGTCCAAAACATATAAATGGCGGCCATGTTGTTTCAAGAACGAAGGAAATCATATTATAGGCTTTGTAGAGATATCTTAAAGTAAACAAAGACCGAGATAGCGAGATAAGTCACAATAAGTGGGCGTGTTGACGGAGGACATGAGCACGGGTTGATTGCATTTTATACAGGGAACAGGGTTTAATTGAACGTAAAACATCAAGAAAATACCAACACGTCGACATAATTAAAATCATCAGAGGGTTGGGAGAAGGAGGAAGGTTGGAAGTTTTATCGTGAAATGGACGAGGAAAATGTCAAGGATTAGTAAAGAGGAGAAATAGGGAGAGGGGAGCGACAGAATGTAAGGCGTAAGTAGAGAAAGATATAAATATATTGATAATTAATCATATGTATCGTGAACGACAGGAATAGCAGGGAAGTGGGGAAGGCTAGTTAGTACTGAGGAAAGAGTAAAGGGATGGCGTTGATTATAGAACAGAAAAAAGATGGCAAGCGTAGAGAACTGAAGAGAAAATGGAGAATATAAGGGGGATGGGGTTATATAGAATAAGGTAGTGGGGAAAGAAACATGTAAAGGGGAAGTACTAGAGGGAATGATTAATTGTGATGGAAAGTTACAGCGAATATGATAAAGGGGAGCGGGCAGGAGATAAAAAAGGGTTAGTAGGGTTTTACGATGGGGAATTTGTAAAAGGTGTAGAGGTAGTAATGAGGGGGACAGCGATAAAGAAAGCACTGGTGCAGAGTAAAATGAGAGAAACAGATGCAATTCATTTGACATTTGTGGGATCGCACAACACCACACGATGTGCGCATGACGTCTGCCCTATATACGCACGATAGGAAAACTGGACGAAATAAGATGTCGTATATCTGTGCGCACGTTGGGCGGTTCTATCGTACAGATGTCGGATTCTATTGTGATTGATATCAATCTAGAAAATATTTATCGATAAGTGTGGAAACGGGTTAATTTATTTTCTAAATATATACGAGTACAACTTAGTACATTTCCTAATTAAGTCATCGGTATATAAGTTTAACACATGTATATCTACCACATACATCCTGAATAGTTATATACACTCGTTATCTAAAATGTAATGCTTACAAAGTAACACACGTGACCAGCCTTAGTGTACAAAATGACACTCATTATATATGAAAATTATATGAATATTTTTTATGGAATTTTTGATGATGATTTTTAGAAAGTGGACTAAAAACAAAAACTGAATCGTCAGAATGTTTGTAACAGGAAATAATTTTTTTTTGTTCTTATTTTTTACCTGAAGTACAGACGTTCTCTTGTATTTTTGCAGCAGCCGGTTTTGAAATAAATTCTCGTTTGTCATTCCGAAGTAAGGCTATGGTACTTGGATCTTGGATAATGAGAAAGATATCATGTGAAAATGCTAAGTTTTCATTTCATTTAACGAGTTTTAAACTGCATAGCAACAAAAACTGAAAATGTTCCAAAAAGACATAAATCTCTTTTTTGTGACGATCTTCCAGAATTAAGAATTTTAAAGACTTTCAGTATTTATAGAGATTTTCGAGGCTACTTCTGCGTTTGTGTTTTGCAATTTTCACCCAATAACCAGTTTTTCTTAGATCAAGAAATCAGTTGAAATATTTGTTTCGGGTTTTAAAACTCTGGGAATGTGGTTACAAAGTCGGAAATCACGTATTTGAAATTTATGTTAACCCATGCAAAATCTATGCATGGAATCTAGCCATAACTTTCAGAGTTTTACTTAAAGAGAAGTACCTTAGCAACGCTATTAACCGAATCACGCCGTCAACTACGTCAAAAAAAATAGTCCACGAGCGTAATGTTTTTAAAACGTCATATTAATCACCTGCTTTCAACTACTAAGTGCAATTGTAAATGACAAATATATGAAAAGGTAAAAGTACAAAATATCATGTCGGAATTCATTCAAAATTTATTTATGTCTTACTTCCGGTCAAAACATCAGATGAGTACATTTTGAAGTATTGTGTTTCCGGTTTCCGGTACGGGTGTGTACCAGACACCTATATACATGTACCTGTATATTTGTATTTGTATTTTTTTTTTTTGCACACCACTCGCCACTATCTGAGGTATGAAACTTTATGATAGAAACATTAATTAATGAGATTTCAGTGTTATTTCAAAAAACTGTCGAATTACAAATTATTTGTATAATCACCGTCAGTTTTAATGTGCCTGTGATCGCTATTAAGTCATAACCATAAGAATTGTGCGTTTAAATTTCAATCCGTGATCACATAATTCTGTGCCGGGTAAGCGTAATTCAAGTAACACCAAGATAAGATCGCCGGCATCTTTTGACTTGTGAGGTTGAAAATCAAAGATTATTCTTTGAAAAGTATATTCACATTTTTTTCGACGTTCTTTGAAATGCATTTTTTCACTTTAATAATATAATATTTCTCAGTGTTACCTTGATGAACTTAACATCCTGGTACGAAATAGGTTAGATGCTAAGGAGCCGTCAGACAAACTACAGGAAGAACGTTCACAATATAACAGTAGTTTTATCCAGAAAACATGTAGTTGACATTAGCTTCTCAATTCGATTGAATTTATTCTGTAAGATTAAAAGCCAATGTTTGAAATGACGGGACTTTACGGACCTGTATATAACAGATAAAAAATACATTTGGATTCCACTTTTCATGAACAACTACACGAATAATCCAGTGAATGAAGGTGAATGAAGACATGCTGGAATCTCCAGAGAGAGTCGTAAAGCCACCTGTTTATAAGCTTTACATTACCCGCTAGAACAAACCAGGGTCCGCCCTGGGGATTTGCTGTCTGTCTGCCCTAAACACGACACTAGCAGTGGAAACATACACGTGTCATTCCACAGAGTGGAGACCACATGCGGCTATAAATATTAATATAAATTCATAGAGGATGGGCGTTATGTATATCGTAAGCCTAATCTACACGGCTTATGGCAAATGCAGTGGCTTACGGTTCATTAAAGGGGATCGCATCCACGGGAAAAACGTAATTCAATGCATGGTACATGCTACACGTAAACTGTACGACAGCCGTATGCTGCCATTTTGTTTTAGTGGTGACCAGTTGTCTCGAGATATTTACGTCCCTGACACAAAATTCCACTGTCAGTGACTACCGGGTCTAGCCGGGTGTCTGCATAAACTGATGTCCCAGATACACTCTCATTGTCAGTGACTACCGGGTCTAGCCGGGTGTCTGCATAAACTGATGTCCCAGGTACACTCTCATTGTCAGTGACACTTCGTCATACTGGTAGCCGGGTTGTCACTATAAACTGGTGTCCAAGCTACATCGTCATTGTCAGTGACACTTCGTCATACTGGTAGCCGGGTTGTCACTATAAACTGGTGTCCCAGTTACATCGTCATTGTCAGTGACACTTCGTCAAACTGGTAGCCGGGTGTCTCTATAAACTGGTGTCTCAAATACACTGTCATTGTCAGTGACACTTCGTCATACTGGTAGCCGGAAGTCTCTATAAACTGGTGTCTCAAATACACTGTCATTGTCAGTGACACTTCGTCATACTGGTAGTTGGGTGTCTCCAACAACTGATGTCCCAGATACACTGTCATTGTCAGTGACGCTTCATCATACTGGTAGTTGGGTGTCTCCATCAACTGATGTCCCAGATACACTGTCATTGTCAGTGACGCTTCATCATACTGGTAGTTGGGTGTCTCTTTAAACTTATATCCCTGACTCTAAGACAGTTTAAAGTATCGAACTGTCTTTTCTGTACCTTGTAACCATAACAAACCAAATGATCACTTCTCTACTCCATTCACACGTTTGATGTCTTATGTAAACTATAACTGGATTCGACCAAAATTATTGAAAATCAATAACCGAGTATCATCTTTCAAATCAGATATATACGCCATTTACTTTGAATATTATCGACACTGATGTCGTAATTTCATTACAGCGTGCTGGATATCATTCATTGTACTTTCGACATTTATGTCCTTAAACTATCACACCGAAGTGACGTGCAGGTGTAAATTCAGGTGTCTTAATCTTTAAAGCCCCGACTACATGTAACTAATAGTGTTGAATAGCTGTTATCACCGGAAGACTATTAGATGACTCTATTTTCGTGTTTATCAATATTTCTGTTCCTCACGCACCATGTTTCTCGTTAGATCAACAGTAAATATACATATAATTTCATGTACATTTTGTCACGTGTATTTGCGTCACATGACTAACTAAATGCATGATTATTACTGCAGCATCCCGGAAAGAAATAGTGTTTCCATTATGGCGTCACGAGTGTTTAATTGCTCCGCCTTTTGGAAACCGAATAAAAATCAACACACTGATCTTACCTATATCCTTGTGTGATTCAGATGATATCAAATTGTTTATCAGACCCAGATATAAAGCAAAGGAGCTGATGTCTGGTCGAAAGCTGATGATGGGTGTGATATCAAAATAGTTATACTCGGTTTATCTTGTATTTTGAAAACAAAATTAAAATTAAAACCGTTGTGATCAGGAACGATTGGACGAGCTAATGAAGAAATCGCTATCCGATCACATAGAATGGGGGAAAGTAATATCTGCCCAGTTTGGCTGAGAAAAGCCAGAATACTATCATAACATCGTGAACATCACGTGTATCACACGGACAAAATGTTCACAATCAAACACAAAAATATGATAGAGTTAGACATATACATGTAATACGCCATCATGTTTCTATTTATATTGTACCTACAAATTATATTCGTCAACACCAAATCTAATGTAAAAGTAGACGTAATCCATTTACACGTGAAATGTATGATACAGGGTAATTCTCTGAACAGGTATTTACTTAAATATACATCAACGCGAAATGTTGCACTCGGTTTATCAGCAACAGAAAGGAAATGGATTTTACTCAACAGCTATTCTGCCCAATTTCCATTTGAGTGACAGGTGCGATGCATCATAGATATTGATCTCCAAATCAAGTAATTGTTGGAAACATGGATTAAAGATTTTGTTTGATCTTTCTTTTCTTTTCTAAATGATTTTATATTGATTAAAACATAGTGTTCTAAGTAAATCTCCATGTGAAAAATAAAATGTTCCCGTTGTGCTGAAAAGCATACCCGAAATCAGAACATTTTGTAACAATCCTTAAAGATCAAGAATATTCTGCGATGAAGTATCTATATTGCGACATGATACATGTCTCCTGTGCCTTTTGTTTTACCTACTTAGTTCAGCTGCTTAGGTACAGATAAGTCTTTATTTCACAATTTCCTCGACTTCCGGAATGTAAGACATATCGAATACTCCCAATATCCCTTGTGCATGAATATCGATAAATTTCCTTCATGTCCTGAAATCCTTTACAAAAACTATACATTTTTGCGATTTGAACACTCGCATGCATTGTCGTCGAGCTCATCCCTTTCAGTTAGTCTTATGATCCCGTGTTCGTTATCGACCTACCTCGGAATTAAACTATTACATTGTCCGCTTGACGGCAGCTGACGGAGTATAATGCCCACTGACAACAACTCCTCGTCGACTGTCAACACAATTATCCCCCAAAGATCTCCTGTTGCTAACAACGTAAGGTCGCCCGAAACCAAAGTGAACCCCATCAATTAAAACACTGAGCCTCTCGGTAGTGGCGGAAATTAAATGTAAGACACAGTAAGACATGCGAGGGGGCAGAGTCTAGAGCATGGCTAGTCACTTATTACACTAGATCTGCTGAACCAAGTTAATGATGTAGATGATGTTGAGATGTAGCGACTACATATGTATATGATGGATAATACACAGATATTGATAATTCTGTTATAATTCTCAATGAATGGGACACTGGATGAAAGATGCATGTGTTTCAGTTATATTTGATAGTTTGGGAACAAAAACTACGATTTAAGAAGATGAAATAGAACGGTTGTGTAGAAAAGGAGAAAAAACATATTTTACCTTTAATGTCTTATATTAGTGATAGCAACAACACACCATTTTTATTGGTTTTGTGTTCCTCGAACATTTTTGGGAAAACATATAGTCGCCTCTTTGTCCATCCGTCCGTTCGACTGTCATTTCGTGTTCGGGGTATAACTTTACTTGTATTGAAAACTAGGATAATGAGAGTTGGTGTATACAGTGTTTATACGAAGTGGGTGTGAAGTGCATCGAATTCATGGTCAGCAACAGTTACAGAGTTAAAGGCCTTTGTTTAAATTTCATCTCTGTAGCATAACTTTGCGTTCATTTAGACTTGGATAATGCAATTTGGCGATAACAATGATCACCCTAAGAGGATGGAGCGTGTACCAAATTCAATGTCTGAAATCCTGTTTTAAAAAGCTGTTGTCCTTTGTTAAAATTTTGTTTCGAATATTTTTTTTCGGGGATAATCATCAGTTCCAACTATGCCCTTGTTTTAATCAGAAGTTGTATCCTTAAAGGTAATTATTCCTATGTGTCAATATGTATTCACAGGATACTGCGCTTTTTTGTGCATATACTGGATATTGAACGATGCATTTTTAAAGAGTGTTAAAACGGCCAAATTCATTATCTATTCTCCAGTATAAGAACAAATATCTGCTATACTTATACTGAAAGAAATACTAAAGTAATTATCTCAATACCGATGTTCTTCGATGAAAACAAACATCTACACAATGTTCTTAGCCAATCAAATGCTTCCTACTATTGATGAAGGCAGATGACAAAAAGCTTAGAATGTTTCTCTGCGTGGAATATCTGTCTCAATTATTGTTATAATGATTATTCTTTGTAATGAGTGTACAAACCCTAAATTCATTAGGTCTGTCTCTCAAAGGCAAAGGTATGCGTTTGCTGATGTAGGTCGATAGGGAAAAAAACGGACATCGTGGAGAGGCTTCGGCAAATAATGTGAGACATAATAAATTGTTAGAGGGTTTGTTTCAAATCGAGATCGAGACTTATGGATACACAAATTCAGTAAAGGTAAAATACATTACCATGAGACACATCCTATTATTAAGTTGCGATATTTCAAAACGAAGTCGATTTTTTAATTTATCGGCAGTCTGATGTTGCCAACAGACCCACTTGAAGTGAATCTGGATATGTTACAAAGATCATGAACATGGTACTCTCCACGAGGTATTTCAATGTCACATTTCAGCATGCCTTAATCATAAATTTCTCTAATGTCGAGGTCGATTTTCTCCCGCGACAGGAAAGGTGGCTATCATATTTGGGCTAGCGTCAGAAAGACTGTCATGGCAATGACTTGACAATTCATAAGTACATTGGGGGTTTGGTAATGAAAATGTGCAATAAAATACGTTACATAACCTTTATTTTAGAATATGCATTTAAGTACATTAACTGTTACTCAACATGATACATTCGGAATACTTACAGGATGGAATGTTCATACAACATAATGGTAGCATACTAACAGGTAAGTGATGACTTATTACCGATCAAAATGGAAACATACACACAATACTTTCAAGGAGGCTCCTCTGTATCAAATTCTTAATATCAGAATGGCATGTCCTTTCCACTTGTGTGTCTTGTACACTCTTCAAAATATCTAATTCAAAATTATTCTAAAAAAAATCAGATGCATGTTTTGCTTTTCCGTTTAGCAAATAAAATGGTGTCAATAGTATGTAGGTGATTGTGAGAGTTAAAGGACGATAATATTGGACCAAAAACGATCTGTAACAAAAAAACCATCTCACCCGAACTTTCTTACCTTGGATCGACAACATGATGAGGCACTCCAAGTTACGATTCAGACGGGAAAAAAATACAACATGATCATTATCTAAACTCAAATTCAATAAATCTAGGACAAATATTAACAAAAGAAAAATTTACAGGAGACCATGAAAAAAACACAAGGAAAATGTAAGTAAATAAACCTCAGATGCTCTGAAAGAGTAACATTAGACATCTACCATATACCATGTGTTGCTCAGGTTGTAGGTTAGTCTGAAGGTTGTTTACCCGAATGTGTCAAATGTCTGAGTGCATATTACGCTGTAAACATTATTATCAATTGTGTTTCTAATACAACCAAAAACAACAAAAAAACATAAAAACAACAAACCTCGTCATTATATTAGTCAATAAAATAAGAAATGTTCTATGAATGGCAAAGAAACTAACAATTTGTAGGGCTGAAGGTTACCATGTTCGAAACTGTTCACTAAAGTATTTATTTCCTTTTCCAAGTCGCATCGACGTTATTGTGTTTTTAAGAAATATGTTTATTTTTGCTGTTTATTTGTGTGTTAACTGGATTATTTTTCAGATGAGAATTAGTACGTTATGTTTATATAAGATTAATATATTGTCCTTCACAATGGAATATACCGTTTGCACAAACTCGGTTTATTATGGTTGTTTAGTCTCTTAATTGAAACAATAACCTGTAGTGTTACATATACATATTTTCGTAATACATGGACGATTCTGCTGGCTAGCGTATCCTGTATTCATTCTGATTAACCACAAAAGCAACACATCTATCTATATTGCCCGCAAAAGGTTGTCCCTACACAAGTGTGATCCGACGTGTTCCGAACGGTCGAGTTCACCCTGACACGTATTCACAGCAACAAGAGAAACAAAATTACAGTCATTGATCTACTTTTCTTTCAAAATGAGAAAAAAAATGTAGTGTGAATATTGGTGTCATACAACAGCTACCGACAGATGTATATTGTTTATGCTTGAATAACAGATTTTCTGAATCGTGAAATAAGACAGGATAATTCCTTGATAGCTATACGTATAATTCAAGGTTAGAAATGAGATAGGATACAGAAAGAAAGCGGCGTCTCCGAAAAACTAGATCACTGTTTCCAAATACATTCTCTTCAAAGACAACATAAAATTCACTGAAGCTCGAGAATATTGCAATTATACTCTGTACGTAATGACAGGTGGAAGAATGATTTATTGCTTGTTTTATAACGGGGGTGGGGGGGGGGGGGGTATGCACTGCCTCCATTGTAAACCTCAATTACTTTACGTGGTAGTTCCTATTGTTAATTACAACGCCAAGCATTCATCACATGTCTAGTTTATGATATCATTATAAAGTATTTACACAAATAAGGAATTCGGTGAGTCTTTGTTTCTATAGTGATCATGGATTTTTTTAATTCCGCTATACCCCTTTTTTTAACTGATTTCAATTTCGGTCGACTTAGAATTCCAGGAAATGTTTTATACTGCTAAGATGTATTCTTGATAGTAGTCACAAAATCTCAAAAATGGCGCAGTTCCCGCGATAACTGTTGAAAAAGATATCATATCTACTACAAATTGTTGACATGTGAACATGTTGAAATATCTTAAATATTAGTACGTTATATAACTGGTACAGTGAATATAAAAAAAATCTGACCATTTTTGACTGCACGGAAAAAGAACGAAATAACTGCAGGCGATATATTAATTAAATACGATATCTATAACATCTAACGCTTGAAAGTTTTACAGTAAACCCCCATATGAATATGTTTAAACATACTACAGTATTAGGAAATATACCCCCTGTTGTATACGTCTTTTCACATTTAAACTACGTTTATGAAAAATAAGCAAATATCGGGAATTAAACTGTTTTTATAATGACAACCTTATGTACCCTTGCATAACCAATTGTACCCACTGTATATAGCAAGCTTCATAATAAAGTTTCATTTCACGGCCAGGTGGCAGCGTGCAGTGTAGAGAAACGTGGTAAATTCAGACAGTAAAACAATAAAAGTCTTATATAAATTGATATTTGTTATCACAGTGTTTTATTATGAAATATGTTCATTTATCAAATTGATTTGTTTTGATTGAGAGGCAAGAGACTATCATAAATAAAGACGATCACAAATTAATTTAATTCGGTTACTAGCATGCTTTCCGTCTGCAGCTGTTTTGTTAGGTATAAAAGGGTGTTGAACTAGGACGTAATTAGCTGTGGGATAAAATACACCACAAGATAAACAATATCAATGTTACAGATACAACTGAGTTGAGTGAAGCAGTCAGGTATGGTTACAGGTAAATGAACCCTTGCCTTCTGGTACATTAGGGCGGGCTGAAGCATTGTCTTTTAAAATACCAGAACAAGGAGCCATCGAGTACGCTGGAGGAATTTATGTGATGAATGGGAAACAAAAAACTAAAACAAACTAGAAATCATAGTAAATATGCATTCTTTAAATTCCTCAACACTAATTAAAGACTCAACTATTGTATGAGTGAATTTTGATTGATCAACCGCTAAGAGCAACTGCTTTGATAGACAGGTTTGATGTGATGTATGGAAATGTAATTTTCCTGCTCTGCTCTCCCTACAGATCTGTCAGCTGTCACCATCTTTCATCGCCCGCCCTATTTACACCGCCGAATTGCCTCTCTGGGCCTTGATAAAATGAAACTCGTCTTTTTGTCCAATCTGATGTGTATTTTCCAAATAGCAGGTCTTAAATACCTCAGAGAACGGCATAAATTTCGGTACAACTTGTACCATAGCAGTGTTTAGAAAATGTTTCATTAAAAACATATGGGCTAAATAACAGGTAAGAGTGTTCAAGGATTATCACTTAAAAAACGTTAAAGATCACTATTCGAAACTTTGAGAGTTTACAAGTTAGGACCAGAGAGGTACTAAGAACTCATTCAATTCTTTAATCTTGGGAAAAGAACGCCCGACATTCGAAATAAGCACTCTTTGGACCAGCATAGTGAAATAAGCGCTCTTTGGACCAACATAGTGAAACAAGCGCTCTTTGGTGACTACATGAACATTTATACATATGTACTATAGAAGTTGTTTTTGTTACGGTGGTTTTCTTGTTACCATTTTAATTTCACACGATTCCTGAGATCGTAGACATTATCTCAAAGTTATCCGAGGCAGTGCCTGAATATCAATACAGCTGACATACTATAATACTAGAAATTTGTTGTTTTTCTCACGACATCATCACGCGTTCGTTAGGTAAGACTTTTTACCTCGATCGTATTTTATATATGGATAATACCTCGGCAACAGACGTGAGAACACACAATTAGCTGTTTTCAGTTTCACACTCTAAAAACGGTTCCAGATATTTTCCATGCATGAAACTTGGGACACAAATAAACTACAATCCTCATGATATCCTTCATGTTCGAAATGTTGATTTGCGACCGAGTCAGTTTTGAATATTATTAATACTAAATGGACATCAAGAAAAAGTGGATGAAGAGTATTACTCTACTAGTACTGACTGAGTGTATAAACTTGAAAAAATACACGAAGACCTACACATTTGGCTGGCTTTCATAGTATCTTCAGCAGACAATACTCCAAACATATCAGCGATTGCTACGTTCGTTGTATGATTGAAGGCATTCCATTCAGCCAGACATGTTCGGTATCCCTATCGATACGTGTGTCGGGCCGTTGTGTCTGGTAGGTGCTTTCATTTTGTTTTCAATGAAGAAACATGATATAAGATATTACAGGAAGGTCACATTTAGGTTATCGCCGTTATCTATTTCGAAAAAGCCACCAGTAGACACTATGATCACAAGTAAGGTAGTGAGTAAATATTGAAATGTTACCAAATAGATTTTGCACCCTGTTCCCGCTTAACTCAAATATGATGTACTTATTGATGTTAGGCACATGCCTACCTAAAAGTTCTTGGTTGAAATAATTTTTCAAATTCAAATTGTTACTGTACAGCACCAATATATGTATGTTTACAATCCCCATTAGACATAAATTTATTGATTTGAGTACATATCGATGTCAATAGATATCGTAAAGACAGAAATAGTAAACTTTAAAGTCATAACTGAATTTTCAATTTAGTAACATAGATCTGTATTCGCATGTATTGAAAACAAACAGATGAATGAATTATAGGTAAATGTTTAGTTGTGTGAACAGGAATAGATTTTGTTTCGAGTTAAGATGTCTACAGCTGACATAATTGGTCAATGGGACAAGTTGATATTCTTTCGTCAGTAAATTCGACCTCACAAACAATACAAGTGAAGTATGAGACAAGTTCTGATCAGGCTGATATATACTATTAGCTAATTTGCTCATATGAAGCAAAAGACATTGATTGTGGCTGTCAGACCTGATGGCATCACTCTGACCTACACCCAAAATAGACAAAAGGCTTTCTGGAAGTAGAATAAGTGTCGCTGTGTAGTAATCCTGCTGTAGGATGGCTTCAAACGATCAGATATTCTAGGAATAATTCGACAATGACGACATCATCTTTTGAATAAAACAACAGTAAGAAATAGACGTGTGGACTTAGAAATAATTCTTTTTAGTATTATTACTGTCGTGTGTATATCTATCTGAATATATTTATAAATAATAGGCAATTGCTTATATCCATGTTTCGCCGCGATGGAAAAAAAAAAAAAAAAAACAAACAAACTAGAGCTTTACTGATTCTTGGGTGTTAAATCCAAATCCAAATATATTTCTTTTTACAAATAAAGATAGTAAGCTATGTACTTGAGCTTTGTGATTTCCGTGAGTGCGTGAGGCGCCCGTTCGGTCAAAGTTAATCCTGTCAGTGTAGGTTGGTGGCGTAGGCGTTGAGTAACACCCATTGTGTGTAACTATTGTAAGTTTAAACTTGGTTAACTAGTTTGGTAAACTCAACAGGAGAACTAAAGAACCTCTGTTTCATCAAGAAGAGAAAATCTTTTGCCCTCATAAAGAACACATTTTTGTATATGTTGAAATACTTGTAACTAATTATCAGTTTTCAAGGTTGGTGACTGTGCTTTACTTAATTTGTACTTAGACAAGGTTCTGAAATAAAATTCATGTAACGCATGCTTTCATTGGATAAATTTCTCCTATATACTGAATACTTGGACTCAAACGCTAGTTCAAAAATGGCGGCGATATTTCCAGCTGAGATCGGCATCGACATTCATCTCCTCTCAATGCGCAAAAGTGACATCGAAATGTGAAGAGTAGAATTAAGATAATCTCCGTGACATATTCCGACTCATTTTGAAGTTTGTCTGTTTATCATCTACTATGGTGAACAAATGCCTTTACCATTCAGAGATAGATATAGACCCCTTTTGATATGACTCGATCTACATCCTGATTCGAATTATCAACAATTAAACTGTAAAGTGGGCTGAGCTTCTACATCATCAATGATTGAAATGAACATTTTGATTGGCTAAACACATGAGGTAGACCGTTTCGAACAAAATCTTGTTTTTTGTTGATTTTCGTTAATTTAACGATGATTAGTACACTTTTAAACTCAAATTATTTCAAAATGGGAAACGTTTGCTTGTTTCTATGTCTAAACTTGTAATTAGATCATGAATTTTGTCGTTTTAGCAGTCGGCTTCGTCTCTTGTTAAAACTACAATTTGTGATTTAATATCCAGTATAAAAACAAACATACTATCACCTTATTGTATATTAATATTTAAGTCTTGTTGTATCAATTAAATTAATAAGTAACAAACTGCGAAATGAATGACATACACATAAATTAATAGACCGCCACGTGCTCTTGTAACTCTTGTGTATACTTATGTATATAGAAAAGAAAATTATTGAAGTAGTTATGAGATATTCTTTTAGCATCAGACTTTTGTGTCAGCTGTCCAGCCGTCTGGCAATCTCTGATATACGGTACAACACCATCGCGGACACGATGATGTGATAATAAGGGGGATAGAATCATCAAGGGCGTCGGGTTGTGATAACTTATTGTGACCAGACACGTTCATGTCATCTCAGTCACTTTTCAGCGATTTCCAGATTGCGTACTTCTCGAACGTATGTTGGTTGTCATAGCAACGTAATCGTGTGATGAACATAATTTAATCTTATTTCCTTCTATTCCATCTAAACATAACAGAAAGGAAGTTTTGCTTACTAGGTTGTTTAATTGATAGCATTGTTTTCCGATTCGTTCTGCAGCAGTTTGGTTATTCACTGATTAGCCTACAAACACAGTAACCTGTACACGTGTAGGATTATACCTTGTGATAAATACATACGGATACTAATTTAGATGACGATACAGTAGAGCCGAACATTTACAGTTGATAACCAAAACGTTTTACAGCACATATAACAGATTAATTTTTTACACAATGCGCTAGAAGAGCGACGAGTTCGATTGAACAGGCGCTACTTCGGTGTCGTGACAGCAAAATACTCCTGAGAGCAAATTACTAAACTGATCTTCTCTCTCTTTTGCAAATACTGTACATATATTTTAAAAAACATCACATTTTAATAATGTTTAATAAGGATGTAAGTAAGTATCGTGAAATAGCAATGTGTATAGATATATAATGGTCAGACCTTCTACCAAGGCGCAACCAATTGTATACACTTTATATAGTAAGCTTCACGTAGCGACGATGTTACACAAGTGTAGATACAACGTTGTAATGCACGGCTATACATATATTAATCTTTTATTTCAAAATCATATCAATGGAGAAATGAAGGGTACTGAGGATTAAACTATATATTTACAAAACAAATGTACTGTTTGATCCAGGTCAAGATGTCAATATATCATTTAATAAAGAACGAAATGAAGGCAAAAGAATATCCTTCTGATTAAGATGTCATTACATCCTTTTACATGTAATCCCCATTAATAGATCACCTTTAATGCTAGAACGGTTTAATATGAGGAAATACTGCATTCGCACGGCCGACTATCAATGTGTAATCCAACTTCATCATCCAATGAGAATGGTTATTCAGTATGGGAGAACCACACTATTGTAACAGCATCGAAGATCCTGATCTTCCTAAACATAAAAACACGAAGCATAGAAGGAATTCATGGAAAATGTTTCAATTAAGACGGTTTTATTAAACGACATGCATCACACATCATACTTTTATTTAAGACTTAGTGAGCTAATATGAATTATATGTCGGTCTAAATGAAACGTTAAAGTAAAGACGGGTCAGGATCAAAACGTGATATTTAATCTATTACATTATCACCATTCATAAGAGATTTTACCATTTCTCATGCATGCATCACATTGACCGTTTATGATTAAAGTATTTTATATAGCATAAGAAAAATATGAATCTGTGGAAAGCTTAAATATTTCATTTTCTCTACAAATAAATTACATTACAATGAATGTTTTATGGTACTTCTGAATCCATATTTGCCCAATTTACTCCAAGCCTGCTTTTGAACGGTACGAATTGGCAGGAAGTGCATTCATAATTCTGACATTACATGTTCTATAGTGGATGAAGGAATTAAACAATAAAACACGAAGATGAAACGAAATATGTCGCATGATATTGTGCATATAGTTATATATAGAGAGAAACACATACCGAATAAGCCCCACTTAAGGTCCAATGCCTCTTTATCCATGATTCTTTCATCTTTGATTCCCAAATATATTGTAAATCCTTTCCATTTACATTTCTTATAAATCTAAACTTTTGCACATACAAAGAAGTTTGATAGAGAAAAAATTCCCCTGATACAAATTTAATAACATAGATTGGATACGTTACAGTCCCTTGTAGACTGAACCGACCTGATCAGAATACGCAAACAACTGTAACAGGCTGGCGACTCATGCATTGCTGATGTGATTGTTACCGGAAAGGTACACATAACCTAGAATGACTTTCAATCTATGTATGTTATAGGTGGAATAGTGATCCTCCATTCACATTATGTGAATAAATAAAACAAAAATGGACGGGGTTAGAGTAAAAACAGCTGTTGTGTCTTCATACAGAAAAAACAGGATACTGTCACGTTTTCGAGGACTCTTTATTCATCCAGGAGCAAACCAATACACCAATTAAGTCTTGTTGGGGTGACAGCTACAGAGCTTGATAGCGCTATGAAAGACACTCAAAGGTCGGAAATTCATTGAAGTTAATAATGCCAGGCTATGCGTGTTAGAATCTCTTTACTGGAAAGCATTTCAGGTCCTCTCAAAAGACAATAATTATATTTGATATAGAATGGCAAACATTTCTGTCTGTTGACAGGACGAGAAAACTATTAACTTCACTGTTTTGGCTAATCAAAGATATATACTTATCCTTCTTATAGGTATTCCAAGTAGGTGAATCTTTAAGATGGGACAAATGTGTTTCTCTTGTAAAGTTCCTGTCAGAGAGTTCCCTTCTTTTCGGGATCACGTGTTATCTGTACAAATACTGGCGCAATATTTGAACGATAAATGGTTCAAAGGGGACATTTTTTTGGGCATAGAGCAAACTTCTCTTAGTAATTATCATTGTCTTTTAGACATTTAAAATAGAGAGTTGTGTTAAATCAAAGTAAAAACCTGTTCTTGTTAATTCAGAACTGCATTCATTAGACACGAATCACTAGCTTTCATAGTGGCATGTATAAAATGACCATGGACGGGGTGTCGTCTCCCTTGTCTAGTTTCCTAACCTTTAGATGCCTAAACATTCCTAGACATCGGTCTCATCACTGGTCATTTTCTCATATACATAAATGTATATATGCATGTCATATGGCAACCAAATTTTATTATATAACACGTTTATACATACACGAACTTTCATTTATGTATTCGAGCAAAACCTTTTGTTCAATAATAAATCGACAATCACTGTAAATATCAATATCTTGATGAAGTGTTGTCTTTTCACAACAGGAGTTTTACTGACTGCGTTCAATCTATATACCAAAGAGTTTTAATATTGTGTTAACATACTTACATGTATACGCATTATCGTTGCTGTCATTAATCACAGGATTACCTGTGATTGACAACTCGTTGTCTGACACAATAACACGAGCATTAACATTTTAATCTAGACGACAGTGAATTATGTTAACGGTGCTTCTTAAGTCTATCAAATACTTTCCAGGTGATTTTCAGAGGTAACACAATGGTACATGTACGTGTACACTGAATATCCTACATATACTCTATTATATGGTTATGAAATATCTATAAAATAATCGTTAAGCGATTTGACGGAACGTTTGTCCGATGCCTATATATATGTTAAGTGGTTTCATTTTTTATTAACATACTTCTCATTTTAAGAACGTGACATTAATCAAGTCTTCGCAGAATTTCATAGCGAATGTCGTCGTTCCAATCTCTTATCCTTCATGGGCGTCTGTAAATTTTTCACTGAATTCCTTTTGAATATTAGTTTTTAAAGCCCCAATATACGTAAAAATCACTATAAAAAAACAAACTTTATCTTATTTTCCCCGTAATATATGCAACAAAACAAATACTTTCCTTTAATTAAAGAAAATAAAACTGACTGTTTTCAATTTAAATAAAAATTGAAAAGATCGGAAAATAAACAATGTGGGACCCACAATAATTCATACATTACCGCTCGTAGCGATAACATTGCGCAAGCGCATATTCCGCGTGTGTAAACATGGCAGACACAGTACAGACGTTCACCAGTCGCTTCCTTTTTTTCCAATCATACATCAGGCCAGTTCTGAATTCTTACGTTATAATTGTGCGTCGTATCGTTTCTAAACTAATTATTCCTTCCAATAATTTCCCAAAAAACTGAATGTTTATCAAAGGAATACCCCAAGTCTTCGCAAACAATGTTTGTAAACAACAACTTACCGTAGACATATCTGCATGTGCTTCCTCTATAAGTAGAAACCTCATCTCTCGCGGGATCAGGTCACGAACTTTCCGACGTCGTTCGGCAACAATCGTAATTTCGATGGTGGCGTGTTTAAAATGGAGGTGTGTTTACAAATAGCGAGTTTCAACTGCTCATATATCAATACTTTATGCAGAAAGTCATGGTAACTATTGTTTGAATAACTTAATTTTAACTACATCTTAGAGAATATCTCAATAATTAAGTGTGATTCTACACTAAAGTTTTGGTGAATGTTACGTGCATTGGGGCTTTGAAGAATTATTCATACTGAATGCTTACTGATACGTTTCCTCTTTGTAAGACTGATTGTATATCTATATATACCCGGCAGCACAGGAAAGGTCATTTTAGCCAAATCGATGTAGAAAAAACCACACATGTAATAGATAAGATCTAAATGGTGGAAAGATGGACAAAAGAGATGTTCTCACATTTGCATATGATATCAAAAGTTACATGTACTTGTCTGGTATTCCGTGGTATGGTATGGCATACAAAAATATGAATTTAACAAATGGAGGTATTATCGAGATTTACCGTGCCAGATCGAGTCAGAATATCCTTTGCACTGAATGCCTGATTTCTTGTAGATTTACCGTGCCAGATCGAGTCAGAATATCATTTGCACTGAATGCCTGATTTCTTTTTATATACTAAAGAGTTATCATAATATAAATAGCCAGGATTTATGCAGAAAATATCGAGGCAACATTTGTTGAATAACGACCAATGGCTGCAAGTACAACCACCATCCAACCTGCATTAACATATTCCAATATTATATCATTGAGACGATTAAATCTGACATTTCATGACAGTTCAGGGTCGGACCTTTGTATTTTGTTAGGGCTACATTGTTTCCATATAAAGAAAGGTTTCCGGCATTTTTCATTGTTATGTTGTGGAGGGCCTAGTTGGATTGCAGTGTCATATTTTAAATATTTACACTCTTTAAAATATGCCCAGAGCACGCAATTAAATCAGGTTTCTAGCATGGAATAAAACTGAAATCAGTTGGATTAAACATGTCAAAGTGGGAACGAAATCTGATACAAATGTTGTAACTTGTAATATATCACTATGGTTTTAAGAGGGAAAGAGTTCGTTGTATTGCTGAAGATTCTAACATACACCTTGTTATATTTCCGTATCAATATCAATGGAAACGAATTAACCAAAATACATAGTGCAATTATCATGCAGAAATTTTATGGTGTGTCACCCTGCAGACTCATGAACAAATAAGCAATACCATGATATATTGTTGATATGTATGTGATCTGTGCGTGCATTTTAGCCTTTGGCACAGTGTAATCATAGTTAATGTAATATTTAAAAAGTATTGCTATGCGCGAAACCAGTTTTATGTCCGTAGTATCACTGCAATAACATGTTCTGATATCATTGTAATTCCTAGAGACTCCAGGCGTAGTTCAGCCTATATAATATCAAACGCATACACTCGCTGATCAATATTACTAAATAGTTGTTTATTGCCTTACTAACCAGTCGCCATGGTCACACTTCTGAAATTCAGAGTTTTGAAAAAAAGGTCGTGAATGATCTCTGTATTTGTAGATGAGGATTCTATTATCATGAGAGATTTCTTTTCCAAAAAAAAAGAGATGAACGGCGGTACAGATTTATGGTTGCAAATACTATACCGAACGTCCAAATCAAAGGAGAAATTTACGGAAAATGAAATCATTTAAATGAGCTACTGTCTGGTTGACAACATTTTCTGGGATAAACAAGAGTAGTGACATTCCTATAGGGACTAACTGTGCCCTGTTGTTTTCTTACTTTTGTTTTCATATCAAGCTGAATCTATCAAAGAGCTTATCAAGCAGGTCACGAAAGCAACACGGATAGCCTTCCAACAAGTGTGAAAAGTGCAGTGATTCCAATTTCCCTGTTGTGAATGTTCCATTCATATTAACAACACTGCGACCCGAATCAGTGGTTTCAAATGATGCAGTTTGATGAAAATTGTAGGGGACTGTTTGACAACGTGTCATTGTTTACTTCGATAGATCAAGATTTACATGTCGTAAAGATGCTTAGTCTTCCGGAACACTTGGTGCTATTCTCCTCATAAACCTGTCCAGTATTTTTCATTTGAATCTTTTTTGTTCATATTTTGCCCTAGTTTAATTGAATTTAAGTTTGGATTATGTTGAAATATTGATATTTCTTTGTTGTTTTAGAGTTGGGCAATCAAAAGGTAATATAGCATTGACACACTTTCCCAACCATGATTAATTATTTGTAATTTGTGTTTATTTTCTATAATTTATCTCTATTTAGTATGCATTGAAAAAAGATGCTGAAACTTGATTATGTCAGTGATTAGTCTGTATATGCGCGTTCTGTACGCAATACACTTCTCGTTCACACAGAACATACCAAGACAATCCTTTTAGCCGCCATGAGGGCAAAATTCAACAAACAGGTGATTTGGAAGCATTTGGCAGACAGTTTTAGTGGTGATATTGTTCATCAGTAATTGTTTTCAAACACCAAAACAGACATATGGGTACTAAAATAGATGTACCGACCCCCATCTTCTTACCTAGAGATAAAATACCGAGACTTGAACGTACAGATCGATAAGAAATCATACGTGATTGTCTTCATATCAATTTGAAATATTTTTGATACCATGATTTTAATTTAGAACAAAATTTCACTCAAACACAGACTGTTCCAACATGTTTAGAATGTATGGCGGTGTATATATGATATATACTAACACATCTTCTTGTCTCTTAGCCCATTCTGTATCGATATATATAGATATATATCGATGTTAAATTAATCAATTTATTCGTCCTGTATTTAATGGTAAGAAGACTCGACTTTTGATCATTTTTTACCTCAATAGAAAGGAAATGTGATATTAAATTCCCTGTAGAATTAATAATAGAAATAGATACAGGTAGTAATTATAGACGTACATGTTATCTATAGACAGGTAGTAATTATAGACGTACAGTTATCTATAGACATTGTATATATAGTCAAGTAGTGCGCATGGAATTATGGCGTACAGTTATCTATAGACAGGTAGTAATTAAGCAGTTACGGTTATCTATAGACAGGTAGTAATTATAGACTGCAGATATAGACGGTAGAAATTATAGACAGTTATCTAGACAGGTAGTAATTATATACGTACAGTTATCTATAGACAGGTAGTAATTATAGACTTACGGTTATCTATAGACAGGTAGTAATTATAGACGTACAGTTATCTATAGACAGGTAGTAATTATAGACATACGGTTATCTATAGACAGGTAGTAATTATAGACGTACAGTTATCTATAGACAGGTAGTAATTATAGACGTACAGTTAATTATAGACGTACAGTTATCTATAGACAGGTAGTAATTATAGACTATTACAGGTAGTAATTATAGACGTACAGTTATCTATAGACAGGTAGTAATTATAGTACAGTTATCTATAGACAGGTAGTAATTATACAGTTATCTATAGACAGGTAGTAATTATAGACGTACAGTTATCTATATACAGGTAGTAATTATAGACGTTATCTTAGACAGGTAGACGTTATCTATAGACAGGTAGTAATTATAGACGTTATCTATAGACAGGTAGTAATTATAGACGTTATCTATAGACAGGTAGTAATTATAGACAGGTAGTAATTACAGTTATCTATAGACAGGTAGTAATTATACGTACGTTATCTATAGACAGGTAGTAATTATAGACGTACAGTTATCTATAGACAGGTAGTAATTATAGAGTACAGTTATCTATAGACAGGTAGTAATTATATCTATAGACAGGTAGTTATAGACGTACAGTTATCTATAGACAGGTAGTAATTATAGACGTACAGTTATCTATAGACAGGTAGTAATTATAGACAGTTATCTATAGACAGTTATCTATAGACAGGTAGTAATTATAGTACAGTTATCTATAGACAGGTAGTAATTATAGACGTACAGTTATCTATAGACAGGTAGTAATTATAGACGTACAGTTATCTATAGACAGGTAGTAATTATAGACTTACGGTTATCTATAGACAGGTAGTAATTATAGACGTACAGTTATCTATAGACAGGTAGTAATTATAGACGTACAGTTATCTATAGACAGGTAGTAATTATATAGACAGGTAGTAATTATAGGTTATCTATAGTAGACGTACAGTTATCTATAGACAGGTAGTAATTATAGACGTTATCTATAGACAGGTAGTAATTATAGACGTACAGTTATCTATAGACAGGTAGTAATTATAGACGTACAGTTATCTATAGACAGGTAGTAATTATAGACGTTATTTATAGACAGGTAGTAATTATAGACGTACAGTTATCTATAGACAGGTAGTAATTATAGTACAGTTATCTATAGACAGGTAGTAATTATAGACGTTATCTATACAGGTAGTAATTATAGACGTACAGTTATCTATAGACAGGTAGTAATTATAAACGTTATCTATAGACAGGTAGTAATTATAGACGTTATCTATAGACAGGTAGTAATTATAGACGTTATCTATAGACAGGTAGTAATTATAGACGTTATCTATAGACAGTTATCTATAGAGTTATTTATAAATTTATAGACGTATAAGTTATCTATAGACAGGTAGTACAGTTATTATAGACAGTTATCTATAGACAGTAGTAGTAATTATAGACAGGTAGTAATTATAGACGTTATCTATAGACAGGTAGTAATTATAGACGTACAGTTATCTATAGACAGGTAGTAATTATACGTACGTTATCTATAGACAGGTAGTTATCTATAGACAGGTAGTAATTATAGACGTACAGTTATCTATAGACAGGTAGTAATTATAGACGTTATTTATAGACAGGTAGTAATTATAGACGTACAGTTATCTATAGACAGGTAGTAATTATAGACGTACAGTTATCTATAGACAGGTAGTAATTATAGACGTACAGTTATCTATAGACAGGTAGTAATTATAGACGTACAGTTATCTATAGACAGGTAGTAATTATAGACGTACAGTTATCTATAGACAGGTAGTAATTATAGACGTACAGTTATCTATAGACAGGTAGTAATTATAGACGTACAGTTATCTATAGACAGGTAGTAATTATAGACGTAGTAATTATACAGTTATCTATAGACAGGTAGTAATTATAGACGTACAGTTATCTATAGACAGGTAGTAATTATAGACGTACAGTTATCTATAGACAGGTAGTAATTATAGACAGGTAGTAATTGTTATCTATAGACAGGTAGTAATTATAGACGTTATCTATAGACAGGTAGTAATTATAGACGTTATCTATAGACAGGTAGTAATTATAGACGTACAGTTATCTATAGACAGGTAGTAATTATAGACGTTATCTATAGACAGGTAGTAATTATAGACGTACAGTTATCTATAGACAGGTAGTAATTATAGACGTACAGTTATCTATAGACAGGGTAGTAATTATAGACGACAGGTAGTAATTATAGACGTACAGTAATTATCTATAGACAGGTAGGTAGTAACAGGTAGTAATTATAGACGTACAGTTATTATAGACGTACAGTTATCTATAGACAGGTAGTAATTATAGACGTACAGTTATCTATAGACAGGTAGTAATTATAGACGTACAGTTATCTATAGACAGGTAGTAATTATAGACGTTATCTATAGACAGGTAGTAATTATAGACGTTATTTATAGACAGGTGTAGTAATTATAGACGTTATCTATAGACAGGTAGTAATTATAGACGTACAGTTAATTATAGACGTACAGTTATAGACAGGTAGTAATTATCTATAGACAGGTAGTAATTATAGTACGTTATCTATAGACAGGTAGTAATTATAGTAATTACGTTATCTATAGACAGGTAGTAATTATAGAGTTACTATAGACAGGTAGTAATTATCTATAGACAGGTAGTAATTATAGTACAGTTATCTATAGACAGGTAGTAATTATAGACGTTATTTATAGACAGGTAGTAATTATAGACGTACAGTTATCTATAGACAGGTAGTAATTATAGACGACAGGTAGTAATTATAGACGTACAGTTATCTATAGACAGGTAGTAATTATACGTACAGTTATCTATAGACAGGTAGTAATTATAGTACAGTTATCTATAGACAGGTAGTAATTATAGACACGAGACAGGTAGTTATTTATAGACAGGTAGTATTTATAGTCGTTCAGTTATCTATAGACAGGTAGTAATTATAGACGTTATCTATAGACAGGTAGTAATTATAGACGTACAGTTATCTATAGACAGGTAGTAATTATAGACGTTATCTATAGACAGGTAGTAATTATAGACGTTATCTATAGACAGGTAGTAATTACAGACTTACGGTTATCTATTTATAGACAGGTAGTAATTATAGACATTATCTATAGACAGGTGTAGTAATTATAGACGTTGTCTATAGACAGGTAGTAATTATAGACGTTATCTATAGACAGGTAGTAATTATAGACGTACAGTTATTTATAGACAGGTAGTAATTATACGACGTTATCTATAGACAGATACAGTTATCTATAGACAGGTAGTAATTATAGACGTACAGTTATCTATAGACAGGTAGTAATTATAGTTATTTACACACAGTTATCTATAGACAGGTTATCTATAGAGAGATATATAGTAATTATAGACGTTATCTATAGACAGGTAGTAATTATAGGTTAAGTTATAGAAAATTATAGACAGGTAGTAATTATATAGACGTAATTATACGTTATCTATAGACAGGTAGTATTATAGACGTTATCTATAGACAGGTAGTAATTATAGACGTACAAGACGTTATTATAGACAGGTAGTAATTATAGACGTTATCTATAGACAGGTAGTAATTATCCGTACCAAGGACTTGGAATTGTTTGCAGTAAAATGAGGACAACCAGTTAAAGTACATTACAATTGTTTCTCTGTGTTCACATTGATTGTGTTGATGATCAATACACTTTCTAGGGCAATGTATCAGAATGAAAATACCCTTAGCAAGGAATGTCTTAAGTGAACAAAGAAATTTACAACATGATAATGTTGTACGAAGTTGTTATTTTCGTGTGAAGTACATGAACTAAATGAGTCACGAGAGAGGTATAATGATGTACCGACGACAGGTGGAGGCTACACCTACCTTACAACACCTAAACGTAATGCAGTGTAGACAAGTACAATTCTAAACATGATATGTTGACTGCTATTTTTTACTTTCCAACAGGTGCTGGATAACATGATTACAATGAACTTGTTTGTCAGAGTGATTGACAACTCGGAAACGAGTTTTATAGTGATGGTCTGCAAGTTAAAACATTTGCCAGCAATACGATACATGGCTGGGGTCGGAGACTTTAGCGCTAACTGAAATAGCATTATCGTGTGCTCTAAAACGGTTATGGTGCCACATATAGAGGGGTCACAACTCTTATTCATTTCGTTTTTATGAGGCCCTTATACATGACATCATTCCTTAAAAGGTTTGGTAGAGTATTACAATGTACTGTTTTTACTTGACGAAAACAATTTACGATTGGGTCCATATAGCTATGTACTATTTGTACGTTACGGAAACCAATAAAGAATGTATTTGTAGTCTTTATATACAGAATTAGGAAAGAAAAGGGTTATCTTTGTTTGCGTATTTCCGCTTTATAACGTCCATTTTGTGTTGATATAATTGCGTGTTACCGCTTTGTTTTGCACATTTTGTGTGATATAATTGCGTGTTACCGCTTTGTTCTGCACATTTTGTGTTGATATAATTGCGTGTTACCGCTTTGTTTTGCACATTTTGTGTGATATAATTGCGTGTTACCGTTTGTATCGCACATTTTGTGTGATATAATTGCGTGTTACCGCTTTGTTTTGCACATTTTGTGTTGATATAATTGCGTGTTACCGCTTTGTATCGCACATTTTGTGTTGATATAATTGCGTGTTACCGCTTTGTATCACACTTTGTGTGATATAATTGTGTGTTTCTACTTTGTATCGTACATATTGTGTGATATAATTGTGTGTTTCTACTTTGTATCACACATTTTGGACGATGTGCAGACGATATACGAATGATGAGCGCACGATGTTTTGGGTGCGCTGTGCGTTCCCATATCTGTAATATGAGCTTCTCAAATGAGAATAAGGTATACAACAACGGAACCAACAGGCAAACTAAACAGCATCAAAAATGTCATGTTTCACATCGCAAGAAATTAGATATTTCTCCAGGAGATCACTATGACGACCGTAAACATTTTCATCAACCTGCATCTGTATGAAAAATCGCGATATGCTGGTGATGTTGACATGTCTGTCGCGTCATTGATTTCCAATCCTACTGGGTATATGATATGGACTTGGCCAATACATTTCGTGTTATTTAAAGACAAGACGGCGTAAATACATCTGGAAGTGAAATGAAAGGACTCTACAAGATCTTTGTGATCTGTTTTGATAAGCTTGTATAACAACAAAAGCATGACAGTCAACAGAGTGGCAATTTTGTTCCCATAGGTACGTCAATAGTCTGTTGGCGGATCATACCGCCAAACACGACGAAGATGTTGTCAACCAGAAAATTAATCATTTTTATTATTTCGTCCTTTGTGTATTCCTTGGTTTGGACTTTTCTTTTTGATGAAATATTACAGAATTCTACCAAGTTATACAAGTGACGTGACAAACAACGACGTCAATTGTTCATGTTATTTAATGACAGAAATAGGAATGGTTTATTTTAAATCATATCAAACGGTATTCGAAATTATACTTCGTCATAAAACTGATTGATTTGTTTTATTATTCCTAAAATGAAGAAAAAAAAGGTGGAAAATAAAAAAGGGACATGTATCGGTATCCAAGATTAAGTTGATAAGGCATTGTAACTCATTGACGCATGAATTATATCATAATGAAGAATTATGATATCAGTGAATATGAAACGTACACGTTAATTGATGTCACAGTAAGAATTTAATAATGAAAGGATGTTAAGTAAGCAGAATGTGAAGCTGTAGTGGTTTGTTTACAGATAAGTATATACATATAGATATATACAGTTAATACATGCAATGCATGCACAGGACATACAAACGTAGTAAACACGAGATTGTGAACATTTGGGACCTGAGAGAAGTGACTAAGATGTTGACAGTTATGTGAACATTTGAGACCAGAGAGACGTGACTAATTGATGTTGACTGTTATGTAAACATTGGCGACCTGAGAGACGTGACTAAATGAAGTTGAGAGTTTAAGATCAATTCAATATTACTCTACAACAATGTGAGACTATATTTGTTTATTCAAACCAATCGTACATCTGTGACCATCTTTGTTTATTCTATCTAATTACATATATATATTGGCAATTATCAATGCAATTCTCTTTGTACATTGTATAATGTACCTTACAAATCGATCAAAGTGATTGCCAGATTTTGTTTCCGCATTTGTCGGCGTAATACTTCAGCATGTTGGAGATAAGGGATAGAATCCCTCCCTAGTTTGATGGTAGAACAGATTACTCTGTACCCTCGACAGTCTAACCCTCAGCTAATCCTCGCAGGATTTTCCTCCTAGGGTAGATCATCAAGTTAGGGTGCTTTAATAAATTTTAAACAAATATGTCACATCATGATTTCATGTTTAATTATCATCAAGTACGCATATTTTGATTTCTCAGCTAGATTTTGATATTGTATAGGGGTTTGAAAAGAGTGCAACATTACAACATTCCCGAAACCATAATTTGAAATGTAAGTCGATAATGCCTTCAAGGAGATATTTAAAACACGGCTCCATCTTGATGGTCTGAAGTTGTGCTATTAGACAAGTGAATACGTGATGTGCTATGATCTCGGTAGTGCTACAAAATCAAGATACATATCCTATTAAACAAAGATTTCTGTGTGATTTACCTCTTTAAAACATCAGAGCAATAACCTTTTACTGTTATTCTAACTTCCTTTCGGTTATCTCCAATCATGGATCTTTCCGCGGAATCTCGTTGCTGCGGAAAATTGTGTGACGTTAGGGAGAAATAATATTGAACAGTGTGCAGATTATTATCCATACCATTAACTATCGACTCCCACATTTATCAGCTTACTTGAAATGTCAAATCAAACAGTCTTCCAATGTCGTGGGTTTACATGTGTCGGTAATAGGCCTTTTACATAAAACATGTCCGGTGTCTGTTTAATCACTGAATGAGATTAACAAAGTACAAATAAGTGTATCAAGCTATGCTATTCATCACTCTCTTTTGTGGACGAGAGAAATGGCCGATTTTGTCTTCCCGTAAATAACACCTTTCATTTTCGTTTTAAAACACGCTTAAACTGGCTCTATTTTTTCCAGAATTGGTATGCATGTGCAAAACTGTTCTATCTCAGACCGATATTCAGCAGCGACATCTGACGTCTATATGATTAGTCTTTGATAGTTTCAGAATATAAATTCACAAATAATAGTAACGTTTCTTCAAAATCGATATGCAAAATAATGACAAGTATCGGGTGAAGTTTAATAGAAAGTTTGATTGATGAATATATCAGTTTAAGAACTTTACCGATCCAAAACAGTCAACCAAATTCAGATTTTGTTTACGTGTTGGCAAGAATTGTTCCTAGGTTGATCATAACGCTGAATATATTTAAGAATAAATGATGATTGGATCCGAATCTAATCACTAGGTTTCAATTATGTAGCAACTTCATGATAAGGTTGACTGGCGCCGGAAAATGGCTGTCTTGGTTATCAGATATTCCAGGGTGTGTTCCGAATGTCAAGATGTTTATCGTTAGTGGCAGATATCATATCCTGCTTTACATCCGTGTTATTTGCTTTGTCTTCGGTGTTTTATTGATGCTCATCAAAACAACACCAACTAACAGATTGTATCGTGTTGTACATAATTCATCAGTCTACTTGGAAGGACTTAAATGTACTTCAGCCCTTTTTCTAATTTGTTTGAAATATCGCTTATTATGTCTTATCTTCGTGTTATGAAATATGTATGTCCGTGTTGAATGTGATATACAAAATTGTATGCCCATTGGTATGTGGGTTGTTGTTAGTTCTTATTTTGAAGATGTGACGTTACATGGATTGACCGATATTTGCACTGCGGAAGTCACCCACGGGCAAAAACCGCTTTCGATTCTGGAACATCTGGCCTTACTCCTCTATTATTTGATGTTTTTTATGCTTGAGTGAGGTTGGGGGTGTTGTATACTGCTTTATACTCTTTAAACCCCAAGAGTAATATAACAATGGCCCTTCCTAGGTAATTGAGATAGATAAATATGTTGACTGCATATGATGTCGGGAGGTACATGTATGTATGTGTTCAAGTAAGCCTTTTTATGATAGTGCGGGACTAGCTATATAATGCTGTTACACTAAAGAGTACTACCGCGTCATTTAGCGGGATACTAAGTCACATGAAAAGTTCTCCTTCCTTCGTAATGTGTTCCTTTTTTTTCATTAATTGACTTGCCGGCCTTCTCTTGTTGTTAATACAACAATAAATTTTGATATATCTTTATTTATGTACTTGTCTATGGAAGTGTCAAGAGAGATATCGGTAAGAACAAAAATAAGAGATAGAATTCTCCAATCGGGAACCCTCGTCATTTTCCGCACTTGCGGTTCCCGGTTGTAGAATTCTCTTGTCTACAAAGATCTAACGATCATGCGGGCCATCCCATGAACGAACACTTTAGAAAACATAACATATTGGTACATTGTATAACAATGTACATTGTCAGGTTAAAATAATTGATTTTCCTCGTCTTAATCTCGCCACACGTTTGTTTCGGGCGATTACTCCATGGGCATTTTGTTTTACATGTGATATTAAATAGAAATTAATTACGATTCATTTTGTTACCAATAACTGAAGTTACAGTGAGGTAATAGTGTAACAAAGTGACATAAAGGACTCCATAGATATCGTGTTTTCTACAATATCATATTTCTATAAAAGTGTATTTCATGCATCATTGGTCTCTACAAAGACAAACCGTTACTGTGACATACATTAATTAATACATGACCCCATAATATATAGGTTAAATTGTGTCAGTCAAACGTTAATAGAAATTTATTGTACGTCACTTAATCACAATATCCGTTTGACAACATACGCATGAACAATTGATTCGGGCAGGAAACGTCAATTTATCAATGTTACTCACGATATTGATTAGCCGGATCAGAGGTTATTCGAACTGTATGTAAAAATTGTTATAAAAAGTGTCAAAATAACATTATTCATATTTGTTTTCGACGTATATTACATCATCAAAGTTGTGGTTTACGTGTAAATCATGTCTGAAAAAGTTTTCACCATGGTGACGAAGATCTGTATTTAATCCCTTGGTATTACCAGCAATTACCATGTATGAATACCTATATCAGTACAGATACAGCTGATTATAATGCTCAGAAACAAAAAAATACCGACACATAAATAAAATTTTGTCCAAATTCAAGGTTAATGAAAGAAGGGGGATAACATTTACAACTTCATTGATGTCATTTAAAAAGTCAAAGGCGGCGGGGACCAGGTACTCCGGAAGGATTAGTACAATCCTTCACAAGCTTTAGAGTGAGACAAGGAGGATCTCAACTCGAGAGGAGAGATTATTAAGTTGTAAAACACGAGGCTTGATTCATATTTTTCCCGGGGGTTTAGATCTCTTATCTCGATCCAAAGGGGGAGAATGATTATCATTTCTCTAATGCTGTTTTCCATGTCTGGACACAAGACGAAGTAAATTGTTTATTGTTTGTAAACAAAAACACGTGTATTGTGTACGAATACTGACGAGGCCCGCGCCGAAGACGCTTCAAGCATTGTCGTTTATTTAATCGTAGACAAAATACATGGCAAAAAATGTCACTTAAAATTTTATCTTGATATCTTTTACATATTGAAAAATAAGATGAGTTTCAATCTTAATGATACACATATTTTTATCGTTTTAAGTATAACACAAGATTTCAGTCGTAGACGAACTAGTGAACGTGTGTGACATATAATTAGTTCCACTTCCGGGTTATGTCAGTGACATCACTAAAAGCACGTGTAGCTTATCTCAGCCTTATGGTAATGTCACCTTTTGAAATGAAAACAAGGTTAACAAAACCAGTAGTAATTCTACCTTTATTTGGACAAATATAACTCTAGTACAATGAAGTATTTTTGCGATTAAATCATGGTGATACCATCAACATCCCTATTTGCTATCAGTCAACCGAAAAAAATTATTCCTGTAGTAGCAATTACGATAGAAATGATCTTATTACCATTACAGAATATTAAATATTAGTTGTAGCACAGAACTTGTCACGGATTAATACCAAACCCCTCAAAAAAGTTTATATAAAGGAATAACATTGTGTAAATATACACAGATATATGGAGTGTTAACTTGTTAACCAGTTATCGTTCCAAACTATGACGGCGTCAGAATTACACCGCGATCACCACTAAATAGGTAGTGCTTTGAAAGGCATGAAACCTTTCATTCAAAACAAACGCAGAATTAATATACGACATCACACTACACAGCATAGGATGGCAACCAAACAGAAAAAAATAGAAGGTTTCAATCAATCTGTCAACACACCGACCTCGGTGTTTACTAAGGCTTTACAATATAGGATAGGTTATATTGGCAAATAATAATAAAACGGACCGAGATGTTATCAGATCATCGAAAGTAATTAATTAAAGAGATATTCTCTGTTGTAATAGACGCTATGGCTCCACCTGGTAATATTTCAGGGGATTATGTGTGTTTGATCGGTCCAGCATATTGAAATCCGTGAAATGGTTTAATAATCATTCCCCTCCAGTCCAGATATTTAGTGTATCTGACCAGAATGCTTCTGCTTTTAAAGGTAATAAAATGGAGAGACATAGCTCGATGACCATGATTCACTTGGTTTTACTCCACAACGATCGAGCCATGAACAAGAATTGCAATATTCAAAGTCTGCTTTGCGTGATTTAAATATCTGGCAAGTCATTGCACCAGAAGCACTCTGTGACAAATATGTAAATTTGGTGTAACAAAGACTCAATGGGGTTAGAAGATCTGCAAGATAATCAACTTGTATAATCATCCTGCACAGCATTATATGTCTTTCGGGTGGTCGTTTTGCCGGCTTAATAGACGACATGCTAGTACAACCGGAAAGTCGTGCATAATCATAGATATATTGATGATGTCTTGTCTTTGAATAACAAGAAATGTATTGACCACGTCCATCGTATATACCCACAACCCTCTTATCACGATCTTTTCTTACAACGAAACCAACATGGACAGCTTTCAACAATGTTGTATGATAAACATGATTATTTCAATTTCCCTAATGTGAATTTTCCATTTCTAGATAGCAACATCCCTGGGCCTAACATATGATGTTAACATGTCGCAGTTTATTCGATATTCAAGGGACTGCTCCCATGATCACGATTTTCAATCAAGAAGACCTCAACTGACGGACAAATTCGTAACACAATCAATGAAGACAGTTTTAGAAAAAAAAACATACATAATTTGTTTTCGAGGGGGGAGGGGATTAAAAATTAGTTTGAGCTGTCATGACATGGTCGTTAGAGGCGACTGCATTTGTAATGTCTTTTCTTTCTGAATAACATTGCTTTTTCTTAGTGTCACGCTTGATGCTGCCACATTTTTAGACTTTAGGCGTGTGCCGTCCACCACTATTTTTCCCAGGAAATTTCAAGCACTACGGTACTGCAATAAATGACCGGAAATGGGGGCCTAATGATGACTTGTGGTAGTGTATTTCGTTGTGGAAGCACAATATTTTTTTTCGATAACGATGTACCCTTGAAACCTACAGTGCGACAAGACGTCATGTAATACAAGGTAAAAATCAAATTGTCATTTGTGGTTTTATTGAAAGTCTGTAGGACTTAAATAAAACGATCAACAAAATTTGATTCTTCTAAACGTCCTGTCATTTTGCATCCTGTTTTGAGTATTTGTTAGCCTGTGACGTCATATGACAGCTGCAGAAGCTGGGCTAGAAGTCGGGATGCTGCAAGCAGGACAATCACAACTAATTGTGGCTGCACATTTCGATGTGTCACAGATATCACTTCTCGATTCTGGAATTGATTTCAGATGACTGGAAAGTTGGCATGTTCCACTATGTTAAATAACGGCTTCCGTCAAACAACTGAACGAAGAATTTCTACACAAACAATGAGGAATAGACTTCACAGCTTTGGATTACGCGCGCACACATACCCGCTGTATGACCTCGACTCACACGCCGCCATTATATAGCTCGGCAACATGTGGCAGCTGACCATTTGAATTGACAACTGCATATTCCTGGGGATGGGGGATGTAGAGGGGTGGGAGGAGGGTGGGCGGAGGTATAATGACTGCTGCGTCACTGTCACCGACCATGGCCATTTCGGTGGGGACTTGGTAAAAGTTTGGGCAGGGATCAGTTATAATGATCAGTAGTAGCTTTACAGTTCATCCACCTGTAAGGCCATTTGAGGGTGCTGTCAGCCCTGTATTTATACTGATGGCCTACAATGGTCGACCACATATAGTTAGGCTTGTCAATGATTATCTTCAAACAGAAACTGTCGAGCGTATGGACAGGCCTAGTCTTTCACCTGACCTTAACCCTGTCGAGCATGCGTGGAACATGCTACAGCAACACATTACCGATCGTCCGCGGCTTCCTGTCAACCGACAGGAGCTTGCTGATGCTCTTTGTCAAAAATGACCACTAATTCCAGAAATGGCTATACGGCGCCTGATTCGCAGCATGCCAAGCCGATATCATATCGTAATTAGGGTCAATGGAGGACACATTCACTATTGGTAGCGTTGCTGAACCCACTGCAACTTTTTGAACTTTCACCATCATTTAGACTTTAACTTTGTGTTAGAGGTTATGTTTTTTACGTACCCATACACGACACGCTTGATTGAATTAATTCAATGTGGATTAAAATTGTTTTCTTGTTGTCTGACTCCATTACTGTGTTTCATATTACAAAAGCGTTTTGCCTTTTTGCCTTTTGATACAAATAAATTCATCTTTTAAAAAAGTGATCCCTACCTTTATGTGCCTAGTATAAATTTTCAACAAAAACCCGACATATCTCCAGTGTCTTGATATTGTTTAATTAAAGAGGCGATCCCTTGATAAAATACAAGGAGAGTAAAAACCGAGTGTTTCGGAATAGTAAGCGTCGTATGCATCACTACATAAATCACGTACCAAAACGAGGTAAACAACAACTGACCCATTTACTACTTGTTTCAGGACTTTCCCATTACCACAGTTATTAGATTGAATTTAGAAGGAATACTGGAAGAATGTTACTTTAATTTTCTTTCATTAAGGTTATACATGTACTTCATTCCTTGCTTTAAGGAGCCGTATGTAATTATATTTATTTATTTAAGCTTACTGAATATTAGGCACTAACTAACTAATTAGTCTTATGTTAGTAACATAAAGTTGGACGTTAACTGTGCAGTAACGTAACACGATTCGCTAATATTTATCAGTTAACCACTTACGTTTTCTTAAATCTTCTAAAAGCACAGATAAGTATTCATATCTTGGCAATAATCAACCACATCAAACGAATTCGACAATCATCTCTCTTTGAAATAACGTCTATGGGTATAATTGTAAAGACCAAATACATTAGGATGTGTCAGTAGGCTTGCGTTCCCTTTAAAATGGGGCTCTTTTTATCATGCATGCTACGTGAGTGGGTTTGCTTTGTTCCTGGTCTTGTACCAAACTAGGTTCCTTAACATCATACATCGGCTGTTGTCCAAATCCATTCAAAGATACGTTGCACTATATATTTGTCAAAACATAACAAAATGTCAAAATGTTATAAGAGTTCTTAAATCCTATTTCTGTTACTTACGCTGTTTCCCGCTTTTGATGTCAGGTCGATGACCAAGAGCTAATTTCTATGGCTATTTTCGGTAAGGTAACAGTTTTGACAGAATCCGACAAAAGCCCACTAATGTATCAAAAAGGTCTTCCGTCTATTGTGGGTATTTGTGAAGAGTTTTACATCCATATTGTTAAGCACATTTGAAATGAAGTTCTTACCTTGCTATCAGCGAAACTCCTCAGTGCAGGGTTTATATTTGACGCTATGGTGATTTCCATCCAATGTTTGAATTATCACAAAATGTTGAGATTTGTAATAAAATGTCAGTTCGATGGCAGTGGGACTTGAAAACGTCCTCTAGAATAAATTTTTATGCATATAAGAAAATTGTTTACCCTCACTGAATTAACCTAATTGAGGACTGGCATTTGTGATCGTATGAACAAACAAATAGGTGTCAGATCATATATTAAGGATTTCACTTCCCAATTTGTAAATGCTATTTTCAACATGTTACCATATGACTTTATATAAAAAAGTCCACTTAAATCGATAATTTATACAAAGCATATTGATGTCTGAAATGTTTCAAACTAAACAGACAACGTTTTAGTGAGAGTGTAACTTCCTAAACACCGACTGTTCATGAATTGCAGAAGCTGATAATTGGTATGGCCTACACCATGAGCGGATGTACTGAAACTACGCCGACACCTGTGGTGGTCTGAGGTATGGGTGCTACACCTCTATCAGAATGTATGGAATGTTGACTACATCAACCCAATAGCTTTGTAATGAACACGCAAACTTAATTAAACAAAAATGTTTCAGCATTCAACTGTTGGGTGTAAATATCCGCAGCTTTATTTCCGTTTACGTGGAAAACCTTCCAACTTTCTTCTAGATTGTACATGGATCTGAAATATGTCACAGGAATGAATTATTTTTTGTAAGAATGTATTGGCTTCGTCCCCATTGATATATAAATCGATCCCTCGAAAAAGTGTGAAAATGTGTAAATGTCAACTATATATTGTCGCCAATTTTTTTCCGTCGAGAAAATGTAATTCCGGGAAACTTTACAAAGAAAACAAAAAATCGTGTGAGAGATTACGCAAAAAGTCAAATTACTACACAGTTTTATAAGATTTGTTTATAGGTAATTCCATTTAACGTCTAGTTATAGAAATAAAAATAGACACATCAATCTGCCCCTTTCAGACAGCGCATGCCCAGTATATGGTGTCGTAGCAGGATTAAGAAGTATATATTTCATGTATATATAACGTATATAAAATGTTTATTTTGAGACTTAAAGACAAAAAGTGGTTTCCTCTACTTTTTTTTTCATAAGATAAAAAACAACCAAAAACATTTTGTGATATAAATATATATATATTGTAGATGCTGATGTTTCTATCCTAAATATAAAAAAACGATACTCCAAATTCATTTTTAAGTCGGGCAGTTGAACAACATTTGTCTCAAGTCTAAACAAAAGTCCTAACAAGTAGAAGCTGAACGTAACATCGTATATATTCCATTGACATAACCTGCCTATGTCTGTCCTGCTAACAAGGAATATCCATTGTACCGTCGTGTCTATCCACATGATGATAACAGGCGGATTAACTTGTTATATTCAAACATCGTTGTTGTTCCAATGTCTTCCTTGATTGTGTCTTACTTTCACATTTGCTATAGACTTAACTTTAAGGAAGTCTTTGTGTTCCGATACAAAAAAGTAATATGTATTAAAGGTTTTCCAAATTCTTATAAAGACGCGACCTATTGTTGTATGGAGTTGTCTGTCTATTGCAAACGTTTGATTGCCTTCAATATAGATAGATCTAATTACATCAAAAAGGTTCTGCCTTCCTGAAGAGGAGTGGTATCAAACTATTTAAACAAAACTGACTATTGTTTGTTGGTTTCTTTGCTGTTTTCCATTGTATTATATGGAAATCTCTTCACTCAATTCAATAAATGCGTCCAGTTTGATTTCCAAGGCGTGGAATGTTACATGAATTTTCCCTGATTTGGTTACAAACTCTGTACCAGTCTGATCTCCGAAGCATGGAATGGTACATGTATTTTCCTGTTTACAACCATGCCCTTGAATGCTACACGTATTTTCCTGTTTATAACCATGCCCTTGAATGCTACACGTATTTTCCTGTTTACAACCATGCCCTTGAATGGTACACGTATTTTCCTGTTTATACCATGCCCTTGAATGTTACATGTATTTTCCTGTTTATAACCATGCCCTTGAATGCTACACGTAATTTCCTGTTCATAACCATGCCCTTGAATGCTACACGTAATTTCCTGTTTAAACCATGCCCTTGAATGTTACATGTATTTTCCTGTTCATAATCATGCCCTTGCATTTTACGTGTATTTTCCTGTTCATAACCATGCCCTTGAATACCACATGTATTTTCCTGGTTATAGCCATGCCCTTGAATGTTACATGTATTTTCCTGTTCATAACCATGACCTTGAATGTTACATGCATTTTCCTGTTTTTAACCATGCCCTTGAATTTTGCATTTATTTTCCTGTTTAAAACCATGTAATGTTTGTTTTACTTAATGGAATGTCGATGACTTTACTATAAAATCCGATGTATACATTAAAATGTTCTGTTGATGAAACTATTAAAACCCTACACTGGTTGTTTTACTTTGAAATTCTATCGACAGGTAGGATGTTGTACATCCAGTTTGTGATCATTCAGGGTGATGGCATAATACAAGTTGTTGCCAAATCGTGAAAAAATCCAAGCAAATTTATCATTTTAAATGGTATGGGATTGATTATTATGCGAAATATGTAGGTGTAATGTATTATTCATACCATTTAGATGAAACGTGGTCCACATTCTGCATTACACAGTCGTCAATAACAAAACAATCAAATGTTACATAAACACGACGCATTTCCCTGAGAAATGCACTCAACATTCTACAGTACACAGATCACCCCACCATATAGCAATTGATTTTTTTATCAGAATTCTAACCACGATATATATGACCCTATTTTGTTCTTATCATCGAACAAAGGAATTAAATAACACATTACTAAAAGTAGAATGTAATTTTTACACAACAAAGGGGAATTACGAATGTCAAACGAAAAACATAAACACTTACAACAAATTCAATGTTATGTTAAGAGTGTCCTCTGAGAGAATCTTTTAAGTGGGTTGTAGTAATTATGTGTAAAGTTTAATGTTCATTAGCTGTACAAAACTATAAATGTGATCTCTGTAGTGTTATCTGATAACTGGCAAATTTCGTATAGCATTTGACGAATCACTCGTGGTCACGTGATATCAATTATTCCAGGTTTTTCCTAATGATATTGAGTCTGAAAGTGCTATTGCATATATGTATATATATATAAACAACTACTCCTGTATTAAGTTAAAATCATTTTGTTTCAGTTTTGAACCATTTAATAATAATTGTTACAGAAAAAGGAAATTAGTGTGCCACAGTATTGTATAACTTTGTACTTCAGTATTATCTGACATCCGGGGAAATCTGTGTGACATCACACAAGCTTATGATATTACTCCTTTTCTGGATATCTTTATATCAAAAGGGATATAAAATGTCATTAAATCTCTCTTTTTCACTAAAAACATACAAATTGTTTACTTCAACCAAATCAGAGTGAAGTGTGGATGTTGGTATGGAGAGTATGCAGTATCTTTGAAGTGGGTAATTTCAATTATGTAGGGATAAGTTTTGTCCCACAAATTAATCACCACGTGTATCTTATATCTTAATGAAGTTCCATTTTCTACGAGATGTTGACGAAACAACAAGCATTTTAGTAGTAAATGATGCAGCCGTTGTAAAACAACTCTCAACAGTATCAAAGTCTAATAAAACGTTTTTGGATAACTGAATGTAGACCACCAATGGCTGGTATGATTAAATATACATCTGTAGGGATGGAGTAACTTAACATTACTATTTTGTATATGCTGCACGTGCCTTATGACGTCATCAAGAGAATATTTTGTCACGGAACAGTAAATATCTTTATAATCGTTACTATAAACTTGTATTAATCAGCTGATAATTTAATGAAATAACTCCTACCAACAGCGTAGTTAAATTGAAACGAAAACATACCAACAAATGACGTAATTAATGGGAACCAGACTCGGTTGAATCAAACCCCAGCCGTTACCTATATAGCTGAGTAATCCAGCTTGATACATTAAAAGGGAAGCGGACCAATCTTACATTTCAGTGAAATATTAATAAACAAGTTTTCTCACAACATGCCACGCTCGGTAAATGCGTTCGTTATCTATGTATTCTTGCCGTGAATATTAGTGAAGGATTTTGTGACACGTACGCTATTTTATCATTTGTTATATCTTAAATAGTAATATCTTTATACATTAACAACGTTCAAAACGACCGAAGCCTTTCAGTATAAAATGCGTAATGAAACAAAATAACGATTGACTATTATGAAGGATGACAGGAGTAGGGGGATGGATATGTCACGAGAGAAATGACAGGTAAAAACTATCGGAAAGTCACTTATATACATTGCACTGTAAATCACGATTCATACACCAAATCTGAATGCTGACGTCAGTTTGACCAATGGCCGATACGGCAAAAATGGACACGAATGAAAATATACTTCGGCGATAACAATGCTAGTTATCCTTGAAAAAATTGATGAAAGAAATTTTTTGAGAATCATTCCGTTTAATTGCCTGCGATTTTAACTTTGTCCACCACATTTGGATATCGTACCCCTGGGGTTATTTAAATGTTATATCCGATACATCAGTAAATGTATGTCTGTATTACCGTTCCTGAGCTGATTTCTCATCGTATCCCTTCGGTACGTAGAAAATCAGCATCAACTCGTTCATTGAACCAATACTCTGGATATCAAATATGTTTTTGTGACACTCGAATACAATGGAATTGAAAAAAGTGTTGAGAAAAAAGTTCATATCAGCCAAGAGAAAATTCAAAACCCGAACTGTTACGCCATTTCTAGCTTTAGGTGAAATCGTAAACAAGAAATAAATTGGTTTTGTTGGCCAGACTACGCATGCCAGATTGCGAAGCAACATTGTATAGGTCCCCGGCTTCCTATGTGGCAAGCGAAATGTTAGTAGGATAACTCGTTTTGAAGATTTGATAATTATGCACATAGCCGAGGTCACATGTCCTATAACGAACGGGCAAAGGTAGACATCAAATGCAATAGTATACGGCTTCTGATGTTAGGATGGGCCCCATGCTAAATATCAGTCAAACAATGCTGAAGTTGTAAAGAATTCAGGAATCAACATTTTTCACTAATCGGCTAAGTCGGTTTTCTGTGTCATGCACTTTAAATTGTACTAAAGCTTTTCATGAATGTCTATTTCTGGATCGAAAGTTTTAACACGAGACCAAGTTCTTGTCTATTCATCAGGTGTCATTCATTGATGGCAGGAATATGTACACGTGCGATAGCGAGAATTTGTACACGTGCGATAGCGGGAATATGTACATGTACGATAGCGAGAATATGTACACGTGCAATTGCGGGAATAAGTACACGTGCGATAGCGGGAATATGTACACGTGCGATAGCGGGAATATATACACGTGCGTTTTCCTGAAGCATAGCAGTTATCATTCTGAAGGAAAGACATCAGTGATACAGTTATATGGGCGAGATTGAAAGGACAAAAATAAATTTAGATTCAACATTGCTATACCATTTTCATGTACATACAATACCGTGTGTCGGTAAACACTAAAGAAATGTGCTATCATATGGTACCACACGGCGAGTATTTATTATCGATAGGCATTCCTTCATCAGAATACTTTAGTACTATAGTGTGATCGAGTCATCCCATAAAATCATTATTTATTGGCCCGTTTGACAGCTTTTCCAGACAAGTACTCCCAAGACGCTCGCAAAATGTTACATTACACCATGGTCGCTATTCCGTTCGATTTCATTAATTCATAATTGTTTGGGCGAAATATCGCAACATATTGTATTAAATAGGATTTCCTTCAGGGCCTCGGACATCCTGAGGATACGCTATATTTAAGGGATTTGGTACAGGTGCCCGAACAAGCGCACGTGTTAACTTGTCTTTGTCGCACGTGCTTTTTGTTCACCGCACTCTCAGGCATATGCACTCTCAGGCATATGCACTCTTAATACAACAAAAATCAAAACCTATAGGAGGAGGTGCAACAGCCCCATGCTTAAGTTAATTTCGTATTTTTTCATATCAGAACAACGTCAAGTAAATGAGTATATTCTGAACCGTGCCACTATTCGGGTGAATTAAAACTTGGCATGCACATTGCGGCTATTGTGTTATCACCTGTTATCTCAATGATTGTACAAAAGACAGGTAAGTGATTGCGCATTTATATAATATTAATTAGAAAAAATATATTCACATGTAACAATGTGTAAGAAGGTGCAACGGTGACTCCTAATACAAATGAATATTTTTAATCCTCTTGATAACAATTGTCACTGATTACAGTTAATATGATTGGTATTATCACCTTAGCAAGTTTTGAATCAGTAAGGATGGAACGTAAAAGTTGAAGGTTACGCAAAATAAGAGGCAGTGATTTAAGGAAAGGGGTACAAGAGAAGGAATAACTGGTAGGGCTGAATTTCTGTTGAAACAGTCTTACAGAAAATGTTCCATTAGATGATAAACACCATCAGCACTTGTTTTCTGTAACAATCATATTATGACAGGAAATTAATATACATGTAGCTGCATCGTAACCATCATAACACATTTACAAAAATCATGATGCGTACTCCGTGGCAGACAATACATAATGATTCATAAAAGATCGTGTATCTTTTTTTCCAAGGTCTTGTGAGCATTGGTCAGTGTATTATCATCAGTTACATCAGCTTTCTCTAAGAACGTTTTGTTCACTTTCTTATAACGTACATTTATCCTGGAGATATTTGATCAGTATTGCCAATCTAAGACTTCCACAGTTGTGATATACTTTCATTTACTGAATATCATGCGAAAAAGGGAGAAGCATTTAAAAGTCCATTAATATTGCTTTACAGTAAAACATGGCAAAAACGTTTATATATTAGATATTCTCTGTGTGTAAAAGGCCCAGAAAGCCAACCAAGGCTTTGTTTTGTGTGTATTTGAAAATGTTGAAAGTATAGCCCTAATAATATCAATGTTTCACTCGATAAGTTGATGATTAAAACATGTTCCATTAACAAAATCGTTCATGATCTTTTATAGATACACTTGTATGACCAAAGAACCACTTAAGACATATTTTTGGCGAATTGATACAATGTAAAAACCATAAAGGAAAGTTTGTACGAAACCAGACCTTTAATGTCATCACTTTGATAAATAGAAATATAAAGGGAATATAGACGAAATATCATCGTGCCTTGCACCTAGGAACTACATATCGAATCAAGATTATTGCAAAAACGGATATAAGTTTGAAATAAATGTTAATGACCTTATATTATTTTACAGCAAAGCAATTTTTTTTTGTGCAAATATCAAACCTCTTGGTGTGGTCAATAGATGTCGATAATAACAAAACCACATTCTATTTCGGAACGATTTCTTCGGGTTGGTAATATCAGTAGAATAGAAGTTCTTATAACAAATCCTGCTGAAAATTAGAGTGTGATGACTACAAGGTCATCTTTATAAGACAAATGACCAGTGTGGAGCGTGGTAGTACTGACGTATGTAGTGTACGTCATGGTAAGGATTGTAAAAACGTTTTTCGGCTGTACAATTTACATGTCTTGTGACGAGATGATGAACAGATTACAGTTAAAAATTACACAAGATGATAACAATGTACTGAAGTCAATGCGGCTACGCTTTGCTGAACACTCTGTCATAGATGTGTCTTTGGTCCCCCTCGTCACGATTTATTATTGGCCTGCTGCGGCGTTAAAAAGTCAATAGAAATAAACACTATGATGATTGTAACGCCACATTGTTGGAGTCAAAGGCAATGACAACTGACAGAGGTTATTTCGATATGAATACCTGGAAGTAATGAATTTGTATTTTGTAATACAGCGGTAATTCTGAAGGAAATAAAATGTCAAACTGAATTATAGTAAAGATTGCATTCAACATTTCATTAAAATCGTTATATGGCTTTATCATAAATTGAATAAAAATGTTCAAATAAATCGTGTTGCGTGGCATTGTTGGAATCAATGGTCTATTAATTCAGGATGTGAATTAGATATTCCTTATTGGAGTAGGAGGTTTAAAATTAAGATTCCATTTATCTTATAGAATGTTTTGCGGATTGACAATGACATACATTTTTTACATTTCGCCCCGTTCGATATTGTTATAAAGATAATCATCAAGCATTTCCCTTTGTGATTTAAAAAGAAGGAAGTGACTTCAGGGTTGTAAATTATTTTTAATTATAATCTTTTGTTCGGCTTTCTTTATTATTAACATCGTCATTGTCTAATTAATCAATGCTTTATTAGAAAAATTCAGTCTTCAGATACAGTTCACCTCTAAATAAATTGCATCATTTGATATTGATTTCTAGCAGGTATACAGAATCGCAACACACGAGCCCATGATTTATTATATGGTATATCACATCATTGCTACCAGATTAAATAAAAATGCTGTTAGATATTTCTTTCGGTATAATGTTTGTAGATCAGTTCATTATTTAGTTGTTGAAATTGTGAAATTGCACGTGAACTCGGACATGTAGCATTTATATGTATTCGCATAAAGACTGCCATAGAAGAAGGTTCGAAACGGTATGGCGAACAGTAAACCCCAACATGTTCAGATTTACTTAAGATAAGCAGTCGTCGTACATACTCTTATTTATCATTCAAATTAAGTTGTTCTAGTGTATTTTGATATACGACTGTTTTTAAAATACTTGGTGATATCGTTATGAGCACCTGGTATTGAATTATGTAGGACATCTGGTTGGAAAGCAAGTCAATGACGTCAAAGCGGTTTTTTTTTTTTAATTTGCGGTAATATCGATTTTTTTTTTATTTGTTCCTAGGTGCTTTTACAAACCGACTACACAATGTTAATGCGTACATATGCATTCCCGTCGTTTCGGTACTATTTCAACACACCTGATTCATAATGATGCACGTAAGGCGGACACTTCTTTATTGCAATATTATATAAAAAAATGATAGCTATTTCGTGTCACTCAGCAACTTCTTACGGTGTCAAACGTGGTGTTTCTGTGTTTTATAGCACGGCCTCACACCACACACAAGGACATCACATCACGGAAACCGAAGATTCATGAAATTGAAACCAAATAAGAACTCGAAATGAAAAGATTAGAATGCACGATTTTAACAAGTAGCTAAATTTAGTAATAAAACATCATGCTGCTAGATACTGATCCATGAATCAGTTTGGAAAAGCACATGTAGAGACGTTTCCTAAGTACATGTAACAATTTTCTTGAAACAATTTGGTTTGTATACAATTAAGAAATTTCGTGATAAGAAAATTTAATGTTTGCTCATATTGCTCGTGTGACTGGTATCAAGGAACTACTAACATAAAAAACTATCGACATGTAAACAGAATCTTAATTGAAATCAAATGCGAAAAAATGTGAACAAAAATTGGAGAAAAAACAGGTGTTCCGGAATATCAAGCGTATTCTGTTTCATCGACAATATTCGCAATCTAAATCTTAGTGAATACAGGGAAATAATATGACGTTCCCAAGTTATAGTGAAGTAGATAACATCGGAACTACGTCCTACTTCGCCGGGAAATAAGAAATCTCCAAATAAAATCTTCCTAAGGACTATAAAACCAACCCATAATTAACATCAGCCTGCACATTTCGAATCTGTTTAGAATAAGGTACAGCATAGCCGAATAATGGATTTTAATGAGACATGAAGCTCTTTCATCCTCACAAAGTGAGAAATAAAGTTAACAGATATTATCGTCGCCATTATCACTATCACACAGACTGAAGGATATACCGTAATACTGTTTTAAGGGAGAAGCCTTAATCGTAAATACGTATCGTATGGGCAGACAAAAACTCATTTTTGTCGGTTCTACCCACCTCTTCATTTTTCTATTTACCCTATATGTACTTGGATCAGAATTTCCTATACATATTTTTTCTGGCTTGACTCGGGTAACATTACAAGTTACTTACGGTTGGTAGATCGTCGATTTCATCATGTAACTTTATTTCAATTTTAGATTTGATATCATCTATGTAAGTTGAAGCATTATGTATCACGCTATACCATGTATGTTGTATTTTTAAACAAATCGCATTATAGTCAATGTATCTTACAAGGAAAATAATATATATATAACAACGAAGGAAGGCCGATGTTGTTTGTATAGATCACAACCGTTCTACAGTAACTGATTAAAACAGGCTTAATACACAGATATATAGATAATAAAAATAAAACCACACACAGCTACAACAACACAGAAAAGACATCCCGAACAGGCACTAACTGCGGATTGTCGAACCACACACCACGGATCTATACACGGGGTTGCGAAATCCAACGCTTAACAGATAACAACCCACCCTCTTACCAGCACATGTCATTGATTTACAGATTGTCTAATGTATAGTACTAAGTATGAGTAATGTTAAGGTCGTTTGACTCGCTCACTCACCTTGAACAAGCGCCTATAAGAGTCGTTTAAATATTTGAACAATTTTACCACTTTGACCTTGACACTTGGACAAGGTTTAACAATTTGACCATTTTGACCTTGACAATTGAACAAGATTGAACAATCTGACCACTTTGACCTTGACAATTGGACAAGGTTGCATACTCAATAGAAATATTAAAGCGAAAATTGTTTTGCACTATAACTATTCTTCTCACTTGATATTTTCGACATGACCTAGCAGTAAAACCTCTTCGAATTTTGTGGATGGCATTGTCTTGTTTGACATTGCAGACAGTCTCTACATTTTTCAAACAAACAAAATAAAAACAAAAACAAACAAAAAATAACAAAAAAAAAAATAATAATAATAATAAAATACCAACATGAGAACGTAACCATAATCCAAACTCAAATTTAATAACACTAGGACAACAAAGCAAGATTTACTCTGGGACATCTAAAAAGAGCAAAAGGCCAGGTGTTCCGAAATAGTAAGCGTTTCATATTTCATTAACGACACCCGCCATGCAAATCTTGGTAAATCCAAGAAAGTAATGCCACATTCTCAAACGAGAACAAGCTATGCAACTACAAGCAAACTAAAGAACATCAAACACATCCAGCTTCATGTATTAACATCGTTAACGTTCATGACCTTGAACGTGAGGCAAGGTCCTTCGTTTTAACAAACCTTTAATTCGTGCTTTAAACCATGCTACATGAACAATATTTTTACCTCTTTGGCTTTGAGTATTGGGGTGTAGTCGTCCGACTATTTTAACACATTTGGTAGCACTTTATCTCAGCATGCTAAACTTGTACATGCCCAACTTCCAACATGAGTATCCAGGGCATTTGTGTCATTAAGTCGTTAAAAATTTAAACATATTGTCCACCATGATCTTGAATCTAAATCTAGGTATACTACATAACTAATATACTACCCTCAATAATAGATTTGTTATACGTTTCTGATGATATTACAGTAAGAAACAATACTTTTGACAGGAATACAACTGCTCTGGTGGAGACCTTTGGAAATATACTTCAGTGTTGTGGCTAACACGAACATATTGAAACCTCCTAAAACACACGTGTTCAAGATATGCCTCCCCATCCTCAAATATACCGGGAGGCCGTGCAACAAAAAGGACTCCGAACTACCACAAATAACAGACAATATCTAAAGGGTTTATATTGATGAAGCCGCTATTTTAAGTAATGTTCAAACAATGTAGTTGTTTCCTAAATCTACAACAGATTGTGCAAAAGGAACACAAATGAACAGCATCCTTGAATCCAATTTTCGAATTAGAAACAGTGGAGCCAAATAATGAAGTGCCAAATAAAAACATTAATTTGTTGTCTTTATTACAATAAACATAGAGGCAGTGTTACGGTACCTATCTAGATCTATTTATCGGTTGCGAGTAAACAGGAGCGTGATTTCAGACGTGATAAATCGTGAAATGCCGTTTACAAGTATACGTCATGCCTTTGCGAAGCTTTGCGTGCGAGGTAAAAGCCTTTTCGCCGAGTGATGTGAAAAACTGGTCAACCGTTTCTAACTTCTGGGAACGAGCTATATCAAAGTAGAGATATCTCTTCACATTGTTATAAAATCCTGACACCGCACACACCTAACTCGCACTTGGCATTCGTAACGGGCTGTGTACTGATGGGATTAGATTGGAATTTTAGGAAAGATGTATGTGTAATGTTCATGTTTCCATTTCGAAACGACAGTGATGCTCGCTGAATTCGACATGGAATTTAGAATTTGCAAGTGTAAAGTGCACTTTAATTTCGTCCTTAATGCACTGATATAATAGCTGTGAGTTGCTTTATTTCTTTGCTAGTTTGATTAAGGCTGAAGAACTGACCACGCATATTCATCTCCGGCATGTAGTTTAAGTATTAAAGTTGTTCCTTGATTGGAAAAAAACAACGTGAAATGTGGACGAAACAACTTAATTGCATTTCAAATCAGGATCAAGGGAAAATCTGTCCTATGAAACAAATACTTTGAAGTATTATAAATGACATTCACCGTTATTGCCTCAAAAATAGAAAACCTGAGATTCACCTTACAACTGACCATTTGACCGATTACCCTATCGATAGGAAAACATTCAAGTTTATATAGTTATAGACCACAAAATGTTCGGGGAACTTCTCATGTAATCATTGAACTGTCTTGCCCTAGCATTTATTGTAGCATTCACCATAGATCACAATATGATACTTTTTCTACCGTGTTCTGTTAATCATAACCATCTCGCCACAGTCCACTTCTATATATATATATATATTCCGAAAAAATAGTATGTCTTCAAAATAAACACATATAATTAAGTAATGCGTAATTTTGTCTTATATCGCTAGTAAGGGATTTTGAAATGTATATGATACATTATCGATATCATTTGATAATTAATAACTCAGAATAAGACCAGGTGTTCTGGAAAAGTATGCGTCTTCTGCTTCATCGAAATACCAATCATGTCAATCGTGGTCAACACAAATAAGTAATACCATGTTCCAAAATGAGAACACGGTACACAACAAAAAACCCAACAGTATGTTGCATAAGGAAATCGAATATTTCCGTATGAGATTGATAACTATGAGGACTACAACATAACCATTACATTATTTTCATTAACCTGCATATGTCGATAACCTGATTTGTGAGCTTGTTTGTCAGTTGCAGACATGTTGCGCAGAAATCGTAAATTGATATGAATCCTTGAATAATGAACCAACTTCGACATGTAGATATCATGAATACATAGCACAGGGCTTCGACAGGTACAGATTGACAAAGAAGGAACATTATGGGAACATTTCAGGGTCATCACAACCTCATCAATCTCAATGGACTTTTTTTTTCTGTTTTATTGTACGATTTGCAATTTCTGACGCTGGCTAGTTCCTTTTGAACGTGATATTATTAACTGACCAAGATTAACACTAAGAGTGACGTCGATCAAGCGGAAGATGTTTACCATCCCACAGTACCGTTTAAATGGGTTTACTAGTACAATGTAAATATTTCTCTTTCCATCGACTATGCGTTCGACTCATGATTCAGTTGTGGTACAACACTCAATCTAGTATATTATGAGTTTACAGTATCAGGTATGCTTAGGTATTTACCAGGCGATACGATCAGCGATCAAATTAGCACCATACAAGAAAATAACTTAATCTACGGTAAATAGGTCAGTTTGGATTTACAATTTACCGTCGTCTATGTAAATGACCAATAGAGGACACTTAATGACAAATCTGGCAATGCCTCGATTTTTTGTATATGTTCGTCACATTATTTTGTATGAAACATTATGTTTCCTTAACCTAGAACGAATATGTAAGATATAGGAAATACTTTTCGGAACCATATAGCAGCAAAGACACTCTTTCTAGTTGATAAGAACAGTATAAGGTAAGTATGGACGATATGTTTCTCTCTGTTTTGGGGGTAACCAGTAACTGCTATCTCTAAACTAGCTCTTTAAAGTACATGTACCTCAACGTGATCAAGTCTTTACGTCCATGGTGATTAATTCTTTCTATAAAACTAGATGTCTGGCAAGGTACAAACCCCTTCTAAGTATTTACATAGTTCACCAAAATGGCTTCTTAAAGGCGTGTGCTATCAGGAAAGAATCCTTCAAACATCGTGTTATGACTTGGTTAATGGAAATCAACTTCTCATGTCGACATGGCGATCAATAAAGCAATGGTTTTCAGGTTATTTAACATTTGCTAACTTTTGATGATGTGTACATGGGAAATATGTCTGATATCTATACTCCTATGGTTCTTTTTAAACCAACATTCCACAGTGACTAAAAGCCTTCCTTTTATAATCTCCAATTTTGTAAATTAAATAATGGGTGGTCAATGGAAGTGATTGATTCTAACCAGAAGGAACGTGAAAGTAGATGGAAGAATTCATGCTGGTTTTTATAAATTATAAAGGTAGGCAAAGTACACATCGCTATAGACCTGTAATGCAATAAGGAACAAACTATATTTTTGGTAAGCGATTGAATGTTTGTTCAACGCCTTGTTAAATACCAAGCTTCAAGTACTTTGAAACAAATACACAAAGATGCTGATCATGACGTGAGGTAATAGTTTATAGAAAATGATGCGATCACAGATACATATACTGAATTCCTGAAGAAAATCAATTTTTGTCTGTAAACAGATTCTCCTTCTTGATGCGGTCATATGTAGTTAAATACGTATCTGCTGTATAAGTAAAAATAATAACAAAACAATTGTATCTTTTGTTCTCACGGAATTTAGATGGATAGATAACAAGGTACGAACAGAATAATAACATTACTGACCAATATGTTACGATGTGTAAATGTGTTGAGTTTATGAGAAATTGACCATTAATAAAAAAATATACTGTTTAGACTTTGAGGCAGTGCCCTATCAGTAGTAACAACTTCACATACCTATGCAGTGCGTATGTGAATAACATACATTATGTGTACGAAAGCCAACTTACCTTTGTTATTTTTTAAAACATAACGACTGTTTATTGAAATATAAAATGTTTAAATTGATATGCTTAATGAAAATAGCATCGTGACAATCGGCAACAAAGAGAGAAAAACATATTTTACGAGGTAGGCTCGGTGCATTTATGATACTTTCAGTGTTAATATGTTGAGTGTGTTTTCATTATTCTTTTATGTACATGCATCTAACATTGTTAGAGCAAAATTAATTTGGCAGACAGAAACCTTTATGGTCTGTCTATAGATTTATTTAAAGATATTATATATAATTCAACTTTGATTTAAAGGGAACTCGTTTGATAAGGGAGTTTATCATTAAAAAAATTCTAATAAGCAGAAGTCCTCAGGGCAGAAATAAACGATAGAATAACAATTGAGTTTGTTCTTAGGGAAATGATTCAGTATACTATATAGATATTACAGCTAATGGGTCCCTGCACAACTATGCGCCTACAGAAGTTTGTACTCTTGTGTTTCTGTACTGAAATAAAATACGAATGGCCTTTTGTGATCCAAATGTACCTATCATGAAAATCACCCGCTGAATCAATGTCAGAATCAATACAACAGTTTTGACATTGTCTTGATGTTCAGAAGTAAATAATATGTCATAAATGTACATGAACAAGAATGGAAATGTATTTCATGGGTTCTACGGCTGCATGACATAATGAAATATATTCGAAATAGGGCAAAAGGTTTCTAGGGTAAAAACGATAACAGTGCACGTGATGGGTGACCCATGCTTTTATGATACGTTTTAGATTTCTGATTATGGAGTTTTAAACAAGCTAAGTATTTCATTATCTTATTTAATGATCTGAATAAAGTAAATTTGATCAAATACGTTTACATCGAATACGGTGGCTATCCTAATTTAATTTACAAGGTTAGACAAGAAACGACGAAATACGCGTATTGTAAACGGTTCAAAAATAAAATAAATATATCCAATATGATTCAGGTTACCATTTAGGAGTCTTTCTTATTCATTATTTTTATTTATGTTTTAGTTTCATTTCTTCTCGCCATGTTTGCCCAAATTACTTGTACTTACATTCATATATTAAATCCGACACCTGGCCAGTTGGTAACCTTTCCATAGCTTCATTGTATATATGATTGAGTCATAGTCCAAGGGTCTTGTAAGTAGCACTATCCATGCCATTGGCTGGCGACCGTATTTCACATTTGAAATTGGAAAACAAGAAAATGTGCTTTACGTAATTTTTTTTCGATAATATCGAGCTTATGTTACAATGATATTTAAATATTTTACAATGGAAAAAACATTGCCCAGACACGAGTTTAAAATGACATTTATTATTATCATTCCTGATCATATTAAATATCAATCTACGGTATAGATAAAGTAGATACAAATGTAGGTGTGTCAACAATACACTGATGTATGTTTCTGCGTATCGGAGATAAATATGCTGACGTGGAAGTTCTTACATTTGGCTTTCGATACAAGGATACTAAATGGGCGAAAATGCATTCAATACTTTCGACATTCTGGAAATGTTGCACAAGGTGTCATGAATACTATGATTACTTATATACAAGATTCACCTATTATAAACGTGTAGTAATAGTACAAAACTATTATGACGTCAAGCTATTTTGGAATAAATCTTGGGGGATATTCTTGAATTTATCAATAACCATTTGGTATAGATGCCATCAACTATCTAGGACCGTTCTTAAGCTCCTCTTACATATATATATATAGACTATCTTATCTAGGGATATAATAATTCACAAATAGTTAATGGAAAAGGCAAAATCTAAATGTCACCTGTGTTTACAACTGTTAGTCGGCGACCAGATCCGACAGATGCCATTAAAACGTTTTGCCAGTAGATTTCAGAGACGAGTCAGTTCTGGCAAACAAAGAGTTATTCTGTAGGAGTTTGGAGTTTTTATTTTCTTTTCTTTTATGTATAAAGACTGTTCATAATATATAAAAGAGCAGCGTGCAGTCTATGTAAACTCACGTCTAGTTCGATGAACGCGATGGGGATTTCATCGATTAGGAAAATGATTTGTTTTAGTTTTTTAAACTCTTATGTATGCATCAACTATGTTTCCTCGTGTGGTGACAATAAATCAGCCTTCCGTATCATTTACTTACAGTTCAACACCTTCGTTTTTGCCTGCCTTAACAAACATATCCAGGCTTGCTATAGATACACATTAAGAAATTGAAATTGTTAAACAGAAAATTCCCATTTTCTTCCTGGAAAACATACATTACCTACACACCTTTCTGTGATTGGGTGAATTACAGAAATTACAAATGGAAATTGAGCTCTGTCTTTTCCGAGGCAAATAGCAAAACGCAAGAGTTCAAAAGATGGAGGTTGATGAAAATTATGGGGAAGTTTATGGTAGTCATAGTGTCTTCATTGAGAAATATTCTTTGATCGACATGAAGCTGGACGTATTTGATTCTCGTTAGTTTCCAGTTGGTTCCGTTGTGGGAATTTGAGAACATTTTCTTAATTTAGATTTAGATAAATTCGAGCCAAAATGAATTAAACTGAATCATACAGCTGTTTCATCCGTTTAGGGATCGTCATTGATGCTAAGGGCCTAAATATTGAAGCGTAGGAGATGAGTGAGGAAAACCCAAACTGATCGAAGGAAAGGTCAAAATCTTGACGGGGAGTTGCACGAGCCGATCAATTAAATAAATTTCGTAATTTATATATCTATCAGACAAAACAGTGTCTAATAAATGTGGATATTCAGGACAAAATTATAACAGGTTTGTTTTCATTTGATATAAGATTTACTGAAACTCCTTTCTGAATTCTAATTGTTACTCAACAAGACTCCAAATGATGATAATAATATAAACACTCGTTTCATAAATTCTCAAAAAATAAAAGCTGATTTAATATAATATATTACGGAACCGTATAATGGATGGTTTTCTTTATACATATATAACCATGGTGGTCAAGAAAATCGGCCTGTAAAGTTTATATATAGGGGAGATTTGGCAAGCATACATAATGCAGACTAAAGGTGCAGATCACAAACTGCAATATGTATCACTTATCCCCCCTGTATTTGTGAATAATTATGTTCCAGACAGGCCAAAGTCAGAATTATTTCGCCAAAAAAATGCATGCAACGTGAGGTTAAATTTCTGGAACTAATCAATGCATCAACAACATTCTCTGTGTTTAGTGACTTGAACATTGTAGGTTTACCATTTATTTATAGCTACATGTATCTTTCCTGTGAGGGATGTTGTCGTGAACATTTCATATTGTATTGTAACTTATAGTGCATATTTTTACCTGTGAATTTAAGATCATATCCTAGTATATCTAATTATAATTAAATTATAAATTTTATATGATATTTAAAGGCGATCCATCATAATACAATTGACTTTTATCACATATCAATGTACACTTTCATAACAACTTACAATCGAGACACTTAATAAATAACTAGGATTACTCTATAAAACCTGAAAAGTCTCACAAAGTGTTAACTAAAGCAGAAAGGTAAGCGTAGCTTTAAAAGAAATCCGGATATATCTTCTGTTAGAATCAGTTTATCATTTCGGTCACCCCTTATCTGGACCTTATGGAACATAATGCAGTGTCTACATATTGTCCTTAATCTATGTCAGATAATCAAAAGCAGCAAATTTCATTGGGGGATGATGACCATTCTAACATAAATAATGTGATATACTATTAACTTCAAATAATTCAAGACATTTGATTTGACTTTCTGGCTGGCTTAAATCCATTCGGTCAATAATGTTTTAAAAAGATGTCAGCTACAAATCTAAAATGAAAAAAAAAATCAAAGCACAAGTTTGCGTTCCTCGATCTTAATTACAAATCCACACTTCAAGATTTACACTACAGATAATGTGTCCGATAACTTGATTCTTGTCTACAGTATCCTGTATACAAACAAAAAACAAAACAAATCTAGGCTTGCTTGATTACGACAGAAACCGTATTTATACTTTATCCAATCTGTCCAAAGGTAAATACTGGATAACCATGCTTCTGTATTACAATAATTTAGATTGCTATGATTGATAAAAATACGGACTTCCTTCGTTTATATAAGATTCCTAAACTTCACAAAAATCCATATAAACAACGTTTCATTACTAACTCGTTCAACCAAACCTTTGCCAAAACTACTCGCTTCCAGTTTAAGCACTATCAAATCTAGTAGCAATCATGTTATAATACTTTTTACTCCGGAAGTAGAATTAAAAGTATGTGAATTTTAAAGAACTCCAAAGAGATATTGACAACTCTTCAACACCATCTTATAGAAAACCTCTCTTCTAATAGAACAATGTTTCGCATTCTGTATACGGGCTTACCCATACTAAGAACACTTTCAGTCTTTTGCTGTGAGAAGTCTTTTCCCAAAACCGACACGAAAATACCAAAATGTCAATACAATCAAAATCCAAACTCAAATTCAATAAAACTAAGGCAAAATATAAAGGAAAGACTTGCACAGAGACTTCTGATAAAGTACAAGGAGAATAAGTGCTGGTGTTCCGGAAGGGTAAGCGTATTTTGCTTCATCGACGACTCTCGTCATATAAAATTCGATCATTCCAAGGAAGTAATGTCACGTTCTCAAATGAGAACAAGATATACCACAACGGAAACAGCAGGCAAACTAACAAGCATCGAAAACGTCCAGCTTCATACAGCACAATGAAATGTAATATTTCTCAATAAGATTACTATAACGACCGTAAAACATCCCCAAATCATTTATAAACGTTCATCATTTAAAATCCTGTATTACGAGTTGATTCATCAGTTGACTTATTGCATGAAAATCGTGATGATTGTACCCTTGAATATAGAATCAACCACGACAGGAAACAGTAAAAGATCGAGAAAGGAGGCTGGTGTTGAAGAATCTCTGGTGTCCTAAAAAATTCTGAAGTTTGATATTTTCAAATTCCGTCACCGAAATGATTTATGATATTCTTGTGGTACCTGACTGCAAAGTGAGTTCAGATGGGTATGCTTTGATAATCACTCTACATCTGTTGTTGCTTTGCTTCCTAAATGTTTCATTCGTTAATGTGGGTTGAAGTTGAAAGTTATAATCAGTATTCATGAATTTGAGTGTCTTATGTAGGCCATGGCCTGGGGGAAAATTGTGATTATCCACGAACACCTGAACAAGCTACATATGTAAGTGGAAACATGTAAAACTAAGAATGGTGCTGAAAATCATTTTTGCACGTGTTACAAATCAATTAATAAGTATAGCTATAGATAAATTTGTTTGGGGAGAAAATGACATTTGGCATATTTAATTGAAATACTTCATGAATACTCTTCATTGTGGTTACATACTCAAAAGAAATGAAAGGAGGAAGGACATGGCTAGAGTTAAAGCCGCAATGGCGAGACAGAGAAAATGTCATCGACGAGAAATAGACAAACTATGATGTAGTTTACTCCATGTATAACGTGACTTGGCATATGGTATTAACCTTCCTACGCAACTTCTGCACAATTGTTTTTGAGATGTTGATCTATTCAAAACATGGAAAGCTTTCAAACAAGCTAAGGTGTAATGATTTCGATTTTCTTATCATGAATTTTCCATTTCCTGATAGCAGTTACCCTGCATCCATTACCTATGGTGTTTACATGGTGCAATCGATTCTATATTTAAACAATGTTCCTTATATAATGACGAGGAAATTTTACGGCGGTCACAATGATCTGCTTGATTAAGAGGTGTATATTATTTGTATGTTATGAACCTAGGTGTGCTTGCTTGTCTTTGGAATGCTTGATGGTTCCATTTTTGTTTTCTTTGATCACACTTGCGAACGTGATATCCTGGATTTACCGAGAATTACATGGTCCGTGTCGTCTATCAAACAAAGAACACTTACCTTTTCGGAACACATAGTCTTATTTCCGTACTTTTTCAGGAGTCAAAAAGTAAGTCTTTCTTTTGTTTTTATGCTTGCATAGTTTCATTGAATTCATATTTCAATTAAGATTTTTTAACATGTCAGTATCTTCTCTGTTGCTTCCACATACCTCTTCCTCCGTTAATTACCAAATGCCATGTGTATTTTTACTACATGTGGAATGAACACTTTATCTAACACCAGAACAAGGACAAAAATACCACTTAATTTCCTATACGACGACCAGACGACAGACGTCCATGAACCAGGGTGTCTACTGGGCGTATATAAAATCATACTTTTAAAAGTTTTACTGTTACATATGTAACTTTGAAAAAGGACTGAGCCGCTTGTAAAACGATTTTGCCACCCTGTCCACCAACATTGTTATTTCAATGTTAAAGTTGTTTCAAGAAATATTCATCAATGTGACAGCTTTAATTTAGACAACTTGAGATGAAGTATTATTAAGGTTTCAAATATTAAATGAGGTTTGTACTCTTACAGGAAATCTCACCAGAATCAAACGTCTCACCACACTGCATTCCTCCTGTCTAAGTGGTGATTTCGGAGTGATGGACGATGTTTGTACCACGTCTAGGTTCCTGATGTTACGATAATGAGGCTGAGGTTAGTAAATGAGGCAGTTCCAGGAAGTTTGATAGCCACAAACCGAGACTGATGACTCGACCTTGTCATCAAGAAAGATACCTAGTTATATCGCATTACAAAACAAGATGATTTGTACTTTTCTGTTAACATCTTTAGATTTCACTATCCCGAAATCTCGTTTATTGTCAATATATTATACAGGATAAAAAGATGTGCACATGTTGTGTAATATTTGAGTATTGCTTTCATGTATGATACATGTTTAAATAAGCTTAAGAAAAATATTCCCGTTACAGAGGCGTTTCGTTTGCATCATCAGATGTTCATTAGTCATGATTTTATTTATTTGTTCAGAACATATCAGCGGTTTGTATCGTTCCTGATATTTGTTACAGGAATGCTATTAAAATGCAGCTATTTCACAAACAACTTAATGTAATCTTCTTAGCGTTAGTAGCATCTTGAGTACCTCTAGAATGGCTGCTATAAAGACTGACAACTCTGAAGTGTTTGGCAAAATTGTCAAATAAATGTAAATGTAACATTTGGGTGGAACATGATATGTCTAACCATGCTCTAAAAGGGAGTTTTACATCACAATGGAAGAAAGAAACTGTATATCTACAAAGTTAAAAACGTAATCGTGATAATTGTCTAATTGATCAGTTCTAGTAGTTAAAACTAACTCGATTTATAAAAAAAAAACACTTTGCTTTCGTGAGGTTTTAACGGTCAGCACATGTTTTTCGAGTTGCGAACAGAGACAGAACGCATATTAAGAGAACAGCCAAACCGTTTTGTTAATTAATGGTGTTCCATCGGAACATCATTATTTGCTACAATTAAAGTTTGACAGGAACATGTCATGTATGGCCGAAAATTAACGTGTGCGTATAGAGTGCATGTTAGAGGTTGGATTGTCTTTGAATATTGTGACAAAACGATTAATGTTTTAAGGAGAGATATTCCAGGATTTAAATGGATTAGTTCCGCAGTCGCCCCAAACAGCTTGAGAGCGGAAAACATCCGCCCGGCAGTAACATCCCGCTATGCGGCCACATTTTATTCAATGCCATATATTTGCGCACTTGGCATGGTGCAGGAGACATCTGCGATTCGCCAACAGGGACAGGTCTGAGGTTCTATTTACAGATGAGTCAGGATTTCACCTTGACGTTGACGGTCGTGTTCGGATTTACCGTCGGTCAAGAGAAAAACGTTTGTGTAACCCAGCGGCGTAGTTCGGCGGAGGGAGAATCATGATATGTAAATTCATTACAATGCATGGAACAATCGCTTTGGTTAGAGTGGAATTCAACTTGACCGATTGGCGCTGCCGTGATAAAACTGTACGTAATCACCTTTCAATTTATTCGTGGTCACTCCGCACCTCATACCGCACGTGCTGTTGCGCCATATCAACAGCAGTAGAGTGTCATCGAGTTACCCTGACCAACTGAGCTACAAGTTTGTTTCCAGCCGAGCATATGTGTGATAACAGGGACGCTTACTTCATATGGTGTTGTTCATATGGAAAAACAACTCCCAAGCATTTCTGCGTAAATGGACCACTTCCATTCATCGTGGCTTTGTCTCATACATCAAGGCAATTTGTGGACATATATAGTATAAAACATGTGAAACTTGATCTGCACACCCATTCCTCTCTGTAGTTATAAATCTTAATCCAGATTAACAAACAAAAAATTATACTGATTTTGTACAAAATTTAGCAATATTTGACGTATTAGTTTATCACTTTGACAGTCGAAATGCACAGCAGAATGTATATAAATAGAGTGGAGATAATTACAGATACATTAGTTGGAGTAGCCCTTGCTGAGGGTATCGAGGGAAACCGTCTAATACCCTATAGTTACCAACGTCTCGATATATCTCCTCAGTGTTGTTATGAGGAAATATGCACATGCGTCATCATTTAATATAACCTTTTTTTACATCGACATACACCCGAGTCATGTTACAATCTGTTTGGAATAAAAATCGTTGTATATCCCAAATGAAGATCAAATAACATTTTTATGGTCGGCATTTCGTTTTGTGTAACCCTCAGCCGCGACGTTCTAGGTAGATCTATGGAATTAGAGTTTTTGCATTATGATAGCGTTGACGCGTTGCTATTTACGTGTTTTTTGATGAAGTCAAACAATACTAATTTGATGATACCAAATATCAAATTCAACTCCCCGTTCGTCATTGTGATGTACAAAGTATTGGAGACGATTAAAACGGCTGTGTCAAAAAGATGACACAGATTTCGTTAATATATCATTAGACTGTCTGTTTACGCGTACAACAGCAGGCATTAAGTTTATTTCCATGTCTGTTTCTAGCGTTAATTAGGGGACCATCCCAAATATTCGATACTCCAACATTGGGCATTATAGACATTTGTACCACTCAACTGAAGTAATAAAAAATGCAACATTATGAAACTGCACGACGTCCACATCCACTGAACGTTGCGGAACTCAAAATGGGGGTCACGTCTCGCTGTGTACATGTCATTACATTTGACACACAGAAAACATCCAGCTTGATAATCTTGATGAATCGTCAGATATCGACGCACAAATCGGTTTCTAGTATAGAAACCATCAGAGTACGAATCATTAGCCCTGACTGTTTGGCTTCATACAAACGTTAATGCAATATAAATGACGTTTAATCATCACGTGCACAAGACATGCGAATTAAAGTGCAACGATGAACTAACGTTGACCGGTCAATGTTCTATTCAACTTAAATCACGTTGTTAATGCATAGGTTTATATAAACGTCAATAGGAGGTGAAAAAACACGATTTAATACCATAATGAAAGCTTATGTGGATTTTTTTTTCATGAGCCAATACGGTTTTTTCTGCTCGTGATAGTTTGCAACTTAGCCAACAATAAATCATACATACATTGTTACAATAACATATACCATAACGGACTGCTCACTTAGAGCAAAACAGACATATTGTAAAGATATCAGAAAATAGACAGATAGTCTTAATATACCGTTACAACTCTCATGTCTGACCTTTTTAAACCTATTTATATAATTATGAAATATATATATATAAACGGCAATATTTCACTGGACATACGGATAATATAGACAGCTCGCTTATAATCATAACGTTATGTAAATATACAATATAGAAATTAAACAACACGCGACCTCAGTGTCGAGTATCGCCATGATAAGTAGACGATTTCAGAGTTCTAGACATCTCGCTTACATGTTAACAGTCGAACACGATGAGAGAGAGCCTCTAACACATAGCGGTGTAGTCAGGGAATATGTCTATACTGTACAACAGATGGTTAACTAGTTAAATCCTGTATGTATACATGACATGTCTATAGTGTACAACAGATGGTTAACGTTAAACTAGTTAAATCCTGTATGTATACATGACATGTCTATAGTGTACAACAGATGGTTAACGTTAAACTAGTTAAATCCTGTATGTATACATGACATGTCTATAGTGTACAACAGATGGTTAACGTTAAACTAGTTAAATCCTGTATGTATACATGACATGTCTATAGTGTACAACAGATGGTTAACGTTAAACTAGTTAAATCCTGTATGTATACATGACATGTCTATAGTGTACAACAGATGGTTAACGTTAAACTAGTTAAATCCTGTATGTATACATGACATGTCTATAGTGTACAACAGATGGTTAACGTTAAACTAGTTAAATCCTGTATGTATACATGACATGTCTATAGTGTACAACAGATGGTTAACGTTAAACTAGTTAAATCCTGTATGTATACATGACATGTCTATAGTGTACAACAGATGGTTAACGTTAAACTAGTTTAATCATGTATGTATACATGACATGTCTATACTGTACAACAGATGGCTAACGTTAAACTAGTTAAATCCTGTATGTATACATGGCATGTCTATAGTGTACAACAGATGGCTAACTAGTTAAATCCTGTATGTATACATGGCATGTCTATAGTGTACAACAGATGGCTAACGTTAAACTACTTAAATCCTGTATGTATACATGACATGTCTATAGTGTACAACAGATGGCTAACTAGTTAAATCCTGTATGTATACATGGCATGTCTATAGTGTACAACAGATGGCTAACGTTAAACTAGTTAAATCCTGTATGTATACATGGCATGTCTATAGTGTACAACAGATGGCTAACTAGTTAAATCCTGTATGTATACATGACATGTCTATAGTGTACAACAGATGGTTAACGTTAAACTAGTTAAATCCTGTATGTATACATGACATGTCTATAGTGTACAACAGATGGCTAACTAGTTAAATCCTGTATGTATACATGGCATGTCTATAGTGTACAACAGATGGCTAACGTTTAACTAGTTAAATCCTGTATGTATACATGACATGTCTATAGTGTACAACAGATGGCTAACGTTAAACTAGTTAAATCCTGTATGTATACATGACATGTCTATAGTGTACAACAGATGGCTAACGTTAAACTAGTTAAATCCTGTATGTATACATGACATGTCTATAGTGTACAACAGATGGCTAACTAGTTAAATCCTGTATGTATACATGACAGGTCTATAGTGTACAACAGATGGGTAATGTTAAACTAGTTAAATCCTGTATGTATACATGACATGTCTATAGTGTACAACAGATGGCTAACGTTAAACTAGTTAAATCCTGTATGTATACATGGCATGTCTATAGTGTACAACAGATGGCTAACGTTTAACTAGTTAAATCCTGTATGTATACATGACATGTCTATAGTGTACAACAGATAGTTAACGTTAACCTAGTTAAATCCTGTATGTATACATGACATGTCTATAGTGTACAACAGATGGCTAACGTAGTTAAACTAGTTGACAAATCCTGTATGTATACATGACATAGTGTCTATAGTGTACAACAGATGGCTAACGTTAAACTAGTTAAATCCTGTATGTATACATGACATGTCTATAGTGTACAACAGATGGCTAACTAGTTCAATCCTGTATGTATACATGACAGGTCTATAGTGTACAACAGATGGGTAATGTTAAACTAGTTAAATCCTGTATGTATACATGACATGTCTATAGTGTACAACAGATGGCTAACTAGTTCAATCCTGTATGTATACATGACAGGTCTATAGTGTACAACAGATGGGTAATGTTAAACTAGTTAAATCCTGTATGTATACATGACATTGCTGTAGTGTACAACAGATGGCTAACGTTAAACTAGTTAAATCCTGTATGTATACATGGCATGTCTATAGTGTACAACAGACGGCTAACGTTTAACTAGTTAAATCCTGTATGTATACATGACATGTCTATAGTGTACAACAGATGGCTAACGTTAAACTAGTTAAATCCTGTATGTATACATGACATGTCTATAGTGTACAACAGATGGCTAACTAGTTAAATCCTGTATGTATACATGACAGGTCTATAGTGTACAACAGATGGGTAACGTTAAACTAGTTAAATCCTGTATGTATACATGACATTGCTGTAGTGTACATCAGATGCCTAACGTTTAACTAGTTAAATCCTGTATGTGTACATGGCATGTCTATAGTGTACAACAGATGGCTAGCTAGTTAAATCCTGTATGTATACATGACATTGCTGTAGTGTACAACAGATGGTTAACGTTAAACTAGTTAAATCCTGTATGTATACATGACATGTCTATAGTGTACAACAGATGGCTAACGTTTAACTAGTTAAATCCTGTATGTATACATGACATGTCTATAGTGTACAACAGATGGCTAACGTTAAACTAGTTAAATCCTGTATGTATACATGACATGTCTATAGTGTACAACAGATGGCTAACTAGTTAAATCCTGTATGTATACATGACAGGTCTATAGTGTACAACAGATGGGTAATGTTAAACTAGTTAAATCCTGTATGTATACATGACATTGCTGTAGTGTACATCAGATGGCTAACGTTTAACTAGTTAAATCCTGTATGTGTACATGGCATGTCTATAGTGTACAACAGATGGCTAGCTAGTTAAATCCTGTATGTATACATGACATTGCTGTAGTGTACAACAGATGGCTAACTTTTAACTAGTTAAATCTGTTAGAATTTGACGATGTTTTGTAATCCCGTCATAACTACATTTCAACACTTTTACGTGATATGATGATATTGCTTGATACCTGTGTACAGAGGTATTAGTGAAGAAGTCTGGGATGCATGAGTTTGTGTGACTCTACTCATGTCTTCGTAATCATTCAGAAAAATAAATTACGTAAGTAGAAATCAAACCTATATTTCCGCCGTTATAAATCGTTAATATTCGACCACCGTTGTTTTCAGTAACATATAACGATAATTTTAAGTCTTAATGATAGTTTGTGATCCTTTTCATAACGGTAACTATACCCCTGACGTTTGCCAATATTATTGTGTAATTCTACTATTTTGAGTGTCTAGAGTTCCTTTTAACTATATTTGCTTATCACAGAACAATTTCTTTGTCTCGCATGTAGAGCATAAGAATTATTCCTAATGTCCTAAAGTCGGAAGGCGCCTTAGTTTTTGGTTCTGGTCTCCATGTCCTCTTGACACTATTTGTTGTGTAGTCCACTGTTGAATGTCCACCAAACTGAGAGAGGTTATACAGATTTCTGCTCTCATGCCGTAACATATCAACATCATTAAATGGATATTTCTCAGCTTGTCGCTCTGTGGTTCTTTAACGAGATGCAGTGATTACCCCGTTTGTGTGTCATGCTAACATGTCTGTGTTATGACATTTCGGTGTAATGACACGAAACGTTTGTCAGTCTTCTCATCAACCATGAACACTGTCTAAATATAGCTATTGTTGATGGTGGAAAACCGCTCACAAACGAAGAATCACCATGAGATTACCCCTCAAAGAAATTACATCTCCGAAGAATCTAATAATCTCACGTACACCTAGAAATACACCAAAAACTTAATCGTTTCGGCATTCCAGTGACGAGTATGCATATGACGCTGGAATTATGAAACATGATCAGTCAGATGTGATTTTTATTTTAAGAACGTCTACATATAATAAAGCACGTCTACATTACATATTAAGATATCGCAACATTTCTCTGTTGTAAACTGCTGTGGCGTTTGTATTTGTTATAGGGATAAATGGAAAAGTAACAACATTTTGCCTACGTGACTGAATGGTAATGAAAACGTTTTCCAACCTTTGTCCGATTTCCATTCTAATCTATTCTCAACAGAAATACCGCCTTTGTTTTCTTGTTATGAGAGATTTCCTACCTAAATAAAAAGATGAATGGCGGTACACACATTTGGTTGTAAACTATACTAGAGCGTGGAATAATGCTTCCAAATCATAGAAAAAATAAACAGAGGACGAAATCATAAAAATGATCAAGATTTTGATTGACAACATCTTCGTTGAATTTTGTGTCAGGAATTTTCAAATAGACTATTGGTGTACCTATGAGAGTTAGCTATAGTCTATTTCTGTGTGTGATATGAAACCTGACGTGATTGATTCTGGTGTATAACGTGTTCGAAATTGGCAACGTGATATTACTTACTGGAATTGACTGATATATACATGGCGGGTGTCGTCTATGAAGCAGAAGATGCTTATTCTTCTGGAACACCAGACTTTATTCTATTAGCACCTTTTCAAGAGTCCTGGTGTAAACATTTCGTTTGTTCATATGTTTCCCTAGTTTTATTGAATTTGGGTTTCGGCTATGATTGCGTTCACATGTTGGTATTTTCAGGTTTTTGAAAAATGCAGAGGCTGTCTGAATTGCCAAACAAGGCAACGTTATTCCACAAATTTCAGAGAGATTTTACAGCTAGACTATGTAGAAAGATCGAGTGAGGAGTATAGTTATTGTGCTAACACAATATTCTTTTCATGTTTAAATGCACATCAGCTTCATCTTAGAGATCTATTTCGATTGCAATAAAATTATTAATAATTATAGAACTAATATATCCGTATTCCAGATAGGTTATAAACTAAAACATACCAGTTTTCAATTACAGCCATCATACTTTTACCAATAGATTCCAGACAGCGATTGACAATGAAACGTATGCATTTTTGTCACTAAATACGTTTTAGAATTATTAGACAATTATCGTTCAGATAGATGGATAAATACAAGTACCTACAGATTAATCAATAGATGACAAACCAGCACAAAGAATGGTGTCGACGTAATAAAACCGTAAATAGTGCTTAATAATGCGGGATAGTAAGGCTAAAACAAACACTTCTACTCAAGTATTTCTAGCGTTGAGCAGCTTTGACTACAGCCGTTAACAGGACATTTTGATTATTGAAAATTCAGTTTAAATATTTTCTTTATGTTGTAAACCGTCCTGACAACAACCAAAGTCATTGAAGGATGGCCCCCGGCTTGAGGTCTCTGGCAGTACACTTCAGTGTGACAGCACTACAAAAGCCACACTATCACAATGAGGCTTACAGAAACATCGTAGCCTATCAGAAAGCAAACATTTGGAATATTCTGTAACATGACCAATGGTATTTAGCTAACAAGATTGGAAAGTAAATATATAAATAAGTAAGTAAAATTTATTTCGAACTACACGTACCGTTTTAATCGGATATAACGGATACCATTACCTTAATTAAACAAATGCAAATACGTTTGCAATTTCAATGTGTGAAGATTTACTCAAAGCTTGTCATGATTACAGATATAGTTACAACCTGTACTTGGAGGAAAAGCGAGTAAAATAGATATACACTAATGTGTTACGTTTGCAATATAGCTTTATAACTGATCGCTGTTCAGACTAGAGCGTTTTGTATTCTTGTTCAATAAAGAGAAGAAATATTCATAAAACTGACGAATTGCATCGCTTTGGCGATTTACGTGTCTTCTAGTATGTGATTGATGTTCATATCTGGTCTAATATTTGACTGCAGCAGACGTTTAAATTCATATCGTAAAATTTCATTTTATTTTAGAGGTCAATTATTCACTATTTATCATATATTATTCGCATCAGTCAACTCCGTTTTTGCGCTGATAGCATTTTAGGATCAACTGAAAGATGATGCATAAGAAAATTCACCTTATATGTTAGCGGTGAAAAATATCAATATCTACAACGAACCGCCATGATTGACGTCACGTGTACGGAATTTTCCTGGTAGACATGTCTACTTTTAACGTCAAAGCACGGATATGTGATAAAAAAATACAGTGTCTGGTATTATAAAACGTTTATGTTCTTAGGTTTGATGTTTTTATTTCCATCAATTTTGAATTTCCTTACTCGCCACCAGTCTCATCATTTAAGGTCCTAGCATTACTGACGAATCTTGAAAGGGCAAAACAGCTGTACGATGCAGTTCAATTCTTACATTATAATTTTAATTTTACATTAAAAAGGCTTTTTTCGTTTATGTGTGTTTTGTACACTATTTGCGATTTCAGAATGAGATATTTGCCTTAACCTTCATGCCATGTTTAAACTCATCTTGGTGTCGACACTGTTTAGAGTATGCACATGTCAGTTCATCTTAGACTATCAGATATATGAAGATAACAAAATCAATTGATTGATGGAAGCGGTACACCTTCCTATCTAGATTATAATATTTCGTTCTATAGATTTTGACTTTTCATAGTTGCGTTTTAGGTAGTGTTGCAAGTTCCGATGAATCATATTATTCTGAATCCATTCAACAAATAAATCAGGTGTTATGTCAACGGCAATACACTTCTCGATCGAAACGAAGTATCTCATTTAGGTTATGATTGTTATTCCAACATCAGCAGCGTTTAGTTTAGATTCAGTATATTGGTGTCGGAGATATGTTGTTTTAGGTGATTTGAAATTATCGTTGTCGCTCCGGTGTTTTATAATCACACAGATTATAAACCGCTAACTGATCATTGACCCCACCTTCTTTATCTTGTTGTCAGAAATCTAAAACATCGTCATCCTGAAGATTTAAAAGCAGTTGGTGTAGACGTTCTCCGCTACAGTGAGAAACCTACTTCCATTTTTTCCGATTGGAAGATCGTTCAAAGGGCAGTAACGCCTTTGCACTGACTCGATGTGGTATCGCGATAACGACTTTGTGTATTGTGCATAAGTGTTTAGCACTACTCCTAGCTCTCAAAATTTAGTCCTTTATCATTGACGAGTCCTACAAGGAACAGCTATACGATACAGTTTATCCCATTAATTGGCTGTGCTTTACATAATTATATTTGTATAGCTAGCTACTTGCGTTTCTCTTTCAAAATCATAGACTATGTTCATTTCCTTACAAAAGTTGTTGATTGAAGTATTCGTTAGCAACATTGGTAAGTATATATTTTCTAACCTTTTTGATTTGTTGTAACTAAAATGACATTTCCTTCCTTGAAACCATGTCTAGCGAGACAACAAGGTTGAGAAAACATTAAAATATACAGATATTTATGTCTTCACTGTGTGATACTGTAGAGCCAAATAAAGAAGTAAAGCGGGTCGTACAGCTTACAGCACACCGCGGGGACTAAAAGTCCAACAGCAGTGTATATCACCTGCAATATTGCAATTTGTATATGTTCTTTTTTAAATAAGCGGAAATGCAAGTCAATCGATTATACTCTCAAGAATGACCTTGTACAAATTTCTAAATTAGCTGGTTACCTAGTGGTAATATAGACCAGAACAAATAGAGATATGATTATTAACGTGATACGAGTGTCTGCCTGTGATCCAAGATATGAAAACCGAGAAGACTTGATACAATGATAGTTGTTTATTTACAACGAGAACAAGAACGTGTTTAAAAGCAAAATAAATACATACAATGCAATAACTAGTCCAAACATAAAAAATTAAAGGATTAAATAAATGTACTGTCTTTACTTAACGCTATTAATTTCCTTGTTGAAGACCAGTCGCCGTAATCGTGGAATGTAAATACAGTGTTCTAATACCATGTAGTCGATAAAACACGACTGAGTAAAAACCTGGGCAACACGCGGTTCCATACTGAAGTAGATAACATCGTATCACGGGAGTCAACGGTGACATAACATCTACCTGAAAGTACTAGGTAAACCTCAACCTCAAAGGTCACAGTTCACAAGTTAATGATTCGTTCCCTATTAACACTGACCTCAGTCTGTGCCTCTTCATCAATTAGTTATTGATAGATTTGACAAATTATCACTTAATAGTACTGTAAATTACACGGTTTAAGTTATAACTAAACCAAACTAGTGTGCGGCTCGAATTAATAAACACGATTTAGCGCAGTCTTTGATAATTGGCATTTCAAGGCTTCCATACTTTATCTGGCCTGCGCAATTACACACTATAGGAAATACTATAACAGTATCTCTTTGCCTCGTGGAATTTTAATATAGAATCAATAATTAACAAGTTATTCGTTTCTTAGTTTCTAAATACGCTACTAATGAAAAGTTAATACGAAATAATAATGATATAACATCAAAATTAAAACATAAATATATTATACAATAAACGATCGTCATGAAAATATGAAGCACACCGACACTTCAATTTCTCGATGTGATATTTTGATGGGAGAGGATATGATAATACAACAAAAAGATAAAGAAACATTTATTACCACATCCTGTCGTATACGCCTGATTCACATGTTTCAGGGTCACGATATTTACAAACCATGTACACGAATATTGATCTCGTGTAAGGTCATATTTGTGACGTATATCCGCCAAGCGGTACTCGCTAAGGTTACTTACCTGGTAAATACAGAATTAGATAAAATTCACTAACCATATACACATGCTTACATGGCAATGATAAAACTGATTTCAATTTCCCAACAGTTTCCTTTTCTAGGGAGTTGTAAAGTTTCTGCTTCCCATAAAAATTGGTTCCCAATATCGCGATTTCTGCGATTGCTGTCGACGGCTCATGGGAAAAAATAATACTAACGCTCATTAGCGTTCGTCTTACATGTTGAGTGTCGTCAACGAAGCTAAAAACGCTTATTCTTATGGAACATCCAGATTTATTTTCGTTGGTCTCCTTATAAAATATTCGTTCATTCCACTTTTTTCTAGTTTGACAATGTATTAATTCTATATTATCCGTGTTCCTATAATCGTTATTTTATTATATGCAAATTTAGTTTTGCGAAACAAATAATGTAAACGTTGCTGATTTTGGAATGATATAGCGACTGACGAAGCAAACCATATGTTTTGGTATACGATAGGCAGCAATACCATTAGAACCGACTATTTGATGTTAAATGTAAACTGTTTATAGGCATGCTTGTAATGACCAGGTATTACAATAGAACTCTGATAAAACACACGATCTAATGTTTATCAAACCTTAAAACTGTCGGACTGTCATATTCCATGTCTGTGGATATCAAGTGATGTTCACTTACTGGAACGAGTACAAATCTACATGTATAATCACGAATCCTTAGTATGGATTTGTCAGCGAACGCAACAAAACGACCTCTGTTAGATGGCTTTACGTGTCAACGGTCAACAAAACAGACAAAATAAACACCACTCCTTCAAAAGATAAGTCTTAATCCTGTTTGCTGCCATATAAAACCCTTCCACGGCGTCATATAAGACTTCTTCAAGGAAAAATATAATTTGGAGAAGTCTGATATTGACCTTTAGATAAGTCTGACATCCATAAAACTTGGCGAAGTATGCAGAAAGCGTGTTTGTATGGTACACGGGTTCTATATGGAGATGAACCTGTAACGACCTTTAAAGATACAATTTTGACGCATCACTACAGACCTGTGGTACAATTGGACGTTATATGATAAGAAAAGTTTCAACACTTAATTCCTTAACACACACTATTGCATACTTATTTTTCAATTTAGGACCTTTTCGAAGGTATCAGTGCAGAAGTAATGGCTTAAATTGTCGCTATTCATATAACTGAAGGGATTGAAGTCAATTTGGTTCATCAGATACATTCACATTGCATGAGGTTCTTAGCCGGCTTCATGTTGAATACCGGTGGGAAAGTTAGAAATAGACTTTTGATACATAAATTTTCCTTATCTAATCCATTTAATTTTGTACTCAATATATTCATGTTTTACTATAGAGGATGTTGCAGTACAAAACTAATGGCGTTCCCGAGGAGTTCTCGCTTACTAGTTTGGAGATCGTCGAGTAGTGACAATAAAAATATATACAAGTACTACACAACAATGAGGATGTAGATTTCTATCATTTTTTATCATTTTTCGCCATAGCAATTGCATTTCAAACTTACATTAATCTGCATTTTATTAGAAAAATCCTCAACAATAATGACCAAGATGTTAAGCACTAACTGAGTTGATCTATTAGTGTTATCGTGATGCTATCGAGAGTGATAACTTGTGATTTCATTCAGTCGATTTTAGGATAGAATCCACATTTACAATACTTTAAGGAAACTTTGTTTCGGTGGCGAAACTGGTGTTGATCGGCAACTGTACGCGACTATATAGGTTTCACATAACGTTGATGATTGTGACTGAGTTACACTGTACTCACACAAATCTCTTGTAAACACTGCAGTAAAATATGAGACTATTACTAGAAAATTACCGTTGTTTCTCGGTCATGTCACAGTTTCTACATTTGATACATCCTTTCTTGGTCTATGATAATGAACAGTGGCAAGAATATTATTACCAAGAATGCATCATATAGCATTCACATAGAAGGGCGACAACTCTGAAAGACTTAAATATCGAATGAAACTACATCTCCCTCCAAAGTTTAATTAATCTATAGCCGAATTGATATTGTCAGTTGTTTTCTTTTAAATAAACAGGTTATATTACAACAATAAAGTTCTTTGTTGAACCCGTCTACACGGCTGTTACTAGGTCGTATTAGAGCTAGTTGATAGGTCACTGTCTCAAGGTACAGTGTATATAAAAATCGCGTCAAAGGTAGATGGCCCGTCCAATCCTTTATTGAATTGTACTGGAAATCACCAGGATCCTCAAACAACACGTCCATCCTTCTCATATAGATAGGAACAAGGTGTTTTGACTTGTAAGTTGTAAGAATAATAACACTTTTAACAGATCTAGCGTCAACAAAGTCTCCAGAGTGTTATTGTTCAAAAGGTATTGCTTTACGATCATATTTTGTCTTTTCCTTAGTCTGTTTGTCCTATAGAGCATGGTTTATCTCCCCCTCCCTGCTGTCAAATCCAAGGGGGTTGAGGTTTATAGTCATATTTTGCCTGTTGGAAAAAGTTTCTAACTGTTTGCGTGTCACTGCTATCCATCGCTAATTTGATTAAGCTTGCAATATATTATATTATTGCAATATATTATAATATATTATATAATATATATATTGCAAATGTATCTAACACTGAAGTTATCGTCATTGTGTTCCAAACAGTTGGCCTTTTTCAAACTGTTGGAAAAAGTTTCTAACTGTTTGCGTGTCACGTTTAGACAATCCAACTCTTTATGAATAACGCGGTCATAACGTTGTGTGATTTCATTGTTTCATGTCCGTTAACAGGATAACATATATAGAGAAATAACAACCATAATGTGCTAACACTAACAGGATAACAACATTGTGTTCTAGACAACCATAACAGTTGGCCTTTTAACAACTTTGAGAAATAGACAACCATATCGAGGTGTTGGACCACTAACAGGATAACATCTTAGAGAAATAGACAACCATATCGAGGTGCTGGACCACTAACAGGATAACAACTTAGAGAAATAGACAACCATATCGAGGTACCGGACTACTAACAGGATAACAACTTAGAGAAATAAACAACCATATCGAGGTGTTGGACCACTAACAGGATAACATCTTAGAGAAATAGACAATCATATCGAGGTGCCGGACTACTAACAGGATAACAACTTAGAGAAATAGACAACCATATCGAGGTGCCGGACTACTAACAGGATAACAACTTAGAGAAATAGACAACCATATCGAGGTGCTGGACCACTAACAGGATAACAACTTAGAGAAATAGACAACCATATCGAGGTACCGGACTACTAACAGGATAACAACTTAGAGAAATAGACAACCATATCGAGGTGTTGGACCACTAACAGGATAACATCTTAGAGAAATAGACAACCATATCGAGGTGCCGGACCACTAACAGGATAACAACTTAGAGAAATAGACAACCATATCGAGGTGTTGGACCACTAACAGGATAACATCTTAGAGAAATAGACAACCATATCGAGGTGCCGGACTTCGGCTACTATCAGGATAACAACTTTGGCCATGCCAGTTTTACGGAGCCACAGGAAATCACATTTTGTGTTACCGATAACAGTGTTAATTACCTACCTCTGCATTCACTGCAAAACACGACTGTCCTGCAGACAGAGTGATAGAATTGTACCTGTTGGCGTTATTGCGTGATCTCAATTGGCGACTAGCCTTGGATACTGTCATCATCCTTATGTCCCCATTGGATCTGCCATACTTTTGGTCTTTTGTTAAACGTATACTGGAAAATAACCTTTGTCTTTACATTAATAAATCTCCAACCTTCTGGCAATCCTCTTGCGGAACATTCTCGCACCTTGATTTAACTTTTTGTCTCCAATCGTTGTTTTTCGATTTAGAATGGACGGTGCATGACGATCCCCGTGGAAGCGACCACTTTCCAATTTTTCTAAGGAATTGTGGATCCACAGAGAGTGATCATGTACCCATTTGGAAATTATTTGAAGCAAATTGGAGTAAATTTGAACATTTCGGTACCAAAATTCACAACACCATTGATTTCCTGAATTTAGAAGACCCAATAGAATCCTTTACTACCGAACTTCTTCAGATAGCTGAAGAATGTATAGCAAAGTCCAAAGGAAACACAACAAAAACAACTTGGATTAATGAAGATTGTGATAAAGTCATTAGAAATAGGAAAACCGCTTCGAGGCAATTCAAAAAGAACCACACAAGCGGTAGCTTAAACATCAATAAAATTATTCGGGCAAAAGCCCGTCGTGCTATACGCTTACACAAAATTGTCTTGGAGATCTTATGTGTCCAAATTAAATTCCAATACATCCACCAAAAAGATATGGGATATGATTAAACGAATCAGCATTCAACACAATGGGATATATGAAAACAAATTAAAAATTAGCCACATCGTGATTTGATGTTGCAAAAAATAACTTTAAGACCATGTGAGAAAAAACTAAATTGAAATTCTCTCCCGAAAACAATGCAACTCACAATCAACTTTTCTTAAAGTTAGAATTTCGATAATCGTTGAAAACTTCACATGACTCTGCCACAGAACCTGATGGTATTCACTATCAGAGTCATCATTAGAAAAAATATCACCTCTACAAAGCGATTTTAGATCTAAGCAAGAGATCAACGATAATATGTTTATACTAGAAACCTCTTGTTTCAAATTTTCTAGTATTTCAAGCCCGGAATGGAACGACCCTTTCCGATGTTCATCAGCAGGAAATGTGTGTACCACAAGGCAGCATTCTCTCGGTTACACATTTTGGACTTAAAAATTAACAGTATTGTCAAAACATTATCCCCTTCATTGGAGGGCGCTGTTTATTTCGAAGACTTCATTATATATTATCGATCTAAGCATATGAATACCATCGAAAGACAACTACAGCAATGTTTGAATCGACTACTTTGGGCAGATGAAAATGGATTTTAATTTTTCACAATCAAAAACAGTTTGTACGACGATCCAAATATATCTCCTTGCAGTGTACCTATTCCGGTTCATAGGTGTGTTATTCGACAGCAAATTGTCGTTCCTTCCATATATAAAATATCTCGAAGCCAAATGCCTTGAAGCACTGAATATTCTCAAGGTGATGTTCCACACTGGTTGGGGAGCTGATAGATAAGTTTTTTTCTAAGACATTATATTTATTAGCTCAAAATAAGACAGACTACGGTTCCATTGTGTATGGATCTGTTAGACCATCATATCTCAAATTATTAGACACTGTTCATCACCAGGGTCTGAGGCTCGCTCTCGGAGCTTTTAAGACCACACCTACAGCAAGCCTCTATGTAGAGGCTAACGAACCATTACTATATTCCTATGTATTCGGATTTTCGCTCTTTTATAAAACACAAATATTGATATTGACCAAATTCAGTCATTTGGAACGATAGAAATTCCACTCTGGCTCTTGAATTCACCTGAAGTTGACTTTACGCTTTTCAATTCTTGATACTGAGAGTTGCACATTTAGTTCATCCTTCTCGAAATTACAGTAAAAATATAACACCTTTCTACATTGCGGCTATGGTTTCACAAGATGAAGCGTATGGATGCCAACTACCGAACAACGCCTCAATATTCCCGGCGGAAGCGCGAGCTATCTACCTCGCCCTTGAATATATTCAAACAGACAACTTAATGAGAGCTGTAATCTATTCAGACTCTCTTTCGGTACTACAAAGCCTTAGCAATAGAAATATCGAAAATGTTTTCAATCGTAATACATGAATACTATATCATGAACTTGCCTTTAACTTTTTAGTACTGCTTTTTGCTGGGTTCCTGGGCACATGGGAATACCAGGCCATTAAAAAGCAGATCGTGCCGCAAAAAAAGCTTTATCGCGACCACTTGTTGTTTATATAATTCCTTTTACTGAGTTTAACCCATTTATTAAACAAATTTTGACAGCTCAGTGGCAAGAGGAATGGAATCGATTTACTAACAATAAATTGCACTCCGTAAAACCTATAATCGGTGAATGGTCTCCATGCTATAGAGACAACCACCGAGACGAAGTTGTCCTTGCCCGTCTTCGAATGGGTCATACATACCTTACACATTCTTATATGTTGAAAGGCGAAGATAAGAAAAAGTCATTAACTTTCTGTCTACTCGAGAATTTTTTATCGTAACTTAACAAGTCCAAAGACCCTTTTTGAAAATATTGAAATTAATAACATTATCTGAAAGATGTTGGTCTATATTATAGATTATGCCTTACAATTTTAATCTTTTATGATAATATAGCCTTTTAAAAATTTTAGCATTTGTCTTTTACCTTTCAATTTGTTTGATATTCTTTCCGTTTTGGATCGCTGTGTATTGGCCCAGAAGACCTTTAATGTGTTGACGGGCCGTTAAGACTGTAATAATTATTGTTAAACGTAAGGAAGGCTTTGGATTCTGTCCTCTCGCAGAATAATTTTACACGAGCAGGTACTTCCGTCATAAACACTTTTATCAACGATTGTATTTTATCACTCAAACTAGGATGCTTGCTGTCACACTGAATATCGCTAGCATCTGTTCCAGAACGAATATTTAAATCTCAATAATTACTTGGTTGTCATCATTAAAATTCTTTACCAAAAGAGATCCAAACTCACAAAATGTGTCACAAATGTAAACTGTGTAATACTGCAGACTTGCAAGAGTGGATATACTTAATAGATTTTTTGATATCTAAATTAACTAGAGTTATATCAACACAGAGAATAACACGCTCATCAAACCGATGTGTAAACAGATCATTACATTTTCTCTAATTAAAGAAAACTCTTGTTTTAGCCTTCGACCAATTTTTATCTTTTCGAAATGACAGGCAGTATGGCTGAGAACAGGTTTTATATCGATACAACCGCCAACAATGGTCGTGGAATTAAGGAAGGGCTTTATAGCCACCCTCTGTCGTGTAATATATCACGCGTTTAATACAACTTTACACCTTTTGAATGGAAAAATTCTGCTTGTTTTTTAGTATGTGTAAACCACTTGCCGTAAAAGACTATTGATTTTGTGCCTTTCCATGAAAACATTACCAAAATGACAACTTAATCAAAACGATAAAGCGAATGTTTGCACAATCTGTAAAGTTTTTTTAAATGTTATACGATGTAACAATTTTTCATTTATACGCTGATATTAAACATCCTTATTTAGTTTTTATGTTCGTCCTTGTTTGGCACTGAGTCGTGCTAGCAATTTACATTTGACCCATCAATCCAAAGAATGGCAAAATTCCATTTGAAAAAAACTACACATTGAATAGAAATGACTTTCTTTTGTTTATTTGTTGAAGTACAGAATTTTCATTGCAAAAGTCAAAGTAGTCAGGTACTCAGTTGTGATAAAAATGATATTTCTAAATCTTTTTTTTTTAAACATTGTTATGTTACCCCTCCCACTGGGACGGGAGCTGGACACGTGACATAGTTTTCACAGTAGATAGTCTGTACATTCCTTTCTGGAACACGTGGTATTATTCTGTTGCATTTGTCTCATTTCTTCGCTTTTACGTCTTGTCATTATTATAAACTTGTTTTACTTTTCTTCCGATAAAACGTTTCACAGTTCGTCATCAGTGAATGTATAGGGGTTTGGGAATTATTGTCTGTTCCAATATATCTTTAATATGTTTAGCCTTGTGTGTGTGAAATCCGTTATCCTGCATCATTTTAACATTTCACTAGAGCTTTTATCGACTGTTTGTCGGAGATGAAAAAGGGTTCGTCTCTAGGCCCTGACAGGTTTGCTAAAGGTTGAAGTTGTAAATAGGATACATACGGCGACCTAACACACCAATGTCGGTGCCATTTTGTCAGAGAAAGAGAGAAACAAGACAATATCCACGCCAAGACATTTCAGTGAATTTACACGACGAAAAAACCTCCAGATAGATAGTCACTGAATTCATGTTAACATAATATTAAACGAATTAAACTGTCGTGTTAAGTATTTAAGAGAATACACTGTAACCACGTCGTTAAGACAAATGCTACAATATTTCGGACGTGTCGTCAACCTCCTCAAGTCTCCATTCTTTCATGAACGTGACTGTACAATAGTACGCTCAGATATTTCTGAATATTTTCTCCGGGTTGGTAATATCAATAGAATAGCAGTTCTTTTAACACAGCCAGTAGAAGGTTAGAATGCGACGTTTCGATAATTACACGGTCATCTTTATATCAATATTACACTGTGTATAATATAATTTCCCTGTCGGTATGATGACATGTATAACAGCCGTTCTCAGCAGATCGTGTTAGTTTCAGTCTAAGAAAGGTAACTCCTGTTGTCTCGTATCATAACATTCCCAAATAGCACTTAATAAATACCGCTATAATGGGATTGACAAACCAACACCGACTTTAGTTTGTGATGAAAAAACCGAGGATCATTATTCAGGACTCGTAAGTTCTTAAATCATACTACCTATATAACAGAAAAAGCTGATCGTTAAACTGCAATCATTTACGTGTTTGTTAATATGTCTGTATTGTCTTCTGTGTTTTAAACTGCAATCATTTACGTGTTTGTTAATATGTCTGTATTGTCTTCTGTGTTTTAAACTGCAATCATTTACCTGTTTGTTAATATGTCTGTATTGTTTTCTGTGTTTTAAAACATCACAGTATATTTATTGAATATACACAGGCCTGGATTCTTTATGAGTGCAGGAGGAAAATAACGGACCTTTTCGCTGAGATACGCCACCCGATTGTATAAGGCAACTAAACATGGTCGCGAACACATCGATTTATAATAAACAGGGGCAGATGAAGTACATATCTAAATGTAACTTAGAGCAATGTAGTGAGAAAGTCAAACAGTTCAGCAAAGTTTGGGTTTTCGTCGTTTTATTTATTTATTTATTTATTTATACTTTCTATACACAATGTACCAAATCCGTTTAGGCGACACCAAATCAATCTTTGAGTCGTGGAATTAGTGGTAAATGAATTTGTTAAAAAGCCAGGAAAATTTTCGACAAATCATAAGAAATATAAATTCGTATAATCAATTTCATCTAAGAGAACATTCGAATATAGTTCCTACTCTGTCATATGATGACCAATTAAAATCTAAGAATATCTAAATTTCTGGTTATTTCAACATTCTTTTCTGTTCACAGAGAGTTGAACGATGATGAACATTTATAACTGTGAGTTGTACTGGGGTTGTAACTCTTGGTAAAAAACAAGCGTCTAAATCAGAGAGAAAAAACATACGGGGGACGAATCGTTAAAGTGATCGAAATTCTTGTTAACAGTATATTCATTGAGTACGGTGGTAACATTTTCTTCAATATCTTCTCTTTTAGCCTATCGGGGTTTATTTTTATTCAAATCTGCAGTTATTGGAGACTGTATCAAAACACAAAGGCCTTGTCAGGTCCTTCAGCTACTGTTTTAGATATAAAGATAATTCATTTGAATAACAAGGAATGCAGAATGTTAACTGTAGTCATTCTATGGTATTTCAGCGACATGCTTAATGTTTTTGCCTTAAGCTGCATTAAGATCAATTATCCAAAACATCAGATTCTGTGTAAAATGTCTGAGTTGGAAGCAAAACAAGCTGTTAACAAAAAAATCATATACAATCAAACTTTGTCTATTTTTTTTTTTTCTATTTCGATTAAGTAATTATCAGCTTTTAAAATGTCAAACTGAATACAACTGTCAAAACTTGATGTCAGTTGCGTACGTTAATGGTCAATTTAAATTAAGTACTTTTACAAATTACTTAAAATACCAACAGTCTTTGTGAGCATATTCGATTAGATGTCACTATTATAAAGGTGTCTATTCTGAAGTATTTTATTTCACTATGAAATAAATGAGATTGTATTTGAACAACTTCCTTGCTACAATGTCACAATGTCCATGGAACCAATCAAGAAAGAAAAAAGGAACAATGGATGAGAGGAAAGGCGTTATCGTCAGACGTTGTATAAGCCTATGTTAATAACATGATAACCCTTTACTAGTGCGAGAATGCTGTGTTTGTCATTATTTTACAAATTTATATCTGATATATAATTCATGATTGATATGTAGTTATTTATATCTTCAATATAACTTTGCTGAGTTCCAGCTGCTCGTAGTTGCCTCCCTTCTGCCATAATCATGTACTGTGTTTTTTACGCGTCATACATTTCCTCGTTCAAACTGGGAAAAAAATGCGTTCAAATACTGGCACGGTTCAGAATATACACTTACGTAGTTGACATGTTTTTGAAATTAATCGACATATGAAATTCCTAAATTAGTTTTAAATATGAAGTTATTACACCTCGCCACCTAGATTTTGATTTACGACCAATTTTGCCTTTCTTCTGTCTTATTCTAGTTTCAAACTTATGGCCCTTGCCATTATTAACGAGTTCTACAAGGACGAAACAACTGCATGGTGCAGTTTAATTAGATATGTGGTTTTCCTTTATCTTATCATCAATTTGTATTGAAAAGTGATATTCACATTATTTGTGCAACCCTTTAATTATCTACACTGTCACGCATGGATGATTTTTAGACAACTATGAAAAATGAAATGTAATAATAGGTCCAAGCGATGATACTGTGACGGAATGTTTTGGGGGCACTGTTTTTCCATATATTCGTTATGGTGTAACTGGTTCATTGAAACCCCAACTACCAGATAATCCAAATGTACATGTACACGTGTTTTTTATTAAATGGCGAGATGTAGAAGTAGGGTGAATACATCTAAGGGAAAATGACACAATGTCAACAACCCAAACCCACTGAATAATATAACATTGACAAAAACCGTTTGTTACTTCACAATAGAGGACAGTGATGACTTGACAATTTTGTTATTAAGTGAACTTGTTAGCAAATTATTTTGTAAACGCAAACGTTACCGTTTTTGACTCTTAGAATGAACTAGTTTAATAGGGCTACATCATACACGCAATGAATCAGTCATGTTGTGTTGAAATGCGTGCTGGTAAGATCGCATTGGGGTCAAATCAGGATTGAAAAAAAAGTAAACTGCCCTTTTGACAATATGGAATATCAGCTTGACATTCCGAGGAAAGCATCAATATTTCTAAATTGTAAATTATATCGGTGTTCTTCTGGAACACCTGGTCTTATTCTCCTTTTTCAGGTATCTCCGTGTAAATCCTACTTCTGTTCTCATTTTGCCTTAGTTTTGAAAGTGCTGTATTTCCTTGTTGTTTATAGACCTTGTTTAACTATTGTAGGTATGACCGACGCTTATGGTTAGATACAAGGTGCCCCTGTTACACAAAGAATTCGCAATGTAAATCTGGGGCCAATGAAATGAACACAAAACCAGCGGAGGTGCTACTAGGTACTATCAGAAAAGTTGTGGATGGTATCACACGATGCATGAACTAATTACCATACATCGTCTTCAATGACCATTGTATTTCACTAATGAACAATTATCGCGGAAATCTTCATCTTGAGAAAGCAGGAAAGATATCCCCGATTTAGAAATATAGCGAATATGACGATACCCGACGAAGTAAAACAATGCATTTGTTTACTTTCCATTTCAAATCATTAATAAATCTGAGTCTAAGTAATACAATGTAAACTTACAAACATACACCGACAGTAAGAGACCAGGTTGTTCCTAATTCTAGACGGTTAGGAATGATACGTGTACAATTAAACAATCTATATATACATATACATATGTGTGCTTTTTCTCATATATATATAGTTTGTTTATTATCCCCTCGCGACTTATATCTCGTGTGATGTAGGGCTGTTTCAGTACATACGTACATGTACTTATCTCAGTGCGGACTCTGGCGGCGTTATACCTCATGGAATTTTAATCAGACTTAACACACCTATAAAGGTAATGATATCTTAGATAAGCTCCGATATCAGGGTTTTATGATCAAGGTCAAGGTATCCAAAACACTTTGGAAAAAGAAAACCGTTTCAGCTTTATCGGCTACAATTCTTGGGGGAGTTTAATCAAACTTCACACATAATCGAAGACAATTAAAAATTAAATAAAATCGAAAATCAATGTTCTGGTTCAAGGTCAGAGTAACCATTGCTATTTTCAGAAAATTCTTTTTGGTGATATAGGGGCTTCATTTCTAGAGGGATTTCGATCAAGCTTAACAACTTAAAAGTGAAAATAATATTTTGATTTTCTGGGTTTTAAGTTTACTTCAGCAGCGTAATTCCTTTAGATAATGTGATTAAAATTAATCTTCTTCATTGTGCTTAAGGTAAAGGGAATCAAGAGGGAATTTGTATTATTTGTCTGGCTTTATTTCACTCAGTCATTGTCTCATCCTCTCTCTCCTGGGTATGTCACAGGACATCCAATGAACGTCCTCATGTTAATTCTGGTATATTTGTGACGTTCATATTACGACTCAAGGACCACTGTTCGGCATTCCGCCAAACACCACTTCCATTCGGAATGCGGTAGATTCGTCGTTTAGCATGATTTGCATGTATACATTGTCTAGGAAACAAAGCAACAGACATTTGACGAATAGATGTATAGGTATATCTACATATTTTATATAAACCTTTCTCTTCACTGCCCGCTACCTCCATCACCCTTTCTCTTCACTGCCCTCTACCTCTCCATCACCCTTTCTCTTCACTGCCCTCTACCTCCATCACCCTTTCTCTTCACTGCCCGCTACCTCCATCACCTTTTCTCTTCACTGCCCGCTACCTCCATCACCTTTTCTCTTCACTGCCCGCTACCTCCATCACCCTTTCTCTTCACTGCCCTCTACCTCCATCACGTTATCCCTTCACTGCCCGCTACCTCCATCACCCTTTCTCTTCACTGCCCGCTACCTCCATCACCCTTTCTCTTCACTGCCCGCTACCTCCATCACCCTTTCTCTTCACTGCCCTCTACCTCCATCACCCTTTCTCTTCACTCTTCACTGCCCGCTACCCTCCATCACCCTTTCACTACCTCCATCCTTTCTCTTCACTGCCCGCTACCCCATCCATCACCCTTTCTCTTCACTACCTCCATCACCTTTCTCTTCACTGCCCGCTACCTCCATCACCCTTTCTCTTCACACCCTTTCTCCTCTACCTCCATCACCCTTTCTCTTCACTGCCCGCTACCTCCATCACCCTTTCTCTTCACTGCCCGCTACCTCCATCACCCTTTCTCTTCACTGCCCTCTACCTCCATCACCCTTTCTCTTCACTGCCCTCTACCTCCATCACCCTTTCTCTTCACTGCCCTCTACCTCCATCACCCTTTCTCTTCACTGCCCTCTACCTCCATCACCCTTTCTCTTCACTGCCCTCTCTACCACCATCACCCTTTCTCTTCACTGCCCGCTACCTCCATCACCCTTTCTCTTCACTGCCCGCTACCTCCATCACCCTTTCTCTTCACTGCCCTCTACCTCCATCACCCTTTCTCTTCACTGCCCGCTACCTCCATCACCCTTTCTCTTCACTGCCCTCTACCTCCATCACCCTTTCTCTTCACTGCCCGCTACCTCCATCACTTTATCTCTTCACTGCCCGCTACCTCCATCACCCTTTCTCTTCACTGCCCGCTACCTCCATCACCCTTTCTCTTCACTGCCCGCTACCTCCATCACCCTTTCTCTTCACTGCTACCTCCTCACCTCCATCACCTCCATCCTTTCTCTTCACTGCCCGCTACCTCCATCACCCTTTCTCTTCTCTACCTCCATCACTTATCTCTTCACTCTACCTCCACCCTTTCTCTTCACTCTACCTCCATTTCTCTTCACTGCCCGCTACCTCCATCACCCTTTCTCTTCACTGCCCGCTACCTCCATCACCCTTTCTCTTCACTGCCCGCTACCTCCATCACCCTTTCTCTTCACTGCCCTCTACCTCCATCACTTTATCTCTTCACTGCCCGCTACCTCCATCACCCTTTCTCTTCACTGCCCGCTACCTCCATCACCCTTTCTCTTCACTGCCCTCTACCTCCATCACCCTTTCTCTTCACTGCCCGCTACCTCCATCACCCTTTCTCTTCACTGCCCGCTACCTCCATCACCCTTTCTCTTCACTGCCCGCTACCTCCATCACCCTTTCTCTTCACTGCCCGCTACCTCCATCACCCTTTCTCTTCACTGCCCTCTACCATCTTTCTCTTCACTCACCCTTTCTCTTCACTGCCCGCTACCTCCATCACCCTTTCTCTTCACTGCCCTCTACCCCCATCACCCTTTCTCTTCACTGCCCTCTACCTCCATCACCCTATCTCTTCACTGCCCGCTACCTCCATCACCCTTTCTCTTCACTGCCCGCTACCTCCATCACCCTTTCTCTTCACTGCCCTCTACCTCCATCACCCTTTCTCTTCACTGCCCTCTACCCCCATCACCCTTTCTCTTCACTGCCCTCTACCTCCATCACCCTTTCTCTTCACTGCCCTCTACCTCCATCACGTTATCCCTTCACTGCCCTCTACCTCCATCACCCTTTCTCTTCACTGCCCTCTACCTCCATCACTTTATCTCTTCACTGCCCGCTACCTCCATCACCCTTTCTCTTCACTGCCCGCTACCTCCATCACCCTTTCTCTTCACTGCCCGCTACCTCCATCACTTTATCTCTTCACTGCCCGCTACCTCCATCACCCTTTCTCTTCACTGCTACCTCTATCACCCTTTCTCTTCACTGCCCTCTACCTCCATCACTTTATCTCTTCACTGCCCGCTACCTCCATCACCCTTTCTCTTCACTGCCCGCTACCTCCATCACCCTTTCTCTTCACTGCCCTCTACCTCCATCACCCTTTCTCTTCACTGCCCTCTACCTCTATCACCCTTTCTCTTCACTGCCCTCTACCTCCATCCCTCTACCTCCATCACCCTTTCTCTTCACTGCCCGCTACCTCCATCACCCATTCTCTTCACTGCCCTCTACCTCCATCACCCTTTCTCTTCACTGCCCTCTACCTCCATCACCCTTTCTCTTCACTGCCCTCTACCTCCATCACCCTTTCTCTTCACTGCCCTCTACCTCCATCACCCTTTCTCTTTCTCTTCACTGCCCTCTACCTCCATCACCCTTTCTCTTCACTGCCCTCTACCTCCATCACCCTTTCTCTTCACTGCCCTCTACCTCCATCACGTTATCTCTTCACTGCCCTCTACCTCCATCACCCTTTCTCTTCACTGCCCTCTACCTCCATCACCCTTTCTCTTCACTGCCCGCTACCTCCATCACCCTTTCTCTTCACTGCCCGCTACCTCCATCACCCTTTCTCTTCACTGCCCGCTACCTCCATCACCCTTTCTCTTCACTGCCCTCTACCTCCATCACCCTTTCTCTTCACTGCCCTCTACCTCCATCACCCTTTCTCTTCACTGCCCGCTACCTCCATCACCCTTTCTCTTCACTGCCCTCTACCTCTCTTCACTGCCCTCTACCTCCATCACCCTTTCTCTTCACTGCCCTCCTCACCTTTCTCCATCACCTCCATCACCCTTTCTCTTCACTGCCCTCTACCTCCATCACCCTTTCTCTTCACTGCCCTCTACCTCCATCACCCTTTCTCTTCACTGCCCGCTACCTCCATCACCCTTTCTCTTCACTGCCCGCTACCTCCATCACTTTATCTCTTCACTGCCCTCTACCTCCATCACCCTTTCTCTTCACTGCCCGCTACCTCCATCACCCTTTCTCTTCACTGCCCTCTACCTCCATCACCCTTTCTCTTCACTGCCCGCTACCTCCATCACCCTTTCTCTTCACTGCCCTCTACCTCCATCACCCTTTCTCTTCACTGCCCTCTACCTCCATCACCCTTTCTCTTCACTGCCCGCTACCTCCATCTTTCTCTTCACTGCCCTCTACCTCTTTCTCTTCACTGCCCGCCCTTTCTCTACTGCCCCTCCATCACCCTTTCTCTTCACTGCCCTCTACCTCCATCACCCTTTCTCTTCACTACCTCCATCACCCTTTCTCTTCACTGCCCGCTACCTCCATCACCCTTTCTCTTCACTGCTACCTCCATCACCCTTTCTCTTCACTGCCCCTACCTCCTACCTCTACCTCCATCACCCTTTCTCTTCACTGCACGCTACCTCCCTCACCCTTTCTCTTCACTGCCCTCTACCTCCATCACCCTTTCTCTTCACTGCCCTCTACCTCCATCACCCTTTCTCTTCACTGCCCTCTACCTCCATCCTTTCTCTTCACTGCCCTTCCATCTCTTCACTGCCCTCTACCTCCATCACCCTTTCTCTTCACTGCCCTCTACCTCCATCACCCTTTCTCTTCACTGCCCTCTACCTCCATCACCCTTTCTCTTCACTGCCCGCTACCTCCATCACCCTTTCTCTTCACTGCCCGCTACCTCCATCACTTTATCTCTTCACTGCCCTCTACCTCCATCACCCTTTCTCTTCACTGCCCATCACCCTTTCTCTTCACTGCCCTCTACCTCCATCACCCTTTCTCTTTCGTTGCGGAAATCCCGACTGGTTTGATGTAGGGGGAAAAAAAGTTGATTTCGAAACTTCAACTTCATAAACTATCTAGCATCACTGACGATCAGAATCAAAACAGAACGAAACAGCTGTATCATGCAGTCGAATTCATAAGTCGACTCTGCCTTTTTAAATTTTAAATTCTAAATTCAAAAGTGTTGTTTACTTGCATATATTTTATACTGTGCAATCATCGATATCGGAAGTGGCAAAAAACAGGGCGTTTAACATCCAAAGTTTGCCGTAACCTGCATGTCAAGTTTTAATCCATTCCAACAATGGCAAGGTTCAAAATATACACAAGAACACATTTTAAATTGTGAATTGTTTTGTTATGTCTATTTTGATTTTCGCACATTCCCACCTAATATAGCCATGTGGAACTGTTTGATTTATAATTTGACTATCTAATTCGGGATTCGCTTTGAGAGTTGCTATTCACATGTGTGTCTTTTGTGTAATCCTCAACCGTATTTACTGGAGATGACATGAATAACATAACATTAGAAAACTGTCTGTATTCATCTATTCTTATGCATGCAACAATGTCTTTGTGTGTGTGTTTTATACTCGTGTGTTCTGGTAACACTCTTTAGTTGCTTACATATACAAAAGTCTGGTGTCAGGAAGCAATTCAGTTGGATTTCGTCTCATTCGGCGCATTAACCTGTTAATGATAAAAACGGACCCCCCAAAAATAGAACGAAGCAATTATCTTCAGACAGTATATACAAATACTTACATCTCGATATATATATTAGTAAATATTTGCCTGTGATAGCTTTTGAGGCAGGGACGACAAGGTTTTGTGTGGATGATACACGAATATGTACCATCTACAATGACATATTCATCCCCTGATACAGAACCACCGTTAGAGGTAATCATTCATCCTGACTTAACGTTATAACGCTGCCTTAACATCAAGTAAGTTCTACCAGGTCATCGAGCAACAGTTCTGGAAAGCCTGTTAATATCAGACATATATACGTCGCCAGATAATTGAGTACCACATACTTCTATTTCAAGGGATTCACGTGCCAATTCAATCCTTTTGTTTTCTTATATTCTTCTCATCTCTTCCTAACCTGGGAGCGATACATTAGGTATTTTGGTATCCTCTTCAAGTGTGCCTAGACATGGTCTTCTGAAAGTCATTCATTGTAACGTAGACATCGATACTGTAGCTTCCTAATGTCTCACATGGGCCTGGTAACTGTACGTTATGGATGTTATATCAGAAAGTGTTATGTAGTCATATAACTATCAGGTTATCATAATTCATGTCCTTATTAAATTCATCAAAACCACTGCGTACATTACGAATGCGATGATCTGGTAGATAGATGGATTATCTACTGCATTAGTAGATAAGAATTCGCAGAATTATATCACATATGTAGGAAACGAGATCATATGGATAGTTGGTGCTTAAACAAAAATGGCTAAAATGTACTCGGAGATGAGTTTATCTTCAAGAATTATCGAATGTAGCTTACATGCAAGTAGGCAAGAAACTTTATATCAATTGGTATGCTTTTTTCCAGAAATCCTTGTAACCATCCTTGTATAATAAGGTTATTTTAGAAAAGCAGCTTGTGAATCCCTTTTGTAACATTTCGTGGATGATATAGTGCTTATTTACGAAAAATATTTGGGTCAAAAGCTTAAAGGCATATAGTAGACGTGTTTTAACTTTAAAGACATTAAATGTTGACGATAAAAACTCTAGGAAATAAAAGGCATCCATTTTGATGAATGAGCGTCACATATTTGGTCAACTTTGCCCTGGTTCAGCGCTACCTACTGTATTTTCCCTACTTTAGTACACTTACGTCAGACATAAAACGTTTAGATATAATAGATACGCATAATCTCTTGTGGGAACATATTCATATTTTACCTGTGACCTATATTTCGTGTTTAAACTTTATGGCATTTCCGTCGAAATTATCCTAGTCTTTAATGTGGTTGTGATACCTCATTCCTAGTGTTTGATGTAATCATGATGCCTCATTCCCAGTGTTTGATGTAATTGTGATACATCATTCCTATTGTTTGATGTAATCGTGATACCTCATTCCTAGTGTTTGATGTAATCGTGATACCTCATTCCCAGTGTTTGATGTGTTCGTAAATGTATGTTTGTTTACCTGCCCAAACCTGGATATATGGTACATGCGATTGGATGTCTTCTCATATCGAGACTCATATTTTCGAAAAACGCACTCTTTAGCTAATATGTTTCTTAGCCGTGTATCAATCAACACAATAGTCTATGCTTAAAATGGCAGCCCACCTCATCATACATAAGTTAAGTAACTCTACTGAGTCGCAACTGTGCTGTCGCAAATTATATTTTAGTGACACCTATCAGAAACATAGTACCCCGGTACAAGTAATGTGTCTACACGGAACTGGTTTGGGACTGAAAAACATCTTAAGGTATCCATCATACTACCGTTGGTAATTGATCAGTTGTTTTGGGGGGTCATTGGATGGTTCAGGTCATGTTTATTGATGTCCAGAAGATAATGTTCAGGAATTGTGTGGCTATCGTATAAACTAGATTCAGCTGAATATTTATGCCGATACTACATGGATATAAATCAACAAGATCTGTTAATCTATAAACTAGAATCTGTTATCCTTTCAGGTTAATATTTGTGACAGTAGCATGAAAAGTCAGGATTGTCATCCTTTTATGAATGTGTTATGTTTATATTCACGTCAATGACATGAAAAGTCAGGATTGGCATCCTTTTATGAATGTGTTATGTTTATATTCACGTCAATGACATGAAAAGTCAGGATTGGCATCCTTTTATGAATGTGTTATGTTTATATTCACGTCAATGACATGAAAAGTCAGGATTGGCATCCTTTTATGAATGTGTTATGTTTATATTCACGTCAATGACATGAAAAGTCAGGATTGGCATCCTTTTATGAATGTGTTATGTTTATATTCACGTCAATGACATGAAAAGTCAGGATTGGCATCCTTTTATGAATGTGTTATGTTTATATTCACGTCAATGACATGAAAAGTCAGGATTGGCATCCTTTTATGAATGTGTTATGTTTATATTCACGTCAATGACATGAAAAGTCAGGATTGGCATCCTTTTATGAATGTGTTATGTTTATATTCACGTCAATGACATGAAAAGTCAGGATTATCACCCGTAAATCAAAATCTTGAAAACAATTAGCCTTACCGATAATCACAATTCCGACTTGTAATCACACACATTTAAACGTTGTCGTCTGCCTTACAAATAAGATGACATGTCTTGTACATTTCCAAATTGAATATCGTGTCAATTGTCGTTTTGCGGAATGGTTTTGTCCTGGCCTTGAGACAGGGCTAGTCCAAATCATACATTTATTGTACCCGGAGAAAATAATGTTTACTGCCTTGTTGCATGCAGAATGGCGTCTCTTCTACGTATGTATTGCTAAATGACTACGTCAAATAGTTTATCAGCTTAGTAATGTTTAAGAGGATGTCACGAAAATCATGTTCTTTTAGAAATGCCACGTTCGACATGGTATACAACTGGTGGTGTTTAATTAAAAATAAGTCGACAAGGTTTCGAAAATTGTACAGCGTTTGATAAAATCGAATTAACATCTATTTGATAATTAAGTTGAAAATGTTGTGTTGCTTTTACCGCAGACAATAGTCAATCTAACTCGATGCTATTACTGTGTAGTCTTTGATCAATTCCTGTCTAGTCACGACAGAGGCTCAGTAGACTTGTAAGGAAATACATACCGTGTAAGAAAAGAGAAATGTCGTCAAACCAATGAAAAAGCCGACAGTTGTCTAGTCGAATATCAGATGAAATATAAGATATTTTATTCATGATTTGTATAAAATATCCGCAAATTTGCCATAACATAGAATTGAACACAACATATAAGATATTTATTCACATATAAAATATGCATAATGTATTTTTCATACATTTTTATCTAATATAATGTTTTTGATCCGTAAACATCTGTAAAATATAACGGTTTAGTATTTTCTGGCTCTCCCAGTGATACCTGTCATTTGTTATGAAGCTTAATTTGTCTTAACAGTGAATAACGACAACGTCCACAATTCTGAACAACAAAGAGATGGTATACAGGTTTTATCTCATTACCAGAAACAGAAAACATGGATTTTTCAAAATGAATTTCGATTCAAATATCAATTTGAATACCTTTTTTTCCACAATTTGTTTTGACAAATATATATATACCAAACCTGTAATATGAACGGAATCAAAATGGATGAACTTAGCATCAGTGAAGAGTCCTAGAAGGACGAAACACCTGTGTGAAGCAGTTTTTTTTCATAATTTGACTCTACTGTTTCTTAATCTTATCTTGAATTGAATTGAACTTTCGTAAAAAAAAAAACCTCACAAAAGCTTCATTGAATCATTGGGGTAGTGTACCTAACCATTTAGATGTCGACATTTCTTTCTGTCAGTTTGGATTTGCCTCCGTTGCTTGCTTTTATTATTTTGGGCCCTTAATATCGCGCGTGAGTATCTAGAAGGAGGAAACAGCTGAATGATGCAATTTACTTTATTATCTGGCTCTGTTTTATTATTTGACTCTGAAATGTGTGACTGGAAATAAATTTGTATTGAAAGGTGCTATTCACTTGTGTGTCGTTTGTGCAATCTTTGTCTACACCAAAACTATGATATATAAATAGGTACACCATATTTCCGTTGATATTGATATACCTTAGATTCAGTCTTAAAAACGAAGTAAACCCATAATATTTTACATTTATGTTCCTATGAATATTATGAAGAATAACTTATGGAATCTTATATCTATTCCACCAAGATTTGTTTCTTTTGCTTGGTTTATTATGTAGATATTCACCATTGAAAACCAACACATCATTTCGTAGTTAGCTTGAGATCGAACTATTAAATCTCTTAAATATGCAATGCAAATTGGAGCTACAAGATGTATAAGCTTTTACAAACCCACTTTACTGGTCAATTTGTGGAGTTAATCACCCTTTGAATATCTAAGGAAATGTCACGTAACTGTGAATACCTCACTAGACAAAATACAGGAGGGCCGTCACTTACTATCCAAAGGAGTCTTTCCCAACAATATCACCACAACACATGACCGCCCGTCAACCTAACTGCTAGAGAAACATGATCCGTTCCCGAGTCAAATTACAAACCATGGACATTTACCAAAACAAAACATACCGTTCCTGGTTGGGATCTTTACCTGAGAAACAATAATCTTGCCGGGTTACTGCCGAACCACACACCGCGGATCTCCACCCTGGGAAACACAAATCGTTCCGGGTTACTGCCGAACCACACACCGCCGATCTCCACCCTGGGAAACACGAATCGTTCCGGGTTACTGCCGAACCACACACCGCGGATCTCCACCCTGAAAAACAATAATCTTCCCGGGTTACTGCCGAACCACACACCGCGGATCTCCACCCTGGGAAACACAAATCGTTCCGGATTACTGCCGAACCACACACCGCACGTCTTCACCTCAGAAACATAAACCGCTTCGGATAAGAGTCGAACCACAAACCTCGGATTGAGATTGAATAACCTGGCTGTTTATACTGTTGTCAAGGCTATCATGGATATAATACAATAATCGACCAAGTCGTCTCCTCTTACATAAACAACATCCGGCCCAGAAATAGAGAATGCATGATATGCGTCATCAAAAGTAATTATTATTGAAGATACTTACTAATATCAACAAATGAATGTCAACATATCAATATCAACATGTAACGTTGAGAAAGCTGAATCATTCAATCTATATATGGTAAGGTAAAAACACGTTAACCTTTCAGCGAGACACTTTAGTCTTTCCGTCTCCAGTTAAAGACCAATTTAAGGTGCTGACCATTTACACTGTATATGTTCATCGTGCAGCATCTATTGGAAATTCTGAGCAGGCCAATCGAGATTTCTATAGTTTGTTGTTTAAAATTTATAAACACCTAAATTAGGAAAATCAGATTTAATTTTCCTGTTTGGATCTCGAACTACTTATTCCTATTTGCGTCATAGATGAAACAAATTTTAAAAGCACATACTATTTATTACACATGACATGCTTAATATCATTTTAAAACACAGTCGGCCTTTATACTCTCGATATGCTCCAGTTTAGGATACTTTGTCCCTCCATTGGTGTCATACTTGTGAAACAGTCGAATTGAAGACACATTGTTGCTCGTTTTGTAAACATATAATCTAGTTTCTTAAAGTCATCACCAACATACGGTATTGATTTTTCTCGAACACAAATCTATATCTACAAACGAGTTATTTTATTTTTTGAACAAAATAGATATAGTTGAGACATTGGTATGGTTGTTTTGAACGAACGAGTATGACACAAATTGAGGCTTGTCATTCGACAACTTAATTGTTCATAGAGAGTTCCCAGTCCTACACATTGTACTTTAGAGTTTTATTAAATTTGCCTCTATCAGTAAGTAGTATGGCAATGTATTGACATTTTAACATTTTTGTTCAATAAGAAGTTTCTTTGTGTAAAATTTTAAAATAATTAACTTGTTTTTTAGTAAACTTATAAGAACAATATTTTGTGGAGTATAATTTATGTATTAACTTATGTACGTGATGAGTCTCTACATGTCCGAGCACGAATCAATTACTCAACAGTGTATGGTGTTGTAACAGTGGTACATAATATCATTGTTCATCAATATACATTGTTATTGATGTGGTGATAAACCTGGTCTATACCAGACCTTTCATCCAGTTAGTAATCCATGTGTTTTACAGTGATGTCTGGTATATAACATACAGCGACGTAAGTATGACATTTCTGTTTCGTGTCTGGTATATAACATACAGTGACGTAATTATGACATTTCTGTTTTGTGTCTGGTGTATAACATACAGCGACGTAAGTATGACATTTCTGTTTTGTGTCTGGTATATAACATACAGTGACGTAAATATGACATTTCTGTTTTGTGTCTGGTATATAACATACAGTGACGTAAATATGACATTTCTGTTTTGTGTCTGGTATATAACATACAGTGACGTAAATATGACATTTCTGTTTTGTGTCTGGTATATAACATACAGCGACGTAAGTATGACATTTTTGTTTTGTGTCTGGTATATAACATACAGCGACGTAAGTATGACATTTTTGTTTTGTGTCTGGTATATAACATACAGCGACGTAAGTATGATATTTTTGTTTTGTTTCAGAAGCAATTTTGTACATCAGGTTTCATGATATAGGATTGCACAAAACACATACAACGGAATATCATATTTTAAGGATTTAGAGTTAGCTACTGCCAAACAATGAATTAAACTGCATTGTAGAGTTCTTTCCTCCTTCTAGGATTCGTCATTGATGCTAAAGGCCTGAATTGTGAAGCCTAGGAGGCGAGTGACGAGAATCGAAATTGATAGGAATAAAAGTCAAAATCTAGATGTACCTGTTTTTATTCTCAAGCATGCCACTATTCAAATCAATTAAATTGTGGCATGCAAGTTAAAGCAAACCTCGTGGACTTAAAGTGGCTACCACATGCTATCTCGAAGATTGTACAAAAGTCATTAAAGTGAAAAGCATCTTTAAATAATTCAGAGCTATATACAGTTAAGCATTGATTTACAATTAATGAGTGTATGTAGAAGTTGTAAATTCCAATGGGTTCGTAACTTTGTAATAAAATACGTTTTCTTTCTTAGGGAATTCTAACTACGAAATTAGTAAAATTTTCGTATTTGTGAAAAAGTTGCACTTTGTCTTTATTTTGACCATACAATTGCTAAGCAGTGCAAGTTCCAACACATTACACATCTTAATACTTCCAACGGGCAATGTCATCTTTAAAGATATGTGTCAGATGTAACGGGTTTCCTATTTGTACGTATATCGTGACCTAGGGTAAAAGTGTGCCACTGATGAAACGTCATGACTAAAATTGAATGGTGTCAGAGAAGTGTGCTATGATTGACATCCAATTCTCCCTATAATTATGTTTCTATTGAGCGATACTGTAGGATATTATCATCTACACCGTCCACTGACAGAAATTCCCGGATAGAATCAAAACGATGATAACTTAGTTATCGTAAGTGAATGTCCAACACTTCTACAATTTGTTCAACATGATGTTCTTCACAGGTATGCAAATTAAATCATATCTATATGTCACTTTTAAACAATTTTTCATTCTTTTTGATAACACGTGAGGTAAGTTTTTCATTTTATCACATCTTTATTTTACCTAAGTTTCCAACATTGTTTTACATTTACATATAGTCACTTAGATCGACCATTGGGAGATGGAATTTCACAGAGTAAAGGACTGCATTGTAAATATTAAAAGGACTACATTGTAAATATTAAAATGTCTACATTGTAAACATTAAAAGGACTACATTGTAAATATTAAAATGTCTACATTGTAAACATTAAAAGTACTACATTGTAATATTAAAAGGACTACATTGTAAACATTAAAAGGACTACATTGTAAACATTAAAAGGACTGCATTGTAAACATCAAAAGGACTACATTGTAATATTAAAAGGACTACATTGTAAATATTAAAAGGACTACATTGTAAACATTAAAAGGACTACATTGTAAACATTAAAAGGACTACATTGTAATATTAAAAGTACTACATTGTAAATATTAAAAGGACTACATTGTAAACATTAAAAGGACTGCATTGTAAACATTAAAAGTACTACATTGTAATATTAAAAGGACTACATTGTAAACATTAAAAGGACTGCATTGTAAACATTAAAAGTACTACATTGTAATATTAAAAGGACTACATTGTAAACATTAAAAGGACTGCATTGTAAACATTAAAAGGACTACATTGTAATATTAAAAGGACTACATTGTAAATATTAAAAGGACTCCATTGTAAATATCAAGAGGATTACATTGTAAACATTAAAAGGACTGCATTGTAAACATTAAAAGGACTACATTGTAAATATTAAAAGGACTACATTGTAAACATTAAAAGGACTACATTGTAAATATTAAAAGGACTACATTGTAAACATTAAAAGGACTACATTGTAAATATTAAAAGGACAACATTGTAAACATTAAAAGGACTACATTGTAAATATTAAAAGGACTACATTATAAACATTAAAAGGACTACATTGTAAACATTAAAAGGACTACATTGTAAACATTAAAAGGACTACATTGTAAACATTAAAAGGACTATATTGTAGATATTAAAATTACTTGATTTTAACTATTTGTATTTACTATCTACATCGTATCAATGTACATATAGAAATGTTCTGTTATGATATGACAATAAACGAATTTGATCAACTTCCAATAGGATTGATTGTGAAAAAAAATTTGGCCTTAAACATAGATAACAAGAATACACTACCTAATGAAGGACAAATCATTTTTGTTGATTTACCATTAACTGGTATGATAAAATGGCAGAAACATTAATTACATAATATGATAATATAATTTTCGGTACGGATGTCGTATTTACATGTTTCCGGATACTGAGACTAATGAAGGACAAATCTTTTCTGTTGATTTACCATTAACTGGTATGATAAAATGGCAGAAACATTAATTACATAACATGATAATATAATTTTCGGTACGGATGTCGTATTTACATGTTTCCGGATACTGAGACTAATGAAGGACAAATCTTTTCTGTTGATTTACCATTAACTGGTATGATAAAATGGCAGAAACATTAATTACATAACATGATAATATAATTTTCGGTACGGATGTCGTATTTACATGTTTCCGGATACTGAGACTAATGAAGGACAAATCGTTTCTGTTGATTTACCATTAACTGGTATGATAAAATGGCAGAAACATTAATTACATAACATGATAATATAATTTTCGGTACGGATGTCGTATTTACATGTTTCCGGATACTGAGACTAATGAAGGACAAATCGTTTCTGTTGATTTACCATTAACTGGTATGATAAAATGGCAGAAACATTAATTACATAACATGATAATATAATTTTCGGTACGGATGTCGTATTTACATGTTTCCGGATACTGAGACTAATGAAGGACAAATCTTTTCTGTTGATTTACCATTAACTGGTATGATAAAATGGCAGAAACATTAATTACATAACATGATAATATAATTTTCGGTACGGATGTCGTATTTACATGTTTCCGGATACTGAGACTAATGAAGGACAAATCTTTTCTGTTGATTTACCATTAACTGGTATGATAAAATGGCAGAAACATTAATTACATAACATGATAATATAATTTTCGGTACGGATGTCGTATTTACATGTTTCCGGATACTGAGACTAATGAAGGACAAATCGTTTCTGTTGATTTACCATTAACTGGTATGATAAAATGGCAGAAACATTAATTACATAACATGATAATATAATTTTCGGTACGGATGTCGTATTTACATGTTTCCGGATACTGAGACTAATGAAGGACAAATCTTTTCTGTTGATTTACCATTAACTGGTATGATAAAATGGCAGAAACATTAATTACATAATATGATAATATAATTTTCGGTACGGATGTCGTATTTACATGTTTCCGGATACTGAGACATGTACATTTCTAGAATAGCACATGTCGGACCTACTCGTTTTACAATATCTATAATTGCCTAAGTAAGGAGAAGTTTGGTCTTACTTTCATTTAATCAGCTCTTATTTTACTGTCAGATAATCAGGCATAGCTCAATCCCAGGCTGTGGTGATGAAACAAATTGTAGATATAAAAAAAATAACTAGTGGTATTGTATGGCTTATTTTTGCCGATGTTGATTTCCGTATCACGTCTTTTAAATTTCTGGACTTTTGGTTACAGAAGCACCTGTCTGGTGCTGTTTTATCAATTATTTTCTTTTTCTTATTCATATAACTATATAGTTAAGTAGCACTGTAGAGGGGTTGTAAATATACTCAACAAAATTTCATAAACATTCAAACTGACAACTGTTCCTTAGATCCTTAGGACTTAGAAATCACCGAATCTTGCTATCGATCAACTTTATCATTATGACCCGGCTGTCACATGTACAGAGAGAAAGGGCTGTAGGCATGATCCAGGCTGGGGAGTCTCGCCGTCGAGTTGCACGGCATTTTGGTTGCATTGTTAAGACAATTTGCCAGTTGGTAAGTCGTTTAAACCAAACTGTGTCAACATCCGATCGTCCCCGAAGCGGCCGACCCCGTAAAACGACCGCCAGGTATGACCGTCGTATACGACTGATACACTTACGCAATCTATTCGTAACCGCAGTAGAGACCACAAGGACATTGTTTGGGCGTCGTGTGTCTCCCCAAACAGTCCGCAACAGGTTGAGGGCCTACCAATTGAAAGCGCGGTGTCCCTACACTGGACCCAATTTGTTGCGACGTCACCGTAATAATCGGCGTAACTGGACCCGTGTTCACCGTCGTTGGGCCTTACGACAATGGAACAATGTTCTGTTTTCAGATGAGTCCAGGTTTTGTCTGCAATACGGTAACGGAAGGCGCAGAGTGTGGAGGCGACGAGGGGAGCGTTTTGCGAACTGCTGCGTCGCAGAACGGGACCGCTTTGGCGGCGGAAGTGTAATGGTTTGGGGTGGTATTTGTGGGGGGACTCGTACCAGGCTTGTTGTGTTAAATGTCAATTTAACCGGCATTCGATATCGGGACGAAATTTTAAGACCAGTGGTTCTGCCATTCTTAAGACGCCATGGCGTTGGCGCCATTTTTCAACAGGATAACGCACCAGCGCACACCAGTCGCGTCAGCAGAACTTTCTTGCAGCAGAATAACGTACAGGTGTTAGATTGGCCATCTAAATCACCTGATTTGTCGCCGATTGAGCATGTCTGGGACGTTCTTGGGCGACGCGTGAGAGAACGTCAAAATCAGCCGTCAAACTTGCAGGAGCTGGCCCAAGCCTCGATCTCCTCGAATTATCCGCCGGTTTACGAGTTCCATGCGACGACGCTGCAATGCTGTTTACTTCGCAAACGGTGGCCATACCCGTTACTAATGGTGTTACCTTTGAAATTGACCCCAACGTCCTTTACAGCCGAATAAAATCAACTGAACGCAAAGCTTTATAATGAACCATGACTGCAGTTTTATCAGAATTGATCAATTACTTTATTCGTACATGATTGGTAAGGATTTATGTAGGGGTTGATTAATTAATCACAGAATAAAGTAGTGTTACCTTTCTTTATTTTGTTTAGTATATTATCACCCCTGATAACAATATCGTGTCAAAATTTCATAATAGATATTTGATTAAAGAAAAAACCTGGCAATCCATGCGACAACACCATGTAAGTATACGTTAATTTAGATAGTGTTAAATAGTCACGTTTAATAACCAGTACAAATACACAAGGAAATCTGTCACTTCTAAATTACACCGATGGTCACCATGATATCTCCACAACTAAATTACACTGATGGTCACCATGATATCTCCACAACTAAATTACACTGATGGTCACCATGATATCTCCACAACTAAATTACACTGATGGTCACCATGATATCTCCACAACTAAATTACACCGATGGTCACCATGATATCTCCACAACTAAATTACACTTATGGTCACCATGATATCTCCACAACTAAATTACACTGATGGTCACCATGATATCTCCACAACTAAAATACACTGATGGTCACCACGATATCTCCGCAACAGCTCTACACTTGATCAACCTGTTCGAATCCTTGGTTGGTCAGAATTGACAGCAAACTCAACACCATTTAGCACATTTATAGATTCACAATTTAGCGACTTTTCATATTGCAAGCATCATAATGCACATTATACAGATTAATACGGAAAAAATATTTTAAAGCAAAATACGGTGAATGTTGGAACAGCTCGTCAGAACGTTTGTCCTGTCCTTGTCATTCTAAATGCATTAAGTGATCAATATTAGAGGGCACACCACAGGATATTACCTTTTAGGGAAAATGACTTTCCTTAAGTGAAACTATCGATAACGCTGTCGTCTACCCGTTCTCATGGCTTATATAGATTACTGTATTGTTTGGTCAGTCATAGAAAAATTTATATATAATAAAAAGACGATATCACATAACAAAGCGCCGACCAAGAAGTAGAATGAAATTTCTTGTGTGGACAAGACGTAAAATTATAGTTGTAATGCTGAAGGTTCGTGGATACAACTAACATGATATTCTCTGACAACGGACTAATAACCCAATATAATAATTCTTCTGAGAAACGCAAACAATATTTAAGGGTCATTAAACAGATACTATCCAAATAATGACGAATCCAATTTAGCGAGTAAAGGAAGAAAGCAAAACACTCACAGCAAGTGGCGTTGTTTCAATGGGCCCTGTGGAAGTTAGAGAATCGCGTTTGTTACGTGTCCATAACACCGCTAACAGCGCGGTAATCGTTATAGAAGCTCCAAACAGCATCTTATAGAGTTCAAGGACAAATCCGTGTCGGTACATTTTTACAAAAACAGGTGTTAGTGTCACCATTTGAAATATCGAGCGTGTTGAAACTCTCCCTGGTGTTATGAAAATGTGATTTATTAACTTTGTAAATAAGAATATGGCGACGAGGCCATTTGCATGACTAAAAAAATACATTCCCAAAGCGTTATTTCAAATGCAGTTGGATTGTGTATGTCTTGAGGGCTTGCTGCTATGAACGACCAATATCCTGAGAGGATTGATTGTTGCCGAGGTACAAAAGCCTTGTTGTTTGAATAATGTCAGGATATCGGTACATATTAAGCTTATTGATATTGGAAACTACGATTCGATTTGTTTTTCTTCGGATTTTTATATCCAAGATTTTTTTTTCTTTAAGGCCATATACTGTTTGGCAGAAGTATCTGTTATCAATCATCAGAAGAAAACATAGGACTGATCTTTATCATTCTTATGATATTGGACAAGTGCAATCAATCACACTGCACAGCTGTATGTTAATCTCACTTGCATATTTAATGACCAGATATGAAGGGTATAATCAATAACGTGATATTGTCTATACCAACGTTGAATTTTGTTGAGAGGCTAGACTTTAATTACTCATTAACCAATAACAGCACGTTTAGATTAATAACCCGGATGAAGGTTACTAAGTGCGTTTTTTATTTATTTTTTTTTTCATTTTTATCAGTAATCTTACATGAGCTTTGGGTTACTCCTTTGGATCAACAACATAAAACACATTTTCACTGACCCAGATGATTATCTATTGTAATCAATTTTAATTATTGATGATGATTGTTAATATAAACAAAGACATCCAAACATCGTCTTGTATAAATGAAATTACAACCGTGTAATGGCACACTAGCGACAATGTTCAGGCATTGAGCTGTAATTAATTCAAAAGGTGGACGAGTTAAAAATTCCATCATAAAACAAAAAGCGTTTCTCTCATTTGTGATTCAACGTTGCGTACATTAATAAGCTCTGGAAAGTTTCGCCGTCATCAATTATTTCTAAGCGTATCACACAACCAAGCTATTGTGTGATTTTTCAGAGTCGTGGCTGAAATGAAGAGAATATCATCACTACTAACGTGATGTGGTGAAAATGCCGTCACTACTATCGTGATGTGGTGAAACTGTCACTACTAACGTGATGTGGTGAAACTGCCGTCACTACTAACGTGATGTGGTGAAACTGCCGTCACTACTAACGTGATGTGGTGAAACTGCCGTCACTACTAACGTGATGTGGTGAAACTGCCGTCACAATTAACGTGATATTGTGAAACTGCCGTCACCACTAACGTGATATGGTAAAACTGTCACTACTAACGTGATATGTGAAACTGTCACTACTAACGTGATATGGTGAAACTGTCACTACTAACGTGATATGGTGAAACTGTCACCACTAACGTGATATGGTGAAACTGTCACTACTAACGTGATATGGTGAAACTGTCACCGCTAACGTGATATGGTGAAACTGTCACCGCTAACGTGATATGGTGAAACTATCACCACTAACGTGATATGGTGAAACTGTCACTACTAACGTGATATGGTGAAACTGTCACTACTAACGTGATATGGTGAAACTGTCACTACTAATGTGCTATGGTGAAACTGTCACTACTAACGTGATATGGTGAGACTGTCACCGCTAACGTGATATGGTGAAACTGTCACCACTAACGTGATATGGTGAAACTGTCACCACTAACGTGATATGGTGAAACTGTCACCACTAACGTGCTATGGTGAAACTGTCACCACTAACGTGATATGGTGAAACTGTCACCACTAACGTGATATGGTGAAACTGTCACTTCTAACGTGATATGGTGAAACTATCACCACTAACGTGCTATGGTGAAACTGTCACCACTAACGTGATATGGTGAAACTGTCACCACTAACGTGATATGGTGAAACTGTCACTTCTAACGTGATATGGTGAAACTATCACCACTAACGTGATATGGTGAAACTGTCACTACTAACGTGATATGGTGAAACTGTCACTTCTAACGTGATATGGTTAGACCGCTATCGCTACTGACGTGATATGATCAGACTGCTATCACTACTGACGTGATATGGTTAGACTGCTATCACTACTGACGTGATATGGTTAGACTACTATCACTACTGACGTGATATGGTTAGACTGCTATCACTACTGACGTGATATGGTTAGACTGCTATCACTACTGACGTGATATGGTTAGACTGCTATCACTACTGACGTGATATGGTTAGACTGCTATCACTACTGACGTGATATGGTTAGACTGCTATAACTACTGACGTGATATTATTAGATTGCGATCACCAACACGGTAACAAACTTGTACGAAATCGTCACGAGGAGTATAAATATCTAATGATATTTAACTTTTATAAAATTCACTTGTAGATGATTTGTTGGTATCAAACAATTCAACTCTTTATGAAGACCAGGAGTGAACGTTATGTCTAGTGAGTTTATTGAGAAAAAAAATATATCTAAAACTTGTTGAAAGAGTACAAGCAGTATTCTGACATTTGTTAAATTATAGCGAAAATCCATTAGAATATAACATTTTTCGCAGTAAACCACAATGACTGTAAAATATTAAGTTTAAATAGCAGTTTAGATATAAAGAGTGTATAATACTTAAGGTAACGACATCAGTGTATACCACAGTATTACTTTTAAGCAACAATAATAACGATGAATGTATCACAACGTGAAACAAAACACCAAGATACACAAAGGACAATGGAAACAGTGGAGTCTGGGAAATCGTGTCTAGTGAGTGTAACCAATGGACACTTCACTTATATAGTTGTTTGAGAGGATAACGTTGTGGTGATATTGCCATGATATAAACCACATACATGTATTAAGAATGTGTTACCGATAATTCGCAGGTTTTGCAAGGAAATACAGCATTTCCTCTTTGAATTCCTAAAGCATGCTATTAACTTAGATAAATAGATCGTACTGTCAAGAAGTATTTCTGAACTAACCACTTCACATTGTATCAACGTGCTTCGGTGGATTGTTACCTGTAACAGGTGGATTGTAACATGTAACAGGTGGATTGTAACACGTAACAGGTGGATTGTTACCTGTGGATTATTGCCTGTGACAGGTGGATTGTTACCTGTGGATTGTTACCTATGGATTGTTGCCTGTAACAGGTGAATTGTTACCTGTGGATTATTACCTGTGACAGGTGGATTGTAACCTGTAACAGGTAAATTGTTACCTGTGGATTGTAACCTGTAACAGGTGGATTGTAACCTGTGGATTGTTACCTGTGACAGGTGGATTGTAACCTGTAACAGGTGAATTGTTACCTGTGGATTGTTACCTGTAACAGGTGGATTGTAACCTGTGGATTGTTACCTGTGGATTGGTACCTGTAAGGTACCTGTACGTTTTATTGTATAAGCGTTTTTAAGGTAGAAATACATAGGGAAGGGAGAGAGATTAAGTGAGTAAAGAAAATGTCAGACTGTTAAGGAATAATTTATGCAAGTAGATCTAACTAATAAATCGCTTACCTTTACTGATAGCGGTATATCTGTCGTATGTAGTATGATACCTTAATAAAACTTTACTCAACACAGATCGGGATCATTGTAGGCATATTGTCCTGTAGGTGTACTTAAGCAGGACATACATATCAAATTAAGGTAATTTGAATTAAAGCGACAAACGTTCAGTTTATTTACTTTGTTAACTTTCTCGCTCCAACGAGATACCCCAACTGGTTAATAGTCAGACAGAACATAACCGATATAACAATGTACTTACTTGCTCCAACGAGATACCTCAACTGGTTAATAGTCAGACAGAACATAAACGATATAACAATGTACTTACTTGCTCCAACGAGATACCTCAACTGGTTAATAGTCAGACAGAACATAAACGATATAACAATGTATTTACTCGCTCCAACGAGATACCCCAACTGGTTAATAGTCAGACAGAACATAAACGATATAACAATGTATTTACTCGCTCCAACGAGATACCCCAACTGGTTAATAGTCAGACAGAACATAAACGATATAACAATGTATTTACTCGCTCCAACGAGATACCCCAACTGGTTAATAGTCAGACAGAACATAAACGATGTAACAATGTACTTACTTGCTCCAACGAGATACCCCAACTGGTTATAGTCAGACAGAACATAAAAGATATAACAATGTATTTACTCGCTCCAACGAGATACCCCAACTGGTTATAGTCAGACAGAACATAACCGATATAACAATGTATTTACTCGCTCCAACGAGATACCCCAACTGGTTATAGTCAGACAGAACATAAACGATATAACAATGTATTTACTCGCTCCAACGAGATACCCCAACTGGTTATAGTCAGACAGAACATAAACGATATAACAATGTATTTACTCGCTCCAACGAGATACCTCAACTGGTTAATAGTCAGACAGAACATAAACGATATAACAATGTACTTACTTGCTCCAACGAGATACCTCAACTGGTTAATAGTCAGACAGAACATAAACGATATAACAATGTACTTACTTGCTCCAACGAGATACCTCAACTGGTTAATAGTCAGACAGAACATAAACGATATAACAATGTATTTACTCGCTCCAACGAGATACCCCAACTGGTTATAGTCAGACAGAACATAACCGATATAACAATGTATTTACTCGCTCCAACGAGATACCCCAACTGGTTATAGTCAGACAGAACATAACCGATATAACAATGTATTTACTCGCTCCAACGAGATACCCCAACTGGTTAATAGTCAGACAGAACATAACCGATATAACAATGTACAACTTTGTATATTAACAATATATAGGTGTTAGTGTATACTCACAAACAAATAGATACAATGACTTATTTATTGCTTTAGCTAAAAAAACAGTGTGCGTAAACTAAAATCCAGCACTGATATTAGTAAAATGTGTGTTTATTGATTACTACAAAATATGTATCTATTATTACAAAATGTGTATTTATTGATTACTACAAAATGAGATTTAAACTGGTTTATTACCAGTTCCGGAAAAGTGTTACTAAAACTCTGTTAAAGCAGTTGTAATACATGTTATACACATCCATATCTACGATCGAGTAGAAAATCGGATGTCAATTCTGTGAAACCTTATCAACTACAGATTGGATGATTTTGTATAAAAATCGTAATCAAACCATCTTTACACTAACAACATTTCATTAACGTGACCCCTTGTTCCTTAAAACCTGTAAAAACTCAGGCACACTTATAGTTGGTTGATCAAATCATTATACTCTCGGTGTATATAACGATATATGATAACATTTAACATGAAATTTTGTTTGCAAACTGGGAATAGATAGGGTAAGTAGTGTGGATACATACAATAAATAACGATAGAACCACAGAGAGAACAAGAACATCTCACTGAAGGCCAAGAGCGTTTGTCTTTCCTAGTTCACCTTTTATCTCAATGGCTCCCAAAGTTGTTTTTAACATTTCTTACTTTCTACATATGGGAATTAAAAAGCCTTGTTTTTTTTTATTTACAGATCAATTTTCTCGCTGCATTCGAGAAAAAACATAGTTATATGGATGTTTCTAAAACTACTTAAACAGGGAAATGGTTGAGCCAAAGTGTTAATATTGAAATGTCAGTAGCGAAACACGTCAAAAAAAGGGGTGTAAAGCGTTCACTGCAAAACAGTCATAAAATAAACGCTTTTCAGGCAATGGCACTAAAATTCAATGTTTCCACAGTGAAATTTGATTCACACCACATGCGACTAATATATCGATATGTTTGTTCTTTCTGTAATAGGCAAACTTCAATAGGCTTTAAGATTGATGAAAGAATGAAAACAAATTAACAGACGGAAATTAAAAATGGAAATTAGGTCTTTACAAAAAGGTTTAAATAGATACCAGAGCTCAGAATACATAGCATCTGACATATACTGTCTTTGGCTGACATTAATGTTGGTTATTTCAGATTTTTGATAAACATTTACAAATCTAAAACAAATATTTTTTGAAACGGTAAATAGATGCAAAATTTAAGGCTATAAGTCAATACAAATGTACCTTAAAGATTCTGTAACATTCAATAGTTAATAGCACCTTTCAATATAGTGATACTAGGTGAATATCCCACTAAAAGGTCAGTAGACATACATGTACATTTCATATTGTATCACAGAATAATAATTCTTATCTATAACAGATTAAAGCGAGATCGCGGTACAACTATTTTTTCACTCTTTTTTTTCATTGCGTTTTTCACATAAAGAAGTTAATTAATAAATATAGAAAGGAAATCCTTATCTGTTGATCAACAGTCTGAATAATTACGTGGATTGTTGCGTCATATGTGATAACGCATGCGCACAAAACACTGTCTCTTGTAAACAAAGATGACGTCACGCCCGAATCGGTTAGCGATTGCTGTCATTTCTTTCGTGATTCTGAGCAGACTTATAGTTATCAAAAAAATTATGCCACACCCATAACAAATTTCGGTGATGGAAAATGGGATTTTTTTACTGTGTCACTGCTGTCAACATCATTCCAGCCCCGTCATCACGTGTTAGTGTTTACAAAATGCACTGTCTTGTTTTCAAAACTATTACGTAACGTTATCAGCACTAAATTTCCCGAACCAAAGAAGTGGACAAGCTGGACATTGCAAATCGATTGTGAATATCGGCATTGCGTAAAAACATTTAACGTGCTTTACAAGAGATAAATTGTATATAATTTCATGTTAAGCGTTTAGTTTTCGATATCATTTTAAAAATGTTATTTCCCCAAATCATCATTGTAAATAATTACATGAGTTTGTGCAGGACACGGGTTATATTCACTATTCATTACGAAATCTGTATAATGAACAGACGGTAAAATAATCTGTAACGGGGTGAGAATCTTAATGGAAGACAGAAAAAGATGACTTATCTGTAACGGGGTGAGAATCTTAATGGAAGACAGAAAAAGGTGACTTATCTGTAACGGGGTGAGAATCTTAATGGAAGACAGAAAAAGGTGACTTATCTGTAACGGGGTGAGAATCTTAATGGAAGGCAGAAAAAGGTGACTTATCTGTAACGGGGTGAGAATCTTAATGGAAGGCAGAAAAAGGTGACTTATCTGTAACGGGGTGAGAATCTTAATGGAAGGCAGAAAAAGGTGACTTATCTGTAACGGAGTGAGAATCTTAATGGAATGCAGAAAAAGGTGACTCATCTGTAACGGGGTGAGAATCTTAATGGAAGGCAGAAAAAGGTGACTTATCTGTAACGGGGTGAGAATCTTAATGGAAGGCAGAAAAAGGTGACTTATCTGTAACGGGGTGAGAATCTTAATGGAAGGCAGAAAAAGGTGACTTATCTGTAACGGGGTGAGAATCTTAATGGAAGGCAGAAAAAGGTGACTTATCTGTAACGGGGTGAGAATCTTAATGGAAGGCAGAAAAAGGTGACTTATCTGTAACGGGGTGAGAATCTTAATGGAAGACAGAAAAAGGTGACTTATCTGTAACGGGGTGAGAATCTTAATGGAAGACAGAAAAAGGTGACTTATCTGTAACGGGGTGAGAATCTTAATGGAAGGCAGAAAAAGGTGACTTATCTGTAACGGGGTGAGAATCTTAATGGAAGGACAAAAAGGTACTTATCTGTGAGAATCTTAATGGAAGGCAGAAAAAGGTGAATCTGGAAGACAGAAAAAGGTGACTTATCTGTAACGGGGTGAGAAACTTAATGGAAGGCAGAAAAAGGTGACTTATCTGTAACGGGGTGAGAATCTTAATGGAAGAGACAAAAAGGTGAATTATCTGTAACGGGGTGAGAATCTTAATGGAAGGCAGAAAAAGGTGACTTATCTGTAACGGGGTGAGAATCTTAATGGAAGGCAGAAAAGGGTGACTTATCTGTAACGGGGTGAGAATCTTAATGGAAGACAGAAAAAGGTGACTTATCTGTAACGGGGTGAGAATCTTAACAGAAAAAGGTGACTTATCTGTAACGGGGTAATGGAAGGCAGAAAAAGGTGACTTATCTGTAACGGGGTGAGAATCTTAATGGAAGGCAGAAAAAGGTGACTTATCTGTAACGGGGTGAGAATCTTAATGGAAGGCAGAAAAAGGTGACTTATCTGTAACGGGGTGAGAATCTTAATGGAAGGCAGAAAAAGGTGACTCATCTGTAACGGGGTGGTGGAAGCAGAAAAATGACTTATCTGTAACGGGGTGAGAATCTTAATGGAAGGCAGAAAAAGGTGACTTATCTGTAACGGGGTGAGAATCTTAATGGAAGGCAGAAAAAGGTGACTTATCTGTAACGGGGTGAGAATCTTAATGGAAGGCAGAAAAAGGTGACTTATCTGTAACGGGGTGAGAATCTTAATGGAAGGCAGAAAAAGGTGACTTATCTGTAACGGAATCTTAATGGAAGGCAGAAAAAGGTGAATCTGTAATGAGAATCTTAATGGAAGGCAGAAAAAGGTGACTTATCTGTAACGGGGTGAGAATTTTAATGGAATGCAGAAAAAGGTGACTTATCTGTAACGGGGTGAGAATCTTAATGGAAGGCAGAAAAAGGTGACTTATCTGTAACGGGGTGAGAATCTTAATGGAAGGCAGAAAAAGGTGACTTATCTGTAACGGGGTGAGAATCTTAATGGAAGGCAGAAAAAGGTGACTTATCTGTAACGGGGTGAGAATCTTAATGGAAGGCAGAAAAAGGTGACTTATCTGTAACGGGGTGAGAATCTTAATGGAAGAGACAAAAAGGTGAATTATCTGTAACGGGGTGAGAAACTTAATGGAAGGCAGAAAAAGGTGACTTATCTGTAACGGAGTGAGAATCTTAATGGAATGCAGACAAAAAGGTGAATTATCTGTAACGGGGTGAGAATCTTAATGGAAGGCAGAAAAAGGTGACTTATCTGTAACGGGGTGAGAATCTTAATGGAAGGCAGAAAAAGGTGACTTATCTGTAACGGGGTGAGAATCTTAATGGAAGGCAGAAAAAGGTGACTTATCTGTAACGGGGTGAGAATCTTAATGGAAGGCAGAAAAGGGTGACTTATCTGTAACGGGTTGAGAATCTTAATGGAAGGCAGAAAAAGGTGAATCTGTAACGGGGTAATGGAAGGCAGAAAAAGGTGACTAATGGAAGGCAGAAAAATCTGTAACGGGGTGAGAATCTTAATGGAAGACAGAAAAAGGTGACTTATCTGTAACGGGGTGAGAATCTTAATGGAAGGCAGAAAAAGGTGACTTATCTGTAACGGGGTGAGAATCTTAATGGAAGGCAGAAAAAGGTGACTTATCTGTAACGGGGTGAGAATCTTAATGGAAGGCAGAAAAAGATGTCTTATCTGTAATGGGGTGAGAATCTTAATGGCAGGCAGAAAAAGGTGACTTATCTGTAACGGGGCGAAAAACTTAATGGAAGGCAGAAAAAGGTGACTTATCTGTAACGGGGTGAGAATCTTAATGGAAGGCAGAAAAAGGTGACTCATCTGTAACGGGGTGAGAATCTTAATGGAAGGCAGAAAAATGTGACTTATCTGTAACGGGGTGAGAATCTTAATGGAAGGCAGAAAAAGGTGACTTATCTGTAACGGGGTGAGAATCTTAATGGAAGGCAGAAAAAGGTGACTTATCTGTAACGGGGTGAGAATCTTAATGGAAGGCAGAAAAAGGTGACTTATCTGTAACGGGGTAACGGGGTGAGAATCTTAATGGAAGACAGAAAAAGGTGACTTATCTGTAACGGGGTGAGAATCTTAATGGAAGACAGAAAAAGGTGACTTATCTGTAACGGGGTGAGAATCTTAATGGAAGAGACAAAAAGGTGAATTATCTGTCACGGGGTGAAAATCTTAATGGAAGACAGAAAAAGACGAAATATCTGTAACAGGGTGAGAATCTTACAGGAATTTCAACGTAACAACATAAGTATATAATATACTTTTACATTAAAAGTTTTATGACCAATACGAGATGGAACAATTAATGACATCAAATCTTACAACAACAATCAGCCGGATTAAATTCATTGTATTTAGTCTATTTAATTGTATATTGTAAACTAAATATATGTTTTATATATAGGAGAGGTGCTGGTAAGGAAAGGCGATATCTGTCAGCTTGATTGCCTCCCAAACGTTACACAAATTTTGTATCTATAACTCAAGTGTAATAGGTATTAAAAATAGCACTTGTATTTGTTGGCAGTCGACCTTGTTACATATGTAATAATTCGGTTTTTATGTATCAACCTGATGTACGCTTGTGTTGGTGATATACAACATCGTTATGAATCCGACAAGACTAGGCTTTGTACGTATACATCCGCAATTCACAATGTTGCTATTTTGTAGTGTAGTTCAAAATCTGGTGTTCTAGTATGTCTTTATTCCCATTAGCAATCGATCAATGTCTAAAATCGAGAGTTTGAGGTCAGACTTGAGGTGTAAATAATGTATAGTTTGCGTTTCATTTTATTTCAGAATTGGTTTGCAATAAGGGGTTTGGGTGCCGTACGAATCCCTTTTTCAAACAGAGAGCTGCATTTGCATTCATGATACTTTCAGACTCTGGTATAAAAGATGAACACTGTAAACGTATGTCTGTTCAGCTGTCTATACAGTTCGGTACCGATGGGAGGAGTAAGGAACCAAGTGTTTTGTCAAACGGAGAAGTCTCCCAGGGTATCAATGCATGTTAAAACAGACAAAATACAACCATCACTATCATGTTTTATTAGCGTTATTTTGATGATTTTATATCTACATAGTGAATGTGGTTTCCTGTAACATGTTGAAATGTTACCGGGTTTTTCTTCAAGAGAAATCAGCAGCACTTGAGTGATGATTTTATGATTATCAAATATCGCTTACTTAAAATGATCATTTCAACTCACTGGGAATTCACACAAGACTGTTAAGTGTTAAACGCCTGCGTGCCTGGTAATTACAGACAATTAATTGTTAAACAGTTTGATGCTAACGTTGTGAACGTAATGATAAAGTATGCTGGTATTGATCTTAAAGATACAATGTACATCTGTTACAACTGTAGTTGTGGGACATGTAAAATATCCAGTGTTTTACTTCAATATCTCTTACAAAATAAAGTATCCTGGTTTATTTATGAAATTGATATAACTGTTCATATAAGCGTATGCATTACCGAATACCGGACACCGGACTGTGAAATGGTTACGGTGTGGATATTTTGGGTAATGCTGAAAGCAAATGAGATAGTTATGGTGTGGATAGTATACGTAATGCTGCAAGCAAATAGGCCCTGACAAACTCGCAACGGTTGCGTTAGCGGGCTGTAAACCTTGGTTTACTGTGTGCCGACCCCTTAACATCCTTGAATTAGCCCGTGGCGTATTATGGGGAAACCAAGAGTGGAAAATCAAACACCTACAGAAATAGCACACAACAAAGAAAGGAAATGGTACAGATAAACTATTGTAATGGTGTCAGTATTGTCTCCTCAATGTCAGATTGGTACACACTTCGTTTAACCTCACACCTAAACTTTGGCTCTCTGGTGTCTAGGGAGACATCAGAGAAACCACACCCGAACTACAGGGGTTACCCTACAATTAGTCGGCGCCTCTTACGACAAGCAGGTAAATACTCTGTCCCCGCTCCTGAAAAGGCCCGCTTGGCTGTTTGCTAATGTGTTAGTAAAGGTAAAATAGTGTCATGAAATAAGGAATAGACATGATAACAAAATGACTGGATGAAAAGACAATTTCTACGCTGTTACATCTACGGTTTAAATGATGATGAAATAAGAGGAGAATAGATGACTGGAAAAAGAGTACAAGTTGACTTATATTTAAGTGAATGTTATTATGACCTAGATATTTGAACGAATAAACAACAGAAATAGATATGTATTGGATATAGAACCTAGAGCCGATTTGGAAAAAGAAAAATATTGTGGCGGAAAGTTAAGCTTAAATGATGTCTAGATATTAGAAATAATTGATGGATTGTGGAGAGCTGGGTTAATATTGCAGCTTACAAGTGACTGAGTATTGGGATTTTTTTAATGTTATAAGTGGATATGAAGAAATGTCTGTAGCAACTAAGTGGTGCGGTGTATAATGGTAAGTGATGGGGGGATGATCAGATATTACAAGTATTGTGCAAAACACAAAAAAGTGAATAAGACACTAAAACAGATATTCAGTACATTAACAAATAATTAATTAGAATTAAAAATACATGTTAATGAATATTTGTAAAGAGTGATAACAAAAATGCAAAAAACGTGATGGATGCAAAAACCAGGGTTGTGTGATGATGGACTGTGACTGGAAACCATACCAAATAACTAGCTAGATAGAAACTGCTACCGGATATCAAACTGTAACCGGATATCAAACTGTAACCGGATATCAAACTTTAACTGAAACCGGATATCAAACTTTTACCGGATATCCAATTGTTACCGGATATCACACTGTTACCGAATATCAAACTTTTACCGGATATCAAACTGCTACCGGATATCAAACTGTTACCGGTTATCAACAGGACATCACACTGTTAACAGATATCAAACTGTCACCGGATATCAACATGATATTAAACTGTTACCGGATATCAAACTGTTACCGGATATCAAATTGTCACCGGATATCAACATGATATTAAACTGTTACCGGATATCAAATTGTCACCGGATATCAACATGATATTAAACTGTTACCGGATATCTTAATGTTACCTGTTACCAAATTGTTATCGGTTATAAAAATTAAAAAGTGGAAGGTTGTCTATTAGAACAACGTACATTTTGCGGAAAAGAAATGCGGGCAAAACAAATGGGTTACTTCCATACTACACAATGAACTTAAAGGTAGTTCCGCTACATGATGAGGATTTCCTTCTCCGCCGCGACCAATGTAAAGGAAACGGGAAACAAGGAAAAAGAATCCAAAATATCTAAGCAGGTTATAGAAATTAGTCCTTTCATATCTCGGTCACACAGCTGTTTAGTCTTTGTGTCCATTACTATAGTACAATGAAATAAGATGTAGATATGCTAAGTCAGTACACTTCTAGTCTGTACCAAGAAAGTGTCGGTGTCTGTATATGTTTATAAAATCAAATTAAGAACACATTTTTGGAATGATAAGATTGCTGTCTTTTTCGATTTGTTTCATGTACCACTGAAAAATTAGAGCAAATGAATATTTTGTTTATAATCTTTTTAAAATATCATTATAAAATTATGAAATACATTATTAAAATGTGGGAAACAAAACATCATTTGGATGTATAAAAGATGTGTTTGCCAGTATTTGATAGTTATCGAAAGAACTAACTCATATGTTCTCAATCTTTAAAGAAGCCATACTTGACCGATTAATTGAAACCATACGCCAACATCTGTATGATGCAGTTAGGTTTCATAAGACAGAGACCATAAAACATCTTCTTTTTCTATAAAACTAATACAAATGATTATCGTTTCGAATGATTTCACAATGTACATGACAAACGATTACATGTTAAGCGTGTACTTGTAGATATGGCCCAGGACCAACAAGTACCGATGTTTTTTTCCACAATCCCAACAAATGACCACACCCATGATATACTGACACGAGCACGGACTACCAATAATGTCCGACTCGTTACCGCTATCACTGTTAATCATTTTATCTGTAGGTCCAACACAGTAGTACCTATTTGCTCTACAATCCCAGCTACTGTCTCAGACCTACAACAAACAACTTCTGATTAAGTTATCTAAGACATTCCGGGCTGTTGGTCTCACGCCATTACAGACTGACCCACCGTCTGCTAACTGGGATATTAAGTAGCGGTATGATGGTGGTGCTGGTACATTGAAGCCCCTACTCTGATCCCAGAGGTCCGTGTGATGCACCGCTCTAGAGCCTGCAGTTACAGACACTGCAAGAAGTGTAACGCTCACAGCAAGCAGCGACCATCTAGTGAGAATTGGAACCGATCGCATTGTCGTCGCTAGAATACACTTGAGCTACAAAGAGCGAGCGTGGAACGCCTGTATTGGTTTGGAGAGCTTTGTGGCCTACTCTACTTGAGTGGATGAACACTCTGTGTTATTGAGTCATATACACATTCTTTTTCACAGTAAACCAAGACGCGGGACGACATCAAAGTGTCTCTTTATAAACATCGATTTCGTTTTTTATATGGTTTACAAGCGTTACATTTGATGACAAATGACAAAATGTGAGAAATCGGATACATATTTCAATTTCGATGGATTTATAACAACTGACGCGTGAAAAAAATTAACTGATTCCATCTAATGGATTTCTATTGAGTTTTAAGTCAACAAAATTGAAGGTTGACTTGTGATCGTACCAGTTTACCTACTTAATCTGGCTTTATAACAAATAGCGATTTATATAAATATATATCGAAAACGAATTGAAATTTTATTGAATGGATGTGGAATCTGCAAACACTGTGTACGCTGATTAAAGCGATAATTGTGTATTCCTGCAGGTGACAAAATGGATATTAATTATGCAGATCATTCATATATATGTGAATCATAGGATAATATCTAACCGAGTGTCGAGTGATTTTCATAGCGTATGGTCACGGATGACAGTAAGGATTATAAGAGATATTGAGAAAGTTAATTAAATTCGCATTAAATATTCATAATTAAATAAGCGTAGAAACATATTGGTGGAGAAGGCTTACCTATCCGGAATGTTGGGAGCTGAAAGTGATGTGGTATCCACCCGAGACAAGTCACAAATCTACTGAGTGAAATGACTTCATGTAAAGAATATGTTTACGTGAAGGTCCGAAACTGATGTGGAATATCCTTTAAATCATCGATAGTGTGTTGAAATAGTATCTAGTGTAGAGAAGGGAACTGAAATGTTGGCGAGAACCAAAATAGTGATTGGAAACTCTACGCCAATATTGTTTGATATAAACTGATATCATACAATATTGCGTACAAAAGTTTTCAACAAACAAATTCATCTATTATATTGGAAAGTAATAACAGAGATGGTGCTATGTAATTACAATTTTGTCGACACCAAGAGCAAATGAATTACTACTAACACAGTTTGATTTGAGATACTCAGCAGTGTTATTTTCTCCACCACGATTCACTTTTGTCACCTATCCCGTATCACGATGATATGATATTGTTTTGAGGTGACATGTATATTTCAATTCGGTTGTTTGGTGTGGAACTACGGACCATGGATCTTATAGGACCACGATTGTGTTTTTCATATTGTAGAAGGATTTTTTACTTGTGTCTTACAATTTTCATCGCACTCGTAACAGGTAAGTCTTATTTAATAACGTTTCAATGTAGGGTTTTCACCTTTCTATTTCAGATATTGTGTTTAAAGGGGAAATCAGTATCTGATTGTAAATATATTTGTGGCGGATTATTAAACCACTTAAACAACACAAAAAAATGAAAAATTATTAAATCGTTGTAATTGGTATGATGTATTCCGTTTGTGTGGATTCAAGACAGATATTTACATAAATGACGTTATCTTGATAATGACGTTGATAAGAAATAAAAGCTACCTAAATGTGTTTTATAAATATGTTATAGCATATAAACAATGATTAGGTTTAAAATGATATTCATCCTGGTTATTGAGTTATCCATTCTAAACAAATTCCAAAGATTTGCCTGTGATAGCGTTTCATTTCATATCTTATAATTGTGTAAATTATCACTATTTTTAATGATTTCTCCTGATTGAAGAATGAAAAATAGAATACATCTGATTTTCGGATACATATCATCTTTGTGACATGACACGTGACCACACCCGATCTTACGTCACCGTTTTGTTGAGAGTGTAAGTCCGTTACACTCTACCAGTGCTGTAGTTACTCGGTCACGTGGTCAACATAAAGTCATTTTTTACCCACGATTTACAGTTGATATGATGATTATATCTAGGCAATGTCTGTCTCTTTAGGCTGGAGAGTTGTAACATCTGTCTTTATAGTCATAGAGAAACCGTAAATCATTTGGCAGTCATAAATGATAAAAGTAGCAACTTCGTCTAGTAAACGAGTAAAGCATTTCAAAATATGTTTTTTTTTCAGTTTTATTTTCAGATCGTGTTTGATCGTCTCTATTTCACAGACGGTGATTATCAGTGTAGTCTTTCTGCTCAGAAGCATTTGATTAAATAATTTCTAGAATGTTGATAAAAATTACTGCACTTTAGATCGATTTAAAACCAATATGTAACACGTATATCATTTAAACATACAAACTGAAGTTTGCATATTTACTCATAATTCTGAAGAAGAAACTTAAGTCGATGTTTTCTTACTATCATCAGCACGAGATATGTCCTTACTATCATCAGAACGAGATATGTCCTTACTATCATCAGAACGAGATATGTCCTTACTATCATCAGAACGAGATATGTCCTTACTATCGTCAGAACGAGTTTACTTATACAACAGACAACATTGTAGGTAATTCTGATAAAGCAGAAATTAAATTATATTATTTAGAAAAGATTAAACTTAAATACAACTACCTATGAATTACTGTAAAATAAATCCACTGTAGTGTACTTGTAATCATTTCACATCTTTTAGCCTTTATTTCTATCGCATAAAGATGTATAAGATAGACTGGATACTGAGAGCGATGAAGCAGTAATGTTGTTTTAATAGCTGGTTCACAAACCATAAATCCTATCGGATACACGTGTTTAAGTACATGTTGATGTACGTAGAAATAGACAAATATCAACACCTGTAAACATATCCAGATTTAAATTGAATATATATTGTTTAAAATGTAAGGCCGTATATCGCTGTAATAGGCTTCTTATAAACCTTGTAGCTTTAATGCTGTTCGTTATGTCCCGTTTTCTTAAGGATGCCCAACCTCCTAGTTGATCATATGTTGTACTTGTAGTACAAACATATGTTCTTGTAAGGGATGTGTTTCTCACGGACCGTATATTAACTTGTTAACTATCATTTCCCAATCTTAAATATTTGGAATACTATTTACAGCTAAGCGTATACCGTTGTAAAGTCGCCCTCAGCCATGCGCTGCGATAACCATATGTCCTGATAGAAGATCATACATTTATACATTTTCTTAATTGAATTTGCACGAGCAAACGTATGGTACTCCGAAACTAAATACAGTCATGATGTGATATTTTATGAATAAAATGATAGATAATAATTCAATTTCGATTTATTTCAAAACTTACATAATTTCTAAGAATAAAGGAATAAGCTATTGGGCTCTCGGCAATGCGATGTGATGTGAAAAGCATCACAGACAGATCGGTACCGAAGAACACTCGCAAGGATTGGATTTTCAGCGTGGTTAAAGGGAAATCTTTTTAATCATAATTAGGATCGAATGGAATGTGATCCGGATAAGTCGGTTTTGCGTTTGACACCAATGTATAACCAGGTTTTTGTTTGACACTGACTGTTATAATCTAATTTCCGGCGCGCATCATTGCAGTAAAATCGAGTGTTTGATCGGTATTTGATCGAATTATCGTTGATTACCACGATACATCACTTGTAATCGAATGTCACATGACATCAAATTTGATATCCTTGACAAGAATTGTCAAAGGAATTGACTTGTCTCATCAGGGCAATTGTAATATCTGTTATTCTCGCTATTCGTATGGATGTTTCAGTAATATACAAAGCATATAATGGCGATGTGTTTTCAATGTCTGTCTGTAGTCTGAATATGATGCCAATACATTAAAACCAAACAAGCTGTTGTTTCATCAAACGATGATAACAGCATACCAGTTTTGTGACAAAAAGCCTGCATCATCTGTACTACATGAGGTCTTTACTGACAGAACTGTATATGAATGGCGTGTATGCAAGGATTTCTAGTTGTTTTCTCGTTGTTATATTTTTGGATTGTATAGTTGTCTAAATAATTCATTATTAGTGTATATTTTCCCTACATTGTACCTCATTGTTTGTAGATTGTGAAATGTGGAACTAGTCTTGCCCTCGGGGAACCATACTTTGAATTAATCACTATTGTGATATTTTGACATGTATAGTAAAGGTGATTGTAAACGTGGGAGTACCTCTGCAGTTCTTTGTTTCATTGTCATTATATTATCCTCCCAAACTCAGGTGACATTTCATATCAGTAATGAATGCCATACTCAGTTGGTCATTAACTGAATGATCAAAGTATTGACTTGAAATGAGACATTTTGGAGGGTAGCTGGTGTTTCTGTTGTTACTATAACAAATATACACTAGAAATTAAATCAACTTTACGGTATCAACATGTAAATTGTCGTTTAATGTATAGCGTGGAATTCCATATATATATACGTATTGAAGAATAAACAAATATCCCTCTCTCTCTCTCTCTCTCTCTCTCTCTCTCTCTCTCTCTCTCTCTCTCTCTCTCTCTCGCTTTAATCATGTAGGTAAAGATGTATCTATGTTTTCTTTGATGAATCAATGTAACAAAGGTGATGCCAAGACAATACCACGTGATCTGACCTTGTGTCTGCCAATATAAACGACTTATGCAGTGTTTCCAATACCATGCTAACATCATTGAGATTGGTACTCCTGCCAAGAATGTTTATTGTAAACACTTTCAATCTGAAATTATACCAAATCAAATCACATTCAGATAGTCCTACTGTTTTTTTTTTGTTTCTGTTTTTCTTTTGTTTTTCTGTTGTTGTTTTTTTTTTTCTATTTTTTAGACCAACTGTTAACTGACCAAATTATTTTACAACACATGGTGACATATCATAAACATGTCACTTAGTCACACAGCATAAACAATTATACAAACTAAGGATAGAGCGAAATAAATCTGTTAGTAATCAACGCCTCCATAAGACTGACGGGTCGTTACTAGAGGGGTACACAAGCCGCCCTGCTGTGGTAACATATGGTGACATCTTGAGGTTTTTGGGAGAGCAGTCGTGGTTCCACAAACACGTAAACATACATGTATATTTTGTGTCAATTTGCCAAATGGAATGGTCCCAGAGACGATAGACTTTGCTTGTAAGGGACATTTTATTGTTTCATTAAAACATTATTATATGACGTCTGTACACGTTACAGAGAATTTTCGTATTTCTTATCAGAAAATAGATTTGTTGATTTATAGAAATTGTTTCAGAGAAGAATTAATCGAATGTGTTTCGGTGCTTAAAAATGAATATATTGTGTATTCAGTCTATTGTGCTTTGTATTCAATTTTCCTAACTCTGTGAAGATATGTGAATATTTGTAAATGTAGGTATTACACTATATAATTATGTTGTTTACAGATATATTTGATATAAGAAAGCAATAAAACACATAATTAGACAATTGATGCAAAGACCTAATTATTCATTACTACCATATCTAACCGAACAGAGGTAAACATTGGCCAATATCGCAATAACAACACAGAAAGGACATCATATTAACGGAATAATAAAACCAATTCTACATACCGTAGCAACATGAAAGCAAACGAAACATTTACTCTAAGACTCCTGAAAAAAGTACAAGGGGAATAAGGCCAGGTGTTCCGGAAGATTAAGCGTCTCCTAAAGCTAGGTTATTCCAAGTAAGTAATGTCACATTTCAAAACTGATATATTTTCATTATCATTAAAATCAAATTAAAGTATTCATTAACAACAAGAAAATACCAGCAGGTCAATATAATCATAATCCAAATTCATTTTCAATAAAACCAGGGCAAAATATGAACAAAGGAAAGATTTACACGGAGACGCGTGATACTCGATATCCGTAATCTTTCCAGAACATTCGATTAACAATGGGTTAATATCAATGTAAAAGACTATCAAATCCTGTATTATAATTGATTTACGGCAGGTTCAAATTGGTTTTACATTAAGGCCTATATACTAGTAAAATTGATGTATGTCTTACCATATTAAAACACTATAGGAACTCGATATGCAAGTAAGAGCGCAATATATATAGACATCAAATGCCGATACGATCAATCTGTTCGCATTGGTAACCCCTGAAGAAACGCGTATATTACGGCACTCAGTGTATCTGGTCTAGTGGTTTTATTTGTGAACCGCAATCACTTTGTGTCCTGTGTTATAAGTATGTGGAAGACCCTTTAACACAACAGGTGTTGTTACATGGAAAGTGAGAGCTCTTACCTTTTTATAGTATTAACTGACGACAACAGGTGGTTCTGTATACCGTAAATACTTATTGGCATGAACTACAGTTCAGAAGTAAACACAAATAATAATATATTACTTGTTTGAGTACGTATATATCTGACCGTGTTCAGTCATCAAAGTAGAAAGGATTTTAGACAGGTACGGATGCTGATAAGCTTCAATACTCATTAGTTTTTTTCTTTATTTCAATGTTTATAGGTGATGTACTTACATATTTCATAAACAAAAAAAGCAATTTTGTTTTCATCCTACAATAACGGCTATACCAGAGTATTATGGTTGTCTTTCTATGGTTGTTTTTATATCGCCTCATCTCCTATAACTTATGTAAATGTTTGTTGAGGTATCATAAGGCTGGGACGTCCGAGTCAGTGTGATTAAAGCTAGGACGTCTGGGTCTGTGTGATTAAAGCTGGAACGTCCGGGTCAGTGTGATTAAAACTGGGACGTCCAGATCAGTGTGATTAAAGCTGGGACGTCCAGGTCATTGTGATTAAAACTGGGATGTCCGGGTCAGTGTGGTTAATGGTGGGACGTCCGGGTCAGTGTGAATAAAGCTGGGACGTCCAGATCAGTGTGATTAAAGGTGGGACGTCCAGATCAGTGTGAATAAAGCTAGGACGTCCGGGTCAATGTGATTAAAGCTGGGACTTCCTGGTCAGTGTTATTAAAACTGGGATGTCCGGGTCAGTGTGATTAAAGGTGGGACGTCGGGGTCAGTGTGAATAAAGCTGGGACGTCCAGATCAGTGTGATTAAAGGTGTTACGTCCGAGTCAGTGTGATTAAAGCTGGGACGTCCGGGTCAGTGTGATTAAAGCTGGGACGTCCGGATTAATGTGAATAAAGCTAGGATGTCCGGGTCAATGTGATTAAAACTGGGACGTCCGGGTCAGTGTGATTAAAGCTAGGACGTCCGAATCAGTGTGATTAAAGCTGGGACGTCCGGGTCAGTGTGATTAAAACTGGGACGTCCGGGTCAATGTGATTAAAGGTGGGACGTCCGGGTCAATGTGATTAAAGGTGGGACGTCCGGGTCAGTGTGATTAAAGGTGGGACGTCCGGGTCAATGTGATTAAAGCTGGGACGTCCGGGTCAATGTGATTATAACTGGGACATTCGGGTCAGTGTGATTAAAGCTGGGACGTCCGGGTCAGTGTGGTTAAAGGTGGGACGTCCGGGTCAGTGTGGTTAAAGGTGGGACGTCCGGGTCAGTGTGGTTAAAGGTGGGACGTCCGGGTCAGTGTGATTAAAGGTGGGAAGTCCGGGTCAGTGTGGTTAAAGATGGGACGTCCGGGTCAGTGTGGTTAAAGGTGGGACGTCCGGGTCAATGTGATTAAAGCTGGGACGTCCGGGTCAATGTGATTATAACTGGGACATTCGGGTCAATGTGATTAAAGCAGGGACGTCCGGGTCAGTGTGATTAAACCTGGGACGTCCGGGTCTGTGTGATTAAAGCTGGGACGTCCGGGTCAGTGTGATTAAAGCTGGGACGTCCGGGTCAATGTGATTAAAGCAGGGACGTCCGGGTCAGTGTGATTAAAGCTGGGACGTCCGGGTCTGTGTGATTAAAGCTGGGACGTCCGGGTCAGTGTGATTAAAGCTGGGACGTCCGGGTCAGTGTGATTAAAGCTGGGACGTCCGGGTCAATGTAATTAAAGCAGGGACGTCCGGGTCAGTGTGATTATAGCTGGGACGTCCGGGTCTGTGTGATTAAAGCTGGGACGTCCGGGTCAGTGTGATTAAAGCTAGGCTGCCCATTATAATTATTTCAGATAATTTTCCATGTCGATTGGGTTTGAATGATGTAATACACATTCCAACAAATATTGTATGCGAATGTAAGTTGCCAAATAGAAAACTCGGCGACTATAAATGATCTTTATATGAAGCGATACAATGACTTCAGGTTACAAATAAAGATTCTGCTTTGAGAGGTTTGACGAGGACAACCATAACACAGGGACAGGAATATTGATATGTTAAGGCAGCATTAGGTGATGCAAGGATTGTACAAAAGACACCACTAGTGAGCATCACTTTTCATAAAACTTAAGAGTTAGATACAGTAGAGCCAAACAATTAAACTGTATCATACAGCTGTTTCGTCCTTCTGGGACTCGTCAGTGATACTAAGGGCCTAAAACTGAAGCCAAGAAGGCGAATGACGAAAATCTGAAGAAATGTCAAAATCTAGAAAGGGAGATGGACTAGCCCAGTAGTTCACTGAATTTCGTTATTTTCAAAAATCAGATAATTTTGGAAGAACACCAAGTGAATTGTACATTTACAATTTCTAAGCTGTGCATCGATTATACTAAAACTTGCAGGTTACGGTAAATTTCGGGGACTAAAGATTCACCCACATTGTCTATAATCAGATGATAAGGTTATTGTCGTAAAGCCATGATTGGGACAATTGGCGATCAGGACAAGATGTCGTGTATATTGTACATTGTGTATATTGACAATGTGGTATGTCGTGTCTAGTGTGTTGACACCGTGTATATTGTACATAGCTTGGTGACAATGTGGTATGTCGTGTCTAGTGTGTTGACACCGTAGTACACCGTGGTAAACCGTGGTACACCGTGTATATTGTACATAGCTTGGTGACAATGTGGTGTGTTGTGTCTAGTGTGTTGACACCGTGATACACCGTGTATATTGTACATAGCTTGGTGACAATGTGGTATGTCGTGTCTAGTGTGTTGACACCGTGGTGCACCGTGTATTTGTACATAGCTTTGTGACAATGTGGTATGTCGTGGCTAGTGTGTTGACACCGTGGTACACCGTGTATATTGTACATAGCTTGGTGACAATGTGGTATGTCGTGTCTAGTGTGTTGACACCGTGGTACACCGTGTATATTGTACATAGCTTGGTGACAATGTGGTATGTCGTGTCTAGTGTGTTGACACCGTGGTGCACCGTGTATTTGTACATAGCTTTGTGACAATGTGGTATGTCGTGGCTAGTGTGTTGACACCGTGGTACACCGTGTATATTGTACATAGCATGGTGACAATGTGGTATGTCGTGTCTAGTGTGTTGACACCGTGGTACACCGTGTATATTGTACATAGCATGGTGACAATGTGGTATGTCGTGTCCAGTGTGTTGACACCGTGGTGCACCGTGTATGTTGTACATAGCACGGTAATATTACGGTATGTTTCGTTTCGTTTGTTGACGTTGTAATGTTTCCTATCACACAGAAAAACGAGAAGAAATGAATTAAGCTATGATAAAGGTTGTACAAACATTTGGTGATTTGTCTATACCTATCTATCCTTCTGGTCGGTATCACCATTCATAGCTGTAGATTAACCAGTTATAAATAATACAAACCTTGGCGATATTAGCCTCCGTGTGGGTCACACCTTACCGGTTTGTTCAATTCACAAAACGGTGGTAAATAGGACATTCACTGACAAAGCCAGGCCCCTGTGGAATAATACCAATAAATATAGAAGTGTTGGAATGGCCAGATTAACTGGTATTCATGCATACCTAAACACAATGTATGATTGTGGTGTTTGATAGGTCAGCTGATCCCGATCAATAGGACTCGGATAACCTGTAGTTATCATGGGTTTGTTTTTCTTTAATTAATCCCATTGATACATAAACTTTTATATGTTTTTAACCTTAATTCAAATTCGATTCCGATTTTAAATCGAAATAGCATATCTGTTTCATTACTCTCGAGTTTGTGCTGTTACTTCAATTTCTACATTATTCGATTTATTCCAAAGGTCAATTAAACTGAAATGCAAACTTTTCAATAGGTTTACTTTGAGCACGGGTGACAAGGCTGTGAATAGCTACACTTATATGGGTGTATATTACAAAGTAAGTAGAACCATTGTATTTCTATCGATCACTACTGCGGCCACGTTTCCTACTTTAGTTAATTGATTTAAAAAAAAATCATATTTTTGATGATCGAAGTAAAAACAAAAAGATAGTTCAGATAATTAAATTGTTGGATTATCTTGGCCTTTTAGATTAGAAAAGAATCTATCTGTAATTGACGTTCACAGCGAGCTCTATTACTTATTTATATATATGTAAAGTCGGTTAATGTCATATAACGTTATAGATCTACGTCCAGTCAGACTTGGTATTAAGGAATCTGTCTCAAAAGGCAAACTTCTTTCCATTCTAGAAGACTGACTTGGTATTAGGGAATCTGTCTCTAAAGGCGAACTTCTCCCCATTCTAGAAGACTGACTTGGTATTAGGGAATCTAAACTGTCTGTAGAGGCGAACTTCTCCCCATTCTAGAAGACTGACTTGGTATTAGGGAATCTAAACTGTCTGTAGAGGCGAACTTCTCCCCATTCTAGAAGACTGACTTGGTATTAGGGAATTAAACTGTCTCTTCTCTCCATTCTAGAAGACTGACTTGGTACTTGGTAAATTAGGGAATCTCTAAACTGTCTGTAGAGGCGAACTTCTCTCCATTCTAGAAGACTGACTTGGTATTAGGGAATTTAAACTGTCTGTAGAGGCGAACTTCTCTCCATTCTAGAAGACTGACTTGGTATTAGGGAATTTAAACTGTCTGTAGAGGCGAACTTCTCTCCATTCTAGAAGACTGACTTGGTATTAGGGAATTTAAACTGTCTGTAGAGGCGAACTTCTCTCCATTCTAGAAGACTGACTTGGTATTAGGGAATCTGTCTCTAAAGGAGAACTTCTCTCCATTCTAGAAGACTGACTTGGTATTAGGGAATCTGTCTCTAAAGGAGAACTTCTCTCCATTCTAGAAGACTGACTTGGTATTAGGGAATCTGTCTCTAAAGGCGAACTTCTCTCCATTCTAGAAGACTGACTTGGTATTAGGGAATCTGAACTTCTCTCCATTCTAGAAGACTGACTCTAGAAGACTGACTTGGTATTAGGGAATCTGTCTCTAAAGAATTTAAACTATTAGGGAATCTGTCTGTAGAGGAACTTTCTCTCCATTCTAGAAGACTGACTTGGTATTAAAGGAGAACTTCTCTCCATTCTAGAAGACTGACTTGGTATTAGGGAATCTGTCTCTAAAGGAGAACTTCTCTCCATTCTAGAAGACTGACTTGGTATTAGGGAATCTGTCTCTAAAGGCGAACTTCTCTCCATTCTAGAAGACTGACTTGGTATTAGGGAATCTGTCTCTAAAGGCGAACCTCTCTCCATTCTAGAAGACTGACGGAAATTACCCGTCTGGAATGGTCAATGTCTATATCCCGAAACCTCATAATTTGATTGTGCGCTGAAGTGTGTCACTTACCAATAAATCAACAACAATTCCAGTTTCTGTTTTCATATTTTGCCCTCGTTCCATTGGCTTTGTGTTTGAATTAGGAATGTGTTAACATACCAATTTCCTTACAGAATAATACCCTTCCCTTCTCCGGATGTTAGTAACGACGATTAACAGTATAAATTACACTTTCCTATCACTGTTAATCGTTATCAAGTCACTGCTTCAAATTTTTGTTACACCTCACTCCGTTTCTCAAACGTTCGTTGGGATTAATGGAAAACAGAGCTGACACAGTAGTTACCCAAATTTGCTGTTTACGTATATGTTGTGTTAACACTGGAGCAGTGTCCACTGTGAAGGTTAATCCTACAAAGTTTATGATTCAAATATTTCCCCTAAAATCATTGTTGTCAAATGTGCGTCTCTAGTGTCGAGATGGGTGTTATAACGTCCACTTTATTGGGTAGTTTTGGCGGCACCGCATCACACAAGATGCTTTTTCCGTGCAACTTTAGATACGGTTCACTAAATTGCTCCAGATTTAAGAATGTCCATTATTCATACTGACTTATGGCTAAACATTATAGTAAAACATATGGCTTTGCACAAAGTAAGGGTCTGTTATACGGCCATATCTATTCTTTTCAGCTGTAAAGTGTTAAACATATTTTCTGACTTTTACGAATTACGTCATACATCTAGACAACGATATTTCATTTCTTGTAAAGTTCAAAGCAAAACGTGCGCCTGATACGAACGTTATGGAATTTTAATTCTATTTAATAAATGACGTTTATATTCAGTTGTAAAGTACAATGACATTATAATTGATCAAAGAGAATATGACATCCATTAAGCAGATACTTGTAGTGTATTTTTTATAGAGCCGTGGATGGGAGCTGCTGAACGATGTCTCGCAGTGTATCGTACAACTCGGGGAGACAGACGTACCATCGCCGATCTAGATGAAGCAGGTTTCCACACACAAACAGCTGTATTGAGCACAGGCAGCAAATTGTACCGCTTCGATATATATGTTTGTATTACGTTTGGTAAAAAATAAATTGTTGTTGTATTGGTTTGATTGTTCGGATCCTACACGCGTCCTATGACAGGGTATTGTGTTGGTATTGCTGGTCAGAGTTCACAAGCAGCGTATATATAATGCTACTCATGTAAACTAGACGGGTCTATAACGATCTCGTTAAAATGTATGTAGAAACAAATGTATGAAATGAAACTCGATATACAAGATAACATGTTACACACAATGGCACCATGTATCTGTGGTGAATTTCCCTGTTGTCGGAGTAAAGAAGTACGATGATGAGCGTGGGCGGAACAAGACAAATTGCGCATTCGAGACATTATTATACCATACTTAAGAAGAAATATCACGAATGATGACGTAGTTTTCTGTTTCTTTAATACAATGACGAAAAAAAATTTTGCTAGCCTTTTTGAAAAAAATCTTTTTTGTTACATTGGAATATTGAGCAACTTTACTACAGATTTATCGCTTTTGAGATAATGAAGAAATGACAAAAGTTTATGGTAATATTTGAAAATTGATCCCGTTTCAATATTGAAACCTGCTACATGCTACAAATGACAGTACAATCTTATCTTCAAATTAACAGTTCTTTGATAAATGATTCCGGACGGAACTATTCAAAATTTATTAATATCTTATGGATAAACTCCTGGGTGGTCCGCCACAATGGCCATGCCGTTCAAGGTACTTTTCTTTATAAGAGGTTGAAGTGTAGTTAACTAACATTTTTATAGATTGAAGAGCAAACTCTTGTAATAGCGAACGTTGCAATGCCGGCATGTGACTTTGTTGTGCTGTGTTCCAAGAGATGCTGGTAATAAGTTCCGCTACTTTTCTTTATGCTCATTAACCTAGTAGTTCGTGAAATGACAGGCATCGGAAACAGTCCTTTCTCAAAGCAGTGATCGGAACACCTTAACTTGATGTACATGTTACTTGGTGAAAAGAAATCGTTATTAATCAGAAACATATTTGCGTAGAAACATTAAAGTTATCCAGTGTCTCTCATGATTGTAATAGTCTGTTGAAATTGATCAAATGGGACTTTTTTCTGCTGTAATTGGTTACTGTGGTGAAGATGAGATCTTGCTCTAAGGTGTGAGATGAAGAGACAGTCTTTATATCATACATTGAAAAATTAAGAAAACTCTCATTTCCTTAAGGTGAAAAGTAACTATAAAATTGCATCTGCGGTTTGAAACTGCTGATTAAACGCTAAACGTCAAGATAAGCCTGAAAGTCGTGATGTGACTACCAAAGACGGATGAAGTGCCATTATTCAAATATGCAACTTTAATTTGCATGTTTGGAAGAAGAATGCGTTTTGTGCAGGACTGAAGTATATCATGCATAGTTCCAAACCAGTATTGATTCACGCGCATGTATATATATATAAAGGTCCTATTAGCTCAAAGTACTTGCAATAACTTGCATTCGAAAATACTAATAAAAATGCACTAAACTAGACTGAAATGATATATTGGCTGCGTTATTACGACAACTTCGTGATCTATTATTACAGTATTGTGAAGGAGCAAGCAGCAGAGTAGGGTTGAAGAGCTTCGCCGATTCCGAACAAAAAAACGGTTCTAAATACCGATGATGAAATACTATATAGCCATAGTGCTGTGAACACATCTTTTCGGTATATCGAGAAGCGGCGTGTATCCTGGATTTTAAAAAAATCGATCTAAGTGGATTGTTGTTTAAAGCTGTTCTAATCTGAATGTAAACTTATTGTGTCCCCAGTGAAAGTTCACTCCTACAAGATCAGACGTATAAGCTGCACAGGGCGATTTCCTGGCATTAAAACATAGCGAACAGAATAGATTTGAAATTGATTATAAATTCTCTCCAGATATGTACACAGGAATTACTATGTCATGTGACTGCATACGTTTTTAGGATCTGTATTTTAGGTTTTAATCCTGTTATACGATTGTTTTACAAACCCCAATTCGGAAGTTCAAGCTAGGACTCCTATCAGGGAAGTGCTTAGTATACACAACACGTGCTGTTATCGGATGTGTGTAGAAACACAACTCAAGTAATCTGTTATTTCATGTCAGAAATCAGTTTAAAATTGACATATTTAAAATGTATTGTATCATATTGGAACAATTAAGAGTGATAACACAACCTGTTTTGCTGCAACATCAAGGACACTGTAATTTGATGGTGCTGTATCAAAGATTGCTGCTGGACCGATGTGATTATCAAGTTCCGGTTTGGTGCGTTGCAAAGGAGATGTCCTCTATCACAAATTCCTTCTAACAATCAGACTGTATATGCATATTTTTTAGTATTTGTAAGCAACACAGTCAAGGTATCGCCAAGCTAACAGAGCAGACAACATGCAACCATATCTAGATCCAGTTAGTGATTATTGTGAGCCCATGAAGCCTTGAGTTTGCCTGGTACATTGATGATGCTTTGCGATGGCACGATACCATATGGTGTCGCTGATCTATCTACAGATATACAATATTTCACAAGATTTTGAAAGCATGTTTTCCTGTCGTAGAACAAGAAAGATATTTAGCTGATATCAACGGGATTGTGTACTAATTAGGACAGGAATGTCGTCAATGTGTTTTCTATCCTCACTCTTAAGTACCGTATTTATTCCTATAAAACACTCCAGAACCGGTTTTGATAACATAGTATGATTTCTGTGTAAGTCAATTCTTCATGTGAGTATATCACATTGGAACCAAATGTCCCTTCCGTGTGGCGATGAAACCTATGTTAAATAATTGATAAATCATACCAAATCGTGGCGAATAGTGTACATGTTTACGTGTAAACCATTACAAATCAGAATATTCAAAATTGTATTTCATGACCTCACAGACAGTTGTTGAACTGCAGTAAGGTTCACCAGGTCTCAGTTTTACATATGTAAGTCGACAACGACAAACATGATTGGCTACAATGGTCATTTCTAAGTTTATGGAGAGGTCAAGGATTTTGTAAGAAAATACAACTTGACACAGTAGTTGATCTTTAGGTTATGATGATATCGCATCGCTTGAATGTTTTACCAGAAGTTATTGTGAACTGGTGAATTTGACGTAACACAACCATGAGGCTAGTGTCTACATCGTGATGGTACTAAATGATCGGTGGATTTTGGCCCCACCCGTGGCTTACGACTTGATGCTATCCTGACGCTGTACCTAAAGTCTACAAAGTAGCGCCATCCTGGGAATGGTGTCTACGCCGCGACCCTACCCTGGTGCTTTTGTCTCCGACACGATGCTATCCTGACGCTGTACATAGTCTACAAAGTAGCGCCATCCTGGGAATGGTGTCTACGACGCAACAGGACGTGCCGAACTGGGTTTACGATGTGTTGCTACCATAATGCTTATCTACGATACGACAACAACTAAGAAATACCGACATGTCTTAATCTTATTGCAAACACGGATTCAACGAAAAAGAAGGTAAAAAGATTTACATGAAGACCCCTTAGAGAATAGAACCAGGTGTTCCAGAAAGTCGACCATCTTCTGCTCCCGCCAGGCAAACTTTGGTCAATCCAGTTAAGTAACATCACATTCCCAAATAAGGTAAGCAATGATTGAACCATTATGGATGTAAAACTTTCCTATTATCAGCCTGCATCTCTCGAAACCTGTGCCGCGATATTGTCTGTTGATTGCCGACATCTTTCACAGAGCCGTGTTATCGGGAATAAACCTTTGGATAACTTGTTTAACTGCATTAGATTAAACACAATAAATTGATGATTGTTGATCAGGAATGTTGCTATCCAGAAATGAAAACTTCACAGTAGGGTAATGAAAAATACATGCTTATGTTACCGTTTTGTGGAAAGCTGTCCATGTTGGTTTCCTTTGAGGAAGTGATCGAGATAAGTGGTAAATATAGACTGTCTATCATCGTGTCCTTGATTCCCAATTCTGGCGGGTGAATAAGACAAACATAATTAATTAATATTTTATTATTTAGTTATTTTACGTCATCGATAAATGGAAGCTAATTGAAGGACTTTTCAAGGTCTCTATGACCTGTTTGATAAGGTCTTTTATTAATTCACATCGTATGAAAACAAAAACAAGTCAGCTGAGAGAGGGGCACAGTAACTTTCTATATGTATGCCATATATCAGTGTAAAGTTCTCGACAAAAACATTGCCTATCTGATTATATTTATGTTTATATCTTCCTAATTTTGAAAACATTTTTCACGACAATATAGTGTACCGCCGCTCACCTTTCATTGAAAGAAAGTTGTCATCCTTCAGATTTCAATGGGATATCTTTATGTACAAAAATGCTTTATAAAAAGAGTGTCTTCAAGATGTGATGGTTAATTTACGTTCTTTGAGATATACAGACAGGCATATTTGAGTACAAATCACATCCTGATTAAACAGTACATAAACCCTGATTTTATAGAACTAACAATGTTAGTAAGAAGGATTGATAAAGGTTTCGTTAAACACCTATACGAGTCAGTAATAAAACACTGCTTATATCGATGCTTGTGAACTTCAGTAATTTAATGTAAGGCCCGTATCCTTATCATTAATAGACGATCTGGATCTTTGTAACACTGGAGCATGATTAGCCAGTATATCTCCTTCCGAAAGATTAGATACTGTGTATGTAGGATTTATTGATTAATTCTAGTTCTTTTATACAGGAAATGTAATAACATCCGAGGACAAGCTACCTACTTGTCGGCACAGCCATATTTGACGTTGTGATTCTTAGGACCTGGAGTCTTCGACATGATAGTGTCCATTTGCCCATAACATGTTAGGAAAGTTCTACACTTCACAGTAATAATGTACATACTCTGACTGGTCAGCGCAGAAAAGTGATAACTTAGAGTTATTAGCTATTAGTAACAACAACATATCGGCAGTTTGCATGTATGACTTCACACAGACGCCTTGTTGCTGTCGAGTTGGTAGATAACGTTATGACTTTAAACGATATGATACGTGTCCTTAGCCAGTATGACAGAGAATACATAATGTGTCGTTAACAAACCTACAAGTACCGTCATGTCAACATAATCAAATAAAATTCAATAAAACTAGGGCAAAATATGAACAAAAGAAAGGTCTACACGTACAAACTTTAAAAAAGTACAGGGAAAATAAGACCATGTGCTCCGGAAACGTAAGCGTCTTCTGATTCATTCGCCATGTAAATCTCGGTATATTCAGGTGAGTCATGTCACATTCTCAAATGAGAACACATATATACCACGCAGTAACGGAACCAGCAGGCAAACTAACGAGCATCACATACATATGGCACAGAGAAAGAGAATGCTTTTCAATTGCAAGTAAATATGTTTTCTGTCGTGTAGGAGTAGGTTTTGTGTCGTAAGTATGTTATGTGTCGTTCACGAGAATGTTAACTTTTTATTTGCCGTTAGTATGCTATGTGTCAATAGCGATGCTGTGCGTCGTTAGTGAATATGACATAAAGTTGATCTTTCACAAATCGTCAGTGAATGTGACTTTGCATTGACGTGTCGATACGAGAAGTGATCTACCACTATGTGCACAGAGGGAATATGACAGCATATTTTTATACCAAAAGTAGTGTATACCTTTACAAAATCCAGTCGGTAGGGACTTCATATACGACGCCTCCAGTCTTGGCGATCGATCCGAAGAGCAACCAGACATACAGACTAAATGCACGTACAAACAGAGAGAGCACTGATCCCCCTTCCACTGTTATTCTATTTGAAGACCACATGGGTAATTAGTTGGAATTAAAAAGTGAATGATTTAGAGGCTTTGTTTCCCAGGGGACATCTTCATTTGATTTTACCACTTTAAATCCTCGCAGATAATACCACGTGCGTTGTATCATCTGAGGACAGGACTAGAGCCATTTCCTTGGAAGAAGGAAATTGATTTACGCACAAAAAGTACACAATTTGTTAGTGTATCAGATGTCAACCCAAATTGTCTATATGCCTGCAGCGTGTACATAAATTGGACTGATCATAGTTATCGGTAAAATCGCCATTAAAAATTTTAGATGCTTTTTCTGGTGATATTTCAATGCAGTAATTCAAAGTAAGCTTAATATCCTAAGATGCTTTTGTTTCTAAGCAATGAGAATGAACTTCGCCTTGAGATGCCGGTGTATGACCTATGGCAGTAGTTAATATGATTTGAAGGTGAGACTCTCTAGTAAAAAACGTATGTAAGTTTACGGCTACACTTAGCTCTGATCAATAGCGTTTGTCTCGTTAGTGATCCTTTACACCTGGGAATTTACTCCGTTTCTCATTAATTTTCCGTCTAGCAGCTGTAAAGAAGGACTGGTTTCCCTGTGTACTCCGTCAATTGCCTTCTGGTCACTTAAGGTCGAATTCATGTAGCTCGCCTAAAATAACATTATTCATGATAATTGATAATATTCGCTGACCTTTCAATTTCATCAAGACAATGTAATTATTACATTCATGTATTGGCATGCAAAATATATATTTGATAAAAAGGCATTGTCTTTGTGATTATTGTATGCATGTGTTGACATGCAAAATATATATCCTGACATAAAGGCATTGCCTATGAAATAAACACATAAATAATTTGCACAAAATAGAAAATATTTTCTGAACTGCAGTGTAGTTACGGAGTACATATTATATAGAAAGGTAAACATGTTTATTTATTGTGTCGTGAGAGTCTATACTACACTCTATGTTATGACCGTATGCACTACAAACAATATTGTAAATGTTTGTGCATATTTAGATGTCTCTTATGCATGTTTAATTTTGTTTACTTCTATAAATTTACATTAATTGACATGAAATTCTTTATATCTTTGGCTATTCAGTCTCACTTAGTCTACTAAGTCTTATGTTGTGCCTTGTAGATTTAATTTTAATCACGTACCTAGCTTGTTTGGAAATAATGATTCATCTCGATGTTCTGGTCAGCGTAAAACTCTGATTAAAATGGTGTAAATAAACAAAAAGTTGAAGTGAAAACGTTTAATGAAGAACATGTCTTGTACATTTGATTGAGTCTATATAGGCTATACACTTATACAAAATGTTGATTTCCTGATATTTACATTCGTTTGTTTGACATTATTTTTCGAACGATCTTAGTAAACACCACAATATACATGTACATATATAAAACATCGTAATATGCTCGAACTCTGTCCCGCTTTGTTGTAGCCCTAGACGTCCATTATACGGTAGGATTGGTCGTTAACGATTGTCTTCACATTGATTAAACGTTATCGAAATTTACAGCTTGTAATTTACTTTTACTATTCTATCATTACTTACTCAGACAGAACAGCATGATAACGATCGTTATTTTTTTTATTCCATTAATAGATAAAAAAAATCTGCCTGCTGGCAACCTTAAAGCATCACACAACAAAAAAGGTATTAAAACACTAAATACTATTGACATATAGCTATCAAGACTACCATTCAGAATCCTTTTTGGTATACAATGATGTCCACTTCAGGCAAACATAACCTTAGTGAAAAAGCGCAGTGTGTCATTGTTATGTAAATGAAATGTTATTACGGATATCGCGTGGGCTTGTTGTTAGTATTTGATTAATGAATCCACTGCTTTCGCTAGAGATGTTTAAATATAACATATACACCCAATTTAAAAGGAAATCCGAAACCCGAAACGTATGTACGGATCACTCAGAAAATTGATAACTTCATGAAAGTCTTATCAAGAAAGAATGGGGAAATGCGGATTAGAAAGAAAGGAAACTTTTTTAATCCATAAACACTATCCTCTAATAAAACCCTGTTGCATCGGGGATGGTTTAAAGTATACTTTATTTTTGAACTGAAAGCAGACTCTCCTATTCCAACTACTACCCACGTTCCGCGACATTTCACACCATCCAGTCTCCCGATGTAGTGCTAGCCGACGGTTGTGTGGTCACATGTTTCCGAATCATCTCACACCAATCTTCCAAGCTATTTCCAATACGTTATATATCAGTAAAGAAAGCTATGTGTGACATTACGTGGTGAGTCTGGCCGTGATCAGCCATCCCAAGTGCGACATATACTGAAGCTGGAGAATAAAATACGCACTTAAAGGTTTGGCTGTAGAAGTTTAGATCGATTCTTAGTGTTATTTATTTCTAACATCTTACTTTCAGCTCAGTTCGATGTATATCGAAAATCAAGAAACATATTCGATGGAAATCAGTGTATACATTATCTTTATATAAATATTATGGAAACCCTGCTTTATCAATGTCACTTTAAGTTCTTCTGGCTCTACACCTCTGTCGTGTCGTCATGATATTGTCTGAATTTGTGAGAGTCCTTTTATCTTACGACTAGGAAGTTAAAGCAAGACACTATATCATGAATCATAAAAAATTGTTAATATCTTGTTCTAACCCCGCAATAGACTGATTTAAGTATAAAATGCATTTTTCAACATGCACAACCAAAAAAGGTATGAAACGGCTCATTGTTCCCTAGAAACCAATAAAAAGTATATATGGAAATGGAAGTTACTCAATGACTGGTTGTAGAGAAAAATAAAAAAGAGATATTCAAAGTTGAATTTACCTGTTCTGTCCCCGTGTGTTTTGTTAAAGTAATTATTTTCGGCGTAAAGATATAACCTGTAGTGAAATACCGTTAGTCAATATGCCAAAGAGACATTGTCAGAAATATCAGGAGGTATTGTAATCGTGAATTACTTGTTGTTCGTCCTAATTACCGTGAGTGCATGGAACCGATCAAAATATGTTAGTTTTTACACTACAAATTGCACATATACAACAGTTGAAATGACTAATTTATGGGCCTTGTGAGTTGAATAACACCCTCCCATTGTTGCAGAAATAGTTTCATCAATGAATAAACATAAAGTCCATATCTTGCATCAGCGAGAGTCGATTGAATATTACCAGAGCTTGCTGTCTCCCACCAGCACAGAGGCATGGTCGTCTCCGTAACACTGTCATGTGTATCCAGTAAATAAAACCGCCACAGAGATCCGGATTATGACAAACCTGTTCATTTTCTGAAATTTCATGAAACAGTAAAACAAATTTGTATTGATAAGACAACTAATGAGAACTGAAACTCTTTGTTTCCATAGGAATTGGAATTAATTTTTCATCCTCTCGTAAATCGTTCTACAAACCAGCACGCGCCGCTGGGCTCACCTATTTCGTGTCGTGACTGCATATTGCTTGCTTGGCATGTCAACTTTAGATGTATTAAACTTCAGTTCCCTTAACTCTCACTAAGCTTAATACATTAATTTCTAAGCCAAGATTTAAAATCAGGATAAAAAAACGTTTCCCTTCAATCGCTGTAAAATGTATTTCAAATAGATATAATGTGCATAAGACATTAAAACTAATACATATTTCTAGTTGCACATCAAATGCCGTATACGCTTGCTTTCTGATTTCGGTTTGAGCGGAAGCTAACCAAATATTGGCAAAAATAAGACGGAATGAAAACCAATTGCAGGTTTTGCCATCCATACGAAGATTTATAATGTACACGTTATCGACCGAAAGGAAATAATCATGCACGAAGACAGCTGTTTGAGTAGACATGAGGGCCTACAAAGATAGCCAGGGTTAGCCTAGGTCAGTATTTCGAAACTGGATGCCAAGAAAAAAGATCATGCCCATATTTACTCTACCCTGGCGTAACTGATTGAGTTTGTTGTTCTTATAGTATGGAAGACTTCCAGAGGACCCTAATCCTCTATAACATGTACCGATGAAACATATTTTGTACATGGTATACTTAGGCGGTAGGTCTTTTTCTGCAACTCTATTCACTCCCCATCCTCTGTTCCTCCTCTCCATCTCCCTAATCCTCCTCCACTCTCTCCTCCTCCTCCTCCTCCTCTCCCTCCTCCTCCTCCTCCTACTCTGTGTGATCTTAACAGCCGCCGTTTAGATTTCCATAGCGATAATGCAAGCACCTTCTTCATAACAACCGACTTTTCTTTATTCAACTTTCTTCAATATTTTATCGAAAATGTTATATATTTCCTAAACGAACTCTCTTTTATGTGTAACCTAATCATAACCTTGAGCACACAGTGTTACATATCATGTAAGGTTATCTTATAGTGTGCTTATTTAGAACAATCCTTCTTGTGTAACATAGATTTTGTATTTCGTGGATAAACCTTGATTCATGTTTCTTTATTGTTTTTATCACATATATACTATATTTCCTATTATTGTAAGCATCATAAGTAATATTATGTGAATCTTACACGTGTCATCTTTCATTTTGATTTTTTTTAACAGGAGCTGATAGAAATGTTTTGGAATTTTTGTCTTTCATCATAGAACTTGATAACTTGTGTCACCAGTCTGGATTCTTGGTTTCTTTTTTATTGTGATACCACGATTTGTCTCTGTTGTTATTTAGATTTCTCCAATCTCTGATAACAGGGCATTGTTCGCCTCTTAATTTGTCTTTAAAATTGTTTATATAACGTTTAGTCCTTAACAATGATTTCCATATATTGTACGATTCTAAAACATTGAAATGGTCCATACACTACACATTAGTCTTGTCGCGGATCAGTCGGAAGTAATTCTTACCTCTTCTGTTGTTTTTGGAAGTACATTTTCAGTGTAAGACCGAGAAAGTGCTACTCAAAGTATCTACAATTCTACAGCGTTACGCGTGTTTCGTTTTTTTTTGTTTTTTTTGTTTTTTTTATTATATTACAATCTAACTAAACAACCGGAACATCTTTTCTTTATGGATTCGATTAATCTTATATACTTACAAAATCAAATGAGGGACACCATACCTTTCCTAAGTCGACACAACAAATTTAATAATTAGTATCTAAATTGCTGCAATGACGTCAGAAGAGACCATCTCAATAATTACGTGTTCCTTCTGGATTTGGAGACCCTTAACTCCACAGCAGGATATCATTAACACTCACGTAATCGGCCCGCAATCAGAATGCGTGCTGACGACCCTCATCTCCGTGCGGATACTTAGAAACTAGGGGATTTGTCAATTTTAATGCCGCCTCGCGTTTTCATGTTTCAGCTCCGGTTGTAAATTGACCTTTTAATCCCGAGTTCTTCTTTGAGCAGTTATAAATCATGGTATTTATCACATCCCTCATGCTCAAAATACTTTGAATCTCTTCCTTTCTTGGCAATACGTCAAATCGCATTTCAAAATGAGTGAACAACTTGCTGCACCATTCGGCAACTTTGTTTACTCTTCCCTTCATTTCCCCTTACGTTGCTCTCAATTGAAAAATCTTGGCATTGCACTGTTAATTTTACCTGTTTCACATTTCAGAAACTGGCTTTAAACATTTGGACTTCTCGCTTTTGTCAAACATTTCTTTTTTTCCATGTCATGTCTGATTCTAACACAGCATAAACTAACGACTACTACTTACTTCTTCGATAAACAAATTTCGACAGAAAAATAAAAAGTTTATTATTGATTTATAAGTTACCTTAAACTTTGTAGTTTTAATTAAATTATCAAATCAGGACTTGGAAACAGTCTTCACTTAAAAACAATATCACACACAATTTTAATTGACTTTAAACATAATGGTAATTGTCCAAGTGGAGAAGAAGTGAAGTTTTTTGTCTTATAAGCGACATGTAAAAGTTATTGCAGGCGTTGTTACATCCGTCTTTCTCTAACGAAATAAACGTTTCCCGGTCGTACGATTTCCGGCAGTACATGTAGTTTAATTCAACCAGTTAAATTTGTTTTATACCACCTTTGTTATTTGTACCAATCCAATTAGAAATAAACACGTGCGTTTGATCTTAATCCCAAATCGGATTTGTCTTTCTGGGTAATGGATTGAATTAATTACAAGAACAAGTTTGAATTTGTGACCAAGGTCAAAAGTCCCCATGGTGTTTACTCACGCAAGCATTTCTTATTTATTTATTGCTAAATTCGAATTGTATCAAATGTACAACCGAATTAAATTTTTGTTGAAAGAAGACAAGGACATTATCACTGATTGGATGAAGTCGACATTTCCTCTGTAATAAAGCATTCAGAAAACAGTCACATACATCACAATTTAGCTAAACATACTAAATCTATGTCTAAGGAAACAACCAACAGAAAGACTATACATGATGTTCATGTTATCATTGATTACAATTATTTTGTCTGTTGTGTAATTCCTTCGCTGCATGTTGTACTTACTACGATAACAGGAAATTATACATAATTGACGCCACGTCATACAAGGATATTTTATGACATAATTGCACATGATCATTCCAATATTCAAGAAAACACTGATAAAAACATTAATCATAAAGAGAAGTAAAATTCAAATTTGGCAATATATATCTAAATAATTTATTGCAATTTTTCATGTTTTTCAATAACGCTTGAACAAGAAAGATATTGCTGTTTAAAACGGCATATGCTTGACAGCATCTCAAGCATTTAACAGCAGATATCACTAGGGCCACAAAAACACGAATGGGTTCTCGTTTGATGGAAGACACATTTCGGTAGACAGCTCCCATATAACACTATAATTTTAGTTATGACAATAAAGACTGAATTGATAAGGCTCCTCTGTCCGTAATTGGTTCTCGCTGATGAAGCACCATTATCGTGATGATGGTCGATTTCTAGAAAACCAATAATCCAGAGACTTGTTGGACACATAACACCTCGGTCCTCACTTCAACACAGATAATTTGACAACCCGAAAAAAATATTCTTAAGAAGCCTTATTTATATGGGAATGATTGCACCGAAAAACCGTACTTTATGGGGTCCAATGTCATTTCTACAGCTAGAACTAATTAGCCATCTTGTACTTTTTGTTATTTTTCAATTAGGGAAGAGGACAGTGATAATACATTAGATGAAATTAGAAAAAAACAATCGATACCGAAAAATGTTTGCTTTTTGATTTGAAATTGAAATGGGCTATTCTTACGAATTGTATTACTAGATGTCTTGTTTTTGCTTGTTTGTTGTAAAGATCGACTCTTTTTTGTTTAAAATTATGTCAAAAATCGAAAGTATTGTGTTAAAATTGACGACATCAGATAAAATCATACACTGGCGAAATCATGTCGCTTTTTGTATGATTCCATCTATAAACCCTTAACGTTTACGAAGCAAATTCTAAATTACAATTATAAGGATTAAGACTTTAAAAAACACACATGTGCTGCAAATGATGACGGTATGTTTTCGTCGTATTATTTTTAAAGATAAAACTCTTCATTTGCAGCCTCCACCTGCTACTTTATCAGCACCAGTATAGTAACAAACGACAAATCAAATTCAATAAAACTAGGGCAAAATGTGGACAAAATAACAATATGATAACTATCACGAGATCCGAAATGAAGGTGGATCTCTAACTTTAGAATGGCTATTATGAGATACGGAATGAAGGTGGATCTCGAACATTAGAATGGCTATTATGAGATACGGAATGAAGATAAATCTCGAACATTAGAATAACTATTATGAGATCCGGAATGAAGGTGGATCTCGAATATTAGAATGACTATTATGAGATCCGGAATTAAGGTGAATCTCGAATATAAGAATGACTATTATGAGATACGGAATGAAGGTGAATCTTGAATATTAGAATGACTATTACAAGATCCGGAATCAAGATAAATCTCAAACATTAGAATAACTATTATGAGATCCGGAATGAAGGTGAATCTCGAATATAAGAATGACTATTATGAGATCCGGACTGGTTAGCGATTTTTTTTCTCTGAGCAGCGGATGTTCATATTTACAAGAAGGACTACATGTATCAATTGATAGTTTATAAATAAATGTTATTAATATATATATTTTGTATTGATATAGCTCTTTGATATATAATTTACTTACCTATCGTACCTATATAATTTACTTATCTATCGTGCTTTAAAAATTTACTTACCTATCACACCTAAATAATCTACTTACCTATCCTACCTATATAATTTACTTACCTATACTACCTAAATAATTTACTTACCTATCCTCCTATATAATTTACTTACCTATACCTATATAATTTACTTACCTATCCTACCTATATAATTTACTTACCTATCCTAACTATATAATTTACTTACCTATACTAACTATATAATTTACTACCTATACTAACTATATAATTTACTTACCTATCCTAACTATATAATTTACTTCCCTATATAATTTACTAACTATATAATTTACTTACCTATCCTAACTATATAATTTACTTACCTATACTAACTATATAATTTACTTACCTATACTAACTATATAATTTACTTACCTATCCTACCTATATAATTTACTTACCTATCCTACCTATATGATTTACTTACCTATCCTAACTATATAATTTACTTACCTATACTAACTATATAATTTACTTACCTATACTAACTATATAATTTACTTACCTATACTAACTATATAATTTACTTACCTATCATACCTAAATAATTTACTTACTTATCCTACCCATATAATTTACTTAACTATTGTATGTAAGTACGGTTACGCATTGATTTACGAACATTTTTTATTCAGTCGACCAATCTCAAATGCATCGTCACGTTCTTCACTAACATAACAACATAACATTAATGTTATTTTATAACTCTGGAGGGCGAGGACATGTGACTTAGGGTGGCACTGACTTCCTTTGACGAATATCAGGTGACCCTATTCTCTTAAGTAAACTGACAGTAACCTCTGTTTTATTACCATCAACACAGCCATGTCTTATGTAAGGGTCCCTTTATCTTTCTTCCCTTAGGTGATTGCAAAAACATGTTACCTGTGTGACGAGCGCATTCATGAGTGATTTATCATTCTGTAGGACACTAGATGACATTAGATCTTGCAAAAACCGCAACACCATTCCAAAGTACATGCCAATGTGGTTCTATAGCAACAATTTGATGAATTGACGAGGTAGGGCCTGGTCTGAGGTTTGACAAGGGGATATCGTTTCTGTGAAGACTAGAGAAATGGAATATGTCTAAATACATAAATAAAAAAGCTACAAAACTAAGGAATGGCTACACATTCTGTACATTACAGTGTCATTCTTGAGGAATGGCAAATAAGAAAGGGATCCAAGGTTTGGCGTTTGGACTGTGATGTTGACCGAAGGTTCAGATAAGCACCGAATGCTCCCAGTGAGACAGATAGAATGTGTCTGGCCTTTTCGTCTTCATTAGCCACGGTAGTTCAGGAAACAAAATGCCAATATGAACCTCATCTCTCATCGAGGAAGAGATATTGGTCATTCTGATAAATCCACTTGTACTGCAAGTATTGGGCGCTGTGTAGATAAGAATATAGCCACTTTCTACGTCCAGATAAAGACAGTGAACTCACTATTCTGACACTCTCGAAAGATGCAGCTGTATTGATTTATCTGTCCATTTATCAAACTGCATCATGAGTTTAAAATACGTGCAATGTCTTCCATTTCGTATGTTCTTGTTACAGAGATTGCTTAAGAGAACGTAAGTTTGCATCACTTTGCTGCTTTACATTGAAATAAATTTAATTGAGGATGTGATTACAGCAAACACGCCACTGTGGTCGTCCACGTCACCAGATACAAAAACGAAAAAGCAAATAACGAATGCTTTCAGTTCACAATCGATCATGATCATATTTTCACAAAACTGTGTTTTTTTTCTTGAATTCAAATGCAATTGTAACAATTGGATTACAGATTAACAAGGACAGAATCGTAAACAGTCTTTCAGATGGTTTATACATGAACGTTTCTGATCTAACATACCGAAAACAATAAACATATAATAACCCTTCCTGTTCAATATTCATTATTGGTAGATTAACGACCGGATTCCCATTTGTCAGTACAGTGTGACAGGGCGGGGTGTCCCGCGGTGGGCTTCGGTGGTATACTTCTGTGTGGTATCACTATAAAGTCATATTTAATCCTGTCATACAGAGGCTTACAGGAATATGTCGGAGCCTCACGCATGCGCTCAACACATTATTTACCATACATACACTGACAGACGGTCCTTAAACAACCAAAACTGTGGATTCCAGTCAAACATTGTTAACGAAACGAGTCAAATTTATGCTCCTAACTCCTTACGATCGAAATAAAATTTCTATTATTTGTTCTCCTATTTTGCGTTGAGTTTTAAAATAGTTTAAGCAAAGCTGTTTTCTTACCATGATTTATTTTCTGGACATGCTTTATAGTGTCGTTAAATTTTCAACTGGGGATGCACAGATTAAAGACTAACCTTAGAAACAATGAGTCTCGTGAACCTAAACTTATAGACTCGGGGTTTATTCCACCACCTAGTTTGAGATATTCTTCAGTGATCTTGGATAGTGTTTAACTCCCGGAATGATCTATAAGTCTCTGTTACATTGTTCTGTTCCAAATTGTGTTGCAGATTCCTTAATGGTCAATCACAGAAAAGCACTGAAATATCCCTGTCGTTTTTACGAGCTCTGGAAAAATGCAAAAAGCCTAACGAGATCGCATTGTTTTGACATGTGTGCATGTTGCGGAGGTCAATATGGCTGTTGTATGAACCTGTGTACCATCAGTTAACACGATTACACAAGAAGATAACGATGACACTCCTCACGCTTAAACTAACAGCAAGGTCAACATTCTGGAATTGCTTGCTCTCAGACTTCACTGATTGCCTTGTTAAACACGTGCGTTATTAAACTGCACTGACAAATTATGTTTTGAGAATCTATTTAGCGTGAATGCATCAGGAGAATCGTGTGTTTGTCTATCTGTGTCTTCTGTTGTTTCTGCCACCCAAAGCTACAGATTTCTTTGTTGTATCACTGTATTCCTAGTAAGCTATGTGTAACACAAGTCAAATCAAATGTCCAATAAAATAGGTGTTACCCTTCGTAATAATTTGGATGATTTAACAGAAGATAGGTGTATGTTACTAAAACAATTCGGTCTCATCTCTATTAAGTGATTATATATAAGAAAAAACTTATTAAGGATTCCGTTAGCAAAGCTGACTAGAATACGTGTTGTGACAAGGAACTTACAGAACAGATGCTTGGACGATTTAAGAGTCTGCAATACATGTGGTCCTCGTGAAAAAGGGAAAATATGATAATCTGTTTTGTGAATGCACTGATACACTGATGTGGGAAACAATTTATCAAAATGGGTTTTCTTCACCCATGCCCAAGGTGGTAAGACAGAATTTGTCGCTGCTTACCTGTAGCTTTCCGCCGCGCTTGTGTTTATCTATTCTATATATAACAATAGGAATAACACGTGCGAATTGCAATATATTTGTCGTGAATGTTCGGTAAATTTCGTCATTTATGTGTTTACCAATTGGTAATTCCTTGGAATTATGTAAGCTACATGGAGTTATTATCATAAGTATTTTTTCCTCTGTGTGTTAATGATAATCGCATACTACTGAAGACATGATGAATAAACGTATTTGGAAGTTTTGAGTCGTAATCAATAGATAATGACACGATATTATACCAAATGATGGTTCTGGCGACATTGTGTATACATATGATATGTAAATGTAACTTTCTTAAATATAAGTTATGTGCACTTATATCACTAATTATACGGGCGGGTGGGCGACGGTTCTGCTAATAAATATTGCATGTTAAGATGGATAGGCACCATGAACATCAGTGAATCTGATATCTGTGTTACTGTTTATATCTTTAGAAGAAATACTTGTTTATGTAGCATACAGAAAGAACTTACGTTATCGTTTATAAACTGTTCTGTTTGCGATAATTAGTGTCATACAGGCTTTGTTTCACTTCTCTAAACATTGTGGTGCCTCACTTTGTTCAACGTGGTCTTCAGTGCAATCAAAGCTATCAGACGAAGGGAATTTAGCATGATGATGATATTCTCCATGACTCGGAGGAATCGCGAGAGTTAATTACCGAATGAAGGCTTAATTATAAGTAGTTTAGACATCCTACAAATGTCTGTCGATAGCTGATTGGAAAATATGTTCAGTGATTACATGTACATAGGGAAAGTAGCATATACGTTTATCATGTACTCAACGTTCATGCATGTAATGAGGAGGACAACGTTCATGCATGTAATGAGGAGGACAATCCTGGTGCAAGAGGACGCGTTGATAACCAGGCGACATTAAACAGAATTACGCTTTCTTGATAACCTTTGTGATTACAAACATAGCTCCATAAAGTATATAGCACGTTAGGAAACATCAGTTTTCGTACAGCGTGAGCAACAGCACAATGCCGCGTGAACAACAGCGCAATGCCATATTACCTGTTTATGTCGGATTTGACATGTATTCACAAACGAATTGAATTTTACCACACATGCCATAAACGTTATTCTAGATATAATCTTTTTTATATACACCGATATTGACATATCGATTGCTCGTGGATGTTTTATTTTAAGTATCTGGGTTATTGTATTATGTCCAGAGACATACATTGGAAATTTCTTCAGTGTTCATATCTCACCGTTTTCACAAATTATAAAGTGTGTCAATGTATTGGAAATAGGTACTTAATAGACGAACGGGCCATGCGAGTTTATTACTTTCGAAATAGCAGGGTTCGTGAGTAGATAATATGCAGACAGTGATGGACTTTTAAGTTTTAAGAGAGTAAGAGGAAAACTATCTTCTTTTTATCAGTTTCATGAAATGTTTCAAGTGTTTTATGTAAAATGCATTATACCGCGTATTGATTTGTCCTTGACGAACTGTCACCACAGTGACATTGAAATAGCTAGGTTTTTTAGATTCGTCTATTAGATATTGTGTCAACTGAAGCGACAGCAGAATAGAAGGCATGCTGTTTTATACTGTAAACACTATGTGAAGTGTGAGTTATGCACATTTTAATTACATATGTGTCAGAGTGGGGTGTGAATGACTTCACGTGATCTAGATATATACCAGGAACAATGTTCAGTTGAAATTTGTTTTAAGTGCCGATATATTGTCGTACAGAAAGAATCATGTGCTCGTTTACACATACAAGACATTTTGAAAAGAAAACATGCGTATGTTATTGTTATACCAATATGAAACATGTGAGAAGACTACGATGTAATAAATTAAGTGCCTCTGGTCTGGAAATGTTACATAGTGTTTCCATCAGAACGGTACAGACAAATACTGTTCGTCAATACGATAAGAACTGATCTGACTTTTCATTAAGATAAAAACACTTACATGTTCATTGCAAAAAAAATAAAAGTAAACAAACAAGAAGATGCCGATGTCAGAAACACTTGTTGACAAATTGACAAAATATTGATGTGAAATTCAATTTAACACACGTCACGTTGTCAAATTAGAAAACAAAGTAAACAACGAAACTATTGGACATGATAACGAGTATCGAACACGTTTCGCTTCGTATTGGACAAAGAAGTGGAATAGTGGTGACGACTATATACATCACCACAGTGTTCAACTGCATGCATATTCTCAAAGCCCTGGATGAAATAATATATATATAAAAAAGCAAACCCTTGATTGTAGAATCAACTGCGACATGTACATATCACCATTGCTTGGAAAAGCAGGATAGCTTTGTAGAATGGACAATTCACAGTAGGGAATTGAAAACCATCGACTTCATGCTGGATTCGCTCTAAAATTAGCTGAAAAAATGGCTGATGGGAAAGAGTCACGTCCTGTCATTGGTTTCCAATTCTTGACCCTGGTATGCATTTCACGTTGTCGTTATTAGAAGACAAAACATAATGATTATATCAATATTCTAAAATGACATTGCTGGACTTTGTAAACGTTGTAGTCTGTTAAGTTATGCTTTTCTTTAAAATTGCAACATCAATTTTAAAATCACAATTTAATAAAATAAATTATCACGTGGTATTGTACTTGTATTTTACTTGATAATCGATACAGAGATACATAACCCCTAATTTCTACATGAAGTAAAGAGGCTGACAACTTGGTACGACTCCTATCACTTGTCGTAGTCTCTCTACGACGTCTGTTGCCCAATCTCCACCTGAAAGAAAGAGGCTGATAACTTGGTATGACTCCTATCACTTGTCGTAGTCTCTCTACGACGTCTGTTGCCCAATATCCACCTGAAAGAAAGAGGCTGATAACATGGTATGACTCCAATCACTTGTCGTAGTCTCTCTACGACGTCTGTTGCCCAATCTCCACCTGAAAGAAAGAGGTTGACAACTTGGTACGACTCCTATCGCTTGTCGTAGTCTCTCTACGATGTCTGTTCCTCTATCGATTTTACATCAGTTAACATGTGCCATTCTTAGAGAGACATGACGAATGTTGTTTATGTATGAATTAATATTAACAAATAGTTAAACAGGCGTTCGTCGCAGAGAAAAACTAATAGGCCATTTTATATACCTATATCTGCACCTATATCCTGAGCCGACTTTATCGACAATTTGATTTGAAAGGATAGTTTTTTAAAGTTTTTATTGGCTAAAAATATATAAGGACAAACATTTTCGAAAAAACATTTGCAGATCTTACTTTTTCTAGGAATTTCGTTGATATTGCGATATTTACATCAAATTTAGACTCGAATTGTTTCATAATGAGTATATTATATCTGCTTTTATGCTTATACTGGAGACAAGATCATTAATTTGCCTGTTTGATCACGTGACGAATATACATGATCCTATCTCCACAGTAAGCATAAAACATAATATCCCCTATGGATGTAAAGATATGATGATCAGCAGATAAAACTACGGAAAACAAGTAAACTTAATGTTTCTTTTATTATCAACTTATCAGTCAGGAAAACTCAGTAAACATTCATTCTATTAATCTATATTTTATTCCTCAGCTTGATCTACATAGTGTTAACATTACAGTAATATAATTAAATTCCGTATAAAATACATGTAAACTGCCGATATATTATCTGATAATCTTCGCGTGCTACAATTGAAGTGTTATTTTACAAATAGTATCATTAATTTCTTGCCTCTTTGAAATAAAGTTCTTATACCAAGAAGGACATTTACTATCTAAGATTGCCATGTACATTTCTTTTGTGTTTAAAGCAGGAAATAATAAAATAATCCAACATGCAATTTCAAAATGTGAAATCATCAAAAATATCCCGTCATGCCTTTGAGACAGGAAATGGCCCATGTCTGTCATCATAAAATCCCGACAAACTGACGACGCCATTCCCTGCAATTTTATAACGATGCGCTGAAATTCTGAGAGTCACATACACCCCAAATTGCTTGCAAAGGGCAAATTGAAACATCGTTTTGCTTGACGCATTTGGTATGAAATTGCGTTTTGTGCGTTTTTCATTTTTTAGTTCTTGTACGCTATAAGAAAATTAAAAAAGAACGTATGGTTGTATCACCGATTGTCTATTCAACAGTTAAAAATGTGTCTGGTGTGGGAATTGAAAGTAATCTGGTCGAAGAAAACTGTTAATACGCTGGCGTGTGATTTATATGTGTGTCTTAGATTGAAAATTGCATGTACAAGTATGTCTGTTGGTGAATTTACGTACGTCTGCATGTTTACAACACAAGTCCTTATATACCTGTATTCGTAATGGTGTATATCGGTGTGCCCTCTCATCCAGTCCCTTTCCTTGACAAATAGTCGGTTCCTCCTCAAACCACCTATGTAGAGATACTTTAGTAAATACTGTACTAGCCGGCTCTCCTGCTAGGAATCATTTTGTGCTCTCTGCGTATGTTAAGAAAAGTGACATTGTTATCCCTTGCACCAGCTGATGGGTTAAACACAGCTTTTACGTATGATATAAATTGACTATTTGGTCTTAGAAAGCTGCGCGGATCACATCAGCTAATTTTGTTTGTTATCTTGTCAGAGAGAGAGAGAGAGAGAGAGAGAGAGAGAGAGAGAGAGAGAGAGAGAGAGAGAGAGAGAGAGAGAGAGAGAGAGAGAGAGAGAGAGAGAGAGAGAGAGAGAGAGAGAGAGAGAGAGAGAGAGAGAGAGAGAGAGAGTTACTGACAACTTGAAAACAATTAAAATATCATTTCTATTGGCAAAATATTATATACTGCCGACCTTATCTACACAATATCTCTGATTTAGGCATATTTGGTTTGGAATATCACCTTGTACATTAAGCTTGTAATGCTTAGAATCTGACTAAAGAATAAAACAGTTATATATTCTACTTTACTGCCAATATTTGTTGTAAGGGGTATTACGTAATCAGGTAAACCAGCTGCACCATTTGTTGTAAGGAGTATTACGTAATCAGGTAAACCAGGTGCACCATTTGTTGTAAGGGGTATTAGATAATCAGGTAAACCAGGTGCGCCCTTTGTTGTAAGGAGTATTATGTAATCAGGTAAACCAGGTGTACCATTTGTTGTAAGGAGTATTACGTAATCAGGTAAACCAGGTGTACCATTTGTTGTAAGGAGTATTACGTAATCAGGTAAACCAGGTGCGCCATTTGTTGTAAGGAGTATTACGTAATCAGGTAAACCAGGTGCACCATTTGTTGTAAGGGGTATTACGTAATCAGGTAAACCAGGTGTACCATTTGTTGTAAGGAGTATTACGTAATCAGGTAAACCAGGTGTACCATTTGTTGTAAGGAGTATTACGTAATCAGGTAAACCAGGTGTACCATTTGTTGTAAGGGGTATTAGATAATCAGGTAAACCAGGTGCGCCCTTTGTTGTAAGGAGTATTACGTAATCAGGTAAACCAGGTGTACCATTTGTTGTAAGGGGTATTAGATAATCAGGTAAACCAGGTGTACCATTTGTTGTAAGGGGTATTACGTAATCAGGTAAACCAGGTGTACCATTTGTTGTAAGGAGTATTACGTAATCAGGTAAACCAGGTGCACCATTTGTTGTAAGGAGTATTACGTAATCAGGTAAACCAGGTGTACCATTTGTTGTAAGGAGTATTACGTAATCAGGTAAACCAGGTGTACCATTTGTTGTAAGGGGTATTAGATAATCAGGTAAACCAGGTGCACCATTCGTGCTGATGTTTTCATGTGCATTGCAGGGTTGAGATGTACCTTACTAATGATAATTACCATAATGTTCACCATATGGCTTCAGTTGTTGACCACTACAGTTCGTGCGCACTGAATCGTTATAACCTATAGGCACAATGGTACTACATATTATAGTATGTTATTCCACAAGGTCATATGACCACGTGCTGACCAAGTCTTTGCCCTACTATTGTAGATTAAATACTAAATACAAGATAACCTAAATGCTGTAATACCTTGCCATATCAGACAAACAACCAATTCCAACACAGAATTACGCAATCAATATACGCTTGCACCCACATAAGGCAATATGCCTATTGTGAAGTGTTGTATTTTCGTGATTGAAGAGCTTCCGTAGTTTTTGTCGCGGAGATACAGTAATAATGTGATCTAGTATTAGAATAAATAGCGAGGCTTTATACAACATAATGAATTGGCTACACACATTCTATTCATCAGAAAAAAGACACAAAGAGACAGTGAAATTTTACAATCAATTTTGTTACTTCTAAACTGAGGAATGATTTAGTCGAATCTCTTTTTATTGGCCAACACGGTTTTGTAATTGTACACATTTCTTGTTTTCCCTGCAAGGGAAAATATATGTTCTGCATGATTTAAAAATATTTTCCAACATAATAGAAATGCGCCTGCATAACCTTGATTATAGTGTATACTACCGATTAAATACATAAATATTACCATAGGGGCACCACACATACACCTTTCTCGTTCATACCTGTCAGTTACCCAATTGTTTAACTTTCGATAGGGGTATAATCAGCTGGAAATTAAACAATCTACTTCATAAACACCACCACCCCTTTCCACCACCAAATTCCCTCAAACGTTCCCTCAAATGTTATAGGCTACTGATATAAGAACAATCCTTAGGAGATGTGTGGTGTATCACTACGGAACGCGCTCTCCCTGGCGTTCCCTGTCGATAAATCAGTCTGCGGTGGTACAATATGCGGTCCTTCACTTGAAAATTGATTTTACGATCGAGGAGAAATATGTTCGTCTTTGCACATTGGGATTGGATATTTTAGATGTATAATTGCAAAACTTAGAAAGGAAATGAGATTGTATCAAAAGCCTGAGTTTTATAGAATTGTTCAATTCCCATCGCTCAATCATTGTTCATGTATATCGGAAACGTCGCATGATTAAATTGAAGCATTAAATATAGATGCATCAAGGATATTGATTCCGCATGTATGTACCCAATTTTCCACGGTTGAAAGATATTAGTGCAGTCATGAAGCTAACAACAAACAGTGATCGCTTTGCCACCTATTCATCTTAGGAATAATTACATATTAAATGATATCTAGTCAATCTATCGCTCACTATAGTTCATTTACCGTAAAACTCTTCTGAATACAGAAATTCGATAAATATGAAAATAGAAAACAAACATTATTTTTGGGATCAGAGAAGCTTTCATGTGGCACATGCACGAGGGGTGGAGACAGGGGAGAAATATAGAAAGAATACAATTATCAATGGGATAAACGTCAGTATTGTTATCATCAGTCGTTGTCAACCGTCCGTTTAGAGGAGTACTGAAGATGACCACGACCACGAGACATGGTAGGGATGTGTCCTTATGATAATTTTACCAAAATATTAAGTTAACCGGTTTGACCCCCATGATAAATTAATGAAGCAATCGAATTTTATGCCATTTCTGGATCCTATTGTCGCCGGTTCTGTATCGGCGATCATCGACGTGTGCCACTTGGGTACAGTTTGGACGTGTTACCAATTTTATCATCACTGATATGACGGTTGGAAGGCTTTCTGTTATAAACATGTAAAGCCACAACCACATGGCTCACTTGACGGATACACAAAATAATTGGCTGAAGTGTTCATCAAACAGTTAGAAAAAAGAATCATTAACACAGAGAAATTAATTGATTAGTTTACAGTGTCGTAGACATGTGCGTACCATATGGTGTTATTATGATAGCGTGTCGTGGTTTTAATCCAGACATAGAAAAAAAAACTGGTAATGTTGTTTGACACAAGCAGGTTGTTTCACAGGTTAAAATCTGTGTATGTTTTGTAAATTTTGTAAACAGTCGACTTGATGCCAGTGATAATGGTGATGTGGCTGGGTACACCGGTCATAATCGCGGTACCAGTCATGGTGGTGTTTGTAAATGCGGAAACAACACGACGATCCAATCTATCTCTCTGTGGTGTACCCATTCCATTTTTAGCAAACCAAATTCTTAGGTGTAATATTCGACAGGAAATTATCGTTCCTTTCACGTTAAAAATACCTTAAAGTCAAATGCCTTAAGGCACTGAATATTCTAAAGGTGGTGTTCCACACTGGTTGGGGAGCTGATAGAAAAGTTTTGCTAAGACTTTACAGAACTATCATTAGATCAAGATTAGACTACTGGTCCATTGTGTATTGATCTGCTAAACATTCATATCTCAAATTATTAGGTAATGTTCATCACCAAGGCCTCAGGCTCGCTCTCGGCGCTTTAAGGCCACACCTACAGCAAACCTCTATGTAGAGGCTAACGAACCATCACTACATAGCTGAAGTTGACTTGTTTACTTCATGAAATGGTTAAATCAGACACTGACAGTTGCACCTTTCGTTCGTCCTTCTCGAAAATGTAGTTAAAATATGAAACATTTCTACATTTATATACTGATGGTTCAAAAGATAAGGTTGCCACGGCCATGGTTAACCTATGGATGTCGGCTACCGAACAACGCCTCAATATTCTCGGTGGAAGCGCGAGCTATCTCTTGAATATATTCAAACAAAGTAATGAGAACTGTAATCCATTCGGACTCTCTTTCTATTCTACAAAGTCTTAGCGATAGAAATATCGAAAATATTTTCATTCGTAATACATTAATATCATATAATGAACTTGCCTTTAACTTTCGTATTGCTTTTTGCTGGGTTCTTGGGCACATGGGAATACCAAGCAATCGTGTCGCAAAGGAAGCTTTATCGCTACCACTTGTTGTTTTTAAACTTCATTTTACCGATTTCAAACCATTTATTTAACAAATTTTAACAGCTCAGTTCCAGGAGGAATAGAATACATATACCAATAATGAATTGCACTCCGTAAAACCTATTGTCGGTGAATGGTCTCCATGTTATTGCAACAACCAGCGAGACGAAGTTGTCCTTGCCCGTCTTCGGATGGGTCATACATACCTTACACATCCATATACGTTGAAAGGCGAAGATAACCATCGGTGCATAGGATGTGATGAGCCATTCACCGTTAAACATTTTTATTGGACTGCATTGACCTTCTGTCTACTGGAGAATGTTTGTATCGTAACATTACAAGTCTATAAACCCTTTTTGAAACTGTTAAGATTTGTTAAAGTCTTTGTTACCTAAAAGATGTTGATATGCTGGTTTGTACAATAGACTATGATGAACCATTGTAATCTTTTGTGTTGATATACCTATTTAAGATTTTTAACATTTGTCATTTACCTTATTGTTTGTTTAATGTTATTTCCTTTTGGATCGCTGTATTTTTTACCGGTTGATGGCCCTAATGGTTGTGGTGGTACCGGTTATAGTGTTAATTGTGGTGGTACCGGTTATGGTGTTAATTGTGGTGGTACCGGTTATTGTGCTAATTGTGGTGGTACCGGTTATGGTGTTAATTGTGGTGGTACCGGTTGATGGCCCTAATGATTGTGGTGGTACCGGTTATTGTGCTAATTGTGGTGGTACCGGTTATTGTGTTAATTGTGGTGGTACCGGTTATGGTGTTAATTGTGGTGGTACCGGTTATTGTGCTAATTGTGGTGGTACCGGTTATAGTGTTAATTGTGGTGGTACCGGTTATTGTGCTAATTGTGGTGGTACCGGTTATGGTGTTAATTGTGGTGGTACCGGTTGATGGCCCTAATGATTGTGGTGGTACCGGTTATAGTGTTAATTGTGGTGGTACCGGTTATTGTGCTAATTGTGGTGGTACCGGTTATGGTGTTAATTGTGGTGGTACCGATTGATGGCCCTAATGATTGTGGTGGTACCGGTTATGGTGTTAATTGTGGTGGTACCGATTGATGGCCCTAATGATTGTGGTGGTACCGGTTATTGTGCTAATTGTGGTGGTACCGGTTATTGTGTTAATTGTGGTGGTACCGGTTATGATGTTAATTGTGGTGGTACCGGTTATGGTGTTAATTGTGGTGGTACCGGTTATGGTCGTAATTGTAGTGGTACCGGTCATGGTGTTAATTGTGGTGGTACCGGCCATGGTGTTAATTGTGGTGGTACCGGTTATGGTGTTAATTGTGGTGGCACAGGTTATGGTCGTAATTGTGGTGGTACCGGTTATGGTCGTAATTGTGGTGGTAACGGTTATGGTCGTAATTTTGATGGTACCGTTTATGGTGCTAATTGTGGTGGTACCGGTTATTATGCTAATTGTGGTGGTACCGGTTATGGTGCTAATTGTAGTGGTACCGGTTATTGTGTTAATGGTGGTGGTACCGGTTATGTTGGTGATGGTGGACATCCTATTTATACCGGGTACAGTGGTTGTACCCGTAATGGCAGTATCAATGGTAGTACCGGTTATGGTACTCTATACTTTACCTTCTTACGTGCATTAGAGAACCCAAGCTCCCGTCTTGATGAAAGACACATTCGTCATGCTGTCTACTTGGCCATCAGAACACTTCAGTGGATGTATTTTGTTATGTGTTTGGTTAGACAGCTGTTTGTGTTTATAAGCTTAGTATCTTTAAAGTCAATGAACGTATGAACCGTGGTCGATCTGATTCCTAAGGATGACAACTTGGTGTTGATGACCAGCAGGCCGACATCGTGGCCTTCATAACGTATTTACTATATATACTACATCAGCTTAATTATAGACAACGTGAATGACAATGCAGCTCTCTGTTTTCCTATCCATTGTCTGCCAATCTATGCGGCCTATGATCCCGAGGTTGCCAGCTTTCCCACTCATTGTCACTACAATCCGGCTATAACTCATTATTAGGTTCTGGACAAGCGACATGACCTTTCCTTTGCTGAAGACGTTATGTATAAGAACTGTCGAGATTTAATGCATTGCAATTGTGAATGTAAGATCCCCATTCAATACTCTCGCCGAGGCCTTCCCCAGCACTTCTTAATGGGAGGAAGAACCAAGAGGGTATTCCGATTGTGTATTTGATACGCGATGTAGTCAAATGCTAACAGAAAAAACTGACAATGTCATCTATTTTAATTTATAATCAACATTTTTCGTTATCACGTTGCTGTAAAAGTGCTCTGTTCTCCAGGATACGTTCAATCTGCAGCTGTGACGGAACGTTGTTAGTTTTGAATATGTTGCTTACGAAAGAAAATGTACAGAACCATCAAAACGAGAGGATACGTTTATGTAAAACGAATTTTCATTTGCATGGAAACAAATGAAAACGATCAGATACATGGTATAACAGCGGTAAATGAAGTCTGTTTAGAACGTGAAAAAAAAACATATTTATGATATTCTGTCTTAACTTTATGTAGATCCACGTGTTTACCAATTCTATTTTAACGAACCTCCTAGTACTATTATAAACACTTCTACAAATGTAGAAATCTGCCTTGTTTACCGACACATTCCTGTTTAATATTCTATGGATTCTGATTCCTGTTCATCCCACTGAGATAAATATGAAGAGGGAATGACTTGACAAGAGTACATGAAGATGAGGTGTCCTAACAAACCTAACCGTTTCGATCATTTCTTCGAGATGCCCTGCAGGTATCACACATAACTAGCACAGTTTGATTTCTTCGTGCCAGGATCTGTTTTTATTTTCTGAATTATCTGTATATAAAATAATCACGTCAAAGATACGTTCATCATCATTAAAATTGTACTCGAAAATCAGCGACTTCTATCTAATGTAGAATCAAGTACAGCCACTGTCAAACCCGTCAGGTGTCTGACATTGAAACGGTGGTGGTTTCTGTCTAATGTTGTATATAACCACTGTCAAACCCGTCAGGTGTCTGACATTGAAACGGTGGTGGTTTCTGTCTAATGTTGTATATAACCTCTCTCAAACCGGTCAGGTGTCAGACATTTAAACAGTGGTGGTTACTGTCTAATGTTGTATATAACCTCTGTCAAACCCGTCAGGTGTCTGACATTTAAACAGTGGTGGTTTCTGTCTAATGTTGTATATAACCTCTGTCAAACCCGTCAGGTGTCTGACATTTAAACAGTGGTGGTTACTATCTAATGTTGTATATAACCTCTGTCAAACCCGTCAGGTGTCTGACATTTAAACAGTGGTGGTTACTGTCTAATGTTGTATATAACCTCTGTCAAACCCGTCAGGTGTCTGACATTAAACAGTGGTGGTTACTGTCTAATGTTGTATATAACCTCTGTCAAACCCGTCAGGTGTCTGACATTTAAACAGTGGTGGTTACTGTCTAATGTTGTATATAACCTCTGTCAAACCCGTCAGGTGTCTGACATTTAAACAGTGGTGGTTACTGTCTAATGTTGTATATAACCTCTGTCAAACCCGTCAGGTGTCTGACATTTAAACAGTGGTGGTTACTGTCTAATGTTGTATATAACCTCTCTCAAACCCGTCAGGTGTCTGACATTTAAACAGTGGTGGTTTCTGTCTAATGTTGTATATAACCTCTCTCAAACCCGTCAGGTGTCTGACATTTAAACAGTGGTGGTTACTGTCTAATGTTGTATATAACCTCTGTCAAACCCGTCAGGTGTCTGACATTACGACAGTGGTGGTTACTGTCTAATGTTGTATATAACCTCTGTCAAACCCGTCAGGTGTCTGACATTTAAACAGTGGTGGTTACTGTCTAATGTTGTATATAACCTCTGCCAAACCCGTCAGGTGTCTGACATTAGAATATTTGATCAACTCGAGATCAAGATGGCCATTGATATGTAAACGGTCACCGAGATCAAGATGGCCATTGATAAATAAACGGTCACCGAGATCAGGATTTCCATTGATAAATAAATTTCCATTGATAAATAAACGGTCACCGAGATCAGGATGGCAATTGATAAATAAACGGTCACAGAGATCGAGATGGCCATTGATAGATAAACGGTCACCGAGATCAAGATGGCCATTGATAGATAAACGGTCACCGAGATCAAGATGGCCACCCAGTCTATTTCCTCCGATATGAAGACTCTCCTTACTTGCTTGCGTGCTGATAATAATGGTTATAAACATACATACAATGATTTCATAATTACAGTAGTTGTAAGATGGTTCCTTTTTTGTTTTAGACACTCGGGAAATAAGTGTTGAGTTTGTGATATAAAAACACCAGAAAATAATCAGGTGTTGTTTTACGACATTTGATTTTTTCACTGATACAGTATGCTATCATGTTTCATTCCCAAAACTGAGAACGGTGACCATACGTAAAACTCAGTCCGCGAAAGTAATGACCATCTCCTTGCAGAACGTTTCAATGACCTTCTTCAATTGCGATAGATATTTGAAATAAACATTTGATATCTTCTTTGATGCTGAACACTATAGGATATGGACCAACACTTAATATGTTCACGTGATCCGCTATCGTGATTCGTGATGAGGTCCGATATTGGTACCACTGTAGTTAAACAATGTACAACTTTTACAATTGTACTTGCCTGCTGGAGAGGCACTATAGGTTCAACAGATCAATAAGTGTGTAAACGTATCACATATTGTGTATATTTAAGACATATGGTGAGACTATGTTTGTTTGGTGTCCATATATGACTATATATATTTTCTGGGATTCAAGTTTGCTATTTGAAAAAATGGTTTGTTTTCATTGATGCAAACCTATATACCCCAAATTAATTTTGGTTAAATATTCAAATATTCTATCAAAACTTAAAAAGTGGAGGGGCTGCATCATCGATAATAATTAATTACATCCTAACACAGTAACCGACACTTTAATTCGGCAATACTGAGCAGTGAGGAAGATTAATAGGTGTGTGGCAGTTTTTTTATGTTTTACAATACTCTGTTATTTGATTTTGGACAAACCGGACACATTTCACCGCCTTTGTTTTGAGATTTATTATATAATTAAACACATTTCGTGGGCACGAATGACAGTTTTAAAATGTTTGTATTGCAAACTCGGCGAGTAGAATGTTTGGACTAATTCGACAGCATATGCAAAGAAAATCGATATGTATTAAAATTAGGTGATGAAAGCAGACATGGATTGGAAGACATGTATGTCAATGGCCCCTGCATAACTTCCTCGAGGCACGTGCACTTTCATGTCATTACAATTCTATCTGTTGTCGTAAATACACATTAAGTTAATTGATCTCAGCAAAACATCTCTTACATGTATATAATAACTGTTGTAATGATAGCCTAGGGGTGTACCATTGCATCTATTTAGTACTAAATATACGTTTTGTATACTGCTGCTATCTGTTTACTTCACGGAATTACTGGTTTTACTCTGTAGTATCGTTACAAGTTAGAATACCGCTCTAAGGATATTGTTTACAAGACATTTTCTAAGCAGACATTGTAACATTTGTGATTGTAATTGTATGACAGATAATGAACATTGAACATATACAGAAATACACAAAATAATCGTTTCAAAATGTTAGCTCTGAGTACCGTATTGAAAAGTATTTTTATTTAAAAGTTTTTCTCTGTTGCTGTTTTTCTACGTTAAGTATATCCTGGCCTTTATTATCGTTATCATTTCTCTACAACTCGGATTTAAACAGGATTTCGATTTAACATATATGGATGTATGGAAGAGATTAGAAGTTTGATATGTTCTGGGTTCTGATTAATTTGGTTTCAACTTTGGGCTTCTACAAAATAACTATCGCTTGCTAACATCCCGTTTATACATGTACAATTGAAAGTTCTGAGTTATTCGACAAACTGTATGATAGCGTATATAACTCAGTAACAAGGCCTCTGAGTACACAACCGTAAGTCTGACAAAAACTCTAACTATTTGTTAATCTAATCGACCGTTGTCATTACGATAACACGCCTACGGCACGCGCGTTAATCATAACCATAGTGCACGTGTGTGCACGTGTATATTGTAAGTTAATTAATGTGTGTATTGAATTGATTCTCTGTATAAATTTTTGTGTGATTACCGTTGATATATTGTGGGTACAATTCCTTACTTTTCATTTTTCAAGATTTCTCATCCTGAAGATAACAAAGCTTTCCATTTTGTGCATTTAAAGACTTTAGTTACCCTAGCATCTATAATCTATGGAGTTTGTCATTTCCATGAAAGTAAATGTCAACATTCTGAAGACAGAATCGTGTTACCCGATCTGATCCGTAACTTCATAAAGATAATTGTGTGTACAAGGGGTCAATCGCGCTTACAGCACACTCAACAAATGCTAGTATTGCCGATGTAACACTAAGGGCGGGTAATATTGACGGATTGATGGGATGAGCTACTTGTATTTTAATGAATACTGATGGCATGTTTGGGGATTTCATTTGTAGAGATAAAATGTCAGCCCTTTAATCCTTAGTGACATTTTCCCCGAAGTCGTTTGTCTTATTTTTGTTTTTAAAGAAAAGAAGTCTCATGAGATTTGATGATGCAGCTTTTCTGACAAAAAATCCCTCTTCTTGTCTTGTTTTGCACGCCAACCCCAATTAACATTTCAACAAGTAAACAAGATAATGTGAATCCTCCACACAAATGAGCACTTGATTCATATCTGATTTTACAAAAATAAACGACAATGAATTGTAGAATAAAAAATTCTATAACTGTGATCTGGCGCCATTTTGCTTTCGAAATAAATTTTAGAAAGCATCTTAATAAAGTAAGGGCAACGTTTGGGAATGTCAATTAACTAATATTGATAAGTGGTTAAAGCCACGCAGGTCTTTTTTATCTGCTCATTCATAACTTCAGTTACATGTCTTACTCTTCACAAAAGATCTACTCAAAGATCATCTTCATGTGTAAAGAAGGTCATTCCTTGGGAATAAGTTACAAGTGTCTGCAGAGAACCCGTCCAGTCGCGTCAATGTTCCAATGATAATTAATGGCAACTAATATATAATCCTGCAATGTTTTTCTCCCAAAGCTATTTATAATATGTTTTCTCTCCTTTCTTTAATTTGAGCGTAACCTTGCGTGATTAGGGTCAAAGAGATTGTTTCCATGTACAAATTGTAAATGTGATGTTTCTCTCCTGATGCCTAGCACTGAATGGGATGGAAAACAGAGAGTCTGGTCGTTGGTCAATATATAACTGATATCATCACCACTAGACATATTTTACATCTTTTTCTTTCTGTTACCCTGCCGTACATATAATACCAACAGCAGCTAAGAAAGCTATTACACAAACAAATCATTCTATACATAAATGTACTTCGACAATCAGCAGGATCAGGTTAGACAAATTAGCCACCATGTCCTACATGTTTACAGCTTTTAAACTTGTTACATGTTCTGACATTTTGGATGTTTATAATGACCCGACAGTAGCGGGGTATTACGATCAGGGATTATACAGCATCAGTACCTGATTACATGAAAACATACACAAAACACATTCCCAAGTTCCTGTGTTCTGTTCTTTGAGCGATTTACATGTCTTAATTGTCGAATTGAAAGAACTATGCATTTAAAAGAAGTAATCAAGATAGTATACGGGATGCTAGGTTTGCCGTGAGAATTTGCAGACAAAACCGATTGCCGTATGTTGATACAAACAAGTGTGCTCAATCGTGAGACTGTCATATACGTGATCTGGTTTGTTATTAATTGTTAGGTCATATTATGTCCTTCAATCTCAGTCCTGTAGAAATGTAAACATATATATATATGTAAACACAAAAGCTGATTACACTGTAATAATATATTGGGATTGATACTGTTATAAAAATAATATATTTTCCCAGTTAATTACGCAAGGTCATCAATGCCATTTTAGAACGAAAATAATTTAAACAATATTCTTTGAACAAATTCAAAAATGTTACTCATACGTATATTGAAAACAGGTTGTGAAAACAAGCTTAGAGCTTATAACTAAGATAATACGAACAAGAGAATTATTCACATGAAGGTGATTTTGTGAAAAAGATAACGTATTCTTACATTTTACAACCATGAGAATACTGGTTGATTGATGTAATCACTTGTGTCAAATTTTTGCGAGGCCGAGTGCAAAACAGAAATTTGAAAATTTGAAAATCCTGCTTACATCTATATGAACACGATACATAATGCTTAATTTGCACTTGATATGCCTACTCCTAAAGCATAAAGTGTGTATCTATGTTATTCATATTCTATAATCATTTATATATGTATCGTATGCTTTGTATATATGTTCAACATTCTTCTGTAATCTTCATCTCTGGAGGCAATAAAGAGAATAATAATAAAGGAAAACGGTAGGTAGCATAGGACTTACGACACAAGAACTGTAGCTAGAAATCGACCAACGCTTATCTCTAAGAAAATGCTGGTTATACATATAGAACTAACATGTCTATTCTAGCTAAATGGGGTGGTTTGTCAACGGTGGCATAATACTGAATATTACCACATTTGAACTCAATTCATGATAACAGTTTTTTCACATAACAAAATAGAACATTGTTCTGGTCTTACAAGATGATTTTAGCACATAATATAGTAACACGAGGACCGTAGTTGTAATTGTCCTCGTTGATGTATGTGTAAGAATACCTGTTACATAGAAACGACGTCAAACTGTCGATTGTAACGTCGTAACAGGCTGTAACGGCAACGATTATCGACAGAATCAGGTGTCTGATATCGCCGATATTATTGAAACAGATAAAAAATCGACAGCGGAGGAAATGTTGTTGCTAGTTTACATAAACTGAGAAACACACTCTTACTTGATTTGTAAACGACGTAAATCTTGAATGTCGATTGAATATGTTTAAAAGTGTAGCCTTCAATATCCTTGATATAATACTGGTATCGTTTTACAAGTGTCAGCGCGTGAAGTTCGCACTACTAATCTAATCAAAGTATACGACCTTCACAAATAATGCATATCTGAAGCCTAACACTAGTCCCTTATGTATACTATATAACTGAGTTTCCTTTCCTTGTCGCCGTGAGTGACAGTTTTACCGACGCCAGAAATTCCAATCGGCAAATTACACGTTTTAATTGGCTAGCATTTATCATTACAATTGGCATTTTATTGATTTTCCAACAGGGATGTAGCAATGATTTCAAATTATTCTCTGTTTAGTGGAGGATTTACAACATTCACACGGATTTCCCGAACTCTCCACCAAAACACACAGTCCCTGATAAATCAAGGTGTTGTAAAATTTATCATGTAAACATACTTCGATTTTTTCTTCTCGAAAATTAAAAGTCGATTTGAAGCTGTGCATCTACGCGGACATGCAGAACTTTAGTGCTACATTTTGGCTCAGGACAAAAAGACAAAAATGCTAAAGCTCACTTCTTGTGTCTTTCTTCACCCTCGTCAAAATACAGCTTACATTTTTTGAGACACTGACCACAAATTCTGTAGCAAATATTATTGAAAATTCAGACTAACGAAACTTCACCGGAGAGATTCGCTGCACATCACAAATAAGGAAGGGTTGATGGTTCCTCTTGTTACAGTTAGGGATGTTACAGAATCACTGAGGTGTGATTAGTTATTGTGTGTAAAACCTGCTCTATAATTTGTTTAAAAATACGTAGTGGTCAAGACGCTTTAGAAAAGACATTAACGGCTGTTGATGCTGTTTTCTTCTGTCATGCAGTCTAATTCACCATAATAAGAATAGGCCATCATTGAAATATCTAGTTTGTTTTGTCGGTGTGGGGATGTATACAAGGATCCATGTCTGAATATCGACACGATAATTACACAGAACAGTGAACGTTTGCTTAGCATTCTCGGAGGCAATCGCCTCTCCTAGTTGCATGCTTTGTAAACGCCCGTGGGAGTCCGAATGAGGCCATGCAATCAGCACAATACATCCGAATGTGCGGCGAACCTTCTTCAGCAGTCATTACAACACAAACCTAATGCGTTATAATTCGAGTTTTATAGGTCAATTTTCTACATATTAATGGCGGAACACTTGTGATGTGCCTATAGAGGGAACCTAATGTCATCATGCGTATAATTAGAAAATGGACGAAGCACCGAACTTATGGTTTCGACTGTTCAATTTAGACTTCTGTAGTCGATTGGAAAAGAAGGTATTTATTGAATCCCAGTCGGGTCACTTTTACTGATGTCAGTTTTGTAATAAAGGATAACAAGAGAATTCCTCTAATTGTGTAAAAGTCACCAAAATGGATCTTGTTCGAACTTTTCATTGGAATATACACATTACAATATGTAAAACGGTCGCGTGATGCGAATGAGAAAATATCTGATAAATAATGACCGGAGTGGACCACAAACGATTCTGTTGTACCAATGAACCTAGATCTCGTACAAGGCTTTAGTGGTTAGTTTTAATGATTGTGTAACGAGTCAGTGATGAGTCATAGTTTAAATTATGATAACAAGTGTAGAATCGTTAGTTTTACACAGAGGTGAGTCATAGTTTAAATTTTGATAACAAGTGTGGAGTTGTTAGTTTACACAGAGGTGAGTCATAGTTTAAATTATGATAACAAGTGTAGAATCGTTAGTTTTACACAGAGGTGAGTCATAGTTTAAATTATGATAACAAGAGTGGAGTCGTTAGTTTACACAGTGATGAGTCAAGATTTTAGGTGAGATAACACGTGTGGAGTCGTTAGTATTACACAGTGGTGTGTCATGGTTTTAGGTATGATAACAAGTGTGGAGTCGTTAGTTTTACACAGTGGTGTGTCATGGTTTTAGGTATGATAACAAGTGTGGAGTCGTTAGTATTACACAGAGGTGAGTCATGGTTTTAGGTATGATAACAAGTGTGGAGTCGTTAGTTTTACACAGTGGTGAGTCATGGTTTTAGGTATGATAACAAGTGTGGAGTCGTTAGTTTTACACAGAGGTGAGTCATGTTTTAGGTATGCTAACAAGTGTAGAGTTGTATATTTTACACAGTGGTGAGTCATAGTTTAAATTATGATAACAAGTGTAGAGTCGTTAGTTTTACACAATGGTGAGTCATGGTTTTAGGTAAGATAACAAGTGTTGAGTCGTTAGTTTACACAGAGGTGAGTCATGGTTTTAGGTATGATAACAAGAGTGGAGTCGTTAGTTTACACAGTGATGAGTCAAGGTTTTAGGTGAGATAACACGTGTGGAGTCGTTAGTTTTACACAGTGGTGAGTCAAGGTTTTAGGTATGATAACAAGTGTGGAGTCGTCAGTTTTACACAGTGGTGAGTCATAGTTTGAATTATGATAACAAGTGTGGAGTCGTTAGTTTTACACAGTGGTGAGTCAAGGTTTTAGGTAAGATAACAAGTGTGGAGTCATTAGTTTACACAGAGGTGAGTCATGGTTTTAGGTATGATAACACGTGTGGAGTCGTTAGTTTTACACAGTGGTGAGTCATGGTTTTAGGTATGATAACACGTGTGGAGTCATTAGTTTACACAGAGGTGAGTCATGGTTTTAGGTATGATAACACGTGTGGAGTTGTTAGTTTTACACAGTGGTGAGTCATGGTTTTAGGTGAGATAACACGTGTGGAGTCGTTAGTTTTACACAGTGGTGAGTCATGGTTTTAGGTAGGATAACAAGTGTGGAGTCGTTAGTTTACACAGTGGTGAGCCGTGATTTTAGGTAGGATAACAAGTGTGGAGTCGTTAGTTAACACAGTGTTGAGACATAGTTTAAGTTAGGATAACATCGTTTTACATATTGGTGTGTAATGGTAGCTGTTATTTGACGAGGTTAAGTGTTGCGGTGATGTGATGTCTAACTTACATCTTTGTGATATGTGTGGTACTTTGTCGTGCTGTTTGGTAGTGATCCACTTGTTAACTGTCAGCAATGGTGATTATAATTAATGGTTAGGTTAAGTGGTAACATGAAGTGGGTAGATGTGATGACTATTAGCCGTGGTTAGGTATAGTGGTAATGTTAGTGGGTAGATGTGATAACTATTAGGCGTGGTTAGGTATGGTGGTAATGTTAGTGGGTATATGTGATGACTATCAGCCGTGGGTAGGTTTTGTGGTAACGTGAAGTCGGTAGATGTGATAACTATTAGCCGTGGGTAGGTTTTGTGGTAAAGTGAATTGCTAGATGTGATAACTATTAGCCATGATTAGGTTTAGTGGTAAGGCTAGTGGGTAGATGTGATGACCATCAGCCGTGGTTAGGTGTGGTGGTAAGGCTAGTGGGTAGATGTGATGACCATCAGCCGTGGTTAGGTGTGGTGGTAAGGTTAGTGGGTAGATGTGATGACCATCAGCCGTGGTTAGGTGTGGTGGTAAGGTTAGTGGGTAGATGTGATGACCATCAGCCGTGGTTAGGTGTGGTGGTAAGGTTAGTGGGTAGATGTGATGACCATCAGCCGTGATTAGGTGTGGTGGTAAGGTTAGTGGGTAGATGTGATGACCTTCAGCCGTGGTTAGGTGTGGTGGTAAGGTTAGTGGGTAGATGTGATGAACATCAGCCGTGGTTATGTTTAGTGGTAATTTTTACTTCACTGCGTATTTGTAACGTGTAAAGTGCCCGGATGTGGATGTTAGTTATGGTGACGGAGTAGTCGTTATAATTAGGTGCATTCGGTTTGTTTGCCACTTTTTGTAAGTGCTTTCTTCATTTCATCTTTTTCTTATTTTAAGTTTGTTAATTGAAGTGATATTTATGTTCCGGTTCACAAGACCATATTACCTCTTAAAAGTTCTTATCACCTATCCGCTGGAATGTGGCCACTCAAATTTCAGTATCTTTTAATAAATGTTTGATGAGGAACAGATTCCGAGGATTTTAAAGTACAACTCTTTTATCAATTTCCTTCATAGCAGCATGTGAGGATAGCATTTTGCACCAAACTTCCTTTACACAAAACACAGTGTTATTCATTTCGTAATCAAATTCACACTTTTTCACGAGAAAGAAGACAGGGAGAGAAAGAGAAAAATGAACCTAACTTAACGGCTTAAACAATTAAAGGGGAAATTAAAGGGAACACCGAAACTAATGTCTTCCGCATTGATACTGTCCAAGTATCATTGTACTGTACTTTTTAACTGCTTGAAAGAAAGTAGCAAACATATCTTATACACAAGCATGCCGTTACAGAATTGATAGATACCGCAGTGTCACACTATTGTTCAAGATGTACGGTTCGCTTTAAATACATAGCGGCCACGATAGGAACACAAAGACACTATGATAAAGAGAAAGACATAAAGTGCTCGCACCGATAATTGAGGTTAAGTGTGATAAGTGAATAGATTTCTCTGAAATAGCAATCGTCTCTGACCTGTAATTACATGAACGTCGTCGAAACCTGCATTTTCATATTCACTTCACAATTAGACTCGTAAACCGATCGCTGACACCAACACTATCAATCCACGTGCAGTGACAAGTGCTTAAATAATTTTGAATGATTTTCCTGAAATCGTTTGTTTCCAAATGTTTCAGTGTTGTTCATTTGGTTTAATTTAGGTGACTAATTGCAACGTTCCAAAGCAATTGCTTTCGACTGATGGGGCGACGTAAGTACATGTGCCGTGCTTTATCGAAGGAAGCTAAAGGTTTATGTTCGGTACATGTGTTCTAAGATAGTGGATAATGAAGGTTACAATAAATTGTATATATATGTGAAAAAACAAATTTCCTTTTAAACGCTTGTAACCAATTAGAAACTGTCTAGAAAATATGGATGTACCAGCTCCGATACAAACAAGCATCTGTCTCTAACTGCAGTGTTTTGACAGAAGATGAAGTAGAACACCATGATGTCAGTGTGAACATCTACCCGGCGAGATTTTGCCTCTCCGACACATCATTTTGTTGTCATTCTGTCAGTTCATGTGCCCTTGAACCAGACACCAGCCAGGTATATCTCATTTCGGACCATCCCAGACCAAACAGACACTTAATTATTCGTTTGGAGGTCAGAAGGAACTTATCTTAACGATTCCCATGTGCTAATGTATGTTATGGCTGTGCCGTACGATTGCCTAGCATACGGCGTACATGTCTCATGTAAAAACGGGGGTCAGCTTATCTTGACCAGTTGGTTCCCAAGGGTATACTAAAATGCCACTAATGAGAACATACTCGTGTGTTTACCTCAGAGCCCCCGTGTTTACGTAGGAAGCTTTACTGTTGTGTATGGAATTGATTACAGTTGATATAAAGCAAAAAGACGTCTTCACGAACCGAAATCGACCTCACAATTTTATTTTAGCGCTGACCATGGGATATAGATGTGTTTATTACGGTACAATACTTAATCACAAACAGACCAGGCGGTTGTTATTACAGCAAGTCAACACGGATTAATGTCGACCACAAGACAGCCGGGGGTGTTATCGGAATCAGTACAGTTACCCATCACCATTTTAACCTTTAATTTGCCACTATGTAGATTTAAACTTTTATTAGAAGTTAAAAGTCATATAACCCAACAATCGATTTTACTCAGTAGTCCTATGATTACACACATACATGTACAACTGTAATAATATCTGTTAGATATATTCACATTTCATGACAGGATATCGGCAAATTACTCGTAAATTCTAACTTTAATGTGAGCCGTGTTAATCTGTTAGATAATTATGTACTTGTGGAGTAATGCTTCGTTCTCATTATGGGATAATAAAAACATTTTGTCGTCTTGGAAGTTGATGAAATAAATGAAAACATTAATGTTGTGAAAGTCGAAATAACATAAATTCTGTTTCTGTTTCCTAAATAATTACATTAAAATGTCTTCAAAATATGTACTTTAAAATCAGCTGTTGTAGGACACATGATAGCTGGTATTAAGAATTAATTTTCATCAAAAGAGGAAAAAATCACGTAGCTTTGAATTTTTGTTTTGAATTAAGCTTACTGCTGCCCAGAGGGCTTTAGATATATCTTCTCTATCGAAAGTCGAATCAAGCAACGTTTCTTAATTTCACACTCTAAATGTGGTTAAGTGGAAAGTATGTATATTTTTTATGATATAATTCAATCAGAGCAGTGTTATTACATATGTAGATATAAATCCCTTTGATTACAGAGACATTTGTTTTAATAATGCTATGCATCTTTAATATAAGTAAAACGATTTATATACGTAGATACAGGGTTTGCACTCTTAATCAGCATGGTGGTGAACAAGACGCATTAGTTACAAAATTACTACTACTAATAAACTGTCTGGGGAAAAAACTAAATCGAATGAGAAAAAATCAGACCAGAAATAATCAACAGCAGCCTCGTTATCATTCTCACATTTACATGATCTCAGTATAGGTCCTCTTCCTGTTCTCGTCAGGGTGGCAGGACACACCATTTGGTCATTGTTGCCTACAGTAATTGACAGAGAGGTAATGCAAAAAAAAGATAAATCCACACGGTCTTATCAGCGTCATCCTCAACCGGAGAAGGTAGAATGTGTGTTTTCTATGAATTTCATAAGGACTTTCATTGATAATAATCCTTGTAACGTCGTGTAGTTTATTCGGCGAAGCTGATTATAAGAATGCTGTGAGGTGTTGATAAATTACAATTTAAATTCATAGAATAGATATGCGATCCAATTTATTCTTAGTAGGACAACAACATGAAGTTGAATATAAAAACCACACATGGGGATTTGTTCTTGGTAGTATATGGAATGTTCGCGTTACACCGAATGACTTGGTACACCAATTGGACGAAAACAAAGCTCATGAAATATTCAAAGAAATGTATGTATTTGTATCAAAGTCATAGAGTTATTTCCCCTGAGTGCTGCCCTGGACGTTCCCGTACTAGCTCCCCCTGGCGGCAAGGAGCGGAATATTCCAGGCACCAGTTCCGTTTCCTCACAGACAAGAAAATGCACTTTGTTCTAATAGTGATCGGTCTTATGATAGTGATGTAAAAGTGCATTGTTAATTGTAAATAATGTATAGAAATGCATTGATGTTTGAAACAGTGCAGACCTATATATCATGGAGTATGCAACTACGGTGATACAAGAATGCTTCGCGAATTTCAATTAAAGAACAAACTTATATTGTAACACTTACTGACCAGGGGATCCTATTTGTAATTCTGGCTAAATTTCAGTTTAAACAACGCTTAAAGAACAGCAAAATATCACCATATCTTCAAAAACTTTTGCTTTGATTCCCAAGATCAATTGCACACCACGCTTAAAAGTTCTGGTAAACTGCATTATATTTCATCATAATATAATTAGTTTCCTTTTCAATATGATTATTTCAATACTTGGCCAGAAGCAGAGCGTTTTATTTCCAGTACAGTAGTTATTGCTTCTTTTATGGTATACTTGTAAGTACACATGGCCGAATTAAAGTATTGAGTTCAAAAGGACATCTACGATGATATAAACAATGTAACACATTGTAATAATTATGTATTAAGACATTTATAGTGACTCTAGACTACTGTCTATCGCACATTCCAGTGTTGTTTCAGTGTATCTCCTACATCTGGATCATTGTTAATGAATTCCTAACAGCGAGCACGAATTGTGTGTCGTAAACACAAACAGCACAAGCTAGTTACCGTTCTTGTATTGTATGTCTGGTTATGATTTCTGTATATAAAGATCATAGCTAATCTATTGTGTTTAGGGAGTATAGATAATCTATTGTGTTTAGGGAGTATAGATAATCTATTGTGTTTAGGGAGTATAGATAATCTATTGTGTTTAGGGAGTATAGATAATCTATTGTGTTTAGGGAGTATAGATAATGTATTGTGTTTAGGGAGTATAGGTAATTTATTGTGTTTAGGGAGTATAGATAATCTATTGTGTTTAGGAAGTATAGATAATTTATTGTGTTTAGGGAGTATATATAATCTATTGTGTTTAGGGAGTATAGATAATTTATTGTGTTTAGGGAGTATAGGTAATCTATTGTGTTTAGGGAGTATAGATAATTTATTGTGTTTAGGGAGTATAGGTAATCTATTGTGTTTAGGGAGTATAGATAATTTATTGTGTTTAGGGAGTATAGAGTATAATTTATTGTGTTTAGGGAGTATAGATAATTTATTGTGTTTAGGGAGTATAGATAATTTATTGTGTTTAGGGAGTATAGATAATTTATTGTGTTTAGGGAGTATAGATAATTTATTGTGTTTAGGGAGTATAGATAATCTATTGTGTTTAGGGAGTATAGATAATTTATTGTGTTTAGGGAGTATAGATAATCTATTGTGTTTAGGGAGTATAGATAATCTATTGTGTTTAGGGAGTATAGATAATTTATTGTGTTTAGGGAGTATAGATAATTTATTGTGTTTAGGGAGTATAGATAATCTATTGTGTTTAGGGAGTATAGATAATCTATTGTGTTTAGGGAGTATAGATAATCTATTGTGTTTAGGGAGTATAGATAATCTATTGTGTTTAGGGAGTATAGATAATTTATTGTGTTTAGGGAGGAGTATAGATAATTTATTGTGTTTAGGGAGTATAGATAATTTATTGTGTTTAGGGAGTATAGATAATCTATTGTGTTTAGGGTATAGATAATCTATTGTGTTTAGGGAGTATAGATAATCTATTGTGTTTAGGGAGTATAGATAATTTATTGTGTTTAGGGAGTATATATAATATATTGTGTTTAGTGAGTATAGATAATTTATTGTGTTTAGTTGTTCTATTGTGTTTATAAAGATATAATTATTGTGTTTAGGGAGTATAGATAAATTGTGTTTAGGGAGTAGATAATTTACTGTGTTTACAGAGTCTGTAATTTATTGTGTTTAGGTTGATAATTTATTGTGTTTAACGATAATTTAGCTTCTGTCAGAAAGGTTATAGTTACTGTGTTTACAGCTTCTGGAGTAAAGATAAGTTATTGTGTTTAGGGAGTATAGATAATTTATTATTATAGTTGTTCTCTATAAAGACTATAGTTACTGTGTTTACAGCGTCTGTCAGAAAGGTTATAGTTACTGTGTTTACAGCGTCTGTCAGAAAGGTTATAGTTATTGTGTATAACGTTTACAGCGTCTGTCAGTAAGGTTAGAGTTACTGTTTTTACAGCGTCTGTAAGAAAGGTTATAGTTACTGTGTTTACAGCGTCTGTCAGAAAGGTTATAATTACTGTGTTTACAGCGTCTGTCAGAAAGGTTATAATTACTGTGTTTACAGCTTCTGTCAGAAAGGTTATAATTACTGTGTTTACAGCGTCTGTCAGAAAGGTTATAATTACTGAGTTTACAGCGTCTGTAAGAAAGGTTGTAGTTACTGTGTATAACGTTTACAGCGTCTGTCAGAAAGGTTATAGTTACTGTGTTTACAGCGTCTGTCAGAAAGGTTATAGTTACTGTGTATAAAGTTTACAGCGTCTGTCAGAAAGGTTATAATTACTGTGTTTACAGCTTCTGTCAGAAAGGTTATAATTACTGTGTTTACAGCGTCTGTCAGAAAGGTTATAGTTACTGTGTTTACAGCGTCTGTAAGAAAGATTATAGTTACTGTGTTTACAGCGTCTGTCAGAAAGGTTATAGTTACTGTGTTTACAGCGTCTGTCAGAAAGGTTATAGTTATTGTGTATAACGTTTACAGCGTCTGTAAGAAAGATTATAGTTACTGTGTTTACAGCGTCTGTCAGAAAGGTTATAGTTATTGTGTATAACGTTTACAGCTTCTGTCAGAAAGGTTATAGTTACTGTGTTTACAGCTTCTGTCAGAAAGGTTATAGTTACTGTGTTTACAGCGTCTGTCAGAAAGGTTATAATTACTGTGTTTACAGCTTCTGTCAGAAAGGTTGTAGTTACTGTGTATAACGTTTACAGCGTCTGTCAGAAAGGTTATAGTTACTGTGTTTACAGCTTCTGTCAGAAAGGTTATAGTTACTGTGTTTACAGCTTCTGTCAGAAAGGTTATAGTTACTGTGTTTACAGCTTCTGTCAGAAAGGTTATAATTACTGTGTTTACAGCTTCAGTCAGAAAGGTTATAGTTACTGCGTTTACAGCTTCTGTCAGAAAGGTTATAGTTACTGTGTTTACAGCGTCTATCAGAAAGATTATAGTTACTGTGTATAAAGGTTACAGCGTCTGTCAGAAAGGTTATAGTTACTGTGTTTACAGCTTCTGTCAGAAAGGTTATAATTGCTGTGTTTACAGCTTCTGTCAGAAAGGTTATAGTTACTGTGTTTACAGCTTCTGTCAGAAAGGTTATAGTTACTGTGTTTACAGCTTCTGTCACAAAGGTTATAGTTACTGTGTATAACGTTTACAGCGTCTGTCAGAAAGGTTATAGTTATTGTGTTTACAGCTTCTGTCAGAAAGGTTATAGTTACTGTGTTTACAGCTTCTGTCAGAAAGGTTATAGTTACTGTGTTTACAGCGTCTATCAGAAAGATTATAGTTACTGTGTATAAAGGTTACAGCGTCTGTCAGAAAGGTTATAGTTACTGTGTTTACAGCTTCTGTCAGAAAGGTTATAATTACTGTGTTTACAGCTTCTGTCAGAAAGGTTATAGTTACTGTGTTTACAGCTTCTGTCAGAAAGGTTATAGTTACTGTGTTTACAGCTTCTGTCAGAAAGGTTATAGTTACTGTGTATAACGTTTACAGCGTCTGTCAGAAAGGTTATAGTTATTGTGTTTACAGCTTCTGTCAGAAAGGTTATAGTTACTGTGTTTACAGCGTCTGTCAGAAAGGTTATAGTTACTGTGTTTACAGCGTCTGTCAGAAAGGTTATAGTTACTGTGTTTACAGCTTCTGTCAGAAAGGTTATAGTTACTGTGTTTACAGCTTCTGTCAGAAAGGTTATAGTTACTGTGTTTACAGCTTCTGTCAGAAAGGTTATAGTTACTGTGTTTACAGCGTCTGTCAGAAAGGTTATAGTTACTGTGTTTACAGCTTCTGTCAGAAAGGTTATAGTTACTGTGTTTACAGCTTCTGTCAGAAAGGTTATAGTTACTGTGTTTACAGCGTCTGTCAGAAAGATTATAGTTACTGTGTATAAAGGTTACAGCGTCTGTCAGAAAGGTTATAGTTACTGTGTTTACAGCTTCTGTCAGAAAGGTTATAGTTACTGTGTTTACAGCGTCTGTCAGAAAGGTTATAGTTACTGTGTTTACAGCGTCTGTCAGAAAGGTTATAGTTACTGTGTTTACAGCGTCTGTCAGAAAGGTTGTAGTTACTGTGTATAACGTTTACAGCGTCTGTCAGAAAGGTTATAGTTACTGTGTTTACAGCGTCTGTCAGAAAGGTTATAGTTACTGTGTTTACAGCGTCTGTCAGAAAGGTTATAGTTACTGTGTTTACAGCTTCTGTCAGAAAGGTTATAATTACTGTGTTTACAGCTTCTGTCAGAAAGGTTATAATTACTGTGTTTACAGCGTCTGTCAGAAAGGTTATAGTTACTGTGTTTACAGCGTCTGTCAGAAAGGTTATAGTTACTGTGTTTACAGCTTCTGTCAGAAAGGTTATAATTACTGTGTTTACAGCTTCTGTCAGAAAGGTTATAATTACTGTGTTTACAGCGTCTGTCAGAAAGGTTGTAGTTACTGTGTATAACGTTTACAGCTTCTGTCAGAAAGGTTATAGTTACTGTGTTTACAGCTTCTGTCAGAAAGGTTATAATTACTGTGTTTACAGCGTCTGTCAGAAAGGTTGTAGTTACTGTGTATAACGTTTACAGCTTCTGTCAGAAAGGTTATAGTTACTGTGTTTACAGCTTCTGTCAGAAAGGTTATAATTACTGTGTTTACAGCGTCTGTCAGAAAGGTTGTAGTTACTGTGTATAACGTTTACAGCTTCTGTCAGAAAGGTTATAGTTACTGTGTTTACAGCTTCTGTCAGAAAGGTTATAATTACTGTGTTTACAGCGTCTGTCAGAAAGGTTGTAGTTACTGTGTTTACAGCTTCTGTCAGAAAGGTTATAGTTATTGTGTATAACGTTTACAGCGTCTGTCAAAAAGGTTATAGTTACTGTGTTTACAGCGTCTGGCAGAAAGGTTATAATTACTGTGTTTACAGCGTCTGTCAGAAAGGTTATAGTTACTGTGTTTACAGCGTCTGTCAAAAAGGTTATAGTTATTGTGTATAACGTTTACAGCGTCAGTCAGTAAGGTTATAGTTACTGTGTTTACAGCTTCTGTAAGAAAGGTTGTAGTTATTGTGTATAACGTTTACAGTGTCTGTCAGAAAGGTTATAATTACTGTGTTTACAGCTTCTGTAAGAAAGGTTGTAGTTATTGTGTATAACGTTTACAGCGTCTGTCAAAATGGTTATAGTTACTGTGTTTACAGCGTCTGGCAGAAAGGTTATAATCACTGAGTTTACAGCGTCTGTAAGAAAGGTTGTAGTTACTGTGTATAAAGTTTACAGCGTCTGTCAAAAAGGTTATAGTTACTGTGTTTACAGCGTCTGTCAGAAAGGTTATAATTATTGTGTTTACAGCTTCTGTAAGAAAGGTTGTAGTTATTGTGTATAACGTTTACAGCGTCTGTCAAAAAGGTTATAGTTACTGTGTTTACAGCGTCTGGCAGAAAGGTTATAATCACTGAGTTTACAGCGTCTGTAAGAAAGGTTGTAGTTACTGTGTATAAAGTTTACAGCGTCTGTCAAAAAGGTTATAGTTACTGTGTTTACAGCTTCTGTCAGAAAGGTTATAGTTACTGTGTTTACAGCGTCTGTCAGAAAGATTATAGTTACTGTGTATAAAGGTTACAGCGTCTGTCAGAAAGGTTATAGTTACTGTGTTTACAGCTTCTGTCAGAAAGGTTATAGTTACTGTGTTTACAGCGTCTGTCAGAAAGGTTATAGTTACTGTGTTTACAGCGTCTGTCAGAAAGGTTATAGTTACTGTGTTTACAGCGTCTGTCAGAAAGGTTGTAGTTACTGTGTATAACGTTTACAGCGTCTGTCAGAAAGGTTATAGTTATTGTGTTTACAGCGTCTGTCAGAAAGGTTATAGTTACTGTGTTTACAGCGTCTGTCAGAAAGGTTATAGTTACTGTGTTTACAGCTTCTGTCAGAAAGGTTATAATTACTGTGTTTACAGCTTCTGTCAGAAAGGTTATAATTACTGTGTTTACAGCGTCTGTCAGAAAGGTTATAGTTACTGTGTTTACAGCGTCTGTCAGAAAGGTTATAGTTACTGTGTTTACAGCTTCTGTCAGAAAGGTTATAATTACTGTGTTTACAGCTTCTGTCAGAAAGGTTATAATTACTGTGTTTACAGCGTCTGTCAGAAAGGTTGTAGTTACTGTGTATAACGTTTACAGCTTCTGTCAGAAAGGTTATAGTTACTGTGTTTACAGCTTCTGTCAGAAAGGTTATAATTACTGTGTTTACAGCGTCTGTCAGAAAGGTTGTAGTTACTGTGTATAACGTTTACAGCTTCTGTCAGAAAGGTTATAGTTACTGTGTTTACAGCTTCTGTCAGAAAGGTTATAATTACTGTGTTTACAGCGTCTGTCAGAAAGGTTGTAGTTACTGTGTATAACGTTTACAGCTTCTGTCAGAAAGGTTATAGTTACTGTGTTTACAGCTTCTGTCAGAAAGGTTATAATTACTGTGTTTACAGCGTCTGTCAGAAAGGTTGTAGTTACTGTGTTTACAGCTTCTGTCAGAAAGGTTATAGTTATTGTGTATAACGTTTACAGCGTCTGTCAAAAAGGTTATAGTTACTGTGTTTACAGCGTCTGGCAGAAAGGTTATAATTACTGTGTTTACAGCGTCTGTCAGAAAGGTTATAGTTACTGTGTTTACAGCGTCTGTCAAAAAGGTTATAGTTATTGTGTATAACGTTTACAGCGTCAGTCAGTAAGGTTATAGTTACTGTGTTTACAGCTTCTGTAAGAAAGGTTGTAGTTATTGTGTATAACGTTTACAGCGTCTGTCAGAAAGGTTATAATTACTGTGTTTACAGCTTCTGTAAGAAAGGTTGTAGTTATTGTGTATAACGTTTACAGCGTCTGTCAAAATGGTTATAGTTACTGTGTTTACAGCGTCTGGCAGAAAGGTTATAATCACTGAGTTTACAGCGTCTGTAAGAAAGGTTGTAGTTACTGTGTATAAAGTTTACAGCGTCTGTCAAAAAGGTTATAGTTACTGTGTTTACAGCGTCTGTCAGAAAGGTTATAATTATTGTGTTTACAGCTTCTGTAAGAAAGGTTGTAGTTATTGTGTATAACGTTTACAGCGTCTGTCAAAAAGGTTATAGTTACTGTGTTTACAGCGTCTGGCAGAAAGGTTATAATCACTGAGTTTACAGCGTCTGTAAGAAAGGTTGTAGTTACTGTGTATAAAGTTTACAGCGTCTGTCAAAAAGGTTATAGTTACTGTGTTTACAGCGTCTGGCAGAAAGGTTATAATTACTGTGTTTACAGCGTCTGTCAGAAAGGTTATAGTTACTGTGTTTACAGCGTCTGTCAGAAAGGTTATAGTTATTGTGTATAACGTTTACAGCGTCTGTCAGTAAGGTTATAGTTACTGTGTTTACAGCGTCTGTCAGAAAGGTTATAATTACTGTGTACAGCTTCTGTCAGAAAGGTTATAATTACTGTGTTTACAGCGTCTGTCAGAAAGGTTATAGTTACTGTGTTTACAGCGTCTGTCAGAAAGGTTATAATCACTGAGTTTACAGCGTCTGTAAGAAAGGTTGTAGTAACTGTGTATAAAGTTTACAGCGTCTGTCAAAAAGGTTATAGTTACTGTGTTTACAGCGTCTGGCAGAAAGGTTATAATCACTGAGTTTACAGCGTCTGTAAGAAAGGTTGTAGTTACTGTGTATAAAGTTTACAGCGTCTGTCAGAAAGGTTATAGTTACTGTGTTTACAGCGTCTGTCAGAAAGGTTATAATTACTGAGTTTACAGCGTCTGTAAGAAAGGTTGTAGTTACTGTGTTTACAGCTTCTGTCAGAAAGGTTATAGTTACTGTGCTTACAGCGTCTGTCAGAAAGGTTATAGTTACTGTGTTTACAGCGTCTGTCAGAAAGGTTATAGTTATTGTGTATAACGTTTACAGCGTCTGTCAGAAAGGTTATAATTACTGAGTTTACAGCGTCTGTAAGAAAGGTTGTAGTTACTGTGTTTACAGCTTCTGTCAGAAAGGTTATAGTTACTGTGCTTACAGCGTCTGTCAAAAAGGTTATAGTTACTGTGTTTACAGCGTCTGGCAGAAAGGTTATAATTACTGAGTTTACAGCGTCTGTAAGAAAGGTTGTAGTTACTGTGTATAACGTTTACAGCGTCTGTCAAAAAGGTTATAGTTACTGTGTTTACAGCGTCTGGCAGAAAGGTTATAATTACTGTGTTTACAGCGTCTGTCAGAAAGGTTATAGTTACTGTGTTTACAGCGTCTGTCAGAAAGGTTATAGTTATTGTGTATAACGTTTACAGCGTCTGTCAGTAAGGTTATAGTTACTGTGTTTACAGCGTCTGTCAGAAAGGTTATAATTACTGTGTTTACAGCTTCTGTCAGAAAGGTTATAATTACTGTGTTTACAGCGTCTGTCAGAAAGGTTATAGTTACTGTGTTTACAGCGTCTGTCAGAAAGGTTATAATCACTGAGTTTACAGCGTCTGTAAGAAAGGTTGTAGTAACTGTGTATAAAGTTTACAGCGTCTGTCAAAAAGGTTATAGTTACTGTGTTTACAGCGTCTGGCAGAAAGGTTATAATCACTGAGTTTACAGCGTCTGTAAGAAAGGTTGTAGTTACTGTGTATAAAGTTTACAGCGTCTGTCAGAAAGGTTATAGTTACTGTGTTTACAGCGTCTGTCAGAAAGGTTATAATTACTGAGTTTACAGCGTCTGTAAGAAAGGTTGTAGTTACTGTGTTTACAGCTTCTGTCAGAAAGGTTATAGTTACTGTGCTTACAGCGTCTGTCAGAAAGGTTATAGTTACTGTGTTTACAGCGTCTGTCAGAAAGGTTATAGTTATTGTGTATAACGTTTACAGCGTCTGTCAGAAAGGTTATAATTACTGAGTTTACAGCGTCTGTAAGAAAGGTTGTAGTTACTGTGTTTACAGCTTCTGTCAGAAAGGTTATAGTTACTGTGCTTACAGCGTCTGTCAAAAAGGTTATAGTTACTGTGTTTACAGCGTCTGGCAGAAAGGTTATAATTACTGAGTTTACAGCGTCTGTAAGAAAGGTTGTAGTTACTGTGTATAACGTTTACAGCGTCTGTCAGAAAGGTTATAGTTACTGTGTTTACAGCGTCTGTCAGAAAGGTTATAATTACTGAGTTTACAGCGTCTGTAAGAAAGGTTGTAGTTACTGTGTATAAAGTTTACAGCGTCTGTCAGAAAGGTTATAGTTACTGTGTTTACAGCGTCTGTCAGAAAGGTTATAGTTACTGTGTTTACAGCGTCTATCAGAAAGATTATAGTTACTGTGTATAAAGGTTACAGCGTCTGTCAGAAAGGTTATAATCACTGAGTTTACAGCGTCTGTCAGAAAGGTTATAGTTACTGTGTTTACAGCGTCTGTCAGAAAGGTTATAATCACTGAGTTTACAGCGTCTGTCAGTTACTGTGCTTACAGCGTCTGTCAGAAAGGTTATAGTTACTGTGTATAAAGTTTACAGCGTCTGTCAGAAAGGTTATTATAGTTATTGTGTATAAAGTTTACAGCGTCTGTCAGAAAGGTTTTAGTTACTGTGTTAAACTGTTATAGATTCTGTGTACAAAGTTATATTGTCTGTAAGAATCACTACATCTGCTGTTTAATATTATTATAGCTACTGTTTATAAGGTTTCCAGCTTCTGTCAGTTTTTGTTGACAAATATGTTGAGAAAAATGACATATCTCACTGAGTTTCTTACGTTATTCTCTGTTTCGTTTCTGCAGGCGTCATATGTTCTACAAATGATATTTAGTATTTCCGTGTTTATTAATGTTTTTCAAACAGAAGAGTTTTGTTGGTTTTTAATATGTGCAAGAACAATAAAAATTGTATAAACTATAGCTATTTTCGACATACGGGCATTTCTTGTAATGTGATATATGAAACAGGGACGTCTTCCCTGTTTTGAAATATTGCATCAAAAATTAAATTCTTTGACGTCAATAACTAAATCTTCCCAGAAATTCGTTAACTTCCTCGTGTAAATTGGCACTATATATGATATAGTGTTGTATACGTTCGCTGACATAAACTTACTAGAATATGGTGGAGTGACACTTAGTCTTACATAATTCATGTACAAAGGCAATATACACAACGTAAAAGTCGAGGAATACAACATAGGTATTTTTATTCGTGTAATTACCCTTATCCTAGCTCCGTTAATTACATTAATTCCACATAAACTGTATTTGTGTTAAGTGTCGTTCATTTTTTTCTTTGTTTATGGCCTGTCCAATGTTTACTTTTTGAAGTCCTTGACTAAAACGAAATTTAGTATTTCAAGAATATTTAGGCTAATTACATGTTATACGTTTAGTTGGTGTTACAGTTATCTCCCAATTACACCTGTGATTTGTAGTAGGAAAAGGTTTAGTAGAGCATGTGATGTTTCTCTATGGGTTGGTTTAGTTATATACAGGTGTTTTTAGGCTATAAAGGGAAGGAACTCCGCTACATTAAACTTTAAATTAGTGATATTTGTAGATTTTTAGTAGCACTGGGGTACTGTTTTCATTAGTAATATATTTTATAATTAAATGATTTAGCCACCAAACAGATTTAACATGAGATAATTATTTGTTAATAAGGAGTTATGTGACACACACATTGAAATTATTATGTGAAATGCATTCACTTACGTTTGAGATGGTACGAACCGAGGTGAGAACTACATTCTTTCCTAATTCATACACGTAACATTAAGACATAAAGAAGTAGATTGAAGCTAAAAATCCCCGGTAATGTCGCCTCTTTTGATCATAAAAAACACGTACAATGTCCTACAAGCCTCCTTCTCAATATAACTTCCTTTTCTTGATGTCCTCGCTTTTGTCTCATCAGTTTCTTACTGTTGATGTGCTCGTGTTTGCCTAGAACAACGTCTCATAGTCGATGTTTTCTATTATTTTTTTATAATACTTTTTAATGTCTTTGCCTTAGATACTGTCTCCGACAACCATTCTAACTTGGAAATGTGTACTCAATTTCCCTTACAATTTCTTACGAGTGATATTTCCAATTTTCTTCCTCCTGATTTTGCAGTTTTATACACTGCTTGTTATGATATATCGAATTCTAAATTCATATCGAAAGAAGCTATTCATCTGCGTGTCTTTAAAAACAATCCTCCTGTGATGTCCTCACTTTTGTCTCCGACATTTCCTATCTTGCGGTGTTCTGTCCTCACCCGTGCCTCCGACATTACCTATCTGGCGGTGTCCTGTCCTCACCCGTGCCTCCGACATTACCTATCTGGCGGTGTCCTGTCCTCACCCGTGCCTCCGACATTTCCTATCTGGTGGTATTATGTCCTCACCCGTGCCTCCGACATTTCCTATCTGGCGGTGTTCTGTCAATGCCTACACATGATCCGTATTCTCATTTGGAAAAAAAAGTTTCCATCAATGAAAGCTTTTATGATCCCCACGCTTCACGCGCTGCAACATTAGTTTCAAAAGTGAATTAACTGATCATCTGTTATAATGCATACGTACAAACACACACATATGTCGGAACAAGGGCATCTAAATGAAAAAAACGTTTCCATTAGGTTTACGGGGGGGGGGGGGGGGGGGGGGGGTTCGAATCAGAGAAAAAATTCTGGGCACCCGTGTAAACAAGAACAAAGCATATTTTTATCTACATGTTATATAGAACATGCTGTCGGTGTGGTATTCTGGAAAGTATTCCATGTAGTAGTCGTGTATACAGCGTACACGTACCTTCGGCGGTCTGTATCTTTAGACAAGAACATTTCAGGCCATCATGGTTTCGCTACCTCCGGGAGTCGGCATGTCCAATACCGTTTCGTGACATCATTACATCATCGCTATGGTTATTGCGGATTATTCACCAGGGGACTAAACGTCTCCGTGACATGGAGAATGAGCTGCCTATGCCACGGATGTTGAATTGCTCTTTCGCCGATGGGTTTTCCCACCCTAGCTTATTGTCGAATGCCAGACAATGGCGTCATGTATAAGGGGAAGGGACCGAAAGTACGTTTTGACTGGAAACAGGAAGTGTGTGTTTTTTTAAATGTTACAGATGTTTAAATGTCATTGATCAAAGTTAACATGGAATATACGTAGAGTGGAAATAACTGATGAAATATAATGTAAAAGACTTAAAAACTATACAAAATATCGACTTATCAACATAACCCTTAATTCAAATTGAAATGCATTGTAACTGTGGTAACATATGAAGAAAAACAATTACAGACTTTCCTGGAAAACAACAGTGATGCTAAGTGTTCCGGAAGGGAAAGCACCCTCTGCTTTATCGACGACATCCCTATGTAGATTGTCAGCCTCTAAGATAAAAAGATCATAGCTATGCTTTGGCAAATTAGAAAGATAAGTCGAAAAAGCAAGACATGCTCCAATGTCAGGATAAGGTTTTGCGACCACGCGGCACGATGTATCTTTTGCGCTCCATCGTAAAGGTGAAGGAAGCAAGAAGACGTCGTGGTTCCTGCTAACCTAACAGAGCTTGCGTGAGTTCCGTGTGACCTTACTAAGTATGAGTGTTTTGGTTTATTTATGAAGCTGACCTGAGTACAGTTAATTAGAACGGTCAAACAGGAGACATACAGGCAACAGTTGTTCGTACTGGTCAGTTCAAATCGATAATTTTTATCGTCGGATTAGAAACCTAATCAATCACAGTGTACAGGATAGGTTGTAGTTCTATATATGTTTTGGTGAGGATCGCTGTACGGTGATAGGTGGGATATCATACTAGTATATGACATTTCAACGTATGATGGTTCAACCACTAATAATTAAATACATTTTTATTGTTATCCATGTCACCGTTAATATTTACAGATCTTGTATGTGTTACAATGTTACAAAATGTAACGGAGACCTAATTTACCATATAAGGTATAGGAAGCTGGAGATGTTGGAAGGTATGTCATAGTGATCTAGTAACAATAAATGCGTCATTTTCCTACAATTTATATATAATGGCAGATATCGCTGTAGATCTAATATAGCCTATATATATATCACACACCCGTGTAATTGTTAGATTCTATCAGTTGACAACTACACCTACTTATTTCTAAGAAATGCGTTTTGATGAAGAACATAACACCGTCTTTTACCCGTTTAATTAAGAAGTGCGGCCTGTCTGTCTGAAGTGTGGTATGATGATGGCTATAGTTGATTTCCCAGTAGTCGTTTTGTTGAGACCTCGAGCCTACACAATAACGGAGTGACCACCTGCTCTAACCCTCACCATATCTGATTACTTCACTCCCGAAACAATTTGATATACGTTGTAATAACTGCTCCCTCCCAAGACACAGAACCGAGAAAATTACACCCCACTCTAACATTTCCATAGTCCCGTGATGCTTACGTGATAGGATTCTGTAAGCAACTCCATTCTTGTCTTAAATCTCTGAAGATAAATGTATATAACCTCCCCCTCTTGTCTTAAATCTCTGAAGATAAATGTATATAACCTCATCTCTCTTGTCTTAAATCTCTGAAGATAAATGTATATAACCTCATCTCTCTTGTCTTAAATCTCTGAAGATAAATGTAAACAACCCGCCCCACTCTTATCTTAAATCTCTGAAGATAAATGTAAACAACCCGCCCCACTCTTATCTTAAATCTCTGAAGATAAATGTATATATAACCCGTACTATTCTTGTCTTAAATCGCGGAAGAAAAACGTTAACAACCCGTCCTATTCTTGTCTTATATCTCTGAAGAAAAATGTTAACAACCCGTCCTATTCTTGTCTTAAATCTCTGAAGATAAATGTATATAACCTCCCCCTCTTGTCTTAAATCTCTGAAGATAAATGTATATAACCTCCCTCATTCTTACTTAATTCTCCGTCAAAGGTGGAGTTGTGGACGTAAAGAGATAAATAAAAAGACGACGGACATCCATGTCACGTGACGTCCAAAGCGTAAAGAATTGCCTTCCTTGCATTTCCTATTAGCATAACTGTAGATTGATGAAAAATGGTAATTTTAAACTGTCTACCAGTATAATTCTGCCCGACAGCCTTATTGATTTGCTAGTTAAGCAAATAATTCAGTTTTCATTTTCTCAATCTATTTAATATAGATGTTCTCATCAGGGAAGGATCGGCCTTCAAGTGTCTAACACCTAGATAGACAATGTAGTAGTGCAGTCGCGAATTTTCGGTGCAATTTTAAGGCATTTACGAACTTAACAACCGACGGCATTTGCGAGCACACGTGATGAGACTTCTACAGTACGAAACACCGCTCTCTTATTTTTGCACTAAACGATATGTATTCAACGTACTCAATTTAAAGTTCTTGAAGACTGTTTTAACCGCGCTCAGATTATTGGCCATAGTTTTGATATTTCAGTAAAGTCGTGTTTGATATAAGTGTGACATCCGGAAAATCATTTACTGTGTCGCATTATAAATGATACTATGTACCCTAACCAATGTGAATATGAAACTTCACTAAAATAAAACTAATTTCAGTAACAGCTTATTAGTGACTGGAAATTTTTGTCTTTAGGCACATTAACTGTGGGTGGCTAGTTTTGTATCTGATACGTACATTAATGTACAGAACAAAGACCACTGACATATTGATGTGAGCACTGACATACCTGATGACGCTTTGACATCCATTCGCGTTTCAGAGGACATATAGGTAGTTGACGCTATTTTGAAATTTTCAGATAAATGGAAATCACGAAAGTATTTGAACCAGTGCATCTGTCTATCAAGATTTTGATATTTCGATCAATTTTCATTTCCCTCAATCCCCCTTTATGTTTCAAACGTTAGGTCTTTAGTGTCACTGACTGGTCCTAGAAGGACAAAGCAGCTGTGTGGTGTAAAATCACTGACGAATTCTAGAAGGACAGAACAGCTGTATGATGTAACACCACTGATGGGTCCTAGAAGGACAGAACAGCTGTATGATGTAGCATCACTGACGAGTCCTAGAAGGACAGAACAGCTGTATGATGTAGCATCACTGACGAGTCCTAGAAGGACAAAACAGCTGTATGATGTAGCATCACTGACGAGTCCTAGAAGGACAGAACAGCTGTATGATAAAACATCACTGACGAGTCCTAGAAGGAACGAACAGCTGTATGATGTAGCATCACTGACGAGTCCTAGAAGGAACGAACAGCTGTAAGATGTAACATCACTGACGAGTCCTAGAAGAACAGAACAGCTGTATGACGTAACATCACTGACGAGTCCTAGAAGGACAGAACAGCTGTATGATGTAACATCACTGACGAGTCCTAGAAGGACAGAACAGCTGTATGATGTAACATCACTGACGAGTCCTAGAAGGACAGAACAGCTGTATGATGTAGAATCACTGGCGAGTCCTAGAAGGACAGAACAGTTATATGATGTAACATCACTGCCGAGTCCTAGAACGACAGAACAGCTGTATGATGCAGAATCACTGCCGAGACCTAGAAGGACAGAACAGCTGTATGATGTAGCATCACTGACGAGTCCTAGAAGAACAGAACAGCTGTATGATGTAGCATCACTGACGAGTCCTAGACGGAACGAACAGCTGTAAGATGTAACATCACTGACGAGTCCTATAAGGACGAAACAGCTGTATGATGAAGCATCACTGACGAGTCCTAGAAGAACAGAACAGCTGTATGATGTAGCATCACTGACGAGTCCTAGAAGAACAGAACAGCTGTATGATGTAGCATCACTGACGAGTCCTAGAAGAACAGAACAGCTGTATGATGTAGCATCACTGACGAGTCCTAGAAGGACAGAACAGTTGTATGATGTAGCATCACTGACGAGTCCTAGAAGGACAGAACAGTTGTATGATGTAGCATCACTGACGAGTCCTAGAAGGACAGAACAGCTGTATGATGAAACATCACTGATGGGTCCTAGAAGAACAGAACAGTTGTATGATGTAGCATCACTGACGAGCTGAATGATGTAGCATCACTGACGAGTCCTAGAAGGACAGAACAGCTGTATGATGTAGCATCACTGACGAGTACTAGAAGGACGAAACAGCTGTATGATGTAGCATCACTGACGAGTCCTAGAAGGACGATACAGCTGTATGATGTAACATCACTGACGAGTCCTAGAAGAACGAAACAGCTGTATGATGTAGCATCATGACGAGTCCTAGAAGGACAAAACAGCTGTATGATGTTACATCACTGACGAGACCTAGAAGAACAGAACAGCTGTATGATGTAGCATCACTGACGAGTCCTAGAAGAACAGAACAGCTGTATGATGTAACATCACTGACGAGTCCTAGAAGACCAGAACAGCTGTATGATGTAGCATCACTGACGAGTCCTAGAAGAACAGAACAGCTGTATGATGTAGCATCACTGACGAGTCCTAGAAGAACAGAACAGCTGTATGATGTAGCATCACTGACGAGTCCTAGAAGGACAGAACAGCTGTATGATGTAACATCACTGACGAGTCATAGAAGGACAGAACAGCTGTATGATGTAGCATCACTGATGGGTCCTAGAAGAACAGAACAGTTGTATGATGTAGCATCACTGACGAGACCTAGAAGAACAGAACAGCTGTATGATGAAGCATCACTGACGAGTCCTAGAAGGACAGAACAGCTGTATGATGTAGCATCACTGACGAGTCCTAGAAGAACAGAACAGTTGTATGATGTAGCATCACTGACGAGTCCTAGAAGAACAGAACAGCTGTATGATGTAGCATCACTGACGAGTCCTAGAAGAACAGAACAGCTGTATGATGTAGCATCACTGACGAGTCCTAGAAGAACAGAAGAGCTGTATGATGTAGCATCACTGACGAGACCTAGAAGAACAGAACAGCTGTATGATGTAGCATCACTGACGAGTCCTAGAAGAACAGAACAGCTGTATGATGTAGCATCACTGACGAGTCCTAGAAGAACAGAACAGCTGTATGATGTAGCATCACTGACGAGTCCTAGAAGAACAGAACAGCTGTATGATGTAGCATCACTGACGAGTCCTAGAAGAACAGAACAGCTGTATGATGTAGCATCACTGACGAGTCCTAGAAGGACGAAACAGCTGTATGATGTAACATCACTGACGAGTCCTAGAAGGACAGAACAGCTGTATGATGTAGCATCACTGACGAGTCCTAGAAGAACAGAACAGCTGTATGATGTAGCATCACTGACGAGTCCTAGAAGAACAGAACAGCTGTATGATGTAGCATCACTGACGAGTCCTAGAAGAACAGAACAGCTGTATGATGTAGCATCACTGACGAGTCCTAGAAGAACAGAACAGCTGTATGATGTAACATCACTGACGAGTCCTAGAAGGACAGAACAGCTGTATGATGTAACATCACTGACGAGTCCTAGAAGGACAGAACAGCTGTATGATGTAGCATCACTGACGAGTCCTAGAAGAACAGAACAGCTGTATGATGTAGCATCACTGATGGGTCCTAGAAGAACAGAACAGTTGTATGATGTAGCATCACTGACGAGACCTAGAAGAACAGAACAGCTGTATGATGAAGCATCACTGACGAGTCCTAGAAGGACAGAACAGCTGTATGATGTAGCATCACTGACGAGTCCTAGAAGAACAGAACAGTTGTATGATGTAGCATCACTGACGAGTCCTAGAAGAACAGAACAGCTGTATGATGTAGCATCACTGACGAGTCCTAGAAGAACAGAACAGCTGTATGATGTAGCATCACTGACGAGTCCTAGAAGAACAGAAGAGCTGTATGATGTAGCATCACTGACGAGACCTAGAAGAACAGAACAGCTGTATGATGTAGCATCACTGACGAGTCCTAGAAGAACAGAACAGCTGTATGATGTAGCATCACTGACGAGTCCTAGAAGAACAGAACAGCTGTATGATGTAGCATCACTGACGAGTCCTAGAAGAACAGAACAGCTGTATGATGTAGCATCACTGACGAGTCCTAGAAGAACAGAACAGCTGTATGATGTAGCATCACTGACGAGTCCTAGAAGGACTGAACAGCTGTATGATGTACCATCACTGACGAGTCCTAGAAGGACAGAACAGCTGTATGATGTAGCATCACTGACGAGTCCTAGAAGAACAGAACAGCTGTATGATGTAGCATCACTGACGAGTCCTAGAAGAACAGAACAGCTGTATGATGTAGCATCACTGACGAGTCCTAGAAGAACAGAACAGCTGTATGATGTAGCATCACTGACGAGTCCTAGAAGAACAGAACAGCTGTATGATGTAGCATCACTGACGAGTCCTAGAAGGACAGAACAGCTGTATGATGTAACATCACTGACGAGTCCTAGAAGGACAGAACAGCTGTATGATGTAGCATCACTGACGAGTCCTAGAAGAACAGAACAGCTGTATGATGTAGCATCACTGACGAGTCCTAGAAGGACAGAACAGCTGTATGATGTAACATCACTGACGAGTCCTAGAAGGACAGAACAGCTGTATGATGTACCATCACTGACGAGTACTAGAAGGAACGAACAGCTGTATGATGTAGCATCACTGACGAGTCCTAGAAGAACAGAACAGCTGTATGATGTAACATCACTGACGAGTCCTAGAAGAACAGAACAGCTGTATGATGTAACATCACTGACGAGTCCTAGAAGGACAGAACAGCTGTATGATGTACCATCACTGACGAGTCCTAAAAAGATTGAACAACTGATGGTGCAGTTTACTTCGTGATCTGTATGTAATGTGTCTAATTCGAAATTGTTAATGAATGATGTAATTCACTTGTGTGTCTTTTTAAAAATCCTGTACATGTCTGACTGAGATTAATGAAACTCTTGGTGTAGATTCTTGTTATCTGGACACCGACTGTTTTTTCTGGTTTGGCTGAATCAATGTTTTTGCTATGGGCCTAGGATCTTACGTTGTAACAGATAAACAATGTTAATATGGATGTTTGTAAGTACACTTCGATGTCACCAACTCAGACACTAGCCAGACTCCTAATACTTTAATACCTATTCATGTTGGCGTAAATTTTCCCATCGCCATAAAAATTGTACTGTGGTTCCCTTGGGTGGTTCGTGCATGCATGTAACGGTAGGATTTACAACACGTTTTAATGGCGGATTAAAATTATCTTAATAAGGAAGAAATATCTAGGTATCATTGTGCTGTGATACGGTACACTAATATATTAACGATTACAGTCAATACGAGTGTCTGTGGAATGTTTACAAAATGTATTACGTTGTACTTTTCTGAATAAATAACATATTTAGCTTGGTAATTAAGAACTGTATTTATTGTTTAAGAACCTGGCATTGCAGCATTGGATTAATCAAAGTAGTTACATGAAGTCGAAGGCGGTTGATCTATCGGAACACCTGGTCGCATCCTTCTCCGTGTGCGTTTTTAATGATCTCCATTGGTTATAACAGAACAAATATCAATAAAACTTTATCTATCATCATGTCGTAATGTCGCGTGTTAGAAGATACAATGTAATTTAATATAAATCAATGTTATCGATACCGTACGTAAAAGCAAACACATATATAATTACTGCATACCTGATTCATACGTTTGAAATGTGTCTGCATATGTTTTTCCCATTTGTATTCAGTAAATTCAGTAAAGTGAGGTTGTTTCATGAATAAATAATAATTATAATGAAACAAAAAAATAAAAACAAATAAAAACTAAAAACAAAAACAAAACCAAACACGAAACATGAATTTCATTTGAGAACACAACAATACACCACTAAAATACTAATTAGCATTCTATGAAAGAGTTGCTACATATTTAAATTGTATCCATACCAATGCTGTTTGATGATCTAAAGATATATTAACTCTACAGTAAAGAGAATTGATTCGATATAAAATACACTTATTTCAGCTAACGAGGAATATAGGCACTGGTCAATATTGTTATATAGATTTTAGGACATCAGTAAGTGTGTGTTGTCCGTGCGGCAATATTACAACACAGGATAGTTTCTTTTAGACACGCTACTTACATCAACCAAGGTCAAACAGAGACGCAGTTTACCTTTCATCGCCTCAAAATACATGGCCCTGAGCACAAACATCGTTATCCCTGAAGACTATAGTAGATAAACAATAATTATTATATTTTGGAGCTTCATAGTTCTTGTAAGCGGAGGTAAATTAGCTATTTGATCGCATGGACTCGCAATCCTTCCATGTGTGTGGTTGTACATGCGTACTCATTACAAAATGCAATTCACATTTTCATGAGAAAATTTGTTGGTTATAAGAAAAATACATGAATATGCCTGCATTTGCCGATATGATTGTTAGTGATGCGTGTCAATTACACGACGTTTTGTAGTAATTACTGTATTGCGTGTGTTTTACATGTCTTTGTATTGCTAGAGAGGTATTGCGTGTGTATCATATAACATATAAAATACAAAGTTCTTATTGTCCATTATTATGCTTAAACGATCTTCTGTAGTACAAAAAAGAAACATAATTTGATGTATACATATACACGGACATCGCCGGCATTACGGAGACGTGCATTTGTCATTTCGTAATTAATTTCTAAACGTGATGTAAAGAGGATCTCTCTTCCAGATCTGTATCATGATGGTCGATGTGTTTTTAAAGAATAAGCGACCATATATGACGATAACGTTCTGTTCTACCTGAAGGCGTGCATTATGTCTAAAGCCGTTGTTAGGACATATACAAAAGATTTTAAATGACAATGATATTCTTAAGGAGACGAATTTATAAGAGTTGCAAAAAAAAACGTTATTTTCAAAAGTGTTTTGGATGTGATATCAGCGTGATGTGTATGTACATGTCTATGAATGAACTAATTTTTATATTAATGTTATTCTGACAATGTTTTCACTCAAATTGTTATAGGATATAATCAGTCTTCATTGGTCATTACCTTTTTAAAACTTTCATCATAAGTCGCCTTTCTCATTCTTTATCCTAGCCAAGGAAGCCACCAATATAACACAGTATGATAATAGCCCACATGTTTCTAAATGTGTCTTCCCCTATCACAACCTCACCAAGTGCACCACAGTATGATAATAGCCCACATGTTTCTAAATGTGTCTTCCCCTATCACAACCTCACCAAGTGCACCACAGTATGATAATAGCCCACATGTTTCTAAATGTGTCTTCCCCTATCACAACCTCACCAAGTGCACCACAGTATGATAATAGCCCACATGTTTCTAAATGTGTCTTCCCCTATCACAACCTCACCAAGTGCACCACAGTATGATAATAGCCCACATGTTTCTAAATGTGTCTTCCCCTATCACAACCTCACCAAGTGCACCACAGTATGATAATAGCCCACATGTTTCTAAATGTGTCTTCCCCTATCACAACCTCACCAAGTGCACCACAGTTTGATAATAGCCCACATGTTTCTAAATGTGTCTTCCCCTATCACAACCTCACCAAGTGCACCACAGTATGATAATAGCCCACATGTTTCTAAATGTGTCTTCCCCTATCACAACCTCACCAAGTGCACCACAGTTTGATAATAGCCCACATGTTTCTAAATGTGTCTTCCCCTATCACAACCTCACCAAGTGCACCACAGTATGATAATAGCCCACATGTTTCTAAATGTGTCTTCCCCTATCACAACCTCACCAAGTGCACCACAGTATGATAATAGCCCACATGTTTCTAAATGTGTCTTCCCCTATCACAACCTCACCAAGTGCACCACAGTATGATAATAGCCCACATGTTTCTAAATGTGTCTTCCCCTATCACAACCTCACCAAGTGCACCACAGTATGATAATAGCCCACATGTTTCTAAATGTGTCTTCCCCTATCACAACCTCACCAAGTGCACCACAGTTTGATAATAGCCCACATGTTTCTAAATGTGTCTTCCCCTATCACAACCTCACCAAGTGCACCACAGTTTGATAATAGCCCACATGTTTCTAAATGTGTCTTCCCCTATCACAACCTCACCAAGTGCACCACAGTATGATAATAGCCCACATGTTTCTAAATGTGTCTTCCCCTATCACAACCTCACCAAGTGCACCACAGTTTGGAGTATAACTCGTATATAAGTACAAATGGCTTAACTTTGAAATACTTGCAATTTTTAATTTTTGTTACAATTTAACAAGCAAACTAAGAAATAAAACATCTCCTGTTACCATTTGTGTTCTCTGTGCGCCTTGCGGTATTTGTTGAAAGCCTAGGCTTATGCAGCCAAGTGATGCCGTACCAAGGCATGGGATTCTGGTGTTGGTCACGACAGCTCTAAAACGCAAGGTCATTTCAGTTACACTTTGGCATAATGGTAGCAAAACTATATATTTCTACATGTTTTATTGACTATTGACTTGTAAAATTGTTTTCAAATAGCTAATAATATGTTTAAAGTAAAAACTGACTTGTTCGAGAGAAGGCCGAGCCTGTGTAATAATGTTTACTTTCTATATTGGTAAACACTGACAGAAATGAAGACATATTGTCGTAAATTTCAGTCGTCCGACAGAAAATCATGATATTGGGTTGAACATTAAGCTTGATTTGGACATTTTCACATCTCCTCTAAAACGGCCTTAAGTAAAGATTAAGAAAAATGTGAGCGACCTCTCTAACGTATTGAGGTTTATATACGTCTTTAATGCATTTATAAAGCACTAGCTTCGATATTGAAATTGTTACGTTGAGTTAAAAGACGCAAGTGTCAAATATATATTTGATTTCGACATGGAACAATGCAAAGTATGGAAGATAAAAGATTTATGGTACCGCAATTATATAGAATTCAGTTAAGATTACATTTCCTAATTTCATTTGAGCAAAAATCTTTCGCTGTATTTACAATTTTCTGTGTATTGTTACATTGTTTTCCTCCAGATTGCTGTCACAAGTGGAGCCAAACACAATTCGCATATGTAATACTGACTTAAGAAAGAATTTCCACTAATTGCATCTATTTTTGTGATCACTAAAATCCCATCAAAGGCAAAAAAGGAATGGTAGACCTCATTTATTTATAACGGAACGAAAATTATGTCTTTTAAAAAGACTGTTAATGAATTAAGCGTATTACAAAACAATGATGTATCACTTTAAAAACCGATTAGTCTCATAAAACAGACACCAAATAACATTCCTGTTAATATGATACAAATAGAATGCAATTGCTCAATATAATTCTACCTTTGGTCGTTGATTTTCTCCTCTAATGGTGAAAAGATCAAAATAGTTTAGTATCGACAGATTTCAACCAATCTTTGTTTGTCCTGCGCATTGTTTCGATTAAGTGTATATTATAATCCCGATTCATATTAATCGGTACTATGTTTCTGCTAAAATGATTGTTTTTATTTTCCGGCAATTCTTCTCGGAACAGGTCATACAATGTTATAAGTATGAAGGTAAACTATCACGTTTCTTTTAATTAAATAAGTGTAGTTGTAAATAACTGGTGTTTGTTGTTTATGCACCAGTCCGTACTTCGTTGATAAAAGAAGCGGTACAATTTTGGAAGCGTATAAAAATCAACAATGTTTTTACGAAAAACATATTATTTGCTCACAACGTCAGAAACACAGCGACGTCTTATTTGTATCGCTGTAGTTAAACTTCAGTTAATGACACCGGGATGGAGTTTACTGTCTAATGGTGAACTACCTGTAGCGATCACTGCCTGGGAATGACGTAATGCTGCAAATCAATAAATCATGATGACGTTATTCTACAATAACTGATTATGTCGGAACACTCCGGGGCTGTTTAAAATAAGTTATAATCATTACAACACCTCAACACAATCATAATCCGAATTGAAAGTAAATATAACTACGACAAAATATGAACAAAGAAAGATTGATACGGAGACAATAAATGAAAATATGTCTAGGCGTGCCAGATGTGTAAGTGACTTCTGCTTCATCGACGACTTCCGCCATGTAAACCTTTCCAAGTAAAAATCGTCACTTTTTTTTAATGATAACAAGGTATAAAACAACGGTTCCAACACAAAAAGAAATGAATATGTCTCAATGAGATCAGTATGACAACCTTAAAACTTTTTCATGATTTTATTCAAACTGTATATTTTGAAACCCTTTGTTACGAGTTTAGCCGTCAGTTGACATCTTGTACGCAAAGTCGTTATTATTGGAACAGGCCCTTGAATATCGATTCAACTGCAACAAGTAAGCTTCATAGGTTGGGGATGAAGATTGTTGCCATCCGGAAATAGAAAATTCACAACAGTGAGATTTAACTTATCACGTTTATCATACATCTTGGTGAAAAATTGTCCATGTTGGTTTCGCTGTAGAAAAAGGTTGAGGTAAATGTAAGCAGCTGATGAAGCGGAGTATGTTGTGTCCTTAATTTCTAATTTTGGTAGATATGTATGACGGAAATGGTCAAATGTTATCTAAAGACAAGACGTCATCAATAGATCTTAAAATGCAATTTAACGACTTTGCAAGGTCTTTGTGACTTTTAGTGTCATTGATGGGCATCCATTTGATCTAATTGAAGAAAAGACAATTATGATGATAACATTTGCACTTGAATGTTTTGACTAAACCATAGTCTAGCACTTTCATGAAGTGGATGACTTTGCATTTGTACGTTTATTTATCACCACGTCACCGCAGTCTTGTTTACTAAAGAAAAATCCTTGCTTCAGACGATATCGGCATAACGATGAAATATATACCGTCGCCTGGTGTACATGTATTGGTGAACATACTGTTGCTGTAGGCCTTCTGTCATGACATGTATTGTGAACATACTGTTGCTGTAGGCCTTCTGTCATGACATGTATTGGTGAACATACTGTTGCTGTAGGCTTTCTGTCATGACATGTATTGTGAACATACTGTTGCTGTAGGCCTTCTGTCATGACATGTATTGTGAACATACTGTTGCTGTAGGCCTTCTGTCATGACATGTATTGTGAACATACTGTTGCTGTAGGCCTTCTGTCATGACATGTATTGTGAACATACTGTTGCTGTAGGCCTTCTGTCATGACATGTATTGGTGAACATACTGTTGCTGTAGGCCTTCTGTCATGGCATGTATTGTGAACATACTGTTGCTGTAGGCCTTCTGTCATGACATGTATTGGTGAACATACTGTTGCTGTAGGCCTTCTGTCATGACATATATTGTGAACATTCTGTTGCTGTAGGCCTTCTGTCATGACATGTATTGTGAACATACTGTTGCTGTAGGCCTTCTGTCATGACATGTATTGGTGAACATACTGTTGCTGTAGGCTTTCTGTCATGACATGTATTGTGAACATACTGTTGCTGTAGGCCTTCTGTCATGACATGTATTGTAGTACACATTTTGTCATGATATATTTATGAAGCATATTCTCTGTCCTGGTAGACGTCATATCCTAGAAGACATTCTATCCTCAAGATAAACATTCTGCCTTGTAGACAAGTTATAATGATAAACTTTCTATTCTATTTGGCATCTTGAATATTGAAGCCCACATCTGAGTTAATCTCTGTCCTGATAAAGGTCGTTCCAAGAAGACGTCTTCATCTGTAAGACATCAGTCATGGTCGACACACCTTTTTCAGTCCTGAAAGAGTCCCTGTTAAAGTAATTTGCTGCGTCAGCGTTAATCAAGGAAAATAGCATATCTTAAAACATTGTGCACAGTCTTAGTACCATAAACATGCTGATAAACGCGGTAAATATTCTGGTTAATTGTTTCCCTTATTTGGAATCGTCACTTACCGAGATTTCAAACCTCTATATCATAATATTTTACTTGTGAATATTTTGCTTTGGTTTCATTGAATTTGAGTTTGAAGTAGGATATTTTTGTCACCCTAGTATTATCTCCGTTGCATTTGTTTTTAAATTGTATCTTTAGTCTGGCAGCTATTTAATGCCTGTTAACCTGCCTTACACAATCTTCCGTCGTGTGCTTTCTTTATGACAGGACTTTCGCGGATATTTAGTATCATTCTCTGTTGCAAATCAGCAACCATCACAAACACTGCAAAGTGATGCTGATATACGGTGATAATCAATTAAGTCTCCGTGAATGTTACCCGTCTGTATTGTAATATATGTTGACATGTGCTGAGTAGTTTCACCCATCATATAAAGCATTTCTGTTATTTAAGTCTTTTCTAACTATTTTTCGGCATTGAGGAAGTGCATCACAATCCGAATGTCAGATATAATTGTATGCTAAAATGAATATGTCATTTTATGAAAATGGCAATGACTTTGCCTTAAGTACATATATTCAAACTCGTAGACGTAAAATTCATCAGAGACCTCAAGCTTGCCATCAAAACGTCAGGCAAATTGAACATGTTTGGTATGTTATGTATCAGAGGAAATTGGCACTTTTGTTAAGGTAAAGCTAAGTACTGTTTTACATAGAATAGGTGATATTAATGCGAACGGCTACGATCACCTATTTATATCATATTGCCTGTGGCAGTTCGATTTCAGGTGCCAAATTTTTGTTACTAATATGTACACGACTGCGGTACACAGCGTCTCGAAGTCGGACTTCGGCGTTATTCGTTGAATTTGTGATCACTGTTTTGGAGCCTTTTTTCTTTCAAAACTGGGATCCTTGTTTCTGTGAAAAAGCCAAACATTTACTTGATGGCCATCATCTAGCATTCATCTCTAAAAACCCTTGTTAAATTTTTTATATGTATTCTTCCACAAAAGAATTACGATCTAATTATGTTTCGATATTAAAGTCATTTAGATTGCATATTGATGATAAGGATACGGACCTTCTCTGTTTATATAGGATCTATTAACTTCACAAGAATCCATATAAGCAACAGTATTGCTTGCTCATCCAGCTGTTCAACCAAACATTTGTCCAATGTTCATGCTGTCGTTTTTAGTATTATCAAATCAAGGTTTAAGTCTTATTGTTATACTGTCAAGAAATGGAGTTAACTCCACAGAGCTATATTCTATATAACTAGATACATATCCTATACAACTAGATACATAGTCTATACAACTGGAAACATATTCTATACAACTAGAAACATTCTATACAACTAGAAACATATTCTATACAACTAGAAACATTCTATACAACTAGAAACATTCTATACAACTAGAAACATATTATATACAACTAGAAACATATTCTATACAACTGGAAACATATTCTATACAACTGGAAACATATTCTATACAACTAGAAACATTCTATACAATTGGAAACATATTCTATACAATTAGAAACATTCTATACAATTGGAAACATATTCTATACAACTAGAAACATTCTATACAACTAGAAACATATTCTATACAACTAGAAACATTCTATACAACTAGAAACATTCTATACAACTAGAAACATATTCTATACAACTAGAAACATATTCTATATAACTGGAAACATATTCTATATAACTGGAAACATATTCTATACAACTGAAAATCACGAAACATATTCTATACAATTGGAAACATATTCTATACAACTAGAAACATATTCTATACAACTGAAAATATATTCTATACAACTGGAAACATATTCTATACAACTAGAAACATATTCTATAAATCTGGAATCATTCTATACAATTGGAAACATATTCTATACAACTAGAAACATTTTATACAACTAGAAACATATTCTATACAACTGAAAATATATTCTATACAACTAGAAACATATTCTATAAATCACGAATCATTCTATACAATTGGAAACATATTCTATACAACTAGAAACATATTCTATACAACTGGAAACATATTCTATATAACTGGAAACATATTCTATACAACTGAAAATATATTCTATACAATTGGAAACATATTCTATACAACATGAAGTACATTTTATACAACAGGAAATATATTCTATAGAACTTGAAATATGTTTTATACAGCTGGAAACATATTCTACACAACACGAAACATATTCTTTACAATTGGAAGTATATTTCATACAACTGGAAATATATTTTATATAAAAGAAACATATTCTAAATAACTGGAAACATATTCTATATAACTGGAAATATATTTTACACAGTTGGAAATATATTCTTTACAACTGGAAATATATTCTTTTACAACTGGAAATATATTCAATATAACTGGAAACATATTCTATACAACTGGAAATAAATTCTCTACAACTGGAAATATATTTTATACAATTTGAACTATATTCTATATAACTTAAGTATAATCTATACAACTTGAAATATATCTTATACAACTGGTTTATATTCTCTACAATTGGAAGTACTCTCTACACAACTATATAAAGCTGCATGCAAATACTTCAAGCGTATTTTATAAAGCACACAAGGGCAGGCACTGTCACTACAGATATTCAGCATATAAAACTGTTCTATTAACTCTTACCCAGCGTGTTATAAATTTAAGTAGAATGATCCTATTCGAGATCGGTTTAATATCCGCTTTACTTACCCAACTTCACATCACAAGAAAGACGACCTATCCCAGTCTTATGTATTATGTATGGAGACCCCATAAACAGACAACTCCTAATGGCGATATATTGCCTACTACATAAGATTAATTACCTGGTGTGGGGGTAAGGGATGTTTGTTAGAAGGATAATACACGATATTTTTGTTTAATCTAAGGATAAACAGAATAAGATAAGATACAAACAAATCTATATGTATTTTTTTCCACATATATTGCTGTTTTTTAAACAGGTGTGCATTCAATCTCAGTGGGAATGTGTCTGAACGAAACGCGGAGATTCCTACGATTTAAAGAATCATTACAGAGGTCCTAACTGTATTTAAAGTCTATCTTGACATTTACCATTTCTATGCTGTGTGTAATGTGAAATCAAACGATCATGTATGTCACGATTAAATAAGATTTTACTGCTTGAAAGAGTAGGATGTTACATTTGTATATAAATATCAGTCACAGAATTTGACAAAGAATCCCTCCAGGGAATGAAGAATAAGAAAGGCGCTGGACACAGGTGTACACACACACACACACACACACACACACACAAACACACACACACACACACAAACACACACACACACACACGCACACACACACACACAAACACACACACACACACACATATATATACAAAAAATATAGTTAATGACGATACGCGAGTGATAATATAAAGAAAATTGTTTTAAAAAAACACACACAAGAAAAAGTTAAGTTACATTGCACTGAGGAGCAGCTAAGCTGTGAAAACGTTATGCAAAATGCTAACTTAACTTTTTCTTGTGTGTTTTTTGACAATTTTCTTTATATATATATATATATATATATATATATCATCTTTAAAAACTAATGTTAACCTAGACCTTTAACAGTAACAAACGAACAATGTCACCACTAATTGAATAGGCTTATAATTGACTATATACAGACTTTTTTCAGGATTGTTATTCATCATTTATTTATATTCTACAGTTGGCCGAGATTTTCTTAGATACATCGTTAACAATACGCATGTCTTAATTATAGAACTTACTTGATCGATTTCGGTTCATACTGAAAGTATTCCGCGTCTGTCTGTTGACCATGATGTAAATAGTGTATATGTTTTCATATCTCTTACTTTCATCTGGTGTATTTTTGTCGTAAAGGTCTAAATATAATCCCTGGTGAAAAATGATGCTTTTACTTTCCTTTTTACTTACAACGATATTAATACGTTCTGTTATATCACGTGTTGTATTTATATGTGTTTTATTATTCTTTATACGTTATTTTCGTGGTATTAAGTCTAAATGATCCGGTCAGTTTGTCTGGGGCTTTAACCTTCACCTGCATTGTATCATATGAATAAATAACTGTATTTTAAAAGTCTGATAGTCGATTTCAGGAAAATGTGAATTTCAGAAAAAAAAACTAATACGATATTTTATAGAAAAATACGATCTCGAGCGACTTTACATCGTTTCTTTAGGAAATCCAATATGATGGAAAATAGGACGGTCTGATATAGAGATTTTTTTATTTCGAGTCGCCTTAAAACAATTTTTTTCCTATTCATTATTTGTCCCATTTCTCTGACAAGTAATGCAGTTGGTCAAACTAGTTTTACTATTACACAAGCGGCCAGCGACACTCCATACCACACGTGATCACTGGCAAGAATGTAACAGCAGGTGTCAGTTTCTGTTAAACATTCCGGAAATTCAATGTGTCATGAATCATTCGATTGAAAATACCACAGTGTCTCTCTCCCGAGTCCGACGTCGCAGTCTTGATGATTACGTTAAAATCAGTTTTTTACAGATAATTTAACAAATCCTGTCAGGTCATGCGCAAAGCAGAAAGAACCGGGGATATCCGTTATGATATCACGCATTCTATCATTGGAAAATATATGAAAATCATCGCAAGTTTCAAACGAAATTTTAATGCTTTCACTTTTTTCGATTTCGATTATTATTTTGTCTCCTCGTCTCTCCATTTTATATACACAGAACTGTTTTCTCTCTCTGGAACACCATTTACGTGTAGTTCTATGTTGTATGGTGGCTTGGAATGGATTATTCTCCAGTAAGTGCCAGAAAATGCATTACAACAAATCGCGATAGGTATTGATATTCTATATTCTGTCATATTGTGAAGTCAAGACACATGTTGTAACTTCATTGCAATACGAGATGAAATTAAAATTCTGATATTGATCGAGGTAGGTATATGTTTATAAAAACGATAGCTGGCAACTTACACCGTATTATCCGATAAGACAAGATGGTTTAACATATTTTCTGCGCAACCTGTTGCAAGCAATGCGCCTTCAAAGCTACCAATTCAGTGTGAAGTAACCTGTTCACTGGAGTTAAATCCTTTCTGTGTATATTTGCTGAGTAGTCCACTTTTTCCAGATGTGTTGCAGCTTTGTTTTATACTATGTACTTTACACGAGAATCCACGTGAAACTTGTTTATTTTCTAATCCCCACTGCTTTACTATATTCTTTATTTATATTGTGTTATATTTTGCCAAATGTGCTGATACTGGAGTGCAGTTTACATGTGTAAACTCTCGTTTTGAATCTTTACTGAGTCTGACTTTTCCATCGTTATCTATTGACGTTAGGATATATTTCTGGGTGTTTGCTGAAAGTTTGATGTAGCTTTCCTTTTCAGTTTGGTAAATTTTGTTGATATGTGTTATCCCTATGACCAGTTTTGTCTTTTTTGCTGTGATACTGCGTTCGTTCATGACGTGATTGTTTAGCGATGATAGAGTCTTTCCGTTTTATTTCAATGAAGATCACAACAAAAATGACAAACATTTAAAAATCATTATGTCAAAGTGTCCGTTAACGGACACTTAATGCACGTCTTTTATTGAAATTGTTGTATTGAAAGTGTTACAATAATTTAATTAAACATGTGGAACGTTTTTGTCATCAGACTGATAGTATGTACTAAATTCGAAAACAATACACTGACACCAAAAATAGATAAAATTGTGAGTAACACCTTGTCTAAAAATCCAAAACGTATCACAAATATCACTTTAATAACTGAACAATTGGAAACTTACCTTCAATGGCTAGATTTTAGAGATACAAACATTGTTTTATATACCAGAATACACTTCCTGGTTCTGTCATTTCTTACACTTTTTAAAAATCGTATTATCTCCTCGCTTGAAACATCATACAATCTTTAAGATTTTATCCTGATTACTAATTTTTAATTTTTCAGTCTTTCAAAGTTAATCACTTCATAATGATATGAAACTTCGCAAAAAATCGTGATATGAATCTATTTGAATGACAGTCGTCTTCTATTACGAGGAACATTGAATATGAATGATATGTTATATAATGCGTAATGGATTGAAAAATGATGTCAGATCAGTTATGTTTTTTGTTTTCGTGTATTCTAACATGTATATTCCCTACACAACGTTGAAAAATTCAAATTTCAAATCTCATAGTTTCAAATTTTAAAGTTTTAATTTTCTCTAAAATGACACCAGTACCAACATCGAGATACGAGATTTTACAATACAACTTACCGATGACGCGGTATCATAAAATATTGATAGAGTATAACGTCTCGTGGATCACACAATATAGTTTACAAGTGAAGCAGGCAGAGCCACAGACAATGCCCTTGTGTCTTTATTGTTAGTGTTTTACGACACTCTCTTGGTGTGTTTAGGAGGAGCAGATCGCTAAAATCATCATAACGTGGGTTGGTGGGAGCTCATGATAGTATATTGGTAATCTATCACACGGTGTCTAGAGGACATATATAGACCTGTGTGTGTATATCAGTTACCGTGTTCATTACGGTGTGGCAATCATGTTTGTGTCAAAGTGCCGCTGATGCTGATGGTTTTGGATATGGCAACTGGGAATTAATTAAATTATGCATGTTATTTATGAGATTGTCGAAAGTCTTAGTTCTTCATATTCTGTCTGATTGATAACATATAGTCATCAGACGCCGGAAACATACCACAAATTGAAGTCGAGAATACTAAAGTTTCATCCCCTCATCAGTGTTCACTGCTAAATATACGGTGCTTACTAGGTAAAGGTGGGATGTGAATCCTTTGGTCGTTAACATCACCGAATAATTCTCTCGACCTAACAGAAGATTGTAGTGAATCAATATTGTAGTATACTGAAAAAAGATAAATACGTTTTCAATTAAATAGAGTGTATTATAAAAATGAAAAAAAAAATATCATAAAATTGACGTACTGATGGACATAAGCAACGTAAAAACCAACTTTCTACTAAACTGTTGTTGTTTTTATTGTTGTCCTATTTGATGGTCATTATAACTTTTGCTGAGTTAAGTTGAATAAGATTACAAACCTATCTCAGTTCTGTTGGACAAACCACATTAGTTACCATGACAACCCTGTCAGATAGGTAAAACTGTAAGATTTTGTATTATGTTTTGTACAACGATTTTAAATCAATCAGGTACAACCTGAGACAGTGTTATGATACGGTTCACATAATAATGTAGCTGTACTATATCTAATTATGCAGCTTTTGTATAATATATACCAATATCTGCTGAAAACACTGAACATACAGATAAACATTTTATTATCATGAACATTGAGGCAAGGTGTCTGCAAGTATACAAACATTATCTTACAAAAATGCAAAATCTGTGCCATGTATGTATATATCGATTGTTTTTGTGAGTTGGTCTCCAAAGCTCAGAAGACGAAGTCCATTATGTGTCTTTCCTTTTTTTCTACTTTTTTATATTTTGAGTAAAACGATTGTGGCGTGTGAGGTATTGGTCTTGCATCAGCTTGACATGGCACACTCACGTTCTTGTCTCTATTTGACACAATGCATGTGGGAAGACATCTCTCCTCTAAGGATGTGATGTTTCTGCAAATAGTCGTCAGATATGAAGCGAATGTCGCTGACGGAGCGTGCCGTACACATTATCGCAAGACAAACGATTCACAATTATTGAAAAAAAAACAATCCTTCTGTACTTTCTCTTTCTCTGTCTGTTAAAATCTCTGCACTTCTGACTTCCACAGGCAATCGATGACCTCGGCTTCCTTGAAAGACTTAATGGAACTCTGTCATGCGAAAAATCTGTCTCAGAAATGGCGCTTCTCTTATTCTCAATGCATCTGGTAGCACACCCATTATTTAAAGCAGTAATCATATTCCCCGATCTTAGCGACAGAGAAATAGTGAGTTGTGTCCTTTATGATATAATCGTTCTGGAAATTGCTAAACCAAACTGTCTGGTAAGGCTCTACGCGTGTGTTGTTTCGGGTACACTACAAACACTATTCTGACTTTGTGTGACCTAAGATAACGTTTATATCAGATTTGTTAACAACATTATAACAGTGCTATTGTATGTTTTACCGATTCTACATGAATTCGAGAGCAATATATCCATAATATGTAACCTCAGTCGAGTTCTATTAAACAATAACAAACCATGACGAGGGTAAGAGACAATGTTATATTTACTGACCAAAAGTAACTGTTCGTTTACGTCACATACCTTAGAATCTATTATTTCCCTTCACTGGTTTTTTTATTATTAATTTGAGTTCGTGCTAGGTAGTAAAAATTTGACACAAGGTTCTCTAATTTTCAGATATTGTTCCATGATAACAACACTATTTAATTCATCCAAACTTCATACCGGCACATGTTATTTCACAGGTGTGTCTAATAGTTTATTTTCTTTCATATGTGCACAACACGAGTGAAAGATTAAAAAAATAGTGAAATATATTAATGACTGAAGACACTATCGGATATTCTATTTATTACATTTTCACAAGAAAAATTACTGGCATATTTAGAAAAGATATAAAATGAGTACGTGACCAAATTTAGCCTAAATTTAAACAATTATTGAAAAAATAACAACAAATAATTCAATGAAAATTTACCCTTATATTCACATAGAAAATGTTATCTATTTATGTCACAAAATTTGCTATGAAACGTTCAGATAGTTTAACCTATGACAAGTTACTACGCGGCCACAACCTACAACTATCGCTGTTGATGACGCAAATCCTCTTGAAATGTCTAACGTATTAGCTCCACATTCGAGACGTTCGGTTTGGGGTTGGGTTTGGTTTCTGATTAGGTCATTTGTGTTGCACTGTTTGCTGACTTTCACGGAAATGAATGTCGTGTTACTAGTAATTAATGCCCCGAGCTGTATGAGTTGTCAAATTTTAAGATGATGTTTGTTTTCTCTTAAGCAAGTCTAGGAAAATGTTATTTTTCTCTAGTGAAAAATAACACTTTTATAAATTATATTCCTCTGTTTTTCACTGACAAAAATGTGATACATTGATGTATATTTTTTTTTATTTGAAATTTAAAAAAAAATGCGTTTAAATTTTCTGCTTAACCAAATAATGACGTCAGCAAGTTCAAATCCGAGAACAGCCGTAATAATATAGTTCCTCATGTCATCATAGAGGGCTATCGTGTGAAATAGTAATATCAAAGGGAAATGTGTAAAATTTCGCAAAATTCTCAATAAATAATGAATTTTACCTTTATCGTTAGTGTGGTCTGAATTGACTTTTATTGTTTTGTTTGGAAGCAGTATATGACGCACTGATATCTAACCAAGATGTGATGCATTTGTCAATGAGCTGGATTTAACGAAGCGAAGTATCTACTTTGTCAGCGAGAAGGGATTGACATGATTTTTAAAAAAGAATAACTTTGTAAATAATAAATAGAAGTCGCACCTGTCAGTAAGCGAAACATATCACATTTTGTTAGTATCAAATTCCGTGTTTCCGATCAACGTCTAGCTAACAAATATGGTAATTTTGTTTGTTTTTATTATAATTTTAAGGATATAGCTATCTGTATTCCTACTCACTGTAAATGTATGTAATGAACAATCCCATATACTACAAATTTGTATACTTATGACTTATCGGGGATGCAACACGTAACTCTATTTATAACAATTGAATTGTTAGAATTTATGAAAAGTCGGTGAGTAAAACTTCTGATAGCCAAACCTACACGAACAGTGGATTTATTGAGTGTGATCATCCATCTTATTCAACATGCCGAGATATTGGTAGGCTTTATGAAAAGCGTCTCGAAGACGACATTTGCATGTAGTAAAAAAGGGATGCACGTCAGATAAATCAAGTAATAAAACAAAGGCGTCTCTATTGTTATGTCTAACATTACCGACATAAAGAACGAAAACGATGTATTTGTGAGGGAAAAAAAATAACAAAAAATGTTTTAGATCGAATAAGCATACGACAATCTACCGACCACAGACATATATATTAATTGCCATTTTGGTGGAAATGTCAATGAGGTTGTACAATATTTCATTCTGCTTACTGAAAATACCAACATGTCTGCATGTTCCATTAATGTGATGTCACCACATATTTATCTGTGTTTTTTTAATACCAAATCATGTGAAACCTTTTCGGTTTCAATTATTGAAACAAAATCGAATCATTCGCACTTTCGCAGTGCAACATCACTACACTGTATGTGCCCACGTAGTATATACAAAAATGCAACCTGAAGCATGCTCTAAGTCTGGTTAGCCGGTATGACTAGTCATATTCATGTAATAAACAATTGTAACATGAACTTTGATATATGGAGCTTTATATCGATTATCCATTGTATGTGAAGCCGTTACGACTAACCGCCAAATATTTTGCAATTTACTATGTTGTATGTTACATCTGGCATTAATCCAGAAATTAGTTTCTATAGAACAAGATAACAAAAAGAAATCCTTTACATAAACAGATTTTATCATGTTTATTTTGTTTATCATGTTAGAAAACATACCCATGTTGTGCGGTAATTAATGAACTTTCAACCTTTTTTCGTCGTGTAAAATTTAAAAAATACTTTTAAGATGCATATAGGACATTGTCTTGGTGCACGTTATCGACACGTTATATGTGATTTTGTAAATAATCTGACATTGAAAAAGAATCTTAGGTTTTCAAATTATTTTGTGAGTGAGTCAGTTTGTTAGTGAGTGAGTCAGTTTGTGAGTGAGTGAGTCTGTTTGTTAGTGTGTGAGTCTGTTTGTTAGTGAGTGAGTCAGTTTGTTAATGAGTGAGTCTGTTTGTTAGTGAGTGAGTCAGTTAGTTAGTGAGTGAGTCTATGTTGTTTATGAGTGAGTCAGTTTGTTAGTGAATGAGTCAGTTTGTCAGTGAGTGAGTCAGTTTGTTAGTGAGTGAGTCAGTTTGTTAGTGAGTGAGTCTGTTTGTTAGTGAATGAGTCAGTTTGTCAGTGAGTGAGTCAGTTTGTTAGTGAGTGAGTCAGTTTGTTAGTGAGTGAGTCTGTTTGTTAGTGAGTGAGTCTGTTTGTTAGTTAGCTATGTTGTTTTGTACGTGATCAGTGAACATTGTACAATGTATCCTCCTCTGATATTGAACAGTTTATGATAGATTCACTATATCACTTAAATTCACGTCATAAAACACAAACAAATGTACAGTTCAGGGAGTTTAAGTGATAGTGTCGCTGCTTTGATAGTCTCCCTCAAAGATCCGTGTCGGGAATTTGCCCCGTCATGTTTGAACCAGGCTATAGTGGTCTAAAAACAGATGAAGGCAGCATGAGTATTCGGTTAGTGGGGTATTGCAGTTGATGTAAGAACGGAGCACATCATACTGACACAAAATTCCACGTATGTCGCCAGCTGGCCGCTCTCGTCCAAGAATATTTACAATACAACGACAATATTGATTAGATGATAACACTTACCTTCCCGAGTCTATCTAGACTGTCTATAACATACACCATCCTTTTAGTGTGTATATAAAATATAGATATTATTTATATATAACATAGGATACAGTCATATCGCCATGGCTATAACATAATGATACGTAACAAACAGAGAATCTTTCAGTTCCACTAACATCTATGGGAAAGTTTTTGACACATCTACTTGTATAATTCCTTTTCCTAAAAACCAAAACGCATAATAAATGTACATAATTTAACATTGGACTGGACAGCTGTTTTCCTATCAAATAAAGAATTGCAGTCTTACATGTTTGTTCATAACATACCACTGCACCTCCCCATCTCGATTTAGAATTTTCTTTCGGCAATATTGAATTTTCTTTATGTGTTTATTGGGCTTTGAAAATAGGACCTTATCATTACGGACGAGACAAAGAATGATGAAACAGCGTAGATGCAGTTTAATTAATTGTTTGGCTCTTGACTTTGTAACTGTAAATTTGTGTTAAAAAAGTGTTAATCATTTGTATTTTTGGTATAATCTGTCAGACAATATATTCTTGTTCAAATAAGAATTGATTAGTTTCATGGTTAAAACAAACAATATACGTAAATAACTCTACCAATGTTAACAATATTTACTTCATGTTATTTGGTGGATCCCCCAGTACAACTTAGATATTATACTTCTCTAATTGACCTCAAAGAAAGTCGATCATGCTTTGACTTTATACCATTGGATTGTCAAGGAGAATCTAAATGGTTGATGCAGTGAAAATATTTCCCTCACCTGTTGCTAATAATAAGTATATGTGACAATACATACACATAGTGACCCTAAATAAGCCTCAGGTAATTAACACTTATCATTAATATATTAATTGGTAAAGAATCTGTTTGGCAGGTTATCATAAAGTATATAATAATTGACCTTTTGTTTTAAACAAAATTTAAATCCTGAAAATTCACAAATATATTTTATACTCTCCATCAGACTTTTGATAATTCCTGCATTCTCCATCTATTAACATGTACTAAAACCATAAGTATCCCTGTTAAGTCCTAGAAGGACGATCCATTTGTAAAATAATTCATTATTTGACCTCTGGATCAAATTCATACCTGGAATATTCTTCATTGTCTCCTCTATGAAAAAATCTTTAAGTCTTACCATTTTTAGCCATTCGTATAAAAGAACAAAGTGATAAACCTGTTCGCTGATGTTTATGTTGGTAAGTCCTGTTCTGGGTTCCGTATTAACACCAGTAGGATGAGTAGTTGTAAAACCCTGCATTGGAACACGCATTAATTGAAGTGTCTAACCCAATTCCTGTCTGCCTGCAAGATATTGCTGAGGTGGCTGTAAGTCGAATCGATTATATTTGATTTTAGGAGGACAACACCTAGAAATGTATCTTCTAGACATGATACCGCTTTTTATTGTCAAAATCAATAAGAAAGAAATAATATGACAATCAGAACACTTTGTCCGTGATTTACGCCGTAGACTGTATAACTTGAATATCGAGGGCCAAGGCTTTACGAGAGGAAAGGTATAAGGTTCAACTATTTTGGCATGCTACATTTCGAATAAACTAATCTGGGTTCTGCGATGCTATTGATAAACTTTAGAAATCTAATAAACATTTTTTTTATTATGTCCTTACGGTATCTACGAGTAATCTAAAACGTTTCATATGTAGGGTCGTATGCAATAAATTAGTCATGCGATATTTACATAGTCTCTATCGTGTAAACGAAGGGGAGAGACAGAGTATTGGTACCGACAATTATATGCTCTATTAAACCTAGATTGCCTAATTGTTCTTCTTCTTTTCTTCCGTGATTTATGTGAGCAAGTCGTTTACCGACAATAAACTGCAGACGTAAGTTTGGGAAGGATGCCAATTACTTTTCTTGATCATGAAGTGATGTGCATATAAAATTTCTATAACCGTTCATTCAACCAGGATATTTGGTGAAAAACATATTTGATTTCTCCGTTCGTGCTTTACTTGAATTTAACCCAGTTTGGACCAGGGATTTCTTTCTTTGTATGGGTATCACGTTACGTAAATGTCATGTCGCATGGCATAATAGCACACTGATTCATTTGCTAGATTCAGATTTCAGTATATAAAATTGATAAAACATGCGTTGTGGCTACTTTGCTTATAACAATATCACATTTGAGAACAACTACATCAACCATCGAATAAGACATTGATTAACGACATCCAACGCCGTGTTGGTTACTTGGATTAACCAAGACGTAAATAAGTGGTGGATGGGTGGGCGGGCGGGTGGAGGGTGTCGTCGAAGAAGGAGATGATGCTCGCAGCGGTACTTGGATTAGATAAAGAATATGTATCACATCATCAATTCTGACCATTAAATTAGATAAAGAATATGTTTAACGTCATCAATTATGACCATTAAATTAGATAAAGAATATGTTTAACGTCATCAATTCTGACCATTAAATTAGATAAAGAATATGTTTAACGTCATCAATTATGACCATTAAATTAGATAAAGAATATGTATAACGTCATCAATTATGACCACTAGATTAGATAAAGAATATGTTTAACGTCATCAATTCTGACCATTGAATTAGATAAAGAATATGTTTAACGTCATCAATTCTGACCATTAAATTAGATAAAGACCATTAAATTAGATAAAGAATATATAACGTCATAACTGACCATTCAATTATGACCACTAGATAAGATAAAGAATATGTTTAACGTCATCAATTCTGACCATTGAATTAGATAAAGAATATGTTTAACGTCATCAATTCTGACCATTAAATTAGATAAAGAATATGTTGAACGTCATCAATTCTGACCATTAAATTAGATAAAGAATATGTTTAACATCATCAATTATGACCACTAGATTAGATAAAGAATATGTTTAACGTCATCAAGTCTGACCATTGAATTAGATAAAGAATATGTTTAACGTCATCAATTCTGACCATTAAATTAGATAAAGAATATGTTTAACGTCATCAATTCTGACCATTAAACTAGATAAAGAATATGTTTAACGTCATCAATTATGACCATTAAATTAGATAAAGAATATGTTTAACGTCATCAATTCTGACCATTAATTAGATAAAGAATATGTTTAACGTCATCAATTCTGACCATTAAATTAGATAAAGAATATCATCAATTCTCATTAAATTAGATAAAGAATATGTATAACATCATCAATTCTGACCATTAAATTAGATAAAGAATATGTTTAACGTCATCAATTCTGACCACTAGATTAGATAAAGAATATGTTTAACGTCATCAATTCTGACCATTAAATTAGATAAAGAATATGTTTAACGTCATCAATTCTGACCATTAAACTAGATAAAGAATATGTTTAACGTCATCAATTATGACCATTAAATTAGATAAAGAATATGTTTAACGTCATCAATTCTGACCATTAATTAGATAAAGAATATGTTTAACGTCATCAATTCTGACCATTAATTAGATAAAGAATATGTTTAACGTCATCAATTCTGACCATTAAATTAGATAAAGAATATGTTTAACATCATTAACAGGGACCACTGAATTAAATAAAGAATATGTGAAATGTTTTCAACAGAGACAATTGAATTTCGATAAAGCTGATATCTAATATCATCCACCGTGACCTTTGACTTAGCGAAATAGGAACATGTAATATAACCATCACAATGATCACTAAGTTTGTCTCTGGGCAAGATTTTTAAAATTACTTCTAAAAAACAGAACCCACAGAAACTCCACACTTACACTTCATGACTACACTTAACCAAAAATGTAAAATGTTTACTAAATAACATCATGAGCCAACAATATATTCACCTATTGAAATATTTACACTGTATTACATTTAGTAAAATGTTTACAATGCAATATATCGCGTAAAACATTGACAAAATAGTAGATTAGGTACAATGTTAACAGTATTACGCATCTGGTCAAACAATTCCACAAATTGGGGGATTATACATGTACATAAATGTATAAGGATAGAATATTTGTAATGTAGAATTCGAGAGGAATGCATGTGTGTAAGCAGAATGTTCATCACGAATGGAAAAATATATACATGGATATAATGAAGCATGTTTATTTAGAATTAATTGGTGAAATTTGGTATACATTGATTCTTGGGTAAGAACAGTTAATTGGGAAATGTCAAATGATTACAACGGAAGTCTCAGGAGTGTGTTAAAGAGAAGAAAAAAAAACAAAAATAGTACACATCCTCATCCAAGATGCTTCGAGTGACAACAGCCGGACATTCTCGGTATACGATATATATATATACATGTCTATGTGTATTATCATATATAAATATATACAGACACCAAATCATCATACAAATCTCTAGGAACCAGACATATAACCGTTAGCCCAATAGCTCTAGTTGTTATAAGTCTCGTGTCTATGTGTCGCGATATTTCCCCAAGTTATAAAGCTGAAATGTATCTATGATATGCCCAGCACATTGTGGAGACTTTCTCGATGCAAGCCTTTGATTTGAATGGTACTTAGATGCCAGGAGACAATAACCCTTGCCTATAGCTGATGATTGACTACATGGGTTCCGTCAATGTTGCCCAATCGACATGGCTTTTCGAGACAGAATGGAAGTGGACCATAAATTGCTTTATGTATCTAATGACCGTCGCAGTTCGAAACCTTTTTCTTCCAGACAGTATTATATGTATAATTTAGACTAAACATGATGGTATATATGTATAATTTACAATAAACATGTAGTCGTTTTGTGCTATTACTGAGGAAACTATTGATGTTTATTTAGTGGTGCAATGGGTTTTACTGAATGCTATATACATTGCATCATCAGGATACTTACACAGCCATTACGCAGCTGCCGCTATATTTTATAGTCAGTTTAAAGTACATACTTTCCCAGAATTCTTTGTTAATATCCGGTTGGGTCCTACGCAGACAAACCATGCAAGACAAATTCGGTAGCTTATACAAAAGTGCATTATATCAAACAGTTTTGTAGACAGTTTTTAATCTCATTACGCATAAATAGGCTTCGAATGAAAGCAAAATATATAAAATGGCTTTACTACAGAAAAGTTTTCACAAATGAGGTTAGGGTTCCATACCTGAAGCGAACGTGTTCTTTTGCTTGGAAGACATGTCTCTGTAATGGAATCAATTTAAATTATGACATCTTCAAATGTTTACAAGTACAAATTGCAAATACAATTTTCTAATGACTCTATGCCTGAAGTACTACTACATATTCTTTACACGTTGAGCTATTTCCCAAACTTACAAATATCTAGTTATGCGTCAGCCCTTTCTCTTGGTGCAGAAAGTTGGTAAAACGTCGTAAAAAGAACTTTTTTACGGATTCCCTGCAGACATCATTAAACTGATTAGTATGGCAATGTGGTGTTTGCCTGAAATCTATTGTACTTTCAATTGAACGTGAACTGCTTCCCTTTCGTCCTGGAACAGTAAATTGCGAATTTAGTTGAAACACACATGAATTGTATTGGTTCATGTATATACCGTTGGGAAAGTGGTTCTGGTAACTACTGAATAAGAGTCGACAACGCTTCAAGTTTAAATGCCGATTTCAACAAGTATATAACAAATCGAGAAAGTTTATCCCTGCCATTCAGATGTATGACATCAGCCTTTTCAAGTTGAATATCAGTTTCCAGATGGCATTGTTAATTCCCTCCGTCATACACATACAACATATATACCTTTAATTGATTGCGAGACAGATGTAGAATTATGGAGATCAAGAATACCACAAATAACTGCTTCTTACTAAAATCCTTCGGCTTCATCATAGGCAGTGTGCAACCCAGGAGTTGACACCTAGCCTATCATTAAGGGATTTTCTGGGATTGTCTACGTTTTGTTTGACAGAATTAGTTGCCCGTGTTCCTTAGAATCGTTTAACAAGTATTACTTCCTCATAAGAATAGAGATGATCGTTATGATGTCCGCTTTAGTTATCGATTAAACTCCTCGCTCTTTACAGGATTAGTATGATATACCACATCTTTCCAGCACATACAAAGTCGTTACATAGCTTACTATACAAGACGTAAATATTGTAATGCCCCCGATTCGAGAGGTCGGAGGCATATTGGTTTTATGCTGTTTGTTTGTCTGTCTGTTTATTTGTTTGTTTGTTTGTTTTTTCTTGTATGTTGTCAACTTAACCTTGGCCATAACTATTGCGCCGTAAGAAGTAGGGTCTAAAATTTAGAATATGTGTTTTCCCCGTGACTATACCTTTCCGTTGGTATAATAATTTACCACAATGAAGACACAAATGCTGTACAAAGTGTACATGCAATGAGCACATGCCTTACACAGTACAGATTTAATAACCCACTTCGGAATTTTGTTGCAACCGTGGGCATATTGTTTCATTAACACATTTTTGTTTATCATACAAAGCATCTAAGTAAAGAAATATGCGATTGATAGCTAGCATAGATCGTTCTGCTTAGCTGGCTCTGTGCGTGATACCATGGCTGCATTCGTCTTGAACATGGAGATCTTGGTGATCGTGACTTGAGACTAGATGTCTACATTGGTACATCGATTTCACAATACAATCTGTTATACAATCAGAAGTAATTGTACAGCATATGTATGTATGTTTCATCTCATCTAAAAAAGTTACGTAGTATATTTTATTTGAAGAAATAGAAAAAAATTCCCTTATGTAACTAGATGTCATCAGGTTATCTCAACGTGACAATTGCATATATGAATACATCTAAGATCTTATGACCAGTATTTTTCTTAAAATGCGGTCATAAAGATTTTATGTCTGTATTTCGCCATGTCTTTATATTGTTCTATTGTGGGGTGGTTTCCATTGATTGTCTACGTCTCTCCGCTACTTTATCGCTGATGTAAACGAGTAAACATATAAACTACGATTTACGATCTAGTTTTGTTATCGTAACGGGAGCGGGTAGAACCCAAAAGCTCGAATCTTATTGCTGAACCATGCAATTTAGAAATTTCTACGTTTAAACAGTGTTTACAAATGTGAGGGTTTGAGTATTCCTGGTTTCAATGCCTTGATTTTTTTTTTACAAAACGCTTTATCAGAAAATAACCTGTACATACTGTAGACATCCACTCTTAACTCCTACAATAATAACGTAACATGGAAAATAGGAATTCGTCTGTGACCATGGGATGATGATTTCGATTTTTTATCTGTGACATGGGAATGATGACTGTGACCTTTTGTCCTTGGATGATGGTTTTGACCTTTAGCCTGCGTATTGTAACTGTGTTAGGACCTGTTACATGTACAGAAACACGGCAATGTTTGTTTTCTTTTTTGTAGTATTATACATGCCCTGACGTTAGAGGAAACTATTTTTCCTCGATCGATTGCGCGTAAGCCTAGTAAGTAAGAGGTCCCTAGTTCGATCCGTAATGGAGGCAAGCAAATAAATAAGGAGACGTATCATATTGTCACCGTGTAGGAAATCGAGGATCATAATTACTATTTCTTTTACGCTGTAAATCTCCAGGAAGTGTTTATTCCTTTTCTAGCAAGATCGATTAAGCGTAAGACTAGGAAACAGGTTCTTTGTCCGATCCCTACCGAAGGTAACAAATAATGAGCTCTGATACATACAGTATTACAAATTGGTTATAAGAGACAAGTTAAGAAACATTATAAAGGACAGACTATTAGCTTATTATAAATGTTTCTGTATAGTGACTTTCACAATGTCTATGTAATCAAGTTAAGACAACTCCCTCCACTTGTAGTATTCTAAATAAATATGATCAGACATGACACTGGTCTCATCACATCAATTACAAATGCAAGAGTGTTTGTTTTATGAGTCCCCTCGTGGTTGCTGCAAATAACTCACAACCTAAACCCAATTTCTTTATAATTATTTAATAAGACCCACTCGCAGCCGAAAACTAGTTGCTGATCTACACAGACAACGCTGGAAGGATAATACATCGTATTTTTTTTTATTTGTCGACGTTGATACGTGATCCAACGCTTCATATTTGAAACATCAATCCTTGTTAGGAAGTGTCAGCATGAAGCCACTTTATGGAAGCATCTGACTTCAATCAATGTTTTTGTCAAACTGAAATAAGGTTTCATAATAGTGCAATTTTAATGGATTTTTTCTGAATATAATTGTTTATTAGATCATTTAAAACATAATTAAACACAATGCCGGATTTTTTATACCACTTTATTTTTTTATTTTGTTACAGGTGCTCAAATTATGATCATTAAACAAAACGTTGCAATTGAATTTAGATGAAATTGGTTAAAAACAAAACTTATGAGAAATTAAATATTTGATGCACTTAAGCGAAGTCTGTTTTGATTAAACACTTTGAAATCCGAAGGGATGAGTTTTTTCATCATGATATAATTACTTTGACAGAATGACCGTATAATGCATGTAAATATTGAAAACGTGATTTCCCTAAAGACAGATACAAACAATCCTGAATAAACTCTTTGTTTGTAAAGTAAATTACGTTACATTTAAATACTATTGCGTTGATTTACAAAAACAATTAAGTGATATCAACATGTTAGCAAAATGTTATTTCAAATTCAAATTCGATGAAACTATTGCAGTATATGAACGAATTCTCAACACAAAACACCAAGACATACAAAATATTCTTGAAAGGTGGACGTCTTCTGCTTCTTCGACGACATCCGTTATGCAATTCAAGGTCAAGGAGAATAAGTAATAACAGTACTGAAATTAGAGCAATGTACAAAAGTAGGGAGCCCTACTAAGTAGGGAGCACCAAACATGTCCAACTTTATATCACATTATATAACAATACACTGAGAAACTGCATGCAGTATTACACCACTCGGAATATGATGATCACCAATCACCAGTGGTTCAGGACCCTCGTAGACAGGATAAAATATACGGGTAATTACATTTTACAAGAAATGTACTCAGACATCATATCTTATTGATATCCAAAAGACTTTCAGAAAATCACAAGGCTAAGTTCCTGGAAAAGAGATTATAAAGTATATGGTATATGACATGACATGCACATCCTTTAACACATAAGGACAGGAATGTTAGTCATAGGAGATGGAACTTAATACCTATCAGGAATTCCCTTCTACAGAAAGTACATCTAATCATAATATATTTTATCACTTACTACTTACAAGAAACATAAAATATACCAACATGTCAACATAATCATAATTCAAAGTCAAATTCCATCAAAATTGGGCTAAATATGAATTATAGAATGATTTACATAGCGACTCCTAAAAATTGACAAGGTGAATAAGACCAAGTATTCCGAAAAGTTAGTGTATTCTTCACAAGCATCACAAACTTGACAAATATATCATAAATCACGAAACCATTTTAGAGGAAGCGTCTTTAAATAAATGCCGAACATCTATGCTACATACAATACTGTTTCTTTATCAGATTCATAGCACTAAAGGATATTGAGATCTACATGAAGAATAACGACATAATAAGGTGTCTTCAGAATACCAGGATAGAAGGCCAGATACCTGTTTTGTCATTCCAGGAAGTCAAGGTGTCGGAAATGTAACACTTCAGGAAATCACCTCACCGCTGAGTAAATTGAAGATGGTTATTAATCTGCTACAATGATTTAAACTGATTTCTCCTCGGGTCTTCATTGTCATAAAACCTTTGTAACATACTGCATTTTATAACAGACAAAACCATCGTTTTCTCCAAGAAAATAAACACTATCAATGTAAATTGAATATTTCTTATATCTGGTATCTGACTTAATAAGGCATTCTGATCATATGACCTTGATCAGGCCTTTATTATTTGTCCACATCTAAAGTTATTAAACCATACATAAAAGTGTCCAGTTTACAACTTAATAGCACGAGAGGTGATCAACCTTAATCAATATTTTACCAACTTTTTCCAAAAATCGATCTTTTTTTTTTTATTTAGGTGGTTATTTCTTTTTTTCTTTTCTTTTTTTGTTGTTGTTTATTTTGCTTTGCTTTGAATCTTAGCTTCCTTTCTATCTATTAGCGTTTATTCCACATGTAAGACTGTCGATCCTTCATGACATTAAATTTGAATGTAATACTCCCAAGTAACCATCCCACGTATCATTGATGTGATTACCCAATAGTCAGCTCAAGCCATCGAGGAGACAAAAGCATAAAGCTACCTTTTTGGATTTTGTATTAACATGGAATATTAGATTTCTTTCTGTAAAATCCTATATAATTCTATATGTTTTGGTTGATAATTCGATATGCGGAGGTTAATTTTGCAAAATATCATTATACCTTGTATGACGTCTTTGTGCGCACAGGGAAAGTGTGTCTAAATCCCACTCCCTAACGAGTATTTATCTGGTGGGACACAGACACCAATAATTCGCGTATAATTCGTAAGGGACGTGGGATATGGTGATAGAGTGCAAAATCTATTCAATATCAAGATAAACGAAGAAATAATTGCTGAAGTATTTGTCAATCTCCATGAGGTAGCTATTTTCACTGTTGGGGGATACGTGTATCGGTACATTTTATCCTGTTCATTAGCAAGAAGAAATGTCATAATGCGGGTTCCGTTATGGTAAAGACACCATTGTCGGACGTTACCATACAGTGTAGTAAATATTAATGAGCTTTAAACCTTCTCGTGTTGACCCACCAGCACAGACAATACAGATGGGGTATAATGAAAAATTATGGGTTATAGTCATTAATGCTTGGCTGCGCAGCATGTGTTGGTAGTATGCAAAACGATAAACTAATGATACCTTTCAGTTTAATAACATAACAGGCAGGCCCTTTGACTTCATCAATAAAAGAACCGAAGTGAACTCTTTCTGTTGCTAAAGAAGCTCTCTCATTGTTTGTCAGGCGGTGATTTATCAATGTTTCATTGCATATCAATTTTATTTCATGAAAAATAAACAAATTACTAATCCTTCGCTTTAAAAAACAGGATGGTGGTTCTATATAGTTTCGTAAGTGATCCTTTAGCATCGGTAGTATAGGTGTGGTTCTTAAAATATCTAGAGTCCCCAACTGAACGATTTCAGGAAAACAACCTATTTCGTTACGAACAACATTAAATAAAGCCTATGATGAATGAAAAAGAAAACACTGTACGTACCAAGTTTGTTTTTTTTCCTTTCGATTAGACAACGATAAAGCCGTAAATAGCTAGTCACTTGAAGCGAAATGTATAATTTACACGTGTACCAGGTTTTCAGAGGTCAGGGAAAGCATAAGTCTAATTTCGAACAGCATCAAATTGACTCAGAGAAGGTAGGTCTGCACGAGGGGACATTAGTTATCAATAGATTATCACGAAGGTCATAAATGAATATGACATACGCTCTTTTTTTCATCTCTCTCTCAAACTTATACCTTGTCTTCCAACCGGTATATTCCAAATCCTCATTAGTACTGCTGATGAACCCCCACCCGGTGGACTGGACCCGCCACTGCAGGTGAATAATTCACATTGTTACCAATCTTTTCCATTCTATTAGTAACAAGCAATTCAATAATAAACACGTTGTAGATTGAATTTGACAGGTTTTTTACGTCTGCTTACGCTAAAAAAACCTGACGGAACATCCGTGCCTCTCTGGGCAGTCTAGACCTTTGTTGATCTTGTAACGGCTTTTTGAGCAATATCGTGGGGTATTTGTTTAAGTGCCAAACGACAATATTTATCAGTGCGATTAGAGGTATATAAATCTTCGTTCGGAGAGGAGGAAGTGCCCTTCTGATTCCTGCGCTCGACTTGATTCCGCTAACATGAATCGATTTTTGTCCAGTCGTCGGAAGCATGTGCAACTTAATACCATATAGCTACATAACCATTCTATCTTTATGATTCTTCTATCATTGCAAACCTAAAAAAATGTCAAAATTTGAAGTTAAATTGATCAGCAGAGCCCGAAAACGTTAAAATGCTCCTACAGTTAGAGGAAGTTAAGAAAAAAATAGCTACGTTTCAAAAAATATTGTGAAGCTCTTCAATCTTTCAGTTAGGAAATTTTATACTCTCATCCGCAGCACGCAACGACCAACACGTTTGATGCAGTAGATTTATTAGGTGTAATGCTTCTGGCCCGTTTTGGTTGCAATCTTGAGAAAGAGTTTTACGAAATATTATCACTGACAATAAACGTGTCAATTACTAGAGCGTTATACGTAGATTCAAATCGATCCTGCAAAAAGTTGGCTTTTCCTGACATGGGCTGTTTGAGCTTAGACATTGAGGATCATAAAGGAGTTGAGATGTGGGGGCATTAGAAGCAGACAGTCGATCTAAGTGCGTCTACATTCCTTTGTCGTAAAAATGTCGCTCTACAAAGTTACATTATACGACGAAATCTTAAACGCCTCGGAGGATTTCATAAAATATCGTCATATTTCAAGGGGTACTGTTATATGGCTATTTATTCCAGCTTTCGTGATATCATTAGGGTATAGTCTTATGTAACGTTAGGCGTGTTCCACGTGCTCTTTTGTGACGTGAGGTTGCTTGCTTGGATTGACCAAAGTGTGCCTAACGGATGTCGTTGACACGTTAGAGGAGGTTTACGAGGGTTTACGTGTATCAATTTCTTCATACTGTTCATATCGTGCTCTCGAATAGTTTAGATTGAAATTATGTTAAAATGTTTACAATTTAGTATTTCTTCTATCGTTTTTCAATGCCACGTAAAACAAATTTCGTTATTCAGCTCTAAGTGGACTGGCGTGATTTAAAATGTTATCGCCAAGAAAAGGTGCAACAATATTAATTGACGTCATATCCTTGATGAACGTTGCTGCGCTCACTCCAGATAAATACGATTATTACTGACTGATGATAATATAATAACAAGAATATATGAAAAAATACCAACATGCCAACATAATCATAATGCTGACTCAAAATCAATGAATTTAGAGCAAAATTATGGACTAAAGGAAGATTTACACAGAGACTCCTACTAAAGAACAAGGAAAACAGACCATGTGTTCCTTACTAAGATAGCTGTGTTGGTGGATGTTTGTGTTAATTTATTGTTAAATTAACTTTCATTAGTTATATTTACATCGTGGAAAGTCATTGACAACTTATTGATTATCCTGCAATATCTTGAAGTGAACAAATTGATCAATTTGACTTCCCCTATTCAATATTATATAATACCGCACATTTGATTGAATCCTTTGAAATGTTACCGCGGTCCGCCATTATTTAAACTTTGTACATTATTCTACAATTACCTTCGTTATTAAAAGTCTGTTAAATAAATATAATTGCTTGAGTTAGTGAACCTGTACAACTGTTTCCTAACTGCTGATTTTTCTAACTTGTTTTATGAGATTTTTTCTTATTAATGAGTCCTACGAAGGATATATTTCTTTAAAACAATCTTTATTTTTTTATTTAGATTTTGTTGCCTGCATGGATTTTGTAGAAAGTTTTATATGTTCAAAACAAAATTAAGTAATTTCTACATTCAAAATACACGATCATGTATCAAGTTGATCAGACAAAGGAAACAGTGGTTTTCATCTTAGATGATTGATACGGAAGCTGTGGAGAACTTGTCCATTGATCAATTATGAATCTGACACTGACCTCTTACACAGGTCAACACATCACCAATTCAACACATAGAAAACAATATTTCCTGTGTAAAAAATCACTGAATCCTGTTGCCTAGCGATATGCATATGATAAATGTGAGTCGTTAATTATTAAGTGGTAAACACTATCTTAATATGTAAAACGAATTGTAACCCTAAGTTTTTGAAGTATGGACTGTGAACAACCACTTAAATTGACATATTGATCTTAAAATTGTATTCGTAATGTATCACGTATGTAAGCTTCATATTTTTTGCATAAATTCAACGTGAATCAATTGTGTTTTACAAAGCACTTAGTAACCTGTAATAAATGATACGTTCCGCATATGTCTGTGTTTTGGTTACATGTCATGATCGTGTATTCTCGTCGACTTATTCATTAATGAAGTCTACGAAATTAAATTAACAAATGTGATCAAACAGAGCGCTGTTATCGTAGTCACCTCGGGCGAACTTTATCGCCATATGTTACAATCAACAAGGGATAGTTTCGTATTTTAGTGCCATAAGGTATAAAAACCAAATAGCTTAGCAGACACCTCGGGATAAAATTGCGTCATGGTGTATCAAACAAAGCTGGCTTAGATGTCACGTTCGGTTAGTTTCGTATCCCGATAACAATGTCTGTGCGTCTCTGTTTGTGTCAGAACACAATGGGTGTATAGGGACTGCGACCGCTTCACGGTGATCCCAATTTCAAGTGGAGCACGTGTAGGTGGGAAGACAGCGCCCCTAGCACATTATGTCTGCCCCCTAGCGGCCACATGAACGAGTTGTGAAATGTTTCACTCGATATAATTGTATTTGTGTTCCGTATACATTGGGGAATATCTTCAACTGAACTGTTGCCTTTCAAACAAGAAGGCCGTACTGCTTGGTCAACTGTTAAAATGATATATGCTATTCCGTTTTGCTATATTTAATAAGAACGATACCAGCTGTCACATATATCTAGGTCACTGCGTCCTTTGGGTATAGAAAAGGGCCATTCCCTCTTCCGTCACGACCTAAAGTACAGCTTGAAACCCCACTGGTATCGATATCAAACAGGTTAGGACATATGAAGAACGTAATCAGTATTCGTTAGTTCCATAATTCCAAATATCATCCTTCTTGCGTCTAAGTGTCTATAAAAACGAATGCCCATTCTATTATAGGCGGTTTAAAGATTAGTAAAACTGTGCTTATTGTCAAACTACCCCGAAACAACGGGTTCCTGACACTGTAATTTGATTTTTTTTTCATGTAGAAGCGAAGAGGTTTGTTGTAAAGCACGAATTAATAATTTTCAGTACAAAAATGAAAATCGACCAATTAAATTCCGCGTAAAAAGTATGTGCATTGATCGAGTTTTAATCGGTCATCAATGAAAACGTTTGAGAAACAATCAGCAATCAGTTTGTGAAACTGAGACACTCAGTTATTGAAAGCAGTGTTTAATATAAAACCAGAATACACGATGTTACTGAACAACGAGTTAACCATTGTGTGTTGTATGTAGAAAGGACACGCGAATTGTAATTTGAAGATGGAAGACCGAGTTAAATGTAGACTTTGATGTCAAACTCGCACCAAGTTCATTTCATAGGCCATTTCGATTGCTGCTTTTCGTATGCAAACAAGTACCCTATAAATATTGGCCATTTCCGAGCGTTTTATCTCTGTACCAGGAAACAATGTTTGCTTCAGGTCCAGTAATGTCTACAGTTAATCTATGAATAACGCCATGTTAAATGTTTATGTTGCCAGACGACACTGGAAGTAGTCTCGCTATTAAATCTGACGTTCAAATGTCTATTGAAAAAAAATGATTTAAATAGGGTGAGGATATGACGATAGAAATCTTGATGCAGTAGAATTATTACCCAGAGTGACGATTCAGCGTACATCAACAGTCCTCTACTGACGTCACAAATCTGTGTTATTGATTATCAGACGCACGTCCTGATCGCCCTCCTCTTCTGTTGTGTAAAGAACAAAACGTGCAATTATTCCCGGTTTGATATTTTCGATTGTACAATCTTCGAGTTTGCAGGTGGTTAACACTGTTAGTCGATATTTAGTGCCTTAAGTTTGCCGTAACCTTAGTGGCACGGTTCGGAATATATATATACATGTACTTGACGTCGTTCCAAAATCATCAAATACATAAAAAGAAAATTATTAGATTTATTAAAATATTGGGCTAGTGCACCTCCCCATCTAGACTTTGATTTTTCTTACAATCATTTGGATTGTACTTAGTCTCCTCCAACACTTCAAGCTTGAGGCCCTTAGCATCACTGACGAGTCCTAGAAGTACAAAACAGCTGTATGATGTAACATCACTGACGAGTCCTAGAAGGACAAAACAGCTGTATGATGTAGCATCACTGACGAGTCCTAGAAGGACAAAACAGCTGTATGATGTAACATCACTGACGAGTCCTAGAAGTACAAAACAGCTGTATGATGTAGCATCACTGACGAGTCCTAGAAGGACGAAACATCTGTAGGATGTACCATCACTGACGAGTCCTTGAAGTACAAAACAGCTGTATGATGTACCATCACTGACGAGTCCTAGAAGGACGAAACAGCTGTATGATGTAGCATCACTGACGAGTCCTAGAAGGACGAAACAGCTGTATGATGTACCATCACTGACGAGTCCTAGAAGGACAAAACAGCTGTATGATGTACCATCACTGACGAGTCCTAGAAGGACAAAACAGCTGTATGATGTACCATCACTGACGAGTCCTAGAAGGACAAAACAGCTGTATGATGCAGTTCAATCCATTATTTGACTCTACTGTATCTCACTCTAAGTTTGTATTACAAGGTGGTATGTGTTTGTCCTTTGTATGATCCTCTATTTCATGTCCGAATTGTACGTGACATCTTTACCTTATTTCCAAAAAGAAAATTTGCAATGACCAATTTCACGGGCAAATTGAAATATTTAAAGTCGGCATGAGAATGGTATAACGTTTTACCAGCAATTACATTTTATAAGTTCGTAACGTATATAGCAGACTGTGTGACGATTACCAAATCAAGAAATATATTTATTTGGAACCAGTTCTGACTCGGAAATTTATCACTACCCATAGCGAAATTATCTACCTGTTCTATATTCATTTCCATACTGTAATTTGCATTTATCCAACATCATATACGCGAAAACCTGTTTCTAAACCCATATCTGATATTTCTGTTTTTATGTTTGACACTGACAACAAAACCAAAAAAACAATGCTAGGATCAAAATAAAAAAGATTTGTAAGACTTCTAAAGACATTAACAACTCGTTAGTAACAGAAATAGAGGGACACTAAGTACTATATTTGCAAAGGCAATGCCAAATATCCAAGACAAAGCCATTGTGATACCCCTTGTCGTCTCTTGTTAATTTATGCATGGAGAATTATACAAGCGTTTCTGTTGTACTATTTATTGCAGATCACCAACCCGAGCAATAGATATAAAATAATATTGAAAGGAAATGACGAAATATAGTTGGAATCTGCATAATAATGTGAATAATGAACAAAAATTATAAATTATTTAAATTTAGTGCTGACTTGTAAATGGCTGGTCTGATTCTTAAAAAAAACATTATCTATAAAATTCACATTTATCCTACATTATATATGGGTTATTTTTAAAAGACCGATTTTATCGACGTTCATAATTTCTGTACGTAAAATAGATTTCGGTACGATTTCAAACAGATAAAAAGTGATCGTCATGCTGTTTTTCAATGTTAGACTACAACACTTAGTAAAGGCCTTGCCCGTTTCTTTGATGTGTAAATATACCACTCGAACACAGAATGTATTAAAAATTAACAGTAAGTACTCCATAGTTTACTGTAACGTCGGCTGATTCAAAACACCTGTTTTAAACGTTGAATACCAGATTACTAATACTTGTATACATAACAGTTACATGCATGATAATATGACCACACGCTAAGAACAGACTACATGCGTGTACACGTCAAACGCACACGTGCTTTACGTCACCGTTGGTACCTGTCACCTTGTGTGGTACATACTTGTCTAATGGAATGTCCGGTGTATGATTTTACAGACTAACAGTATGGCATTTACTGATGTCGACACTGTCATATTTACACCTGATAATGTACTGTTTTATCACGGAAGCGAGCGTTTTCCCACCAAAATGCTGAAATTGAAACAGAAAATAAAACCAATAATAACCAGCCTCGTTCACTAGATAATGAGTCATTTTTTATTTTTTAGATAAATCGTTTTTGGGGTACAGTGATTTCGGACACGAGTTAAAGTTATCCACCGTTCTTTGTCTTTTGAAAAGTAACCAGTTTTTGGTTGTTTCAGTGCACTAAGCCCGTTAATCATCGCTGAGGTGCTGTCTGTTCACAAATGTTGATTAAGAATTTCTATCTTTTTGTAATGTTGTTCGATCACTTTTCGTTAATAAACGCGTGATCGAAATCAAGCTGGAAATGCTTTACATAGATATTCACGACAAAGAGGCGTTTGGCAGGTATAAGTTAAAACGACTATAATGATGCACAAGTTCATATATTTTATCGAAAATGCATTTGCACGTGCATAAAATATGCATGTGTGTGGAGAGGCGTATAACCGTTTTTTTTTCTGATAATACCGTGCGGGATAACATAGTTCCGTTCATATCGTACAAGTATGTCTACACGTGTATTATTATTATTATACACCAATACCAACATGCATATTGTTCTTCCGGAATTCAAGTATAAGTACAGATGGACTTTTAGTTTGTGGAAAATAGCTGTTTTCCCGATAGTGATTTTTATACGGTTAAAATCGCATATCAAAAGGCCTTGAACCGATTGAATCTCCATGGAGTGTTACATTGATGTGATCAAAGCAATTAGGGAATTTGAAAATTGAAATTCATTTGCGTGTAATGTAACAGTAATTATTTGTATGCACACAGATGACATCCTCTGGTGATAAAAACCATGTAAAAATATCAAGTCATCTCGTGATAGAAAACAATACAGAAAAAAAAACAAACAAAAAACAAACAAAAAAAAACAAAAAACAAAAAACAAACAAAAAGAATATCACGGATTAAAGGGAATTTGCAACATAGAAAAGGGTATATTGTACAAATGTCCCGTTATCTCAGCGTAATTTCAGTATCCAATTTAAACAGCTGGGTGGGCATAATTAGTTCACGAGAATTTCGTAAGAATCATCCATCAAATGTAGTGCCCTTGTCATGATATGTAAAACCTAGCGGGCAGGTTTGTACAGACAATCTGTGTATGTAATGCATTATCATTTGACAAACGTTATGTGTACATTACAGAATACTATGTTTCTACGTTCCGCATGTAATTCGGAATTCGTCCTACACGGGTTGGAATGTACGCCTCCCATTTCTTCTCCATCAAATATATAACCCCTCTCAATAATAGCATCCCGCCATCTGCTCTTTCCCCTACACTCGACCTGTTTCTTCTCACGCTGTTACTTTACATTCGTTCTTTCCTTTAAGACATTCCATGCTTTCTCCAGTTTCGTCTCTTCTTCATCCTTTCTCAGCATTCTTCTTTATAACTATGCAGCTCTATTTTTCCTTTTCTATGTCTCCATTTTTTCCGTGATCCCCCTGTCTCTCCCTCTCTGTCTTTATGCAATGTCCTCCCTAATGACCTTTATATCTAATGCAATCGTTGTGTCTAATTGATCCACTGATCGTGCTGCGGGTTTTTTTTTTTTTTTCATGAAATGTATGATGACAGCTGTAGACGACAAGCGTTTGATTCACTGAAGGGTAATGGCGCGTGGTGTTGACAAAAGCCGGATTGATCTTTTTTTCCAGAACTGACACTATTGTACAATCATATCTTTGGGTATAAAGATATCTTGTCAATGTACTTAATAACATAAAATGTCGTTTGAGATATTCAAATTGGAAACCTGTGATTTACTGAATTCGAATGTGATTTATTCTTTAAAAGCGCGTAAGACATTTTATTTATCAAACCATGCCTAATCATCTTAATTCATGTATCTGTTGTTTATAGAGTCAAGAATTTTCAGCATGAGATATTACGATACGATTACGTAATGCAATAATTAACAATGACGTGATGTACTTTTATATTTTGTATTTTACTTATGTTGTCATACACAATGAAATAACTCTGCTGTGATGATATGTTACATTATTTACGATTTTGTTACGTCACAATTACGTTACATCATTTAAGATTCGGTGATGTCAAAATTACGTCACATCACTTACGATTCGCTGACGTCATAATTGTGTAACAATCAGAGCGATTCGATTACGTCATTATGACGTTGTAGTATGAATGATTCGGTGATGCATACATATAAACATTTAACGATCAAATTCGTTATATGCATGATTTTGCGAAGTCTAACTTTCATTAATCGCACACTGTATTCCTCGATGCACATGGCCATCACGCTTGATGAAGATGCCGGTTGTCATCAAAACGTCACACCAATCCCTAATAGATCGTGATAGACGTTTATATAAATTGGTTCGGTATATTTATTCCAACCTGAAGAAAAAAAAACATGATTAATACAAGTTCATGTTGTTTTCCTCTGATAATTGATATGGCCGAAAGTCATGTCAGTAGGGGAATGGCTATCAGTAGGAACCATATTCAGTGAAATGTTATGTTAACAGAATGAAATGGTCGAATGTTTTGCTAGAATTGTCATAACTTGTCAGCATACAAGAATACCAGTAGAAGAGAGTTATACTAATTGAATTACAATGTTCAACTTTGAATGCTCACATGGGGAAATCACACGTAGCTAACGAGATCTGAGGCCATTTTATAAACTCGTTGACCATCGGCGATTGTCCTTGTGGGATGTTCATACTGCGATGACCACATGTTAGCACCCTCCCGAGAGATACCGATTTCCTGGTCGACCGTTCCAGGAACATCACCATGTGGTGAGGTATCAGCTTGCAAGGTTAGTGTTGAATTCTCGACGGAACTTTAATGTGTCCAGCCACATATCTTGTTGTGAGTTATAACAGAGAAGGGTGGCCATTAGGATCAAGCCAGTACATGTATCACCTCGTCCTGGACATTACATTGTACGGCACCTACAGTTTCCAGTCACTAATGTGAATAGAAATGGGTAATTTAAGGCTCTGAATCAATTTATGAACTAATGTGTAAAGAGTGTACGGGAAAGGACTGATGTCGACTTGTGTTATGTAAATATTTTTCTTTCGGACAAATTTACCCCTCAAAACGTCTCAAACTAATAACTTGGTGGTAAATTTAATTTGATGTTCGTTGATTGACAAATTATTATATTCAGAGTTATCGGACGTGACATAGGGTCCAAAGAAGCTTAGGGGTCTCAGTTAGGGATTACAAACATTTCCAGGATCCGAGTACCCTATTAATGATTTCCTATCGGAGCAGGTATTTGTTGTAGACACGTGAGACTTTATCAGAGAGAATGCATTCAGCTGCAAGTCAGCCCGAGTAACAGGTCGATCTACGAGTTTTTGATGTAACGTTAAATGATACGGTTACATTGAGTGTAATGTAATTTTAGCATCGATATCCTTGTAGCTTGTATGGTACTTTCTATTTCTATAAATTCTCACTTGTCGTCTCCACCAGCTAGATATTTGCTACATTCACACGCAGGTGTTTACCTATAATATATTGACGAGTTAAGTCTTCCTCTGTTCAAAAACAGTCATTTTTATTAGTTAATAAAAATAGCCAGCTGTCCGTTAAGCACGCCGCTGACTTCATGCCCGTTTGACCCTATGGTACATACAATGCTATGTATCGTTACAGTAATTAACTCACGCCTGGTTTTCCCATGTGTCCAGCCTGTAATTAGCTTTACAAGTTGTATCCCTGCTCGCTCAATTACATACATTCTTCAACTGTACAACTGTAAATTATTCATAATTTTATATACAACAAAAATTAACAAGGTTATGTCCCTTTGTCTTCCTATCACTGATGTGAAATACAAACTATATGTATTGTACTTACATTATATCAACATATCAAACCTTAGTATCTATTCTGTATCCAGAGTTACCGTTACTTACAGTCACTATTCGTTCTAAATTGATTACAACAAACCTATTTTCCTTAACGTTATGACGGTCTATGATCGAATATGGAAGCTTTGTTTTTACCAAAAGAATGTCTTTTATAAGGTTACAAAAAACATTACCAGTAAAATCGGGAAAGCCGGTAAATACAATATATCAGGTCATACATGCATCATGTGTGTGATCATCTTCATCTTGGTTAGTAAGTAATCATTATTGTTTTCATATCCTTTTTATTTCATATTCTTAACCATATTTTCTGCCATCAGAACACTAGTTTACAATGTAATATATATCATTAATCCTGTGAGCAGATCTCCAGTGTCACGTTTTTATTTCTAATTTTTTAAGACTCTTTACTATGAATTATGTCAGCAGATCTTCATTTCTATTTCAGATTCTTTGACTTTGATGATCAATTCCCGTAGTCGAAATATATAGATTTAAATAACATGGTGTGTCAGAGCTGGAAAACACTGTGCATCCTCATGCATCAATGTGACACCGTCTGGCGGTATTCTACAGATATACCACTTGAACTTAAAACATTTATAGGTGTATTTATTTACAATCATTTATGGCCAATTATTGACTAAGGTCTCAATTCTTGGTCAACCAATACTTGACAAAGTCTGGGACGCCATGAGTCAATACCTCAGAAAAGTTTCATACTGTGTATCGACTACCAGCATGGTCATCTCGGCGTTCTCGCTTATCTACTTAACGAATGGTGTGTTGTAACCATACCATCGACATTATAGGAATTCAAGTCTGTATCATATAGACATTTAGAAACATGTTTCCTCTTGTTTTACATACCGTGTTGAGGCACAGAATTGGTGGAAGTCGGATGTTTCAGTACTCAGGTCACTCAGCCTTTCTTTCTGGCTAAATAACACTTTCCTAACACCAGTTGTTGCTGTTTGAGGTTAACAAAGTCTTCCACGTGAGGGACTTTGAGTTTTAACAAAACCTTATTCGCACAAGTCACAGCACGATGAATTACTGTCTCGTTTTTTGTTTTGTTTTTTTATTTTTTTATTTTTAAGTATTTTCATTATCAAAGTTATAAGATTATAAATGATTCAATCTTCAATCTTAACAAGTATTAACAAGTATTGAGAGGCTGAAAGCATGTCTGTTTTTCGCCAAGGCTGTCAGCAATGCTTAAATGCTCTTGAAATGAAGAAATATGCTCAAGTTTTCACTTAAAAAACCTAACAAAAACAAGAAAAGCTTCGATATCAAGATTGGTTACAGTAGTGATGCAAAATTGATACAAAAAAGGGGAGAAACCAACTAAATGATAATGATTACAAACAATGATGTTTTAGTCATCATCTTGTCCCTTAAAAATTCTAATTTTGTATCGCTAGATAGCACATTATTAGTGTTATTTTGTAGCTCTCAGAAAGGAAAACAAACAAAATCTCATCAGAGAGTTTAAACGGCATTAGGTCGTTGTAACTATCTTTGTACATAATATAATGTTCTGTTTTAACCGCTGATGTAAATGGTTTCTGTACTTGTATACACAAACATGGAGGAAAGGGGACATTATAAACGCTCCAAATTGCGGATCAATTCTTTCTAAATAAGTTGGAACTGTTCAACTGGCTCATTAAAACACATTTTCACACTTACAGCAATATCCACTGGTAACATTATCTGTGATATCCATGGAAACGAAGAAATTATACCTGTAATGACCATTTTGATAGCAGATGCCTTGGTATATATTAAATATTAGGCGAAATAGTGGTACTGTACGAGAATGATGCTTTACGGGGATTTTTAATCGTGAAATCAAATTTGCAACATCGCTTTCATGACAGTGCTGTGATTCATCTGTCATAACAAGAGAGGAACTTCACCGGATAACGAACCTTGATTAACCAAACAGAAACATATCCAAAGAACTGTGACGCATATGTTATAACAGCAGTGGAACTTCACCGGATAACGCATCCTGATCAACCACGCGGAAACATATTATCCAGAGAGCTGTGATTTCCTAAAACAGATACCACTGATACCTCGTATTGGTTATAATCTATCCATTGAAAGATCGATATCAACACGGACTTAGAGGTAAAAGTCCATGGCATCATCCTTGTTTATATCTGAGAATACAACGGCACATTGGTGTTATATAAAAGATCACTTTGAAATTAAAATGATACATCGATGTAACAAACAATTAAATGTTAAATAGTATATTGCTGGGTTGTGAAACATTGCGTCAATGGACGTAGTGTTAAAGTCACATTTTACATTGATTTTAACGTAAGATAAAAAAAATCATCATATTAATTAAAAAATAAACTGTCGTATAGTTGTGTTGGAGAATTAAAATATCAAACTGATGTAATATTGAAATGAGAGATACACAATGGCTATGATCCGCAATAATGTAAATATAGATAAAAAAAACATTATGAGTTCCGTCTTGAATGCCGCTCAGTTTGGTTCTTATTTTGGTCAGTTACAAGGTTCGCTATCTCTGTGATTCGCCCTGTCGCCAGGCGTTGTCTCCCTGGTAAACGTCAGGGTTCTGATGTTAGCTGTTAACGAGAAATTATCGGAATCAACCACATGTAATGTAATATTAGGTAAATATACAACAAGTCTACGTAATGAATGACGTCAGAGTTAAGAAAGGGGTTATATATGTAAATAATGTGAAATAGATCACAAACAAAAGATAATAACAATTTCAGTCCTTCTTATTGGATATCAATGGAAAAATGGAAATTATATAACTGATTTATTTACACATATTTATTTAAGGTTTTAAAATATACACACACTTATTTGTATGCTTCAGCCTTTTATGTTGGATAAGCTATCGTGTTATTATTCTAATTGAGCTCTTGGAATGTTATTCTCGTGCCTATAAATTAAACTGAAAAAGAACAAGCAAATTAACTTGGCTCAGCTTTGATGCTGTTGAATGCTATAAGGTAAAAACTAACGCTGCCGCTTTCTCTTTCGAGGCCAAATTTGAATTTTAAAATGTTGCAATCATTACGTCCATGACCTCGTTTTCGTGATTTCCAACAGGCCTTGAACTGAATAGCTGATAATTTGTCTCCAACAATGCTGCGCTAAAGTTGCTAGCAGTGGAAATATATATCTGATGCATGTAATTTACAAGAACAGATGATAGCAGCCACCGAGAAAAATATGATGTAGATTCTAGAGCACGTGTTCCGATGTTTTAGATATTAAAACAAAGTATTGAAACGGCAATCATTTTTCATATATACTTGTTCAAACATTTTTTGGAAAATATATCAAAATTTCCGATGGAAGTCTTGCCCGTACATTAATTCTAAAATGGCTGAGACAACATCGACTGTTACACTGTGACATCCCCAATGTTTGTCATGTGACCATCTTTGAACTACATCGACGAATAACAAGGTTTACCCTACATCTCTACTGCTGCTGTTAATCTGTTTGAAATTAACATACAAATTCAAATATAAAGTGTATTTTAAACAATTATTAACTTTGTACTTTTGTCTTTATCTACATCAAAATTTCCGGGGAAGTTGAGTAAACAGGAGCTACAATTAATAGGTCATGACGTCACTTTCTCGACTGTTTTACAGGTTTTTTGGTGTCCAATCAATTAAAAATAATATGAAAAGTGATGCTGCTGGAATGAAATTAGCCATTATATCGATATTATAATGAGCTATAAATTTACAATTATAATAATGCATACCATTGTTGATGTTTATATTACGAGTTGACAGTCACAGGATCGTAAATCAAGTACATATGTCATTTTATTGTGATAATTAAGCGCTGCTCTGGGTATGATTTATATTATGCCAAATTTTCAGTAGTAACAAAACAGGGAATGATACTGTTACGATTAGGAATATTAGGGTTTAATGCTTGAACCGTTTTGAAATAGAAAACAAATTGTCAATGATTGAATTGTAACCGTATTAATTGCTTTGAAATAATAACGTCTTCCTATTCGACCTGGTAATGTCGTCTTCATGATTTGGATTACCGCCAAATGTTTCAGTGTTTTATTTCCTATCTTGCACAATAATTTTTTTATGGCAGATTGTGTACTGATGTGGCGGTTTAAGAATTGGGAATGTTATGAGATTAAGCTCAATGTAATAAATTCTATACGTGTAAAATTTGTGTCAGAATCGTGTTTTAATTACATGAAACCATTAAAACAGTATTCCCTGGTAGAAGACATATTTATACCGGATGTTGTCCCTGTTTGAGCTATACGCGAAATAACAATAGTGACGGATATACCAGAAAGACATGTTGACAATCTGTATACCACCCTATATACCACAGGATATACCAGACAGACATGTTGACAATCAGTATACCACCTCTATATACCAATGGATATACCAGACAGACATGTTGACAATCTGTATACCACCTCTATATACCAATGGATATACCAGACAGACATGTTGACAATCTGTATACCACCTCTATATACCACATGATATACCAGACAGACATGTTGACAATCAGTATACCACCTCTATATACCACATGATATACCAGACAGACATGTTGACAATCAGTATACCACCTCTATATACCACAGGATATACAAGACAGACATGTTGACAATCATTATACCACCTCTATATACCAATGGATATACCAGACAGACATGTTGACAATCTGTATACCACCTCTATATACCACAGGATATACCAGACAGACATGTTGACAATCTGTATACCACCTCTATATACCACATGATATACCAGACAGACATGTTGACAATCAGTATACCACCTCTATATACCACAGGATATACCAGACAGACATGTTGACAATCAGTATACCACCTCTATATACCAATGGATATACCAGACAGACATGTTGACAATCTGTATACCACCTCTATATATCAATGGATATACCAGACAGACATGTTGACAATCTGTATACCACCTCTATATACCAATGGATATACCAGACAGACATGTTGACAATCTGTATACCACCTCTATATACCAATGGATATACCATCAACACACCCTTGACAGCCAGTAGTTCTGTCTGTACACTTGTATATATCAATGTCATTACACGTTGTGTATTGCGTGTATGTGAAGTTTGAGGTCAAATCTTGAATAGGGTTACATACGTATGCCTGCAAGCACGTGTGGCGCGTCACTGCACGTGATCCTAACATTGAACATAATATCAGTATTCGTGGAACAACAAAGGTTATGTGTAAATATTGGCACTCTACACAAAGTTACCACATGTATTAAAGTACACGGACATGACACGTGGCAAGTTGTCGCACATTCCCACCGATCTTGGACACGCCCTCGTTATATCCACAATGTAGCCTCGGTGTAGATATTGCAGACTGCAAATATTCCCAGTACACTGATGACAAAACAGTACATGTCGGAACGATCAAACGACCCATGCACATGTACCTATCCATACACGATGTCTAGATCACAGGCTGCACGTGTAAATGGACATAAAATGTCACCTGGTGTTGATGTCATTGATAGTATTTATCACACCGAACGTTAGAGAAATGCTTTGAATCGTCCCCCAATATATACTCTACCTATAAATACCCCGTGAGTTAAGTACATTATGTCAGCTAGCCAAATACATGCCAAATTAAAATCCGAACGGCGTTACTGTAATTACTTAAATCTAAGAAACTTTACCTCCGGAGCTATTAAACAGGAGTTCTAAATGTATCTTTTTATATGAAGTCTTGTTTGCCAATCTTAAATGTAAATACTTTTCACTTTTACTATAGTGCATTATTTCTAAGTACTTGAGAACCATACTGCAGCAGAAACAGTGATAAATGATCAGACTTCAAAAAAAAAAAAAAGACATCATCAACATTTGTGCACGTGTGACCTCATGATTACCCTCAGTCGTATTCACACACGCAAGCCACGTGACCTATTCAGTAGTCTTGACGGTTTCACGTCATTATGCTACGAAGGTGAGAAGTTCCGCTTAGAGTCATTTGTACTTCCAATTACCACAGTATGGCCCCGGCCTCAGTAAATACATGCGAGGTATTTAAGTTTTTTCAGTGTTTTACTATCTGACTTCTGAAGACACCACTATCCCATTCCTTCCTACCCCTAGCTATAACAATAGTTTTAACAGGTACCATGACTACTAGATTACCGATCCGTTGCTGTAGATTTTACGGATAAATCACCGCCGTTGAGCACTAATCAATCTTAAGTGCAATCAAGCGAGTATAAGTCGGCTTTATCGAATGAAGTTGGAGATTCTCGTGTCTTTCAAGACATTTTAACTTGTATCAAATTTGTTTCTCAACTGTGTAATACAACATTACATTGTCGTCGACCTATCACATGATTCAGTTCCTGTGTTTTATTTTTGTTAGTTTCTAAAGTACATGTAACAAATGTTGTGCGGGATAGGCGTAGGTCTGACAAGAAATATGTAGCTTACAAGCTATATATGTGCTAATAATGTTTTGTTAGATAGGGTAATACCGAAATGCAAATAAGCCCATGATTCTGGTTTAGAATCTATCAAACGATAGCGATATAGGCGCATTCTTTGGTATTATCTTGGTCCTTACTGCGAAAGCGTGACTTTATTTACATGAATGCGCCAAGATTTGCATGTTTGCACTTCCGGAACTCCTGGTCTTATTCTTCTTGAATTTTTTTTAATGTCTCCGTGTAATTTTTTCTTTTGTTGACGAGTTTGAATTGATAATTTGTTTCATTTGTCGGCTTTTTCTTTAACATTAGATTTCCCGATGATGATAATTCCTATGTGAATGTTCGTCGACAAGTAAGCGGCTGGTTTGGTAGAATCTGTTGATTGGAATAGAGCACCGAATCAGTGACGACTGATTGACTGTCCTCTCTGCTTCATCAAATTTAATTACAGATGGTGGTTTGAGAGGAGTATAATGTTTTAGATTGATACCGATATAGTTTAAATGTCCCCTTTAGAGTTTTGAAATCATGACTGTTTTTTCGTTATGTACATGTATTATGCGCCATACTGTGTGTCCAGGTTACCGTAGACACATCTCTGGCTGGTTATTAGCTACAACATGCCAAATGACCAGCTGTTAGCCCTCCAAGGCCTTTAACACACGAACAGCGTCTCGCCAAATAACTGTCTATTCTGAGATCACCTTACCTCTATTAAAAACAAGTCCAATTACACTTCTTCGCATAGTCGTCATACTGACTCGAGCTTTTTCCAAGTCACTACATGTTCCGGATAAGTAAACCTCCAATTATCTGGACTTTTCCTCTGATTGTAATGTCAGATTTATTTACCACCGTTAAGTTTTTTTTATATACATAAGTTACTTACTTAATGACTTAATTCCAGATTGACCCACGTTGGTTAAAGATGAAATGAGTTTCTGAATGACGGTAGAAATAAAGTAAATACTCACGAATATTTTACGAATGATATTGATAGTATTTTCTATATTTTCATTAAAGAAATATTATTTTATATAATATCGTATGAATCTAACTTGGGAAATATTTTTTTACTGTTTGGTACTGTATCGAACTCTTTTTAAGTTACAAATAAGACTAATACATTGCATATTACATTGTATACATTATCATTTGCAATTGTATGAATGTCCAAACGATGTTCATTTCCGGTCTTGTATCTAGATAGCGTTTGGTTTTAGCTCTTCATATATATCATTTAAGTACATATATATTTGATTTTGATGCGACGATATCACTTCTTGAGCCGATGTATACCCCTAATGTCGATAGTGGATATTTTCAATGAGAAAAGTCTTATTTGCCGACGAATGAATATCTTAAATAATGATAATTGATATGAATCGGGCACATGTAAGTTTAGATAACAACGGTGATAAGAAACAAATATCGTACACACATATATATATACGTTATCTATCAGAATGCGGACAGCCTTGTTTGTTGTTGTCATTTTATGCACTAGCATAAATGTAAATATCGGTAATGTTTCTATGCACACTAACATTATATTAGTCCTACTTTCCATATAATTAGGATGCTATAAAGATACGTTTGTTTCGCTGGACCTAGGAAACATTAACTTACATACCCGAAAACCGTTAGCATTACTTAAATACATGTATGTACCTATCATTTAATCAGCCATGAGGAGAACGCACCTATTATATAGAAAGGGTAATCTCCGTACCAGAAAACAGTACAGCTTCGGAATGTGTTTCTTATTAACACAATCACCTCCCATTTCCCTTGTTGTCCGGTCAAAGACCCATCTTGCATTGGTTTTCACCAACATTGTTGATATTGTTAATATCACCCGAGTCTTGCCATGCAATGTTTCGAATTATCATGTTTTTTTTAAGAATGGCGCTGAATAATATTAACTACATGCACACGATCTGTCAAAACAGGCCTTGCATGTGAGTTAGTTGTAATGTATTTATTCTCAAACCAAAGCAAACAATATCTCATTATAAAAATACAATTATGTTAATCATGGTAGTACATGGTGATTGAAATTTCTATTCTTTAATTGAATGTACTCCATTCACAGGAAGTTCTGCTGGTTCTTCAAAGAAGTTTTTCAGTGTCTTTTGTGACCGTTAAAAAGACTTCGAGATTGAAAAAAATGTACGCTCGTTCATTTTCTGTTTGAGCTTGCAGATAGTATCAACTATGGCGACAATTCTATAAATTCACGACATTTTTGATCAGTTTAACGTTTATTATTCAGAAATGGCTTGAGGAGGCACATAAATGTAGCTTGATGTAACTGATATCGGTGATCATGAATGTTTCCAAATGGTTTCCTTATTCATGAACAGTTGTTAGTTATCGCCTGCAAGGGAAGGTCTTCAACATGCTTGTTCGTCGGTGAAACAGGATCAGAAAAATTTAAGTTTCTTTAATTAAACTCAAAATGCTACAATGAGTCATATACTTCATTTTTTCCAGAAAAGTCTAAACGAAAAAGAAAACAACATGAAAGGAATAGATATGAATTAAGTAAAAAGGCAAAGAAGTTAGATTTTATCGTCAAACGAATCGTTTTAATACATAAACTCTGTCCATTCGTTGTCTGTTGACCTCGACATGTTTATTTTGGATCCGTGGTAGAGGTTCCTACAGCTGTAAGTATTCAATTCAGTTTACTTCCAAATGCAGTACAGCATATAGGATTTACAAATCAGGGTACACAACAATATCAATACAGTTTATGCAACATGACGGTGTATCCACATTCGTTGACCGCTTGCATATTCACCAGGTACCGATATACGACCGCTGTAATTGGTTTGTGTTTTCGTGTGGAATGTCCCACCTTCCATTCATATGTGTACTTACTTCACATACCGAACGTGCTTTTACATACTTAAGTACAGGTAAATCCATCTACGAACACGTGAAAACCTTTCAACGTCAGGATTTGATTGTCATGCCGTTCTGTAAGCTTTTTGTCAATGCCAGTGGTATGGGTTGGTGGGGCGTGAGCTGTAGTCATAACACCACGTGCAAGGAGCTATGGAAACGTACCGATGGCGAATTTAGTTTATATAAAAAAAATCGTCGAAAACTATGCGTTAGCAATTCAATGTATCTTATTGTTCAAATACCTTGCGGTAGAGTAATGTTCTAGTTTAAAATCACAGCAGTGATATGATTTTACATAGGTTCTTTGTACCTTTTCGAATGCATGGCCTACATGTATTTGTATACATGATAATGAATGTGTTGCAGAGAGATAAAACGTTACATCGAAATCAGTGAATATATATGTATACATATATATATCAATGATGAAATCACATAGCAATAACGGACATGTTCAGTCGTTGTCTTAGACGTGCAAGAACCTATATCATATAATTGATACATTTAAGGAATGATAGCGCAGTTAATGCTATGGTCATCGAGTCCGAAATGACCAATAGCTCGTAAGTAAAGAACCAAAGGAAAAATACGAATACGCGTTGTGATAGAGTAAGTGCAGGAATCACACGTGTTGAAATACATCTCTCTACGTGTATGATAGAGTAAGTGCAGGAATCACACGTGTTGAAATACATCTCTCTACGTGTATGATAGAGTAAGTGCAGGAATCACACGTGTTGAAATACATCTCTACGTGTATGATAGAGCAAGTGCAGGAATCACACTTAAATACATCTCTCTACGTGTATGATAGAGTAAGTGCAGGAATCACACGTGTTGAAATACATCTCTACGTGTATGATAGAGCAAGTGCAGGAATCACACGTGTTGAAATACATCTCTCTACGTGTATGATAGAGTAAGTGCAGGAATCACACTCAAATACATCTCTCTACGTGTATGATAGAGCAAGTGCAGGAATCACACTTAAATACATCTCTCTACGTGTATCTATACTATTATATAATCTGAACCCGTGCTTCTGCAATACGATCCGAACATATAAAGATTAAAAGATGATACAATGTAATTGAAAATCACATTTAAATTATTAGATCACGTGATACATGTTGGCAAATGTAAGTGGTATACACTGACACTGGTTACTGCTTGCTTACCGGATCAAGCTTCTAACTAATGGCAGTTACTGCTTGTTTACTGACAAATGTTTGTTTACGGTTTAGGCTCCCATAGAAGAAGGGCTGATGAAATTCTCTTTGTCTTACATGTTGTTTGATGCCTGGGCGGTATACGCTAACTTTCATTAATGTAGGTATTGGTTGCACTGTTGGTTGCGGGAGGGACATCCACAGGTGTTTTCTTCATGAGGATACCGCCAGTAGTTTTAGGGATAGTCTCCAAAAAGAATAGTCAGGCTCTTTAATGCTAACACCTTTTTATGTTCAATGATTGACGGCTATACGCTCACTGACTGTGACATTTATATATGTTACAAAAGAGTTAGGTGTTGATTACTATTGAAACATCCTGTATGAAAGGTAGAGAGGTCACAGTTGATTTACCCAGGCCTACGTTCGGAGGACCTACAAAGGCCTTCATGTATCAATTAAAGACATATCTGAGCTTTTTTAAAATTTTGTGTAAATGCTTTGTACGGTCGGTAAAATGCTAATGATCTAAAACACTGCCGATTTGGTTTAACTCGCAAAGCACAATATTTCTTTAATCAGAAATTATAAAATGATTCATTAACGCCTGTATCCCCTGATCACGATGTATTTAAAACGTTCTGTATGGTGTATACATTAAGTAGAAATCGACAAAGAATGTGCCTTCTAATTCAAATAATAGTAGTCTCTAATTTCAAATAATACTTTCCTGAGTTGTTAGAAATATTTTTGCAAATGACATTTGCATTTTGTTGACTTCTCAATGTTGACCTTTGTTTCTTCTCGTGCGATGTATAAAACCAGACACATTAATTGATGTAGTGATGGTTGGTAAACTGACAAATGTTTCAGTGTTCGATAAAGAACATCAATTAACTTATTTATAGCTTAAGAGATTTTTATGTCTGTAGCAAGGCATAGGTTCAAATTATGAAATACCAGAAACTGTTTGTTAGACAGTAAAACATGAATCTGTCAAGTTATTGAGGATTGTTTTTGTTTCTGGTTTCCAATATAGTAGTGATGATTTGCTGTTACAACTTGTCTGTTAACACAGTTTTATCAAAAGTCCTGATTTCCCATGTGAGCAATACTATATATTTCCACACTTTGGAAAGTTGGCACTCTCCTCATCTGAGAACGTCAGTATAGATGCGGTCAATTTTAGACCGTCACAAAGCTCATCATTCTTGGAGCAAATCAGGCGACGGTAATTTCTCTCTACAAAGGACAAAGGAAAAACTTAATTTGAAAATTTCCTTAGGGCTACAGCAGTGTCTGAGGAAATTGTTAACGTCGCCGTCTGCTGAGTTTAATGAGGGTATGGTAACGATTATGTTTTATGGTTTGTAAAAGACACAAAATTGAATGGCACCTTTTGAGAAAATTTGAATCAGATCCCGTAGTGACAAATAAATGAGAGACACTTAAGATACTCGTAAACGACTACATCATTTGTATAAAATATCACAATCAATTTATTACATTTTGCATCAATTCCTATCTCAATGGATGTTGCTGAGAAATTGAGCGTGTGTTACAACAACTTACATACAGTCATTCTCGCGAGAATTGCCAACTTTCAACTAAAATGTGCAATTTGTGTAATTTCCCCCAAATTGTTTTACACAACAAAATTAGAAGCAATCATTGATACATGGATTTCTATAATTTCACTCACTTGTCAATAGATGCTTTGACTGGAACAAGCCTTATACTATACGAATATCACATGCTTTTACAGTTCTCAATCAACTGCTTTTCATAGCCTATTCCGTGAACATACTTTTTCTGTCCTGGTTATGGCGCACGTGAGATACCCTTTGGACGCTCATAAATTCTATACCAGACCTTGGGTATTCGGTCGCGTTGGAATGCGTTTTAATGGAGGCTGGTAATACAACTGTAGGTGAGTGTTGGATTCCCAGTGGCGATGACACCCCTAACCTTCCATAAACAGTGAAAATTTTATCATTTATAGACTTCGCAATTCATGAAACCTTCCCATTTTCACGCAAGTGTGAATTGAGTATGAAATGAGGGGCAGTTGACTAGAGACAAGGTCAAATTCGATGGCCTATTTTAGTAATCAATCCTTTGTCAGCATTTCTTTATAATATGGTATGACAGATACAGTTGGTTAATGGTAGACGAATCCCCTATTACCTTCTATAGAAATCTCCATCTCTATCTTGTGTTGTTACACGAATGTTAAACGTGACATTGCGGCGAGGTTACCTAATATTAGTTCATGGAATGCGAATGGTGGCAAAGCGTTGCAAAACTAGACAAGTCACGTGATAAGCATTATTCATGGCTCTAGTGGGGTGATATACATTGGACTTTTTATACAAAATCAAACCGATTCATTATTTACAATATAAAACGAGTAATTAATTACAATACCGTATTAATGGGGCTTTTTCTGCAAGAAAAAAAAAAAGCGAAATTCCCTCGACAACATATAACATGTCGCCATTCCCTTTGATTATTTAATTGAGAACGAAGTGACATCACGGAATCTGAAATACAAATAACGTATTTGTGGATATCAAGTTTGTCTAAATGATGATCCCAGGGCACCTCTTCAGCAGACTAAAGGTGTCGCCATATCACGTGATCACTGTTGAATGAGCCCTTTGAATAAATGATGTGAATTGATGATGTAGCTCCCAGAGTGGGTATCATTAGTTTTGTTACCACAGAAACGGAACATGTGTCTAATCAAACTCTGAGCGTATATAGATATGTTGTATGATACGGTTAGATCATAATCTATAGATATTAATAATGCCTTCAGTTAGCACCTCTGTTGCTAGCTACAATAACACTCTGAGTCAGTGTTTGTTTTGTTTAGAAATATGATACCTATCTTGATTAATTCAAACTTTGATAATTGATTTTTGTCACGTGAGTATGACAAATGTATATTTAGGATTCCAAGCTGTTTAATTCCTACTGTGTACACAATGTTACACGATTATAGTATTCTCTGATGTTTTAACATTGGTGGTATGTTAACGGTGTTATCAAATTTCAATATTCTATGTAACAAACAACCTGGAAAAAAACATGTATAGTGTGGTTGTCTGGGAATCTCAATAGAATTGAACTAGTGAAAGTGTAAGGCGTCATATCAAATACATAGATGTTATGTAATGAAGTTTAGACAGCTGTCATTTACGTAAAACCTGAGCCATATACAAACGTATAATACATCATAAATCTCAAAATATACTTCTGCACGTGCGACATGTATGTAAACACTTGAATGTAGATGTAAGAAAACAGAAGGCATAAAGGAATTTTGAAGATATGAAATAACGACCAAATTAGTATTGACATTTAACCGCACACGTGGTTGTGTTCACACAATCCTGAATAGCATTACACATTAAACATCTCCACTTCACCACCATAAACAGATATATAGTGTTTCTCACGTGGTATCGCTTCCACTATGTTTACATTCATTAACTTCAGTGTTAATATTAGTGACGACACGTCTGAAAAGTGACGTTAGAGAAAATATATACAGTAATGTACAAACCAGTCTGTTATCTAGTGATTAATGACTAAGATGATTTTGTTGTATATTAAACTACATTCTTTTTATTTCTTTGCACAAATATAAATACCAGTATGTTTACCAGATTGTACCTTTGTGTATTTCAGGCTACGACAGGGTAGCAAAGATTCCCCGCTTTAAGTTTGTGGAAACAAATTTGACCTACGTCCAGGGAGAAATGGCAATATTGAAGTGTGCAGTGGAAAATTTAGGAACAAAATCGGTAAGTACATAAACGTGAAAAAAATTTAAGTTTTCATTGCATAAATGTTTTAATGAAACTTGTCTGAGTAGTTTTTTTTTCGCAAGCCTTACCTTTTAATGTTTTGAAGTAAAAACAAATTTAGATTGTTTTTATCATATAACCAAGAAAAGTTTCATACAATGTTACAAAGTTGACAAAATAAAAAGGAGGCAGCTATTGTGTCGCGCCATTTTTAGTTCATGACCTAACGGCATTGTCAATATTGACATCACAGTCAGTTCTTGACTGGTGCAGCCAATGGAAAATGGTGCAGAGTAACTTACATTAGTGACAAATGTAACAATATTGATTTGGCAATTTCACTTGAATTTATAGAAATTAAAATGAGAAATTAAAACTCGAACTCGATAAGCGAGGCTAACAAATAATAACCAGAAAAGTATACGGGTTTATTACATCAAATGTCAGGCCAAGTGTTCTCGAAAAATAAGCGTTTTCTGCTTTCGACAACACCAGTCATGCAGGTCACGTTAGTCCTCGAAGGAGCGCAAGGTCATAACAACATGACCAAATGACAAACTCACGACCGTCAAACTCACGACCGTCAAGCTAACGACCGTCAAACTAACGACCGTCAAAATCACGAACGTCAAACTCACGACCGTCAAACTAACGAACGTCACACGAACGTCAAACTCACCACCGTCAAACTCACGACCGTCAAAATAACGACCGTCAAACTCACGACCGTCAAGCTAACGACCGTCAAACTAACGACCGTCAAAATCACGAACGTCAAACTCACGACCGTCAAACTAACGAACGTCACACGAACGTCAAACTCACCACCGTCAAACTCACGACCGTCAAAATAACGACCGTCAAACTCACGACCGTCAAGCTAACGAACGTCAAACTAACGACCGTCAAACTAACGATCGTCAAACTCACGACCGTCAAATTCACGAACGTCAAACTCACGACCGTCAAACTCACGACCGTCAAACTAACGAACGTCACACTCACGAACGTCAAACTCACGACCGTCAAACACTAATTTCAAATTGCGCTAGGTTGGTTTCGCCATGAAACATCGCCATAGTCCAAATAAAAAGCACAATTCTTGATTCAACATGTCTTCACCAGTATTTATCGGGCTGTCATGGCGGTACTGTAACGGGGTAGTTCACAAAGGTACTTGTATGATATAGAATAGGAAGTGTTGTATGGATATTCATTCGAACTTGAAGAGAATACTTCACAGCATAGGCAGTTAAACAATACATTGGTCAAAAGTTGAAATAGCTGCAAATAATTTAGATAAAAGTTATCTGATTAGAAGAAAATTAAGCAAACACAAAGAACAATATACGGAACGGCTGCAAAACAGATTTTTTTTTCATTTGATAAAACATTGCGGTAAACAGTGAATGTATGTATGATTGGAGGTACAAGTTATAAGTGTATGCCACAATGTTATGTACAGTAGACAAGATACAACAAGGCAAAACACTATACAGAGACAATGGTCTGGCGGTTTATCATTCCTTCAACCGCCGCTATATTTACGTGAGATACATAACATTTATAAGGTACTAGAGCACAGAAACTAATAAAGACTATCTAAGACCAGACGCATTGTGATAACGATTCAATATGTCTTTGGATCACGGAGTGTATTTTTCGTCCTACACCACATGACCTGAAAATGAAAGAGAAACACCTCGATATTTACCGTGACATTTGTATATAGAACAGCTGCAGGTATGTCGATTGCTCTATAATGGCACAATGACCTTCTTCCCTAATTCATGGAAGAGCATGTGTTTTGGATGAGGGCAGTGAATAGATATATTGTATATCAGTAGTAGTAAGATCACACAATTCATTGTAACCCGTAAACGATTGTCATATGTCAACGAAACAGGACTCTTTCATAAGTGTAACACATGAAATATCATTGTCTCTGTAATGCCTATCTTGTCCTGGATGTATGTACCTGTAGTATATTTAAACACTGACATACCGGGTACATCGGAAATGCGTTGAAATATCGGTAAATACAATGTGTGTAGATGTTACTCTAAAGCCATAATCAAGTACATGACAATAAATTATGATAAATTGTCAATTAATGATACACAACAAATCGAGTTGTGAATGAACGAGCTCTTCCATAATCAAGCACGACTTTTCACAGTTAGTCTTTTAATTAATTATATATCACTACTGTGTTTTGATATATAGTCTTGTGTTTAATCAGGGTTACATATTTAGATAAGGTTAACAATATGGCCCTACATTAAATATGTACTCAAGCATTACACAATTAAGATAACAGTATATTACTAAAGTAAACATAGAACCAGTCGGTGTAACGTAACATTTAGCAATCCTAAAAACACAATTAGAAAGCGAACACATATCACACATATCTTACCAACTGACATGATTCAAGCACTATTATGATCGAATATATATACTAATATAGCAAAGGACAAAACTAACAGGATATACACTAACATAATATGTTATAAAATGAGACAATGAAGTCGGTGGTGTAAAATGATTTAGAAAAAAATATTATCAAAGGATATTTGCCTATAAGTAGATACATATTGTAGGAAACTATACTTCTGTATCAAAATATCAATACAAGGGAAGTAATCACATATATAGCTGTATGTTATTTATAGTGACTCAATAGATTGTATATCATAAAAGATATGTTATGAGATTAAAACTTGAGACTAGTTACAGTACATATCTAATATATGGCTGTATTGAGGACTATGCACGAGATAAGAAATGTGCAGTACGATTCTAAGAAGTTTTATTGTATTTAACATTTGGCACAGGTTTTGCCCATTCGTGTTGATACTGTACATCTTTGTTCCGGTTTCCCGATCGTCCTAACCAATCCGAATTTTATTTTCAAATTGGTAAAATGGTGTCCCTAAAGTTTACATTTTGATTTTGCTCATGTTTTGGTTTGCTGGTGATTCACCGAAGTGTCAGTACTTTAGACAAGTGACATATAATGATACGGCTATCTGGGTAGATGGCGGTCTCCAGACCATCAAGTATTACTGGGACGTTAACTTAGTTTCGTTATTATGGTTGATGTAAGAATAATTCTATATTTATAAAGTTGTCAACGTACATCGAGCATATATCATGGCTTTGATTCTATAATATATATATACTATAAAACTATATAATTTTGTAGGGCTCAATTCTTGTAGTTTTCCAAAAGCATCGTGGAGAAATATGCCTCTATAATCACACCGATACTAATTTCAGTAGTTCGTATTATAAGCGAATATAGAGTGCCCACGAAATCCTGTTAATCCCTCACGAAAGTTAATGATTTTGCAATGTCATGGTGACAACACACAAGACACAATGAATGGAAACTCCAGACTGGACATGAGGCAAACACAATGAAAAGACAACAAAAACGGAAAATAGTAACGAATTTTGGTTCCAGGACTGGTATGTATCTCTTATGCATCTTCTAAGAGTGTAAATACTGTACATTGATGTGACAGATATTGACAAAACTCCAAATTGTCCTTTTGTGTGGTTGTATACTTATACACCCTGCAAATAAGTAGGATGGCTTTATAGGAATCACCTCGTCGGTCTATCCATCCAACTCGCCACATGACAGCACAAGGAGGAAAAAAACGAACAGATATCCAGCCTGGTAAACATGTGCGACGCTTTTACAATATCTGACACATGGGTATACACATTCACTAACCATCAAGCAAACATATTTTGGGGAAAAAATCCCTACCTACTTGTTTTCGGACATAAACCGGAAATACATTTTTTTTGCTGTTTTGTACATAATATCTGGATTACCGAAAAACAGAAAGAATAAATCTAGGTCCAAAAACTGTTTTCTTCAACATTATAACAACAATTTGAAGAATATCAAGGCCAGGCATCAGATTGAGATCTTTCTGTCGTATTTTACGTATCATAATTGTTATAATGGTTGTCCAGTGTAATTAGCCATCCGTTAATCTGAAATATAATTTCCTCTGTCGATTCGTGCGTAGGACGGAATATTTGTTTGATTTGAATTGCGCTGAATCAGCATATTAAAGACACAAGAACTATTTAAGAGACAGTTATATCCTGTAGTGGGGTTTTGTATTACCATGTTTCACGTCTGTACCACCTTTTGTTCCATGCTGTGCTACCTTATCGCATGTCCGAAAATGACTGAAATGTTTTCTGGGAACAAAGAACACATATTTGCTTCTCTATGAGTGATTAAATTGTAATATTACTACTATTTTGTGTATTGTTTGCCATCAAAGTGTCCCGCGTTTTTATTCTTGTTTTAAGTCATCAAATGCTAATTTATTCTCAGTTAAATGAACTGTAAATATGTTTGTATCTATTTGCTTTCTGTATAACATGCAACGCGCTCGGTACCATATTTTATATGCATTTCCTGAAAACTACATATTCAAATATGCCATATCACGGGTTTTACCATTTTGTGATTTAATCATAAGACTTAATTTTAACAATGTAATTTTTTCTTCATTTAATTATGATTAAAACATATCCAGAAAGGTGACAGTTTATCATTACAGCCCACCAACTCAATTCCAATTCCAATATTTTAGCTTCAGATGCTGTCGAATTCTGAATGTGCGACATCATGGATTAAATTTTGAAGATTTTTAATTATTTTCAATGTGGTACAGCTTTATTATTGTAAATGGTTCCGAACACAATCGTGATAAGACCGCCGTGTAATTAACCTTTGTTGTTTCAATGAAATAATAATTTCCATCTGTGATTGTATCTATTTTATTAATCCTTACAAACAGGACATTTATGCTATAAAAACACAAATATATGAATCTTCAGCATTCTTCATTCTGTACGTCGCGTAACTAGGTATGCTTACAATCACATTTTGATAAGTAGAAGAGAAAGTGACGAGAAAATATTTTATTAATCTTCACTAATCCTTTAAAGAATATTGAAATGCTGGGGGTTTTCATATATAAATAATTGTGTTATCAGTACCAAATATAAAATTAGCCAAACGTTATTTTTTATTGTTTTATCGCAGAGAGTGAATAGTTTTATTTGGTAATCTGTTATACTATATATAGCGTGACGCGTTGTTACTTTTTCCCTTTAGCAAATATTTTATTAATCTTCACTAATCCTTAAAAGAATATTGAAATTGTCTGGGGGTTTTCACATGTAAATAATTGTGTTATCAGTACCAAACGTTATTCTATCATTGTTTTATCGTAGAGAGTGAATAGTCTAATTTCGTAATCTGTTACAATGTATACATCGTATGACGCGTTGTTACTTTTTCACTGTAGCAATGTTATTCAAGTTGTTTTTCCTAGTTTGATATATTTGATTTTCGCATCGACAGAAAAAGATCGCCGTCAGTGTATAACTGGTAGGATACAAAAACAATTTGAACATCATAATTCGTGCAAGACCTCTTCGTAATGATCTGATAGATATTCTCTTGTAAATGTATGGAACTTAAACTGCACAGTGTAATGTAAATTACGCTTTGCTTATATTGTGCACCCAATATTCTCATCTTAAATAGTCCTTATGGAAAGGTAAAAATGCGACAAATACACCAAACCTGTTTAGTAATTACCTGTAGAAATCTGTTTTATTGAGATCGCCAATTGTCCAAGTGAGCTTAAGTATTAGAATTGTTGAAATGTAAATTGCTCTTCATGTAGCGTCTTTCCACGAAACGATTTCTTGTAACGATAAGACGATGCTTAATGTCTGTTATTCCTATAAAGGTTATGTAATACTAACTAAGCGTATTATGTGGAAAATACGTCAAAGACGAAGTGTACGGAGGACGAAACCTTAAAAAAACGATTGAGTTTCTTGTTGACAACATTTTGGTCGAGTTTGGTGGTAACAGGCTATTGGCATATCTATGGGAATTAACTGTGACTTTCTATTGGCTGACCTTTTTTATATCGAAGGTCTTATCAAAACAGCTCACAAAAATCTTGCAAAGTCGTTTAATTTCACTTTCAGGTAAATTGATGACGTCTTGTCTTTCAATAACCTGAGAATTATGAACCACGTCCATTGTAAAAATTGAAAACTACGGGCACGACAGACTCTTCTACATCTCAATTTTTCCTACAACGAAACTAATATGGACAGCTTTCCACCGACTTAAGTGACAAACGTGGTTATTTAATTTCCATATAGTTAATTTTCCATTTCTTCATAACAACATCTCTGTATTCGCAACCTATAGTCTTTTCATGTCGCAGTCGATTCGATATGCAAGGGCCAGCTCCCTTTATCACGATTTTCTTTCAAGAAGCCGTCGATTTACGGGCAAACTCGTAAAGCAAGGTTTCAAATGACGCAGGTTGATGAAAATTATGTGGAACTTTGAGGTCGTCATTGTGATTTCATTGATTTCATTGTGCTATATGAAGAAGGACGTGTGTGATGCTCGTTAGCTTGCCTCTGGTTTGTTGCTGTAGGCCTTGTCATGATTTGACAACGTGACATTAATTACATGGGTTGACCAAGATTTACATGGCGAGCGTCGTCGATGAAGCATAACAAGCCTACTCTTCTAGAACACCTGGTCTTACTTTCCATGATTTTTTCAAGAATCTCCATCTTTCTTTTATTAATAATTTGCCCTAGTTTAATTGAATATGAGTTTGGACTATGATTATGTTGACATATTAGTATTTTCTTGTTTTTTTATGTCTTCCTCTAGTTGTAACTATATGTAGCCAAGTATAACCTTCATATATTCTAATGTTTAGTTGCAATCATACCTTCCCTGATACATCCATCCTTGTCATCTTTGAATTCTCCAGAATGCCTTCAAACTCTATATAATTGAGGCTAATACGTTGACTAGACTAAACATTAGGATGTAATTGGATTGACAACAGATCAGCCTATGGATACCCTCGCTTCTCAATACGATAGAGTTCGTATCATGTAACAAAGAACAAATCGCAGAATCAATTGTAATTAGTTGTTTTTCGAATTGTGTTAATTGGTAATTTGTAAATGTGCGATTTTCGGCAAAAAATACCGTAATTTTTAACTTTCTAGGTGGTATTTCTGATACCATATTACTCTCAGTTCCAGATAAATATCCTATTGAAGGAAATAACCACAAATAATTGATTTAATTCTTCAAAGGTCATGTAATCGTAGTGAAACGACAAAGGCATTGTGAAGTACAAGCAGGCACCCAAACTCCGTTCTATTGGCCAGCATGTCTACGCCTGTACCCCAGGAGACAAACTCTATATATCACAATCACAATCGACTGCATATAGAAGTTTGATACGGTGTTTCTCTTTCATGTCATAATGAATAAACTGGTACGGAGCCAGATGACACGATGTGGATCTCATCCACATCTATTTGTTCTAAACAAGAGACACATTGTGTTTATATTGCTAACAAAAATGACTACATTGTCTTATAGTCGTCCAACGCAGCTGTTGATATCAGAATTAACTTCAGGTTTGTTTGTGTAGATAAAAAGCAAAGCTATATTGAACCATTGAAGTCGACGATATGGTCTCCATGCGATACGACTCTGTTCAACAATACTTTCCTTTTTGCGACTTCGTTTGCACTATTCGTTTTGAGGTAACTATGTACTCCGTCTTACATAAGCATTATGTGACTGTATTCCCAAGTGACCAACAGCTTCAGTCATGATTGGACGATTATTTTAGGGATATATATATATAAGGTGTTATTAGTATATAGGATTTTGTATAGGATGGCGCTGCGGATTTATCTCCACGGGACTTAATTATTATGTAACAATCTCCTGCAGTCTTCTTTTGTTATGTTTGTTACACCCACCGGTTGTCATGTGGACGTAAGAAGTCGGATTAACTTGCGATATTGCAGATTCCCTCTAGGAGCAAAAGCTTCATACACACGCAATGTTTACTCAAGACACAGCATTGGTTTTAAGACCAAAAGCCGCTTGCTAAAGTGCTAAAAGTTGCGTTCTTTATACATGTAGATGTGATTTGTATTCTTGATTATTCGTAATAATTATGTAATGTCGTATGATAAACTGGAGTATTTTTTGCCAGCACTACACAAGAAGGCATTGTTAACAATTCGTTTTAAACCAGCTTACACCAGAACTGATTTCTAATTCGACGATAGGACTGACCAAGAACATTTAATTTATATTGAGCACTAAAATGTAGGTGGTAATTTTGAAACAGGTTTTCCTATTTATGTGAAATGGTGTGCGTATGTTTTCCGTTAGTACATGTGTAGCTCTTATTGTTACCAACAAACATTTAGTATATCAATACGACGAAACCGATCATTCTCACATCCGTTCAGGAGGACGTTATAAAACGTTACCTTGACGATAGAGCGATACCCAATTAGAATACCATGTAAATTACTTTACAGTAAATAATTTATCAATGTTATTACAAGTTACATGATTTTAAGAAAAAGTCGGAACTTGCCAATATTTCCAGCCAAACTTTTCTAATTGACGTGTTTACGTGGCTTTTCATAATATTTTTTTGTCAGTGTTTGAGACCACTAATTAAAATAACGAAACTTTGTCTTTATGTATTTTCCAGTGTATAAATGTACTGAATAATCCTTTATGTTTAACGTTTCATATCGTGGAATGTGTACTTATATTTAATTAATTTATTGATATCATTCCTTAATGGATCTTTATTCATTGTAAACATATTAACTTAAAACGCCAAATAAAAATGCGTCTTTTGTTTGAAAATTTCTAGTTGCTGCTTTTTGTTAGAGAATAGTCAGAATCATTATCTGACGGGATAAACAATTTAGCTTTAGAGCGATACTTTGTTCAGTAGATGGAATCTTAATTACACTTCATGCAATTAATTTGATACCAAGTTACGTAGAAATACCTCAATGTATTGTACGGAATATTCGATTAAGAATGTGAAAGCGAAAGATTAACGTCGTTAATAAACTACCTATACTTATCTGATTCTGATGATCTTACATCTGGTATCGATTACCATGTCTAAGTGTTGTAACAATGTAACAATACATTTAAGACAAGATAACATACAATAGAACATCAATCCAGTTTTAATCCATTACTTGTTTGTACTAGTTACTCATAGATATTTAGAAAGAGTTACGACTTCCCTGCCCTTCTAGATACTTTTAGATGAAATTGTCCTTAAACCAGTAATACTGAATAGCTTCCCAAACCTTTCGTGTAATATCTCGACAAATTAGAGATCGCTACAATGTTTTCTGTGACATGCAGATTTCGAAAATATTACGTTCGTGAGTGTTGTCGTAAATGAAGGCGGATACTCTTCTGAAACACCTGAACATATTCTCCTTGTAACGTTTAAGCGCCTCGATGTGATTCTTTCTATTTTTCATATTTTCCATAGTTGCATCGAATCTGAGTTTGATGAAGATTCTGCTCTTTTCTTTTTTGATAATTGTAAGATTTAAGCTTGCATACTGCAGTTAAAGTGTATCAATATGACCGACTATACAATTTTCGTTTTCCTAAGGAACGGGTTTTTTCAGTTCTGTATTTAGTACATTCACTTTAATCAGAGAAAATCCTCGTGTGAAGTTTGCTCCACTTTGTAGTCAACTTAAAATTGTTCTTCTGGTGATAAGACTAATTTAGCTTTATAATTACATAAGTCACATAACTTTCTCCACGGTAAAAATGCATTTTTCCCTCGTTGATATTTATGTACAGTTATGTGACAAAGTTTCACGATGAGCTCACCGTTGTGTATTTGCGATATATCTGCGATTCTATCGTGGTTGATGAAAATTAGAAATGACTTACAGGTAAATATAGATATAGTTTATTTGTTTTCTTGATACATATATAAGAGTACAACTAAGTATATTACGTAACTAATACATTCATACGTTTATAGGTTGGACACATGTATGGTTATCATATGCAGAACAAATAGAGAAATACACTGGTAATTCACTGTCTTTTGTCTACAAAACGATACAAGTTACTAGCATAAAAGTACAGACACTCATTATATATACATTCTATATGTAAACATTAAATGGACGTCTCTTTTTGTCTCGGCAATGAATCACCGAAACTCCCATAACGTAAGAAAGGACATTTTGTCTCCATTCCTTCTAAATTACTCTTATTTTTATATAATTTGTCAACAAAACTATATACACAGGTAAATCTTAAATGTTGTAATTATCGCACGTGACACCTAGCCAGTACAGGTCCAGGTAACGTACGTACCCGTATTATACCTGTCCGAGGCTCATCTATACCCACTTTCTGATATGTAAAACTATATGATAGAGAGGCTATCTAATGCAGGGTTCAATGTATTTCGAAAAAATATCGCATCGAATTTTTCTTTTAACCGACGAACAATTCTGATTTGCCTGTGATCGCTATTTAATCATAACTTCATGGCTTTCTCGTGTAAGTTTCAAAACGAAATATTAGCCAACCGCTTTTTACAAAACCACACAAAATATTCGATCCTATCGCACCATTTCGCGCGTGTACAAACGATGCGTGGACGATATATGTACGAGGTTTTTGGTGTGTTGTGCGTTACAACAACTGCATTATTTAAAAATTGAGAATGCTCACATGCACTTTACGTTCGTCTTTATAATCATCCAATATTGAAAAATCATAACAAGTATTTCATGATAGGGTTAATATACCCCTATCAGTGTTTAGAGATTTACTTCAACAAAATTTGATTTCCCTCGTTCGCCTCAGGTTTCAACAGTCTAGGTCCCAATCATCACTGACGAGGCCAAGCCGGACGAAACTGCTGTATGATGCAGTTTTTTCCTTATTTGGCCAAACTTTATCTAGTAATAAATGTGTATTGAAATTCTCTATTGACATATTTGTCTATTGTAAATTGTGAATTGTAAATAAATAATATTTGTTTATGTTTCCATAGGTTACGTGGCGAAAACTTCCATATATCACGCCAATTTTGGCCGGAGAAAGACGATTTGCTGCAGATCCTCGGTATGACGCCAATCATGTACCGTACAGAGATGAATGGAATTTGTTGATACGAAATGCTCAAACGTCAGACTCTGGCATATACGAATGCCAAGTCAGTTCAAAACACAGAACATTACGACAAAACATTTCATTATTAATAATAGGTGAGTTTTAAAAATAGTTACTGTAATTTTTGTTTTTTTATTTGTCTCCCCTCCTCCAACTTAGTTTTTCATTTTTTTAATTATATTAGTAGATATGGCCATCCTTTACAGATCTTTCAACAACCATGCACCTGTTGTCCCGACATTTTTTTATTTTTATCTTTTAGCGTTCATACCAGCGGCTACACAATATGATGTATATTTGCTCAAATGTTCAATTTGTCTGTAATGCACTTTCATTACACAAGTTTAATACGAAAATTGTCTGTTTTAATGGATATACACTGTTTAAGTTCAATAGTTCAAAGTATACATCGTTTCTGTCCGATATTGCAAACTTTGAGTCTCTAACAACTGTGTTGAGTTCCAGTGATTAGAATTGCTTAGATAATCACAACATGTACTTTAAAGTAAACCCAAGCTAAATCGTTTTGGTTGAGACAGATTTTTACTTTAATGGCTAACGTGGAATCAATGCATGCTCCATTCATTTTCTAGTTCTATCTATTGTTACACCTGTTTATTTGTGCGTTCGGTGTTATCATTTGCGTTATTGAATTTTATTTCAGAAAGAAGATTTAAGAAAGGTAAGCATTTGGTATACAAAAGGAGTTTTCACATTATGGTTAAACGTGATACATTTCTTTCTGTCCATCAATTTCAATTTTCCTCTTCTTTCTCTTTCATCTTTTTCTCTCTATCCTTTATTAATTCATTTTTCTAAACCCAAATCCCTTTCACAGCAACATTTCAGGCATCGTGTCTCCTATTAGATAAATCTTGTTTACACCAGAATAGATAGGACACTGGACACTCTTTGGGTTTTGGAACAGACTGGAATGTTGGTTTACATGTATCATTAAGCACTGCCATAGAGTCCATCACGTGGACACTTACACATATCGATCTAAACGCCAAACAGTTGTACAAATAAGGATATCAGTGATGTATAATAATTACTGTTGTCAATGGTCGTTTATCTTGTGTTTAACAAAAGTATAATATGAAATCCTTATATTATAGGAAACAGCACAAAGCATGATGACTCTATACACATATCAATAAATGATTGTTCTTCGGTAACTCAACTTGGTTTGGGAACTGAAATATCGTTTTACATCAGAGTTATATATTGATTGAATACAATCAAGATATCATTTATCTTATAATATGTAATATATTTAATTGTTAATGTAATGTAATTAGATATATGTATAATGTATATTGGCCGTTGTGTATTGAGTCTATAGTTCCACCTGTAAATCTAGGACATTATATAGTACCCTGTCATTGTTGACGTACGTAGCGCAACACGATTTAGTGGATCCCCCTGCAGCAGCGCAACGCGTAGTAATCTATTTCATGTTGATCACAAGGTCATCAGTAGATCGCAGATTAGCAATTAAACACAATTTCTTGGTTTTGTCTCTTAAAAACAAAGCATATATCAATTCCTGAGAATATCGTATCTTAATATGCTATTGGATAATGCTCTGCACTACTGAATATATTGTGATATACATGACGCAATTATTGATACATACAAATTGAGTTTCATTTGTGTTTTAAGGTCCTGTTAATGTACCCTTGACCTATAGAACACACGCTATAATCTGTACAATCCATTAAACCCTTCAACCCCCGCCTTTCTTACCTAATTTTCATTTCTTTTTTGTCTTCCATAGCAATTAATATAACGGGAGCTCGATATATCGAGCGAGGGATGCCGCTACTCTTAGTTTGTAACGCTACAGGAGAGGACTTCCCACCGGATGCAATACAGTGGTTTTTTAATGGTGACAAAATACAAAGTGATTCAAGAAAACGTTTACAAATAAGAGACGAACTTAATTTGATTACAAATACTTTAATAAGTACTCTCGAAATAAAGTACGCTTCAATGAGTGATACCGGAAATTACGTGTGTCGATCTTCAGTGAGGCTCACGACAGGGGTCCGAGTGGAAGTGTTAAATGGTACGCCTTCAATGCATGGCTCGCGAGGAGGAGGTAGGAAGGGGACCTTGGCTCTCAATGCACGATGTCTTATTATTTTTCATTTTATTAATTTCACTAAAATAGGTTAAATTATCTATGAACTAGAAAGTGAACAATTTGGCAATATGCGATAATTTTTTATGAATTCATTTCGTCGGTAAAACAAGTTGATATGATCGCGTGCAAATTTAGCTGTTTGATGTCAAAGATTGTACAAAAGACACACAAACCAGAATACACTTATCGAATATCAGTCATGTTTTCAAATAACCTTTTTATAACTATAAGATATGTAATTTACTGATTAATTGGGAAAGTGTTCCTTCCCATGTAGCTTTTTCCATCTCTTTCGTCCACTTTATAGTCTCCTCAGACACCTTAGGCCTGTAGTATCAATATCGAAGGACGACATCAGGCTTATTCCTGTTTAGGCTATATAATTCTCAATTTGTATTACAATTTCTATCATTCGTGTGTCTTTTTTCCATTTTTCCCATCGAAAAAGAGCAGGAAATAAAAAAAATAATTTACCTCCTTATTGAAAAGTAAATATTAAATATGCAACCTAACGGCGAAAATTGAACTCAAATATCATTAGTCATTTTGTAATCATAGAGGTAATAAAATGCAGCATTTGAAATTTGACGATTACGAATATTTTACACGTGTTCTAAACTATTACCATTTGCCAAAGAAAACAATGTGTTATGTTTGCTTTACTCTTAGATTTTAATCATAACTAAAAATAGATTTGTTAATTGCGAAAAATATTTCTCGTGTTCCAGATAAAATATTTGTGTTCGTTACTTTGCTTTTCCTTCTATCCATTAAAATATATATTACTGCCAATGATTATGAAAAAGTTATTCCAAAAGCAATACTAGAATGCATGATGTTTGCGTTGACTAGTACGAGCTAAGTTGAAACCCTGTCGTATCTCCTCCTTGTAAATAAATCATATTTACGTGCAAGGTAAATGTATACATATCCGTACCCTAAACCACACATATACTATATAAATTTCACTCTCACTATTTGGCATTGCATCATTTACTGTTGCAGTAGTTCATGTAATTCCTAATTGTATGTGCATGAATGCAATCAAACATCAACATCCTTTCCGATGTCCTTTTTTATCTTCCAGACATTGTGACCGAAATCCTTCTGAAGAATAGTTTACAGAAATTTGCGTCATCTCTTTTAATACTTTGATAACCCTGTTAACAATTCGTAATTAGCTGTATGGATTTATACAGTAATGTACAATTATCCCTGTTATGTTTTGTTGCTACATTTCAATTATAGTGTATCTCCTTATACACTGTACACAATATGTTATCAATGAAACATACTTGCATGTTTTTATACCAAATTATATACAAGGTACGCAAGCTCGATAAACTACATTATCTCGGCTACTTTGTCAAAGCATCATAGCTTTTTCTCATTTATTTTAAACTGCTAAAATTAAATCAATTTTCTTCTTATTTAAAATGCTGTTTTAGATATGTTTTATACGAGATAATGTTGTTTACGTCAGCGTTAGAAATGTAGCTTACCATATACATATGCATATTGCGCGACTTTTTTATTGCCAAATTGCGACCTTTTTGCTCCCTGTAATACCAGTATATATCTGTGGTTTTCCCTGTAGTACAGCCTTGTTAGAATCGCTATATAGAACACTAGACGAATGATTGTTGTGATTTAGTAGACATAGCCTATAAAAGGATATTCATACTATAGAATTTCCATGCTACTTCTTTACAACGAAACATTCAAGACTGACATACATCACCTCGTAATTAGTCCGTTCCGAACTAAGGTTAAATTATTATTCATGTCAATGAATTTATTTCATCTCTAGATATAGCGACAATATGTCGAGAACAGTATTTATTACTAATTGTGGAAAATATTCACACTATTCACTGAATATTGTGAATATAAGTTAGAACTATTTTGTCCATAAATGTGGCGTTTAATTGGTATGTTCTAAAATAATATCAGTCATGCAAAGTGGCTTCTGTAATATGTTCGAATCCTTGTGTGGCAGAGTCGTTAGACTGTCTAATTGAATATCGTTACTCTGTGAATTTGTAGGATGGACAATATTTAGAACAAACAGTGAGTATTCACGCGCGGATCATGAAAATATTTTTTTCTTGAAAAAAATATACATATATATATAAATATGTTGTTTTATTATCGTTTTCATTTTTCTTGAATTATCTTCAAAAAATTATCAAATCATTACATAATTTCGATGTCCAAATATATTTCAATTACAATTAACTTTAATTTGTTACACAAAATATCTTTCAGAGACTTTTTTGTCATTGATGCATGATGCATGTGTGCAATGTTTTCATATAAAGGTTATATGCATGCAGAGAGTGAGTATACGTTCTGTTTATATGTAAAACTAAATTTGTAGGTATTCAAAAGTAATGACTACTGGAAAAGCATCATACACTTTAGTCAACTTTGTCAACGTCTTTTCATTACATTCATTTCAATTCTATTTGCACCTCGAATAGCTGTGATATGAAATAACAATGTTCATTTTGTGTTTCATGCCAATATCTTCCTCGTATTTTTTTCACTTTTCACTTATTGAACAGACAACTAAAACACATTGGTAGTGTAAAAATGATTATCATGTTGAATGTTGACCTCCATTCGAGCAATACGAATGACGCGCAAATGCTTCGACTGAGTCGAATATTTTACAGAGTTACTCTCCATGGGACTGCAAAAAAAATTACCCCAATCAACATTATAGCCGCTTTTAACCATAGAAATGCATCATACAAACGCTGACGAAATGGGAAACAACCTAACTATATTTTAAAGTTCAATCACCTAACACATGGACATTCATAAAAGTAATTAAAAAAAATTAACAGGCTAAATGCCTTTACTGCTTCCCACTGTGTCAGTTTCCGGTATTATGACTTCCATGTTTACGACTACCATAAAGTAGACTATTTATCATCGATAAATACGTGTTAACGACCTCAACACTTGCCTTAATCCATTAACGGTGTAGGGGGTGTCGATTTGGGGATAAACAGGTTAAATAGAGCCAAACAGTGAGGGAACAAACGAGAAACTTAGCAATGCACGAAAAGTTTAACGAAAAGCATGTGTCGACATTGATTGCGTTATAACAGTTTTACAAGATAGAATGGTTACATTTGATCAAGGTTGCCTGAAACTTGTCAATTACTCAAAATAAACACAGCAATTAATGAATACACATCGGCTGTTATATTTGCATGTAATTTCAACTTTGAAGTTGTTCTATTCACATAGTATTACAATGTAAATGTTGTGTTCATGAAATATAGATAACATATTCATTACCGAAACTCATCTTGGCTCAAATGCAACTCATGTGATTTATATTTGTGTAAAACATTCAATTTCAATCTTGTATATATGATTCATCCTTAAGGAAATAAAATACCAACAAATCAAACAAAAACAAAGAGCAAATAAAAAGAAGAAGAAATATCCGGATACTGATTACTAATGTTACGAGATTTTTTTATGTTTTATTTGTTTGTATGCTATTCCTTATTAAAGTATTTTATTTTCACAACTATCTTTTTTTTCATTACAGCTGGTACTATTCCTAAAAAGAGAGGTAAGATCATTTTGTTAAGTTCTCGATTGATTAGAGAATATCTTGCGTTTTATTTGATGTAAAACTTATGTAATACTGCGAGCTTTTTTGCTATGTTCTCAGTCCACATTTGGAAACAGTTCTGTTTGTGTGTTACACAAACATTTGTTATTCTAAGAAAGATAATATTTTAGCAGCAGTGTAAGGTATTGTAAACCCTGCGAGAGGTATAAATATACTAATTGTATATCTAGTTTCCCAGGTCTGTAAAGATTCTGATCGCGTAAAAACAGATCATGCTTTGTACAGAGTATAATAATGTATTTGGTCATAACTTTTGTAATGTATGATCATTCAGAAGGGAAAACAACTTGGATTGGAAGATTTTCCGAGAAAACGTCGAATCCACTGATACCGATTTCGTTTCCTGGTTATTCCCATGGTAGTTAATTAGCACGTGTTCAACGTTTCTCATTTAACATACTTGTTGACATTGTATAATGTTGTTCTGTCGAGTGGCCATGACACCATATATCTTTTTGAGCGCGAGCGATCGTTAATTAATGTCAAGCCATTTTTTCTGTCAAGTTATATATGCCCCGAAATATAGGAAATAAATTTAGACACATAAGTATGCCTATGTAGATATGTTTTAAAACACACATAAATGTGATACCAATTATTACTTTGCCCTTTTTGTAATGATCATTTAAATATGATATTTCATGCTAAATGCTCTAATATCGTGTTAATATGGTCACTTCACTGAGGTTTCCTTTTTATTCTACAACTTACTCCCTAGACAATTCACTGGGAGAACAGCGGACACTGATTGATCTTACAATTAAAGGAAAATTCATATAAAAATTATACAAAATCATAAAAAAAGCATGTTTGAAAGAAACATTTCTTGATACTTTCACCATTGAAAACTTATATTCCAAAGGTCATGAAGGAATCACCAATACATGAAATATCCATTTTCTTGAGGTAATCCCGCATATTCCTGTAATAATTTTATAAAAACAAATCGCTGTTGTTTCAGCATAGCATATGATCAGTTCATCGAGTTAGTATCACAAAAAATGGGTCAATTGAGAAATGAAACCGGTAATATAAGATTAATGTTGGAAATGTATTTATCTCAAATGTTAGCAGAACGTCAATTCAAATTCCCTTTAGGAAGGTTAGTGTTGCAAAGGCCATCACATGAACAAATGTTTTTTGTTGTTAAGTACACCTATAAAACACAAACAACTGCCTCTAGTTGTTTGAAGTCAGCACAGTCCACGATAACCTTTAAATATACTTTATCACAAGTGTTCTTGCCATTTATATTTAATCTCAATTTTATTCTATGAATCCCTTAACCAGATCAGTATTTAAAATTATTTGATTTCATTCTTCACATTTAATGAAATACACGAAAAATCGGTGGTAAAATAAGTTGATCGTACATGTGATTAATACTTCGACTATTGACATTAAAGGTTCAATATCTGAACAGATGACTGCCAAGGAAAGTAATTTTTAGCGATTCCGTCTTTTTGAGTTACTTTGTAATTTGTTACCTCATCAATAACTAAAGCGGAGAATATACATCTCGAAAACACAAGTACAAGCAGGGCATACCAGTATATTATAATGCATGCATTGCCAAGATATGCTCATCTACACATTATATCGATATCAGGAACACATGTTGTCAAACTGGATGAGACGGACATTTCCGTGTTTTCGACAATACATGTGGCGCGCGCCTATCAGAGAGGTGATTCAATAACACAATGCGTGTACGTACAAAGCCGATATTTCATTGATTGTCCAAATTCTCCAATGTGGGTTGAACCTGCTAGGTAGTAACATCAGGAGATCCGACAACTTTACACATTACATATAACTTAATACGATGTTATCAATGGCGAAGTGTGTATTTCTTTACCTCTTCTAAACACGTCGGGGTGTATTTGTCTTGGCCAGCCATCCGCCAGACGCCCTATATACATATCACTAACTGTTGACAGCAACCCAATTCCTCTGTTTTTTAACATGGATCTAATATTCTTTTACAATGTATTTGCCAATGCGCACTGCTCTCCGGGATGGTTGATGGGATCCCGTTGATAGGTGCTGTGTTCAGATTCCATATTGCCATTCCAATAAATACAGTTTTATCTGCGATGTTCTATCACATTTCCTCTGATATAACGATTCACCTCCTGGCGATCCAGGAGGGGAGCAACAGCGTGGAATTCAGATGAATTCGATAGAGCTGATGAAAGTGTGACGGCATGGCATCATTCATGCATAAGGTCTGAAATGCTAATATTATAGTAGGTAATATTAGAGAGACTATTTATATTCTTTTCACACAAACGAATGGCGTTTATTTGAATGCTTCACACAATGTTAGTCTTCCTGCTATTATTTCAAAATAAGTAAAAATATATTCACGATAACCAGCTTTACCTTAAATTATTTAAAAGGTGCAATCTGCTTAAACAGAATAAAGGGCCTTTGAATAATACCGTACCATAGATTCATTTACCATAATGACCTTCAGTAAAACGGCCGGATATTTCATAAAACAGGTTGATAATTTTAATTGTTTTCATTACATTTTGTATCTCTCTCTCTCTCTCTCTCTCTCTCTCTCTCTCTCTCTCTCTCTCTCTCTCTCTCTCTCTCTCTCTCTCTCTCTCTCTCTCTCTCTCTCTCTCTCTCTCTCTCTCTCTCTCTCTCTCTCTCTCTCTCTCTCTCTCTCTCTCTCTCTCTCTCTCTCTCTCTCTCTCTCTCTCTCTCTCTCTCTCTCTCTCTCTCTCTCTCTCTCTCTCTCTCTCTCTCTCTCTCTTTTTAATAAGTTTTGTGTATAAAGTTCGTCCATACAACAGTTCATGCCTAAGTATACACACATGATGAGGTCATTCAAGTGTTTGGTAACAGCGCACTCATAGACTGATGTGAATATAAAGGACAACATTCATTTTACACTTGTCTTAACAAGACTTTAGTGTTTTTACGATCATACAAAACAAGATACAGTTGTAATTTCGTTGTTATTACAACACTTGTAATAAGATAATAAATATGCAATACCTCAGTCGTTCAATCCTTAGAACGTAAAACCTAAATAATGTCAACGAAATGGTGTTTAATATGTTGAGCACTTTAAACTTCCTTCTGTTTCTTGCTATCTCGACTGAACATTTTCCCCTTTTCGCCCAAATATCCTGTCTGTCCAATCCAATTCAGTATGCATTTGAAGTAGTTTTTTCCACCTTTGGTATTCCTATATATCTATTAAGGTTTCAAATTAACAGTGGAATTGATTTTATCGTCAATATTAAGACGCCTTAAATGAACTGTAGTAATGCTATGCACATACAGCTCTTTACTACGATTCAGTCTCACAGCTGTTATAGATGTGAGAGTCGATTTGTTCCCTGTTGTGTACAAACAGGTGTGAGTTAGCCTTGATATAATAAAACGAGAATATTTACGCTGTCGTTTTGAAAATTGATGTAAAATCCGAAACAAGGTACGTTATCGTCTGACCTATAACACTAACCCAAGATAAAAAGAAGATAGCCGAAGTGAAATGCGTACATTAATAGTCGAGTTAGCAACACAATGAAGCATTGCTACTTTTCTTCACAGCACGCTGCTTGGTTATAAGATACGAGGATAAAATATTGACGTCTCTCACTTATCGTATCGATCATTACAACGTTTCATTATCATAAGTACATCATTTTTTTCATCCTGAATAAATACACATGCATATTAAAGTAAGTAATCAGAATTCGTGATAAGTTTTAATCTGATTTAAGGTCATTTCTCCGTGATATACCTGGGAAATTAGTTCTCTATATATCAGATACAATGTTGAGGAATAATTGCTTCGTCATATTCATAGATTACGGTCCAGAGGGCGGAAATATCCGTAAGTTTACATTCAATCTCTGTTTGGTCTATTTCGCACGTGATGTTACTCATTGACATCATTTACTACCCATTGACATCGCTTACTATTCATAGACATCGCTCACTATTCATAGACATCGCTTACTATTCATTGACATCGCTTACTATCCATAGACATCGCTTACTATCCATAGACATCGCTTACTGTCCATAGACATCGCTTACTATTCATTGACATCGCTTACTATCCATAGACATCGCTTACTATCCATAGACATCGCTTACTATCCATTGACATCGCTTACTATCCACAGACATCGCTTACTATTCATTGACATCGCTTACTATTCATAGACATCGCTTACTATCCATAGAAATCGCTTACTATCCATTGACATCGCTTACTATCCATTGACATCGCTTACCATTCATAGACATCGCTTACTATCCATAGACATAGCTTACTATTCATAGACATCGCTTACTATCCATAGACATAGCTTACTATCCATTGACATCGCTTACTATCCATTGACATCGCTAACTATCCATTGACATCGCTTACTATTCATAGACATCGCTTACTATTCATAGACATCGCTCACTATTCATAGACATCGCATACTATCCATAGACACCGCTTACTATTCAGACATCGCTTACTATCCATAGACATCGCTTACTATCCATTGACATCGCTTACTATTCATAGACATCGCCTACTATCCATTGACATCGCTTAATATTCATAAACATCGTTCACTACTCATAGACATCGCTTAATGTTCATAGACATCGCTTACTATCCATTGACATCGCTTAATGTTCATAGACATCGCTTACTATCCATTGACATCACTTACTATTCATTGGCTCCGCTTACTACTCATAGACATCGCTCACTATCCATTGGCATCGCTTACTATCCATTGACATCGCTTACTATCCATTGACATCGCTTACTACTCATAGACATCGCTTACTATCCATTAAAATCGCTTACTACTCATAGACATCTCTTGCTATCCATAGACATCGCTTACTACTCATAGACATCGCTTACTATTCATAGACATCGCTCACTATTCATATACATCGCTTACTACTCATAGATATCGCTTACTATCCATTGACATCACTTACTACTCATAGACATCGCTTACTATCCATTAAAATCGCTTACTACTCATAGACATCTCTTACTATCCATTAACATCGCTTACTACTCATAGACATCGTTTACTACTCATAGACATCGCTTACTATTCATTGACATCGCTTACTATCCATTGACATCGCTTACTATTCATAGACATCGTTTACTATCCATTGACATCGCTTACTATTCATAGACATCGTTTACTATCCATAGACATCGTTTACTATCCATTGACATCGCTTACTATTCATAGACATCGTTTGCTATTCATAGACATCGCTTACTATTCATAGACATCGCTTACTATCCATTGACATCGCTTACTATCCATTGACATCGCTTACTATTCATAGACATCGTTTACTAGTCGTTCCACGTCGTTGTCGCTTCCCATTAGATGTCTGCATGGTTAGAAATAAACTAACAAGTAAATCGTAGTTAACTGTAAATATTTGGTTGTAACTTATTTAAATAATTATATTCAGCACCCATATGAATTTTTTTAAAATCGTAATAATTCACATTCTATGTTTCTATTGGTAGCTTCCTATCAAGAATTGATGTTGTCAATTAAAGAGAATCACCTTTTATTGCATACGGACAATGTCCTGTTACATGAAACGGTATTTTAGCCATAAATATTTCATGTCGTTACTTACAATGTTATGGCACATGGAACAAACATATGTTGTGTTTATGATTAGCTAGTCAGTATCAGATATGCAATGAACACAAGTATCACAATGGCTAGCACTTAAAGCGATGGTCACATGAAAGAGTAGAGTGGAAACAGAAGTTTTAGTGCTTGTTGTGGAAATGTATGGCTTGTTGACCGTTCTCCGTAATTCAGACCATGACCGTTTATCTCACTTTAGATGTTGTACAAAGTATTATGTTCTCTTCAGAAGCCAATGGACGGATCGACGTTCAAAATGTGGTTGATCTTTGAAACATTTTTGTGCAACAAAGGTTATCATATTTTAATCATTTTTCCAGACGTCTTTTACTAAATGGCATCATCAGTAGAACCCCGCAGCTTGTCACCACCTTTATTACCTTTATTGTTCTGATGCCGTTTCATTATCATCATTATCATTTTAAATAAAAATACAAAATTTGAAACGAATATGGATTTCGGTTCAATATCATATACATTCAGTTGTATGAGAAACACATAGCATATTTTTTACAAGCACTCCCAATATATTTTGCTTTGGAAATTTATTCGATATCAAATGCCACCTCTTTCTGTATGCATTGGTTTTCTGCCATATATTCACAGGGGAATTAATGCCGCTTCCAAACCAGAGACTCATTAGTGCACTCAGAAAAAGATTAATTGTTACAATGTCAACATTCCAATGACGTCACGTTGTTTACAACGGTGGTATGATGTCTGTACCGACTGACATGTCAGTATATTTGCGTGTTGTTCTTTTTTTTTTCGTGAGGTGTTATTTGTTAGGGTTACAGTATAATGCCTAACACAAACACAGTTTCATCATGAAGAATTGTATGCGCGGCAAATTAGTCACAAAACTTGAACTGCTTGTGGTGCCTCGTAATCTCTAACAACATCGGCTGTCATTGTTTGGGAAGACATCTTAGAAGAATTCCATTTTCCTGGAGATGATAATGTATTTAACAATTGGAATAAAATCATGGAAGTAAAGAAAAAAACGACCGTAGTTATGTAATGTCGAAATGAATTGCGCCGATGGTTGGTTTGCGACATGTCTATTAGTAGACTGAAGAGTTCAAAATTTTGGGAGCAGCGTTAGTACTACTCGGAAAATTGTGCCGGCGCATCTTTTTCCCCGGGTTTATGTAACTAAACTGGACACTTGAATGGAATCTACATTCAAAACAATGAACAGTGATATTAGGGAGCACTTTTAAAATTCACTAGTAATTATGTAACTTTGTGTTTCTTCGAGGAAAATGTGCCTTACTGATTATTTTGTGAATAATAACTTTTCTACAGCAAGTTACAGCAGTTCCTACATATAATCGTGCATTATTGTTATAACCAAGGCAAGTGAGAATCGGGTTGTGTGATATTTGGGAATCGGTTGCGTCGGTGAAAAATTCTCAGCAATGTTAATGCTGCTCCATCGCTAGGTCACGTGATCCATCTGAAGGAACGGTAACTGTGTTAGGCAGTGCATATAGGTCTGTAATATCCATGTATCACGGTGAGGCGATGTACGTGGAACATACTTATTCGGCGAAACCATAAAGAAAATCTTACCATTAAACTTATTATTTTTATTTTTTTATGTAGTGTGACATATTTCCCGTTGGATATGTCGGACATGAGAAATAGAAATAAAACTGGGCGAGAGACTATCAAATATATGGTATTCATTTTTTTTTCATTTTTTTTTTTTTTTTTTTCGATAATCAAAAGAATTTTTATTATCGTTATCTGTGATAATTTGGCTCTGAATAGCACTTTCGAAAATAACACTCATGATGCTATTCATGCAGTAACGAGGATAGGGAGAAATGCGAAGTATGTATAAAATAGACCCAGTGGGTTTGGTGATCTTAGCTCTGAATAACGTTGATGGTCTGGAAAATGTCGATTGTTTTGTTTATCACTGTCAGTGCTAATGATTATATTTCCGTCGTTTTAAATGTACAGTATGCATTATTGTATATCTACTGCAATGTGTCATACCGAAATGGCTCTTATTGAAAAAAAAATGATTTGCTTTAAATGAGCTTTGCAGGGCATTGTCACCCCTTTATGTTACTTTATGCCATTGTTGTGTAAATTGTTTGTTGGTATTAAAACGCTGATATTCTTTTTTTTTCAATTTTGAATTTAGATACGACGGATTACTTTGATGAAAATGTTTGATGTTTTTCGTTATATTTACATTCCAGTTAACTTTTTCATCGAATTTTAATCTCCATTCCTTCGCCGTTAAACTTACCCATGAAAATAATCACATTATAGCTTAAATATCAACACCCACATGTAATGATCTTTATTGGACAACACTTTTCTTAATTGACAAGCACTCGTTTTCAGTTAAATATCCTAATATACCTATTGGTGTCCAAAAAATACGATAATTAGTTTGTAAAAACGAGTTAATTCGCATCCCAAAATACTTTCAAAAGTAACTTGAGATATTTTTTCATTACATAAGTGGAGAATTATTCTTTCGCTTGATCGTGTGATACTCTTAAGACGTCATGTCAACCTATGTTTGATCGTTAAATATGCTATTCTATTGATGAAAATATAAATGATTAAATTCCCTGACTCTGGACATAACTGTAATAAACTTGTCTATTCTTTTTTTAATCTTTTCATTATGCTTGGTATGTGTTAATGTAAACCAGCCATTTCTAGATCGAAAACAGTAAATAAACACTTAAATTGGTATTTTTCTCGTCCATTGATTTGAATATATTAAACTTTTAATTTTTTTTAAATTGCAAATAGTGTATTTTCGATGCTTTCATTCTACTACAACAGCCGTCATCACCAGAGATAAAAAAGAGAAATGATCGCGTAAAGAAGATACCAAAAAATAACCCCGCAGACATTTAAACACGTTTTACTCTTTTAGCTTCTGAAATTAAGATTTATTCTAACCAATGTTTTGCACATCTCTACACAACTAACCAATATATCAAGTGTATTCTCTCTGGGGGTAAAAAAACAATAACTGGATTCCATAATAAATAGCGTCTAGCGAAACACATCTGTAATGTAGTGTTTTAAATCTAACCTATTTCTTTTTAAGCCTTTTCCCCCACGAGCTATGTTAGAATCCCTCTCTTTGAATTAATAGACGCCCACATCGACGGAAGAGTTAAATCATTTTATCACGTGTCCTGATTCTGGAGTTGAATCTGTTTGCTATCTTTTTAACTTATTGTTTCTACTTGTATTACTGATTACATAAAACAAATCCTTTACTGCTTATTTATATTTTTATGTGCATACAAAAAAAAATACAAAGACGATTTCAATTGATATGTAGGCGGTATACGCAGGCGGACAACATATTCAAAAAATAGCGAGCATTTCCATGTTAAACATTAAAAGTATTACACTTAACATCTCGAAAAAAATGTCTTTTTAAAGCGTCTGTTTTTTATGCCAGAGGTACATTCTAAAATAACTTTATTGAATGCTACAACAGGAGGTAGAAAGGTTTTGATACCTAAAACAGTAATTGCTTGTCGATGGTTTATCTATCCACAAATTGTGATGTTAATATCACTCTAATGCTTTACTAACTTTCTATTCGTTTATAGCGTTCTTAATTTGTTGTAATTTGAAATATTTGATCAGATAACACGTTGTTACTATTTACAGGTACATTCAATCAGACAGTTCGAGTGGAAAACACGGTTCATCAAGGAATGCGTGACATAGCAGCAGCCCTAGGATCAACTTCCGGAACAATACTCTGTCTTGTAGTGTTACAGTACGTCATCACGGGTTGGCAGCTCCTCTTATGATAAAATGGACTTTATAAAGACAAATAAGACAACATTTATAATGCTCTGCTGCAGTTCAAGACGAAGGAACATAAAATTACCACGTCATTTTAGAATGCCATTACGAGATAGACGTTGAAATTACCCGATAAGGATGTGAGGCAATCAACCAAATCGGTATTGGTTCAGTCACTAGACATCTGTGGAAACCTATTACATTCATCACCTGTGTGATATTTAACATACAGTTTGTATACATAGACACTGTCGTGAGACGACGACCTGTAAGATAAATTGACTAGGATATTTGTATACACCTAATTAAGGAAAAGATACATTTCACCGAGTATATAAATGTGTGGTAACACTAGAAAGTCATCTCTTGGTTTTATAACATCTGTTCGAGTAGTTCGGTGCCAATCGCAGTCATGGATTCTATGATGATGGCATTTAGAGTTTAATGTTTCAGGGATTTGTCGGAAGAACTGGCGACTTATGGCGTGAGACGATAAAAAAACACAATTAGATGGACTTTGAAATTTGTTAGATGATTCGTCTGAAGGAATTCCTCAGAGGAAAGTTCGCCTGGTATTGAGACTTAAAAACTCATTAGAGAGAATCGTTATGTTGTTTTGTTAATTGTAAGTGCTGGATGATGTACAATATTGGCGATTTTGAAACGTCTCAGACTTGTCTCCACACAATGTGTCTTGAATAATAAACAGAAGTGTCCAATCAGATGATTGTTTGGAGACCGAATAAGGTCAGCACAAACCTGGAAATATCAATTCCAATTATCTCATTATATTTGACATTTAAAATGTTGTAAAGTTTTCGAATATACCGGATATGACGATATACATGTATAATTACTTTTCATTCCGGCAAACTACTCGAGAAGTTGATACAGCGGAAACACCATTCTTGTATGTGAATGCTTCAGTATCAATCAAGGTCATTGTGACTCTTCTACTCTAGGAATCTGTGATACATTCGTTACTTCTCTTCTTTTATCGACCTCACAATGTCAGTGTTGCACTTTAGCTTTAAATGTCAGAGCGAGTTTACAGTTAGATAAACGTTGATATCGACACCCTATCGATGAGATCTTGGTCGTCGGTACGAGATAATGCCACGGGTCATTCAACACATTTTATTCATTTTGTCATGAACCCGACATTATGATACTTTGAATAGACTGGATATGAGTAGTTTGAGAGATAATTTGTTGTATATTAACAACACGTTTTGTATATCATTATCTGAATGTTTTCAGTTATGTCTGTTTTTATTTGTAAAACGTTAGAAACAAATACATAACCTTATTCGTATATCCGATACTGAAATATCACAAAGTTTTTTATGTAAAGATCGAAGTTACCAGCATTACAGAACATCATTACACAGTAAACTCTTCTTAGCACTATATTGTGTTGAATGACTCCATATAATAGTAATCAACAAGAAGTTGTGAAAATAGGCGCACGTGATATACATGTACAGAATCTTCTCCAAACTTGGCAGAAGATAAGATTTCTCAGGAGGGTTATTAGAGTTTGTGCATGATGCTTATTTTGAACGAGAAACATTTTAATATCCCATTGCATGTTACTGGCAGTACATTTTGCATCATTTAAAAAAAGAATGTACAAACGACACCCAAGTCAATAAACAGTTATACACAAATACAGATACAGTAGTGGCAAATAATGAATGGAACTAAAACTAAAAAGGTGGTAAATTTATTTTGTAAAATATATCGAAATCATGCAGAATATTTTTTTGTATCTTTTCGAGAATATGATCATGTACGATGTATGTAATGTATCAAGAATAACAAAGAAGGCGTAACTTATCTAATTATCATTTAATATACACATCGCATCTGTTACCACAATTTTTACCGCAACTGTTACCGCATCTGTTACCACAACTTTTACCACAACTGTTACCGCATCTGTTACCACAACTTTTACCGCAACTGTTACCGCATCTGTTACCACAACTTTTACCGCAACTGTTACCGCATCTGTTACCACAACTTTTACCACAACTTTTACCGCAACTGTTAACTCAACTGATACCACAACTTTTACAGCAACTGTTACCGCAACTGTTACCACAACTTCTACCGCAACTGTTACAGCAACTGATACCACAACTTTTACCGCAACTGTTACCGCAACTGATACCACAATTTTACCGCAACTGTTACCGCAACTGATACCACAACTTTTACCGCAACTGTGACCAAAAAATGTTACTACAACTTTTAACGCAAATTTTACCGCAACTGTTACCACAACTTTTACCGCAACTGTTACCGCAACTGATACCACAACTTTTACCGCAACTGTTACCGCAACTGATACCACAACTTTTACCGCAACTGTTACCGCAACTGATACCACAACTTCTACCGCAACTGTGACTAAAAAATGTTACTACAACTTTTAACGCAAATTTTACCGCAACTGTTACCACAACTATTACCGCAACTGTTACCGCAACTGATACCACAATTTTTACCGCAACTGTTACCGCAACTGATACAACTTTTACCGCAACTGTTACCGCAACTGATACCACAACTTCTACCGCAACTGTGACTAAAAAATGTTACTACAACTTTTAACGCAAATTTTACCGCAACTGTTACCACAACTATTACCGCAACTGTTACCGCAACTGATACCACAATTTTTACCGCAACTGTTACCGCAACTGATACCACAACTTTTACCGCAACTGTGACCAAAAAATGTTACTACAACTTTTAACGCAAATTTTACCGCAACTTAAAGAGATGAACTGTATGTAGTTTATATCGATCTCACTTTTGAAGGAAATTGTTTTTAGGTGATTATAAGCGTTATGTATCAATATCCTTAATCTTTATGTTGACCTTTAATGAAGTAATGTTTGACCATATCTATGTCCAATTGAATTATTGTTTTATAATGGATTAATTATTACGAAAGGAATTAGTTATGACATATAATCTGATGTCTGAAATGACAGACAAAAAATAACAATACCCCAAAGGAATAGCACTACACCAATATATTGAACACGAATTAGTCATATTTTCTAATTCGAATCAATGTAGCGGAACTGAACTTATTATTCAGAAAAATCTGCACCACTTTATAGATGCGTTCGAGCTAGACATATTGGTGCCGATCCAGTCAATTCTGGTATATTTTATACCAAGAAGATGTATAATATTTCCAATTTACTGCAGAACGTCCAATATAGATTAATTGAATTTTTACAAATTTGACACAAATTGATTTGATAGGTATTGTAGATGGTATGTTCAATTTCAGAAAAATTACATGTAACAAAATCGATTGGAATTAGTGTAAAATTTAATAACAAATGCATCAACCAATAAATTGGCTATGCAAATTTGTGTCGACAGAGACTTGTTGGTTTCTGCAATGTCAGTACATGTCTGTTATTTACGAGCAATTGCATTCAATGATACTTTAAATAGGATGTTAAAATCGGGGGAAATGCTTACCAAAATCCCTATAGAGTTTTAATCTTCAGTACATTGCATATTGCTAATATTACCATGATATCATTATTCTGAATAAGTTATTATTTACTGAAAGTACCGTTGTGAAGACAGAATTAAGGAATGGAGTGTTTCAAATCAACTGAAATTTGACTTTTTCCATTAATTAATCCATTGTGGTTAAATATCACTAAAATCTACAGACCCTCTGACGACTTCTCACCGCAAAATATTAGAATGTCCACTCCATACAACAGTGTATGTCAGCAGTGGAATGTTGTAGAATGTCCACTCCATACAACAGTGTATGTCAGCAGTGGAATGTTGTAGAATGTCCACTCCATACAACAGTGTATGTCAGCAGTGGAATGTTGTAGAATGTCCACTCCATACAACAGTGTATGTCAGCAGTGAAATGTATAACAATGTTGTAGAATGTCCACTCCATACAACAGTGTATGTCAGCAGTGAAATGTATAACAATGTTGTAGAATGTCCACTCCATACAACAGTGTATGTCAGCAGTGAAATGTATAACAATGTTGTAGAATGTCCACTCCATACAACAGTGTATGTCAGCAGTGAAATGTTGTAGAATGTCCACTCCATACAACAGTGTATGTCAGCAGTGAAATGTATAACAATGTTGTGGAATGAATGTCCACTCCATACAACAGTGTATGTCAGCAGTGAAATGTATAACAATGTTGTAGAATGTCCACTCCATACAACAGTGTATGTCAGCAGTGGAATGTTGTAGAATGTCCACTCCATACAACAGTGTATGTCAGCAGTGGAATGTTGTAGAATGTCCACTCCATACAACAGTGTATGTCAGCAGTGGAATGTTGTAGAATGTCCACTCCATACAACAGTGTATGTCAGCAGTGGAATGTTGTAGAATGTCCACTCCATACAACAGTGTATGTCAGCAGTGAAATGTTGTAGAATGTCCACTCCATACAACAGTATATGTCTGTAGTGGAATGTTGTAGAATGTCCACTCCATACAACAGTATATGTTTGTAGTGGAATGTTGTAGAATGTCCACTCCATACAACAGTATATGTTTGTAGTGGAATGTTGTAGAATGTCCACTCCATACAACAGTATATGTTTGTAGTGGAATGTTGTAGAATGTCCACTCCATACAACAGTGTATGTTTGTAGTGGAATGTTGTAGAATGTCCACTCCATACAACAGTGTATGTTTGTAGTGGAATGTTGTAGAATGTCCACTCCATACAACAGTGTATGTTTGTAGTGGAATGTTGTAGAATGTCCACTCCATACAACAGTGTATGTTTGTAGTGGAATGTTGTAGAATGTCCACTCCATACAACAGTATATGTTTGTAGTGGAATGTTGTAGAATGTCCACTCCATACACCAGTATATCACTTCCAGGTCTTATTTTAACTCGATCTACTTAGTTAGCTAATTAGTCACAAACAATTATTTGAATTTTAACATCTGCGTAACCACTGAAATAATTGGCAATGATAAGTGTTCTTAACAAGCGATGAAAGTTACATTCTAGTTATTCGAGCAAGTTTAACTCACAATTAATGAATTGGTAAAGGATTCATTTAGCAAAGCCATAGGTAATTCCCATAATAAAAACCGCTTCAAAAGAACAGTGTATATATTACATAAGATCCTAATAAGGAATATGTTGTCATAGTCCCTGCCAAACACATTGGAAACTTATGTAGCTTCCCATTTTGCTATGTGCCTGGATCCTGATCTATGTCATAACCTGTCACCTGTTATCAGCTACCCCATGATCAGAATTAAGCATCCTTTCACTCTGATGCATCGTCATCTCTCAGATCCAACCAGTATAATTAAACAGTTTTTAATTAAAGTTTTGGGCACAATAATATACATGCTGTATTTTTCAATTAAAACATCTTCAAACTACAGTTGTAGTGTGTACGTACTGATGCTTTGTTTTGTGTGTTTGTATGCCAGTAGTTGTATGCTTTAGCGATTCGTTAACTCTATTAGATGTTATGATTTATGAATCAACTGATTTTAACTGTTCAACAAACGTAATGCTCAGCTGGCTTTTATTGTTTGCGTTATACTGCATTAAAAACGTTACACTTATTAATTAGTAGATACTGGTTTAACATTTGGCCCAGGTTCATGACTAAAATTACTTACGTCGAAAGCAAGCTATTTAAATTGATTTCCTTTCATTTGTCTAAAATACATATTTACATAATTTGTGTTTAATGTATATAGTGTAAATAAAAAAAAGAAAATGGAAAGAAATGGAATATCAAGATATGATTATTATCATTATTTTAAAAGTACTTCATGACCCTGGCGCCAGTTTAATAGTCACACGTAGTAAATTAAATGTATGTATTTGAATGAATGCTGTGAAAGTTGTACATAAATTGTCTAATGTGCATTGTATGTTCCTTAAATACTGTTCACGTTCACTTTACACATTCCTCAGTTGATTGATATCACGACTTTATATGATGTAAATGGGAACTCTACATCAGCTTATTTCAGGATAACTCATGTTATATATTAATCTTATGTAAATCGGACACAGGGGAGGGAGCATTATCTCCGCCCATTACCATAGTTGTTCTACGCATGAGACGTGTGTTACTTTACTACATATTGATGAAGAGTGGGGCGTGGGGGGAAACAAGTTGTAAATTGTTCCGATCCTTTCAGCATGTTTGTCATGAATTGCTGATTTAAATTGCGTTTTCTTAATACTAATGTTTAATACTGTCTGTGATTGCAATGGTGTCATCGGCATGCTGCACCTGTTATAAACATTTATCTATATATACCTGCACTGCCAATGACGTCATTGCAATTCAGGGCGTGATACCTTCACAATGATATGACTTCATACTCTCAATGACGTCATGGTGTAATATAAATACGTATTTGAGCTGATGTCATTACTGAAAGTCATGTATCTGTATTAGATGTCATGATAATCAGGCTTGATGTCGTCATGGTATTATTATGTGTTGATAAAGACATAAGAATAAAGATATAAATAATTACACAAATAAGAAATTACATCAAACTTAGAAAAAGATAAACAACGTTTATATCAGTAACGACAGTCAATAGCGCGAGAAGTGTTTATGTCCAGTTTGCGATGTGGAGACAGCGCCGACTATTTGTTAGGACTGTAGGTTCGATATCTGTTATTACTACCTTTGATATCATTGGTAACATAGTTGCGTGCATTTTAGCACCACCTTTACTCCGTCAACCGAATAGACCAGCTCCCTATAGTTTATGTAAAGAATATTGTAGATCTATTCGTTCCCATGCGTTTTAATCCCTTTGTTTCATTTCCTACACATCATTATGTATATAGATATTTCATCATAGCCATCCGTTCGTCATTTTGTATTTATTTCATGTCACATGTCGTATTTTATTATGCAATAAATGTTAATTTTACAATAACTCAAACTAGTTAATTTATTATCGTTATCAATACATATATATCGATTTTGTATGACAGGAACTGACATATTCCTTCAAATGAAGAATGCCGGGAACAAATATGTGGATTCGACTGTATATTTCAGAAAACTGCGGATTGTTCTCCCTCATTAGATATGTAGAAATGAAATGAGATAGGTTCTATTGATTGATAAAATGGCAATATCGAAATGGACTTATACACAAGTCACATCATTCGATCATTTATTATCTACACAGAGTTCATCAAGTACATGCCGGAAGTCGAATGGATTCAAATGTAGCATACAGGTTACAACAGCATACCATGAATTAAAATGTTTACTCTGCTGCTCTGTTAGGCACGTACTATGACATGCATCAGGTGCACGAGATGTTAAGCATGACAGATTGTACCTAACGACATCTGTAAATGAAAAGGAGAGATTTTTACTTTTAATGACGTATAAGACTCCTTAGTAACAGATAATCACAGGGGACTTTGGTTTGATGTTTTGTTTCTTACACGTAGCGGCCTGAAACCAATACTTTAACATTCTCACAACAACACAATGATGTAGGATAGTGGCGATGAATCAATATATGATATTACTTAAAATATTAATAAGTTGATTGAGTGTTTCTATGAATATTACCTAAGATCAAATCTACAAACCCCTTTTGTGAAACAAACTCAAAATGAGATGACCTCCATTACCAAAGATTTCATCAAATCACACTTTAATTCCATCGGTGAAGATCTGAATCAATATCTTCAGTTTCAGAAAACGTGAAATCAGGACACAACTCGCTCACATAAAACGTGAGAAATCAAGACACAACTCGCTCAGATATAACGTGAGAAATCAGGACACAATTCACTCACATAAAACATGAGAAATCAGGACACAACTCCCTCACATAAATCGTGAGAAATCAGGACACAACTCCCTCACATAAAACGTGAGAAATCAGGACACAACTCCCTCACATAAATCGTGAGAAATCAAGACACAACTCGCTCACATATAACGTGAGAAATCAGGACACAACTCCCTCACATAAATCGTGAGAAATCAGGACACAACTCCCTCACATAAATCGTGAGAAATCAAGACACAACTCGCTCACATATAACGTGTGAGAAATCAAGACACAACTCGCTTACATATAACGTGAGAAATCAGGACACAATTCCCTCACATAAAACATGAGAAATCAAGACACTACTCGCTTACATATAACGTGAGAAATCAGGACACAATTCCCTCACATAAAACATGAGAAATCAAGACACTACTCGCTCACATATAACGTGAGAAATAAGGACACAACTCCCTCACATATAACGTGAGAAATAAGGACACTACTCCCTCACCTTGCACGCAGCGCTTAATTAATCACTCCATTAGATATATCTGTTTGACTTTATCTTCCGAATGGGAGTGATTTAATTCCCAGCCATAAGATGGAATTCGATGTTGTTTCTGATACAAACTACAGTGAATTTGGTATCTTATTTACTTGTTCTTCCGTAAACAATCTATTTAAGGATCGTATTGTTTTACTGAAATGTTTTGTGATTAAAACCAACAATAAATTTATTTAAAAACAGTGAGAAAAATAGTTTGATAGATCCCTATTTCTCTTTTGGAAACACAATGACAGGACTACAACTGTCCGCTAGTGCTAGTACAATGTATTACATGTACGCTCGTACATTAGGTGTCCATCATATCCGAACTACGTTATATTCGCTTCCTCTCTCCATGCTACCTAAACTTGGAGTGGATTCATCAAATGCAGCTTCTCGCGATTTGTAGAAACTTGCCTGGAGACTCAGAAAATTATTGATGATGTGGCACAAATCAGTTTATCTCAATCTCTCCGTACAGATGGTCATGATCTTTCATCAACTCGCCAGTTTATGAAAGTGAAGTTTTTTAAATGAGGGAATGGATGCTATAAAGAACAGCAATATTTTACACCAGATGTCTGTTCAACCTAACATTCCACCATGCTTTCAAAGCAGAAATATCCCTGTAATGCTGCAGCAACTAAGTGTAGCTGACCTTTTAACTAGTCCTTCGTCAGCTTGTTCTTGTTCAAAATTATTAAAAATGTTAATGCACGAGAGCTTTTCATGAAGGGTCCTAAATATCGTGAATCTCCGTCCGATAATTGGAATATTAATTTCCAGATACATATGGATTCTGTTGAAAACTATGCCAGAGTGTAGGTGAATCGAGAACATGCTGAGTTGGATTCACTTTCTCAGTAAATTCGTGATTTTTTACCTACTTCGCGGTTTGAAATCTAAAATGAATGGATGCCAAATCTTCGTTTGGTGGTAAGGTCTTCCAACAGACATACCTAAGGGAACTTGTTGCGCCCCTCTATCGTCTGAATTGTTTTTGATTTCATAGAGGCTGAATATTTTGCGGGGCTTATCATATCAAAACAGGTCACAAAGGCCTTGCAAATTCGTTTGATTTCACTTTCATATATACTGATGATGTCTTGTCTTCAAATAACAAGACATGTATTGACCACGCCCATCGTATCGGGAACCAAAGACACAACAAACTCTTGTACATCAACTGCTTATCTCGATTTTTTCCTAAAATGAAACCAACATGGACAGCTATCCACTTCGCTCTGTGATAATCTTTATCACGTGATGCTTTCCATTGCCCTAATTGAATTTCTGAAAAACAATAGTCCTGCATTCACAGCCTATGATATGTACGCTGTTGATTTATTATCCAAGGGCCTGTTACCATTATCACGATTTTAGTGCAAGAAGTCGTCAGTTGACGGACAATCTCGTAACACAGGGTTTCAAAAGATGCAGGTTGATCAAAATTATCTCATTGATATCATTGAGAAATATTATATTTCTTTGCATGATATGAAACTGTACATGTTTCATGCTCTTTAGTTTGCCTGTTGGTTCCATTATTTTTTTACCTTGCTCTCCATTAATTGATCAAGGTTTACATGTCGTCGATGAAGCAGAAAGACACATACTCTTCCGGAACATCTGGTCTTATTCTCCTTGCACTTTTCATGAATCTCCTTGTGAATCTTTATTTTGTTCATATTTTACCCCACGTTTATAGAATTTGAGTTTGGATTATGATTATGGTGACATGTTGGTATTTTCTTGATGTTTCCTGAAACCAATTATTAGACATTACATATTTAATTGTGATCATGAGTTTGACTTACATACAGGTCCGTGATAATGGACATTATCACACAGAGTAGATCAGATTCAATTTATTTAAACAAGAAAATGCAATCATGGCAACAAAATCATAGCTCAATAATGATAATACAATTTAACAAACACGGAAACTCCTGAAAGGTAGAAAACCAGATAACATTGACACCATCCCACGTCTACTGCAGCACTAGCCTACCACATCTATAACGGATATCAAAATACTGACATCTTCAATACCCAGCCGATAGCGAACGATGAACGGTTTAGATAAGCAGGATTGCTATTATCTAGAAATGGAAAATTAATTATACTGAAATCAAAATCCTCATGCTGATAACATAGATTATTGGAGAGTTGTACCGTATGTGTCACGTCCTTCACATATCATTCTGATGAATATCTCTGGCTGACCAGGCCAATAAATCTTTTGCTGTTTAAAGGTAAGACATTTTCAATATATTAAATGATTTTGAAATGTGAGTGGTTTATTATATTTAACTTTAGAAGAAAACTTTAATCACATAAATTCCAGTAAAGTTTATCAACATTTAGCCTCTCCTAACTAAATAACGGTGATATTCATTTACCTTTATGTTACGGTAGGGCACAAAGCGGAACAATCAAATGACTTGCGAATGTTCACACAAATACAAAATTCCCATGGAATTCTTCAAAATCCACATTGTGTTCATTCATGTTCTGTGATATGCAGTAAAGTTACAGATGGATCCCTATTTCACAGAAAAGTTATGAAGTGTTTCATCGAGGACATGACTTTTCTACATTAGCTGCTTTTCAACAAGCTGTAAGATACGCGTGATTCTTTGATTTTTCCATTTCAGGAAAGAAACAGCCAGCCCTGCATGTCAAAGATAATAACTAACAGCTACTTCGATATTTTACGGTTAGTTCCGAGTATCCCTGCCAGATGATGACAAGTGAAAAGCCAAAAAACACAGGGATTTTGGGGATGGTTAAGATTTGAGGAAAGTTTTGCGGTCAACATAATCATCTAAAGGAGAAGTATCTATTTCTATGTTTGACGTAAACCTTGATGTGTGTGGTGATTATCACAACATCTGATGGTTTCGTTGTCGTTTGGGAAAAAGACACCGCCCATTTGGAATGAACGAAACTTTACATGATGGGTGTCTTCGATGAAGAAAAAGACGTTTACTATTCCGGAACACATTGCCTTATTGTCCTTGTACTTTCTGATGAGTCTCATTTTAAATATTTCTTTTGTTCATATGTCGCCTGAGTTTAATCGAATTTGTACACGAATCATTTGAGTTTTTTAAAGCAAAAAATATATAATTGAGGTTCATGTATAATTCAGTACATCTACACACCCACCTTTCCACTCGCGAGTCATATAAAGAATAACCCCACCCCTTTTCTTTACCACCTCCAAAATACCTCTGTAATAAGCATGCCTTATATCTACTTGAAAATACTCCCATTGCAGAACATGCTTAGTTTCGTCTGATGCAGGAGATGTTAAAATTCTTTTATTGCATGAATCATGAGGACGTTTGAGATAGAATTTTGCATTGCAGGAGTTGATATCCTGTGATAATGTTACCTGAGATGGTGTATTTGGACTTTCGGGTTAGTTTTCAACTCATATGGTTTCGGCAGGCTTGTACAGTGTGTATTTAGAAATTCGAGTTAGTTTTCACAACGTCATATGGTTTCGGCAGGTTTGTAAAGTGTGTATTTAGAAATTCGAGTTAGTTTTCACGACGTCATATGGTTTCGGCAGGCTTGTAAAGTGTGTATTTAGAAATTCGAGTTAGTTTTCACAACGTCATATGGTTTCGGCAGGTTTGTAAAGTGTGTATTTAGAAATTCGAGTTAGTTTTCACAACGTCATATGGTTTCGGCAGGCTTGTACAGTGTGTATTTGGACTGTCGAGTTAGTTTTCACAAGGTCATATGGTTTCGGCAGATTTGTACAGTGTGTATTTAGAAATTCGGGTTAGTTTTCACAACGTCATATGGTTTCGGCAGGCTTGTAAAGTGTGTATTAAGAAATTCGAGTTAGTTTTCACAACGCAGGCATATGTTTTCGGCAGGCAGCGCGTACAGTGTGTATTTGGACTTTCGAGTTAGTTTTCACAACGTCATATGGTTTCGGCAGGCTTGTACAGTGTGTATTTAGAAATTCGGGTTAGTTTTCACGACGTCATATGGTTTCGGCAGGTTTGTAAAGTGTGTATTTAGAAATTCGAGTTAGTTTTCACAACGTCATATGGTTTCGGCAGGCTTGTACAGTGTGTATTTGGACTGTCGAGTTAGTTTTCACAAGGTCATACGGTTTCGGCAAGTTTGTACAGTGTGTATTTAGAAATTCGAGTTAGTTTTCACAACGTCATATGGTTTCGGCAGGCTTGTACAGTGTGTATTTAGACTTTCGGGTTAGTTTTCACAACGTCATATGGTTTCGGCAGGTTTGTACAGTGTGTATTTAGAAATTCGAGTTAGTTTTCACGACGTCATATGGTTTCGGCAGGCTTGTACAGTGTGTATTTGGACTTTCGAGTTAGTATTCACAACGTCATATGGTTTCGGCAGGCTTGTAAAGTGTGTATTTGGACTGTCGAGTTAGTTTTCACAACGTCATATGGTTTCGGCAGGCTTGTACAGTGTGTATTTGGACTGTCGAGTTAGTTTTCACAACGTCATATGGTTTCGGCAGGCTTGTACAGTGTGTATTTGGACTTTCGGGTTAGTTTTCACAACGTCATATGGTTTCGGCAGGCTTGTACAGTGTGTATTTAGAAATTCGAGTTAGTTTTCACAACGTCATATGGTTTCGGCAGGCTTGTAAAGTGTGTATTAAGAAATTCGAGTTAGTTTTCACAACGTCATATGGTTTCGGCAGGCTTGTACAGTGTGTATTTGGACTTTCGAGTTAGTTTTCACAACGTCATATGGTTTCGGCAGGCTTGTACAGTGTGTATTTAGACTTTCGAGTTAGTTTTCACAACATCATATGGTTTCGGCAGGTTTGTACAGTGTGTATTTAGAAATTCGAGTTAGTTTTCACAACGTCATATGGTTTCGGCAGGCTTGTAAAGTGTGTATTAAGAAATTCGAGTTAGTTTTCACAACGTTATATGGTTTCGGCAGGTTTGTACAGTGTGTATTTAGACTTTCGAGTTAGTTTTCACAACGTCATATGGTTTCGGCAGGTTTGTACAGTGTGTATTTAGAAATTCGAGTTAGTTTTCACAACGTCATATGGTTTCGGCAGGCTTGTACAGTGTGTATTTGGACTTTCGAGTTAGTTTTCACAACGTCATATGGTTTCGGCAGGCTTGTACAGTGTGTATTTAGAAATTCGGGTTATTTTTAACAACGTCATATGGTTTCGGCAGGTTTGTACAGTGTGTATTTGGAATTTTGGTTTAGTTTTCACGATGTCATCGAGTTTTGGGATGCTGGTACAGTGTTTTTTTCACGACTTATAGTCTTGTTTAATTTAATTTTTTGAAATCTAGTTCCAATGGTTTTTTTTTATTTTATTTTATTCTTCCCAGAAGAGACACATCTCCAGGCTAAATAAACTCAACAGCTCCTTGAGACATTTGTTAAAATAGAAGAAACTCAAAATCTCCAGTCTCAGAAGAAAATCCAAGCATTTCAATCGAGTAAGTGAATCATCATCATCATCCTCATCGTCGTCATCGATATCGTGATCGTCGTCTTCGCTGCCGCCGCTATTGTCGTCGTCATTTATTCTAGCATACGACTATATCATTTTACCTACTCAGCAATTTTCTATTGGTTATTCTGAAAAATATGCATATGCAGCATAAACGCCAGCAAGAAAGGTGCTGACGGGCGATTTCTGTATTAAAAACTTGTCTGTTACTCCAATCAACACTATAATACTGACAATCTCGCCAAGTTCTACAGTTGGCTGTGAATTCCTATTCCACCATCAGGTTAATAACTGCTAGCTATTCAAGGTTAATTGTTTCCCAGGCTCAAATGTCCCTGAAATGTCAATTGAAAGAAGCCATTTTAATCGACGGGCTAAAAACAGCTCAGGATATTCTCGGATAATAACTCAGATAAGGTTAGATACAGAAATGGGTACGACAGGCACGAGTGGCGATGATTTTAAACATTTACATTTAGGTCCCAAAAAATGAGAGGTTCACTATTTAGGACCTGGGTCGCCTGTATTTAAATCTATAAGCATGGAATGTGTATCCAGGTATAGTTAATGACTAAACATGGCCGGACATTGTTGTTGAGAGATGAGAGTACACTGGAATGAGACACGTCGAATCAAAACAAATTACTATATAATGACGACTCTCTCCTGCTGACTGCTGTGATTTACTAAAATGGGATCATTTATGACCTGTATTTTGTCGGTGTGTGGCTAAATCGTCGCCTCGATGCTGAGATCGTAACAAAGTCCCTTATCATGGAACCAGTTGTCTACAAGAACGTTATAGAAACAGGAAAAAGTTATTTAAGTTATGATGTTTCTCTCTAGTGTTTGTTCCTATTTCCCTCGTCAGGTTATGATGGATTCGGCAGTAATTATAAAACACAATGTAATCAACACTTGATTAACTGAAGTATTCAATTACTCGGACACTTTAACCTAACCTTTGATACAACACTCCAAATCACGTATACTTCTGAATGTAATATAACATAGGTTGGCACACGTTGGAGGTAGTTACGTGGATAATGGATGTTACCGTGAAGCAATGTGTGATGTTATAACTTATTACGATATAATTACTGAAATAATAGACTTATGATTCATGCTGTGTGTTGTAATTAGGAAGAAAAGCTCAAAAATAGCCTGTGGGTCCAGCGTTAGTATTGCGTTGTCATTCATTTTCTCGCTAAATGAAGTTCATTTATTTTCTCAGTGGGACTTTTTATTGAACATTTTGCTCTTATTATCGGTATTAATTACAACAAAGTGATATTTTCAAGAAAATTTCTGACGATTAGAATAATAAAAACAAAAGGGAAAAATGTACTCGTTTTTCCGCTAGAAAAGTCATTAGTGTTTTGTTTGAGTGATACCGTTGTCTGTACCTGTTAATTACCAATGATAACGGTATAAATAATGACATTCACACAAAGACAAGAAAGACTTTTCATCATCAGCCTCGATCTGCAACCACGGACATCATCAGCGTCGATCTGTAACCACGGATATCATCAGCCTCGATCTGCAACCACGGACATCATCAGCCTCGATCTGCAACCACGGACATTATCAGCCTCGATCTGTAACCAAGGACATCATCAGCCTCGAGTCTCTTGGATCGGTCAACGTGGTCTTATTATAATCGGATTTTTTTCAGGAATCTCCGTGTATTTTTTTTTTTTTTTTTTTCTAATTTGTAATTTTATGGATATGTCCTTTCTTTATTTTTTTGCATCTGTTTCCAAATATATCAGTTGCTGGACAAAATTGCAATAAAAATACACACCCTCACACGCACACACACACACACACACACACACACGCACACACACACACACACACACACACACACACATACATATATATATATATATGAATGTTTAAGCCAGTTCAATCAACACACGGATACTCTATCCTTGATGTAAATGAAACTGGTGTGACAAGATCTGTTTTCCATCGCCACCAGGTCACGAGGATGTATGTATGTTATGAAGTACAATAAGTAGGTAACATACATGTGTATGAATAAGAAGCAAACCAATTTAGGACACTAAAGGTAGTATCTTTTTTACTTCATTTAGAGTTTTAAACTGGTATATACTTACACTATATACACAGACACTTAACGTTCTTTGGGAGTTATCAAATACAGGAAAATTAGGAAATTGATTTAGTTTTGGATATAACGTACCTTTCCGTCTCGATTTTGATATATTTGCTGATCAACTTTCCACAGTCGCCTCCTAAGCTATGTCAGTGAGGCCCTTAGCATTACTAGTCCCAGATAGTTAAAAACATTTATACTACTATGTCTTATTCCGAATATCTATCTTTTGTACAATACTCTAATTTATTCATTAATTAATTCATTTATAAATTTGGCCTTAAGTGTTCAAACCCACGAGGAAACTGCATGTATTGAGATAAATCTAAAAATGTAAGGGAGGTGCATTAGACATATAACACAAGACATATCTTAGATGTTGATACATAGAGCATACATGGTCAGTGTCTTAAATTATAAGCTGTATTAAAGTTTGGGTGGAGAAAAACAAAAAGTGGCGAGCCTCTCGTGAGCTATTTTTAGTCTTTCTGTCCCAAGCCAAAATACAAATCAGACCATTAAAGCTACAACAGATTTTTGTTCAATCTTTGTTTACCTGACGTTGTTCCGTGCAGAAATATAGTTCCAAACTTCTACAGATACAACAGCGATTTTATGAATTTTAGTAAATAAACTTATTCAGTACAACATATAAAACCACTTAATTCACCAGTTATTTATATTGTTAAACGTTATATTTATGTAAATTCAGACATTAATTCCGTCGAATTCACGCACGTGTTGAAATACCGTTTTTTTCCGTCACTGCCGAATACAGCAAAACTATATGTGGCACGCGTATGCCGACAATGACACTGCCAGTTCCCTGATAAATATCGATAAGACGACATGAAAACATATATTCTGTAATAATGATTTTTGTTAAGAATTCAGATTTGATTTAGAATTGTGCATGTAGTTACGATATTTGAACTGTAACTAGGATAAAAGTGTTGTATTGTACGTATCAACTGAATTTAACGATAACAGGGATGAACTGATCAAATAAATAGACGGAGATTGTTAAAAATGTCTGTTAAGTGAAACAATCATTTACAAGATTTTGAAAAATACACAATATGGAAATTTCCGCATTTGACTTTTTCAACAAAACGTTACATGTAGTTAAAGAGACAGTAGTGGGAATGATCACAATATAAGCAGACGGAACCGTGTGTATTGTGACAATGGATTCTAATTATTATGTAACTGTGTTAAAGAACGATAAACTGCAGGTGCATTTTAATTCACGTCACATTTTAGTGCATAATTACAAAACAAAAATGCAATTAAGCCAATTTTGTTTGCAATAAAAGTAAAACTTTTAACCGTGCTGGTAATTGCGCTAATAGGAAAATTAGTTTGATGCTTTTTATGCAGATTATGTAGATTTAAAAATGCATCATTATGTTTAAAGTCACGTGATAGGCATTGACCATTGATAATGACGTGTAATAAAATGGCTGTTAAATTGACATCCGTATGGCAGCTTTACAAAAAAAAGATATTAAGTTTAACAAAGTACAGTCCAGCAGTCCTCTAACCGAACATTTTTTATGACTGAACGGCACGAAATAGCTCGTTGATTAAATTTAAAGTGAAATGGTGGCGATTAAATGACTTTTGTTATTTGAATCGGAGGAGCGTTATGAATTCTAAACTGCTTTGAACGATCCTAATACTTTTATTGTGACTGTACTGACCCTTATTTTAATTCTAGGAAGGCTTTAATTCCTGATTTGAAGAAAAAACATCTGTATTCAAACCATAGTCATTTTAACTATTCCAAGTAAAAACACTTTAAACTTAACTTACTACACCCTGAAGTTCGAACAATGCAAGTGCCTATCTGTCATGATACGTCATTTATTTATGAAATTAATTACATAATAACAATTTTTCGCTTTGTAAATTATGTTAAGAATTATTATTTGAATTATGTTTGTTAAAGTCTTTCATCTAGAGTGGTACATAAAGGACAAGAACAATTCTTCATGCTAGTAGTTATCTCGAGCACTCGTCGTACAGTTGTATTAATCTCGAGAACTCGACGTACAGTTGTATTATCTCGAACACTCGACGTACAGTTGTACTATCTCGAACACTCGACGTACAGTTGTACTATCTCGAGCACTCGACGTACAGTTGTATTATCTCGAGCACTCGACGTACAGTTGTATTAATCTCGAGAACTCAACGTACAGTTGTATTATCTCGAACACTCGACGTACAGTTGTACTATCTCGAGCACTCGACGTACAGTTGTATTATCTCGAGCACTCGACGTACAGTTGTATTATCTCGAACACTCGACGTACAGTTGTATTATCTCGAACACTCGACGTACAGTTGTACTATCTCGAACACTCGTCGTACAGTTGCATTATCTCGAGCACTCGACGTACAGTTGTATTATCTCGAGCACTCGATGTACAGTCGTATTATCTCGAACACTCGATGTACAGTCGTATTATCTCGAACACTCGACGTACAGTTGTATTATCTCGAGCACTCGATGTACAGTTGTATTATCTCGAGCACTTGACGTAAAGTTGTATTATCTCGAGTACTCGATGTACAGTTGCATTATCTAGAACACTCGACGTACAGTTATATTATCTCGAGCACTCGATGTACAGTCGTATTATCTCGAGCACTCGTCGTACAGTTGTATTATCTCGAACACTCGTCGTACAGTTGTATTATCTCGACCACTCGATGTACAGTTGTATTATCTCGAGCACTCGATGTACAGTCGTATTATCTCGAACACTCGACGTACAGTTATATTATCTCGAGCACGACGTACAGGCTAAGGCGCGTCATTGAAAATATCTGTTAAAAAATGCAGTTTACACACCAGTAAACAACAAAAAACTAAAATTATTTCTTATATTTACTTTTTTTGGTTTCCTCTTTGAGAATACCGCATTAAAAAATTCCGGTTTCAATTGTTTGGACATTACACGCTTAGGCGAGAATACCTGACATCTGATGGAATAGCCGAACAGCTGATTCCAATTTGGCGGGAACAATTGTCATACACAAGACGTAAGCAAATATAGTTCCACAATATAGCATTTTACAACATTTTTTTCCACGAGGTGTTAGGTCGAGCGTGAAGATGCCACATCGAGCGCTCGTTATAATGTACATGTCGAGCAATTGAGAAGATTCATCGTAAGTCAAATGCTCGAGATAAATGGTAAAAAAACGAGAGTTTGAGATACATGTTACAATAATTTTGTTCCTGTCCAAAATGTACCACCGTACTGATGTCATCTAGCACCGTACTAATGTCATGTACCACCGTACTGATGTCAGGTAGCACCGTACTAATGTCATGTAGCACCGTACTGATATCATGTAGCACCGTACTGATGTCATGTAGCACCGTACTAATGTCATGTAGCACCGTACTGATGTCATCTAGCACCGTACTAATGTCATGTAGCACCGTACTAATGTCATCTAGCACCGTACTAATGTCATGTAGCACCGTACTGATGTCATCTAGCACCGTACTAATGTCATGTAGCACCGTACTGATGTCATCTAGCACCGTACTAATGTCATGTAGCACCGTACTGATGTCATGTAGCACCGTACTGATGTCATGTAGCACCGTACTCTTCAGAACCTTTTAATCTGCGAGTGAAATAACTAACATTCATACGAAAATTACCGTACCGATACACAGTAGGATTCCGGAGTCCTATACATACACAAATGTATATAATTCTTTATTTTGCATTTAAGATTGGTCTTAACAAGATCAATAAAGCTTTTATATAAACAGGATTTATCGTGTAAGTAATAAAACACTACACAAAGGACGAGTTCAAAGCACTTTCATTTGATTCGTTAAGTGTCTTCCTATTTACAACTACATCTGTAATACATTTCAGTATAGGGTTATCCTGCTAGGAATATGTATGCATTATAATCTATCTTATTTGAGAAAAAAAACCCGTAGTGTATAAACAGTGTGTTTTTGCCGTAGTCGTAATAATGACTTTCATTAACGGTTACGTTCATCAAGCCATTCAGATACAAGACATACATTGCAGATTTTTCTAACTAAAGATAGAAAAATCACTTAGCAAGAATATCATTGCAAGTATATCATACATTTATTTTCTCAACCTTTTTTGACTACAGACAATGTGCAAAAACGTTCTGATCTGAATGGAACATTTTCAGTAAAGTTGTAAAAGGTTGTTACAAAAACGTTCCCCCAAACTAATCCAATGACACCATCTTATTGAAATTTCATGAAATTAGACAATGCTAACATTTGGGTTTCTATAAATCCTAATTTGCCATAGACGTCGGCCTTAAGTTTTTTTACCCTTCGAGACGACTCCCCTATACACTGCTTTGTGTCATCAGAGTTAGTTCCCTTGGCTTTACATTTGATCCGAATTAATCGATGACATACTTCCCTAATCAGCTAATTTCGTAACTAAGTGACTAACTATGTCACAAAACAGATAAAAGATAATTAATTATTTTGACGAAATAGGAAATTTTGAATTATAAACTAAATATCAAAATGCAAAAACAGTAAGCATACTGCCGATATCATTGTTTTTTCAAGCATTTTGTGAGAAAAACGTCATTTTTGTGAACAAATGACATTTTGAAATTCAAAATTATTGAGCATATAGAAATTTCTTACCCTAACCCTGCCAAAGATCGAAACTTCAGTATTTGTGTTGATATTTGACTTTGATGTGTATCACCCCAATAACTTGTTGAACGATAATGGACAAAGGGGACCGCCCTGTTACACTCCAAACCTTCATGTACACATGTTCCTTTCCTAATATATAACAATCCCTAGCACGCATACAAGTAATGCCGACATGTCCTGGAATGAATATATCTGTTAATTATAATAAGGACGTAGAATGCAATATATCATATGACCGATAGCTACTATACAAACCTTCCAACAATACATTATACACCCCTTATATCCCGATATCACCCAATGTTCCTTTGACATTACTTTCTACATTTCTACTAAGGCACCTAATGCAGCAACGTTATTACATTGGGAGGTAGATATGCAGATACCGGTTGTAAATTTGTCTTGAGGAGGAGACATTCAAACAAAGGAATCCAGTAGAAATATGAAACTTCCCCAGCACAACTGACTGTTTGATTTTTTTTAAAGCAGATAGCAATAACCCCATAATTATTCATAGAGGATCCATTTTATGAACAATCTTCCCATGCAAAATGTACACTATATATGAAGAGTTTCAAAAGAGAGTGGAAAGATCTTAACCCTAACGTTGAAATCCGCACTAATGAAACAGAAATTTTGACTTCACAGCTACCGTCCAGATTAAAGAAAACAATAAAGTCTTCCTTATTGTTCAACCTCTCTTGGCACTGGGTTTTCCACTCCAAATTACGAGGAGGAACTAGGTTGACTGGGAAAAAATAAAGACGGAGGACAAGTCATGAAACTCTTTTTAACATGTCAACTTCCAATATATCGGGAATTTTTCATTCTATAGTAAAAGCATTAGAAATTACCAATGTTCCTTTGTTCCTTGGACGTGAACATCTTACACGAAAAAATATTCTGGAGCACAACACTGTGTTCTCAGAAGCATTTCTTTGTCAGCGGGAAACTGTCATGTTTCAAGTTCAAGAGCATAGCCCTGTTTGATGGTTCCATTCTAGACACAGTAGGACCTTTTCCTGGAAGCTAAAATGGTGCGAAGATTACAAAAGCTATCATGGATAGTATCTCTTCGCTGGAGAAAGATGACAACGTCGTTATTGATCGGGGGTTTAGAAGTGCTTTGCCAGATTTGGAATCACGTGGTTTAACAACAAATATGCCGTCTTATCTTAAACCTGGATGGATTCAACATGACAACTTACAGCTAACTTTGATAAGAACATAACTAGATCCAGATGGGTAGTGGAGTCATATTACGGACGATTCACAGCAATGGCTGTGTTTCAAAACACAACTTGTCTCCAACTATTTTATTGATGTCATCGAGACATTCGTTAGAATAGTTACAGCCTGTCACGATGGAATCCGATAACACATTTATGTTAGAACAAAAGAGCGAGACTCAAAGGATAGGGCGCTGACTGCCAAAATGAAAGCGTGCCTTAGTGTTGACAACAAGTTCAGCGTGTGAGGAATGAGCCAGATCTTACCAGAAAGGCCAAGTCACTATTTGTCATACTAGATGCTACTGCGGATAATTGTGACCTTCCAATGTTAGACATGGAATACCTTTGGACAATATTCTGTAGCACATACCAATTATCACTGGTAGCTGGTTTCGTAAGTGAGTACCTCAGTGATGATGGTGACTACAAGATCTGGATCTATCGGCACTCACGAGACATTGCACGATGTCAGATCAACTCGAGGCATAAGAGCAGTGTAAAGCACAATGTTTGGGTTCAGCATGTACAACTCCGACGCCATTAATCCCATAAAGGATTATTATTGCCAGTGTCCTACTGGACAGAGAACCATGGGGGTATGTGCCCACGTAGCCAGTATCCTGTACTATTAACGATACTAAATCTATTCGGAAACCATTAAGACTTTGAATCCAAAAGTCTAAAGGTTTAACAAGCCTCAGGTAATGTAGATTTCGCTACCAACCATCATCTTCAAGACATTAGGCTTGGTCGAATTAGACAATTAAAACTACATTACTGTACCATGTAGAACAATGCTGACATGACCAATCAGATACCAGGATAAAGAAGCCTTATTGGATTCCAGATTAGGTGGTTTAATGTGTAAACCAACTTAAATCTATCATTCAGCATTCTTGTTAGAATTTTGATTCAGCAGTTGTCAGAACATTTGAATTCTTTATTGTTAACAGGAAGCATGACGGTCATTTTGAAAGTTGGAGTTTCACTTTAGTGTGTTATTAGTGTGGGAGACAGTCTCTTTGTACTAATAAAACCAAGCGTTAACATTTTATTTCAGTTCACTTTACAATACTTCAATCCAAAACCGCTTGCTCGTTTTTCCTTAAAAATACATTGCAATATTGTCAAACAACTTTAATTACTTTACACAGAACTCCTAATTACTATATCTGGGAAATTTATTCTATACTGTTTGAAGTTTTAGCACATGATTACGAATGAACTTCAATAGTGCATTTTTGACCTTCAGAAAATTTCAGAGTATGTTTTTTTATCAAACACCATCACATTTTTATCTCCTGGTACCAATATATTCAAAACTGTGACTTATTGCTTTGCAAATATGATATCTAAAATGTTAGCATATGCATGTTCATTTCTCTTTTAAAAAATGAAGAAACGATATTGTAGCATACCCCCAAACAATTTTGTTTTCTTTTTGGGCACAAAAAGTGTGCTATATTCATGTGTATGTACAATTGTACATCTCTGGACTTTATCTATTAGTAAACGAATGACTACAGAGACTACTAATAGTACATACAAACTGCGGTATTTGCTTCACAGGCCATTTTGGAACCCCACCTTTCAACCAATTTTCTTGTCGTGAAATCATGTCCATTTTGTTAAATCAGACAATCACTGTTGTAACAGTAAGTTTAGTAGGACCAATACGAGGTCAGGCTATGTCTCGAATCATAAAATTCTAGTTGTAACGTTATTTGTAGAATCTTTATTTACATATATATACATACATACAAAATTTTACGTAACTTCACAATATTAAAATTTGACTAATCGGGGCAGGTATTGTTGACCATTTTGTAAAATCATTAAATTGGAAATATGATAGTGTTTATGGGATATGATAAAGCACCTACACTATATTTTAACGAAATCAGAAAATGTTTAAAATCTAATCAATTAGCATCTCCGATCGAAAAACAAATTTGTAAACATCCCCTTGTATTGTCCGTTATTTTGTAATCAAACAAAGGCTTTGTGTGGCCATCTTTGATATCTGGTCACAACTACATAGTCGAAAGCACCACTACATATGGTTATCAATACTGGAATCTGACCCAATATTTTTCAGAAAAGTGTAGGAAACCTCGCGACGGCAGAATAAATAGAAGCGGAAAAAAGTCTCCAAAGCTGTTTGAGGGAATAAGATATGTGATGTTTTGTCAATATCGCCTAGTGACTCGTGCCGCAAACTGAAGGAGAAACGAGCGGCGGGGTAACATATCATTTTTCCATTTTTGGCTTACCTCGCTTCCGCTCTGAAATTTATATAATCACAACTACTGTCGATAACGGGTATATATACAAATATATAAAAGTTTAATTTTCGGTGTCCGGTGAAATATATTAGAATTCTGATATAAATATATATATAAGGATGAAAACCACAATACCACTGAGTTCATATTAACGAAACACATATGGCAGTATAGATTAACTGTAATAGCACAGTTCCGGTAGATTTCCATCAGCTTTTGTGCATGCGCAAAACTACCAAACAGACACATACTCGTCAAGTAATATAAAAAATACCATGAAGATTATATAGTACAGTTGTGGTAACGCACAAAGCACCAGAAACACCGTGTCCACATCGGACGTACAATATAGATATATTAAGATACATGCAGCCAGCTCTCATTTCTACTTCTTGTGTAAAGCTGTTGAGGGATGATGTCATTATGGATTCATGAGATACAAGTAAATGTGTATCTTGTAAACTAATTTCTGTTTCAAAAGTGACAAACAGTGACCGGTCGAATGGCACAGTGGTAACATCTTTTATCAAGATGTCCAAGGTTCGATTCCTTGTACAAATATGAAAACCTATGGATTTACCTACCACATCACAACGTTTTCCCCAATACACCGGTCCCTCTCACAATAAGCCCTTTCGTGCACTTTCATTAGGTTTATAGACATGTATGGGTTGAAAGCTTGTTTCCTAGCTGTTGTAAAATCTTGAACATTGACGACCAAAATATAATATAATAATGGTAAAATTGAAGGTTCAAATGAAGTTATTTGATTGGTTCCAGGAGAAAAAAAACTGACCAATCACAGGGTGGTACACTCCTTTTGAAGATTACAAAGGAGCAACACACAACTTCAAAGTCATTACAATATACTGCTGTGCGAACTCGACATTCGTTTGGTATTCATCGAAGGATCAAACGAGTCCTTCAGTTATGACAATGCATGTTCCAGGAGTGCATACAGCGAAAGTTATCGTAAACCCATGAGTATCTTGAATGGTTCCAGAGGTACAGGAAGTGAAAGTGAGGGTAAACCCTGAAGTATCGAGGATGGTTCCAGGGTTACAGAGAGCGAAAATGATCATAACCCCTTGAGTATCGAGGATGGTTCCAGGGTTACAGAGAACGAAAGTGATCATAACCCCTGGAGTATCGAGGATGGTTCCAGGGTTACAGAGAACGAAAGTGATCATAACCCCTGGAGTATCGAGGATGGTTCCAGGGGTACAGAGAGCGAAAGTGATCATTACCCCTGGATTATCGAGGATGGTTCCAGGGGTACAGAGAACGAAAGTGATCATAACCCCTGGAGTATCGAGGATGGTTCCAGGGGTACAGAGGGTGAAAGCGGTCGTAAACCCTGGAGTAAGGAAAGTGGTTTCAGGAATACAGAGAGCGAAAGTGATCGTAACCTTGGAGTATCAGGGATGTATTACCATTCCATCCCCCTCCCATAAGTTTGTTGCAGGGAGTATAACAAAAACATTAGCCACAACACTGTATATAGTGGAGGGGGGAAATGACTGCGTCTGGTAAGCAAGACGTCACTTTCCCACTAGATCAGAAAAAAGCTTCTACAGTATGAAGTAAGGTCTGCAAAATACATGTTTATCTGCTAACCAATAGATCTTAGTCCACCTTTTTTTTCTTTTGTCTTGATTTTTATCGAATGAATTTTATGAACAGCCATAAACATACAGGGGCAATCCTATGACAATTCGCCATGATTAGTTTACCCCTAATTTATTTTTTTCATTCCTACGACAATTTACAATCGTTCTTTATTTTCAAAGACTGTACAAATAAGTGAGTAATTGTATAAAGACGATGCAAAGCAGAAATGATATGGAATAGCTCTTCAAAAGCATAGCTTTCCGTAGGACCTTGATCTCTCTACAGGTAACGTGTTACTTGCCAAGGTACTACATGTCTGTGCTTATATAGTTCTTTCAATCAATGTGCGATATGTATGTGAAAATGATGATTTCTTTCCACATTTATCGTTTGAATGTCGACCTAGGCGAGGATCGCTTATTTCCATCACTGTGTATAGGGCCAGTGTTCTGACGTTCATCGACTTCAAACCGATATAAAAAAAATCGATAGAACATTAGAATAATTTGGACTAAGACAAATAGGACCATCAATATTCTCTATAGGTTTTTCTACACTAAACAAACCCAGTGTGCTGTACATAGATACGTGATCTAACAACACAAATGTACTGTGTATGATTAGGTATATGTACTCTGTCTATTTTATAGTTCTGTATTGTATTTTGATATTCTCCTGAACTACAGGTAAATTACTGATGTTTCAGACTCTATCTATCTATGTCAGAACAGTCACATCACAAAAAAGTCCTGACCTTCATATCTACACAGGAATGTCTTGACAATTAAAGTTTAATTCTAACTATCGCCAGTGATCACTTCAAGTCGGCATACAATGACCTTGCATTTATGCTGTGAACTTGATCGCGGCCGACGTTGGATCTGAATGTCGTTATTGGGTATAAATGAAAACACCAGCTAAAATTCACTCTTCAAATATAATCTTTTACGCTTTTCTACTGAAGTAAACAACAGCTGACAGCACCCTAAGTTCATACTGGTAACCGCATATATTTTTGTTTTATACGGAAATACCTAGATTCGAGCAACATGTAATTGCGTCTTATACGGAAATACCTAAAGTCGAGCAACATGTACTTTCGTTTTATGCAGAAATACCTAGAGTCGAGCAACATGTAATTTCGTTTTATCCGAAAGTACCTAGAGTCGAGCAACATGTAATTTCGTTTATACGACAAATACCTAGAGTCGAGCAACATGTAATTTCGTTTTATCCGAAAGTACCTAGAGTTGAGCAACATGTACTTTCGTTTTATACGGCTATTTAGGCCCCATCATGTAATATATTTTAAATTCTACATAAAAGAAATACTAATATGGTCACAATCGATTTGATTTTCATTCTTCATTCTGTTTGGCTTTAGTAGATGTCTTCCTTTTAAAAGTTGGTCTCGACCAGGGCCAAATATTTGTTTTTATCTTACACTTGAAAGACGTGTGATTCACTTTCTGTTCGCAATACTATTAAGGTTTCAAGAGGTGATGCATTTCCATACATGTTGAGCTGAGAACCTCTAAACCTCGCTTCTATTCAATGCGTTCTTTATCTAGTTCAATTCGGAATATAAATCAACCGACTGATCAGAATTCAACACGCATCTACTGTTACAGTACATTTCGGACATGTGAGGACGAAGTACGGATGAACGATGGACGATGTCCGGAGAGAGAGAGGGGGGAGAGAGGGAGGGAGAGAGAGAGGGAGAGAGAGAGAGAGAGGGAGAGAGAGAGAGAGTGAGAGAGAGAGGGGGGAGATAGAGAGAGAGAGGGGGGAGAGAGAGAGAGAGAGGGAGAGAGAGGGGGGAGGAGGGAGAGAGAGGGAGAGAGAGAGAGAGGGGGAGACAGACAGACAGACAGACAGACAGAATTGTCTACTTGTGACATATGATACCAAAGGATACTGTTCGAAGAAATGACGTCTAGACATTTTTGTACAAAAATAATAATAAAAGAACATAAATTATTCTCTACTGATTTTCATATCAATGACGGTGTCTAGGAATAGATGTGGGCCCAATATGACACGTTTTCTAATTTGAAGCTGACTAGATTACCATAGTTAAACCAGGATCTGTTTTGTAAGTAAGATTCAAACCATTTATAATATTCCACACCAACAGTATAAAAAGCCTTTGTCATGTCTGGTACGTATGATATCTTCTTCTTAAATAAACACACATTGTTTCCTTGACGGAATTGTTGAAATATATGAACTTCAATTTTTTTTTTTTTTTAACTGACACTTCTCCAATTTTGCCTAGCTGGACATGATAATGTGACTGATAACTGCATCAACACCTTTGTCTTTTTTTTCTCTTCACATGTATCAATTTTTTCTGTAAATTGTTTTAAGAAAAAAATGCACCATTTGTTTTTGCTTTTCATTTCGTATTTGAGGTAAAAACTTGAAATGTTCATTGGGGAGACGTGATTTAAGCAAAACGAAATACTACAGGTGTAAACATCTACATACCTATATAAATATAATAATTCTTCCCTGGTGACAGGTTCTAAAACAGAACTTCTTATTGGGTCTAAAGCTTCCTGTCGTAACACTATAACCGGTGATTTATTCATTTCTTTGTTTATGTATGTGTTTTTTAGTGATGCAGATGATTGCGAGCGAAAGAGGTCAACAAAACAGCATTCTTTTCTATGTACTCATTTTAATCCTGATATGTTCAATTTCTGGTAGAAGTATGTATTCTGTAACTTAGCATGGCAGTTTTACAGGTGGCAGAATCATTCTTTTTACCTGTAAATGTCTTTTTGTTGGAACACGTAATGATCCATTGAAAGCAAAGCATCCACGAAGTTTCGTTGTTGTATGCGATTTTCATCTTTCATGATTGCTTTGGATGAGGATGCCTCGGAGACAGGACTTTTCTTTGGTAATAGAAAGTTGAGGCAGTTGACATCTGTAATTAAAAGATATATATCTAAAATAAGACAAAACGAAGTAATCATGCATTTGTAAGTAGTTCTTTTTTCAACACAATGACATCCGCCTATTTTTAGGTTTTTCACTTTTTTTATCTTTTACTGACTACATTGTCAGGTTGATTGGGTACCGATTCTCTCGTCTCTATGACTCATCCTATTGTCTGGCATTGTCTTACTGTCTAGTGTCGGTACACTGGCAACTGTCACTGCAATGCTATTATCTCACGTTGGCAATATATCTTTCTTTCCTTGGTCATTCCTCTCGACAGTTGACATACGGTGTGCTATTCTTTGGCGTACATTACGATCTTGATTAACCAGGGTTTTCAATACGAGAAATTCATCAATCATATTTCTTGTATCAATCTAACGGAAGTGAAATACGATAAGTCGGTATTTTATTGATTGTTGTCGATAGGGTCGTGTAATTATTGGTTATTATTTAATGATATAAAATCGTATTACCTGAGTTTATGATATTTATAATCGAAAAGTATGTTATCATTTAGTATTTCAGTATTCCATAATTGTGTAACGATTGGTTTATATTTCAAATACAGTTAAAACGAGGCTAAACGATGACCGTACAGTGCCCGCACAGTGGCTGGATATAGTGACCGGTTGGTGATCGATGGTGGCTGGATGGTGACTGAATGGTAACTGGATGGTGACTGGATGGTGACCGATGGTGGCTGGATGGTGACCGGTTGGTGCCCGATGGTGGCTGGATGGTGACCGATGGTGGCTAAATGGTAACTGGATGGTGACTGGATGGTGACCGATGGTGGCTGAATGGTAACTGGATGGTGACTGGATGGTGACCGATGGTGGCTGGATGGTGATTGGATGCCGATGGTGACTGGATGGTGACTGATGGTTCTGGATGGTGACCGGTTGGTGCCCGAATGGTGGACGAACAGTTCTTGAGTGGTTAAGTATTGGAAGTCCTGACTGTACTCAACAACAACCTTATAACTATACATCATGGAAGATATGTCATCTTTGTGGAATAAAAAGTCTACATAATCAATTATAGCAGCAATGAAATCATTAATTAATTGTATAATATTTTTAATTTACTGTATTATACTATTTTGTGACGTTACAAAAATTTAATGGAGATTTTTTCGAATAATTGAATAAAGAGGTGATATACAATGTATAACTGGTTGACTCAGAGTGTTTAAATCAAAGACAGATATGTGATTTACTACCGTCGTCTTTTACCAGGAGGAATCTCCGTTACAGCGCAAACTTGTCCATGTTTTTCGACTGTGTAGATAACATGGATGGATTTAAGAGTTGATACATGTCTCCTCAATACAACAAACACTTACAGCACCGTCTCTGACCAGATCACCTTTGATTTCTCCACATTGACAGACGTTGCGTGGGTTCCTATGACAGATTAACACTTAGGGGGGTTTCGATGGGAAAACTGATACAATGTAAAATCAATATGAAAACAGATTAAATTTCATTCTGAATGTTTCCTTAAACTGCATTGTCATTAGAAATATGTTTTATTATAAAGAGTCATTTGTTTTAAAATACAAATAAAGACTTTCCGTTTTGATACCTTTGTCGATAATATTCCAAAGTAAAGAACTCCCCATGGCGATCCTACAGAACCACTACCTGCATTCGTTTCTAGGTTTTTACTAATTGATTCGTTTGGTGTGTATTTAGTATTCCATCACTGCTTTTAGAATTTACTTGAACTGCATTGGTGTCTTGTGTTCGACCAGTGTAGCAAAAACACGCAAACGGAAATTATATTGAACATTCACAAGTTCTAGCTGACTTACCGGTCACAAAGACCTTGTAAAGTCGTTTGATTTCAATTTCAGATATATTGATGACGTCGTGTCTTTAAATAACAAAAAATGGAAATCTACTTTCTCGACATTGACCAACCCATTCACTCCTTCTCACACTTCGTCATTCTGTCTACAAGGTTTGCATTTAGTAGCTAAAAGTCGCGTGGGGGTACAAAAGAACCTCCAGATATTAAAGAGTTCACTTGGTTACTGTACTCAGCAGAGATTACGTTCTCACCTGAGCGACGGTGAGGCACAGCCATAGACGCCCAAGTGTCTCACATTGGGGCCAACATATTCATAGAGCACCACGAGAAAAAGGCTATAGTCACGGCCCCTTTTGAATGCAAACCCAGTATGTAAATATTGGAAAAAGTAAAAAAAAAAAAAAAAAAAAGGATCACAGAAAAAATTTACTGGATATTTATAAAACGTAGATATCACCAACCCCATAAAATGCACCTGTGAGGAAGAAATCAATGGCGCTATGTCATTCCTTAACATCCATCTAGACACCTTCCTAGTAAAGAAAGATGACGGTACCATCAAAGTATTGGTTTAAAGGAGAAAAACGCACACCGATAAAAACCTCAATTTCCGATCACACCACCTCGTAGACTAGAAAAAAACAACGATAAGTTGGGTATGTACGAACCTTGCTCAACAGATGTGAAACGATTGTCACAGAATAACAAGACAAGAAGCAGGGGAAAACATCACACCTTTAGCACAATAGCAAGATGTGATACCCTGATTGGGCAATCCAGAAAACTAAAAACGAATTTGATAAAAGCAAAATGACTAAGAGACGAAACACCAAGGAATAGAACAAAACGAAAGTACAAGTTGTCATCCCTTACAACAAAGGCCTGCCGAAAACCATTCAGAGGATTTACTGGAGTTATGGTATTGTAACAGCCATGAAACTTCAAACGACTCTCCGAAATGTCCTTATCCGTACAAGGGATAAAACACCCAAAGGGAACGTCACAGAATGCTTATACAAAGAGAGCAAAGAGGAAGGAAATTTGTGTTCCTACTTAAAGAACATCAAAAAGACATAGAATTCCAAGAAAGAAAAAACCACCAGATAAGAACGATAACAACCTCATTCCCAGATCAATAAATCGGCACTTACACCTACAGATTATCCCACAAAACAAAATCCTCTGATTCACTGTGAAAACTACACAATAATCAACAAAAAATAAACTTTAAAAAAACATCTGAAAGCGATCAGGCCAGCACTAAACAGGGACTACATACGCCAGTGCCTGGTGCTCTCAACACAGGCCAGTTTTTGAATGAAGATGACCAGGTAGTCATCGAAACGTCACACTCATATCTTGCACAACTTGTATTATGATAACGTCTATTTTATTGATACTACAAATCCGAAGAAAATGTTCACAAAGTTTTCTAATGATGCTTTGAATAAGATTTCGTCGGCATGGTAATGTTATTTAAAGGGCGTTCCTATATTGTATATATATTTTTTTAAATTTCATTCACGTCCGATATAAAAGCCAGAGATCGGTAGGTGATCTTATAATCTGTGAATGAGAAAGATCCTCTCTTCAAAGACCTGTTCCAAAGGAGAGGTCTGTATTGATGGATTTCTACAATTATGTCACGTTCTTCAAATTAAGAGATTTTACGGTGTCCAGACACGTGTATCGAAACCTTGCTTTTGTCGTGCTGCTTTACGTTGAAGCGTTTGTCTATCGTTCGATAAGTTAGAATTACTGTACATTTCACAGCTCATTAATTTGTAAAACACTCTTGTTCATCATGGCACTTCACTGTTATCAGAGTAATAATTCCAGATATAGACGTAGGTAACTTGTGTTATGATACATGGACCTGTACATGAACGATTTCCGGAGCTGTGATTGGCGGTTTCTTCCAATGTTGTCGACGTCCTAGCTTTTACAGCACAACAAATGTCACGTCATCAAAAATCGGCGATTAATTGAGTTTTAAACCGATATAACATAAAATGTTGTCTCATGAATAATGAACAGAATTTTATACAGATGGCAGATCGTGTGTACGATTCCTGGTCTATCTATAGCTCTAAAATAGTATTGAATCTCTCTCAAAATCAAGCTGATTATAATGCATCTATCTAACGTGTCATATCTAGTTACTTTATTTTGCCTGAGTGATATAGTACTCTCCAGTCTGAAATGTATAGTACATTTTGCTCCAGTCTTTGCTATTTATCATCTATTTTGACCTATAATATATAACCCATTCATCGCTAGTCTCGGTAATCATATTTCATTCCTCATCTGTAGCGCCCTCACCAATTGTGAAATACAGACCAGTCTTTTTTTTTCATTTACTCAGATGCACAAAACGTGCGCAATAAAGAGATAATGATCGTCGGCCAGACTAATTGAGACAGATCTCAATGTGTTACCTAATTACAAAGTACACGGATACGTAATAATCCTGGTGTTAATACCATAACAGTAGACACGTTTGATGGGGTTCACCAATTCTGCAGGATGTTGATCTCATAAAAGCTATACTATTCCGACACGGTGTAGACATATCAAGTGTGTTTTCTAGCACTACTGTACACCACGGATACAAATTTAATTTCGGAAGTAAATTTCTTACAAGTATGTTAGCTTATGATATGTAAGAATTTGGATATCATAATACAGTACCACTCCGTCTCGACTGCTTTACAATTTCTTTCCATGATGATTATCTAAATGTTTCCCATCCAGTTCTGATATACATAACGATTATCTAAATGTTTCCCACCCAGTTCTGATATATAAAGATTATCTAAATGTTTCCCACACAGTTCTGATATATATAAAGATTATCTGAATGTTTCCCATCCAGTTCTGATATATATAAAGATTATCTAAATGTTTCTTACCCAGTTCTGATATATATAAAGATTATCTGAATGTTTCCCATCCAGTTCTGATATATATAAAGATTATCTAAATGTTTCCCATCCAGTTCTGATATATATAACGATTATCTAAATGTTTCCCATCCAGTTCTGATATATATAAAGATTATCTAAATGTTTCCCACCCAGATCTGATATATATAAAGATTATCTGCATGTTTCCCACACAGTTCTGATATATATAAAGATTATCTGAATGTTTCCCATCCAGTTCTGATATATATAAAGATTATCTAAATGTTTCCCACCCAGATCTGATATATATAAAGATTATCTAAATGTTTCCCACCCAGTTCTGATATATATAAAGATTATCTAAATGTTTCTTACCCAGTTCTAATATATATAAAGATTATCTAAATGTTTCCCATCCTGTTCTGATATATATAAAGATTATCTAAATGTTTCCCACCCAGTTCTGATATATATAAAGATTATCTAAATGTTTCCCACCCAGTTCTGATATATATAAAGATTATCTAAATGTTTCCCACCCAGTTCTGATATATATAACGATTATCTAAATGTTTCCCACCCCTAATATATATAAAGATTAAATGTTTCCCACCCAGTTCTGATATATATAACGATTATCTAAATGTTTCCCACCCAGTTCTGATATATATAAAGATTATCTAAATGTTTCCCACCCAGTTCTGATATATATAAAGATTATATATATAACGATTATCTAAATGTTTCCCACCCAGTTCTGATATATATAAAGATTATCTAAATGTTTCCCATCCAGTTCCAATATATATAAAGACTGTCTTTCGGATAAATATGTATTTTGCTCTCGTTTGCCCACATCTTCATTATTACATCCATATCAAACTTGTGGAACTCCAGCTTTTAGATATTCTATCATATCATCCTTTCAACTATATATAATCCTTTATCCAATTGTACATTGTGTCCTTGAAAACACATGCACAAAGCTTTTTAGTTGCCCATAATGCCAAGCCATGTCAAAAGCTTTAAATATACAAAATGAATTTATTCATGTTTGAAGCTTCATTTCTTTTGATAGAAAAACATTATGGTACATTTCTACACATTGGGATACCGTTGATATTTACATTGATATTGGTAAAGAAAATTTTGAAAATAATTATAAATTATTCTTTCAAAAACATTACTAACAGCACTAAGACGAGAAGTCTTGTCATTAGAGAAAAGAAAATCTCCAGCTTTCTTGAATAACGGGATTATCATACCAGTCTTTCATTGAATGGGAGATTTATACTAATATCAGGATTCCTTAAATAGCAATTGTAGTGATATGCAAATAGTTTCTGCAGTAAGTTTTCATCTACTTCATGGCAATTAGTGTCTTTTCCAGAAGCGTCTAACAGATACAGGTAAAGTGACAGTTACTACTGTGGCATCTCGATGTCAAGTGAAAAGTCCAGCGATCCGTCAATAATTTCAGAAATAGACCAGAAAAATTAATTTAGTAAATCTGCTTACTGCTTGTCTTCATACATTCCCATTCCTACTGTCATATCATGCAGAGATTGATTGTGAAATGCCTGATTTCGATACATTAATCCCAATAATATTTCCAATCGTCGTGTCACCGAAATAATTAGCAATACAATTTTTTTCGTTATTAAAGTTCACAGTCAGCATTTGCTATAACCCACACGTCGCGATTATAAATTCTAGTATTCCTTCTGTGTAATACGTTAAAATATTTTATTCACACGATGAATATGACCTATTTCTCAGGCCTTAAAGTTTAGGGGACTTTCAGAAATTCAGAAATCTTTTATTTACTTTATACAAACATATCGACAATCTATTTTTAAGCTTCGACTGTTTAGGATGTAATGTTTTTTCATAGATTCTATGATGACCTTGCATTAAAAATGCAAATCAGTTTCAAAATATCTAAATGTCTCAACCATGCGTCAGTTGAAGCATTCTCATTTTTTTAAACATTTTGAACGAAACTGAATTAACTAAATTGGCAAGAAAATATTGCTGGACGTCCTGTCAAGGCGGACAACTTTGAAATATCATTGCGAAGTCCTTTGTGGTAACAGTATGTCCAAACTTGTGATATCTAATGTGAATTTGTTTACACATCAGACACCAATGAAGGTCTGTGATCTGACGTTTGGTCAATAAAATGTGTCCTTGAAGTCAGAAAGACCTTCAGGTACACTGTCAATCTAATGTTGAAAATAGCCCGTGGGATCGGCCATTTCATCGAAGATGGATCTACAGCACGTGCAGTGTGTAGTAATTAATTACGTAACGCTATAGGACTTTTTGTATTTCTATATATTCTGAATACACGAGAGATTATATCGTTATCACAGCTCCTGCCATCACCACTCCTGACTTCAAATACGTTGTAATATCAAAACGTAGCATTATTTGATAGTTCCCGAATTCTCTGTCATGACGATGACGTCATTGACGCGCTTCCGGCCTTTGCACCTCATCGTTTACGCAGTTCGTACTTCATTGTCGCAGTAGAAGCCGTTGTACTCCATTATTTATGAAGTGTTGCCTTTGCTGCAACTCCTTCAGCCGCTGTACAAAATATGCATCATGTCGTCAAATCATCCGACCGGCATAAAGAAAAAAATAAAGTAAAGAAAGAAAGATGGCGAAAGGAAAAGATGTGAAGTTCATTTCATTTCTATATTTGCTAGTTTGCCACCCAAGTTTGATATAATCAATTTCTTTTATATATAAAAGCACAAGGTAAGAAAGAACTTGAGATGTGGAAAATATCTTTAAAGTGAGATGTGTAAACAACTTAAAAAGTTTTTATTAGATACATATTTGGCAAAACTATCAGGTTTTATTGTTTACTATTAAATATCAAGTCAAAAGAAGTCTCTCCACTTACTCCAGGTATTAGTAAATTTTGCTTTTGCAAGATCGCTTTGAGCATTTGATAGATAATTCTGTGTGTTGTAATTATCTTTTATGCTTCTGGCCAATGCATTTATATCTAAAGATTTGTAAAGACATCTGGTTTTATAAATTACTTTTAATGATAAAAATTACTATATTGTTAACCTTAGCATTACTACTGTTATTTGTGATCCCGAAAAGGAAGGAGTGCTTATTTATTGAAATAGGAATATAAAGTGCATTTAAAAGATTTTCAAACCTTTGTAATAAATTTTACACTTCCTGGCATTCACACGTCAAATGAATAATAGTTTCACTTTCGGAGTTACTACAGAAAGTGCACATAGGATTAACTACTATACCTAGTTTTAATAGCTGGGAGTTTGTGGTAAGGATATGATATGTGATACTGGAGCCATATTTTTGGTAACTATGTGTGGAGTTTTGTGTATTTCATACCATTCCTCTTCAGTGAATAAGATTTGTTCTTGCCATTTTCATTGATCAGTGGCTACAGTATATGTTTTGTTAAACATGCTGTAAAAGAATTTGGAATCATTGATACTGTGTACAAAAGTCTGTATATTCTGAGGAAGGAATGGGTAAACAATTGGGAGGACATCTTGAGGTTAAGGGTCATGCAGACTTTTGCGAACTGCAGATATTAGCCCTTGGACTTGAAAAATTGTTCGCGAGTGATATTTTTGTGAAAGTTCTTCAAATGATAAGAAAGAAATATTGTCCGAATCCTTAAGGATATCAGCAATCGTGTATATTACTTATCTATAACATGATTTGTAGAAAATAGGTTTACCTGCGACCGTAAAATCTTTATTATGCCAAATGCACTTTGTCAAGAATGATTTTTTTTTTTGTAATTCTTTTATTTCACTAGAATTATTTAATTTGTACCAGGCCATAAAAACGTCCTTCCAAAACTTAATTGTACATTATCTACTACATCTTATTATTTTTTCACCACCAATATCCAATAAAAGATCAATATCAATATTCTCCTTACGATATATTTCCATTTACTCTCAGTGCTGTACAATCTTCTTATCCATCCTAATGTAAGAGAGTTTATAAAAGCATTTAAATTTAATATTTTCAAGCCTTCCTTACAATAATCCTGAACCACAACGTTCGTTTTCACTTTGTCAGTTTTACTATTCCATAATTCAAATAATAACATATTAATTTCCTTTATCACCTTTTCACATGGATTTGGAAGAGATATAAATGAGTAGTTAAATTAGGGTATTATCAATGACTTGATGATATGAATTTTACCCAAAGGCGTTAGTTTCTTTTTCTTCCATGTACTTATTAAACCTTTTAATTTTACAATTTTCTTGTCAAAATTAAGTTTAGGAACGTTGAACAAATTCACATCGAATTCAATATCAATTAGCGTAATTTTAGTCTTTCACTAATTAAGATTAAACTCTGGAAGCATGGTATCATTACTATATTTCATACTCCCGATCCAAATTAATTCCGTTTTATCTATATTCATTTTCAAACTAGATATATTTTCAAAAATATGTAATTCTCTTTAAGTTTCACGGAGTGATTTAACTGATCCATGTAATGCCAGAAAAATGTCGTCTCCGTTGACTTAACATTATTGTGTAATGTGTTAAATCATTTTAAAATATCGTTGCCAAAGCAGAAAAAGCTCAAAACTTTTCTTATGAAATTTCAAGGCACAGAGTCAACAGCTTTTCCAAAATCTACCATCAAAATCATTCCAGGAATATCATTTTCATCAGTGAATTTCATGTATCTCCTTGATAAGAATCCTGTCTGATCGTTACTTATCAGTTTATTTAAAACGCTTTTTAATCTGTATGAGATCACTCCAGAAGCAATTTTATATGTAATATTAAGTAAAGAAATTGGACGCCATTTCTTCAAGAAATATCTAGGTTTGTCACCTTTTGGTACGCATATAATTACACCTTTTCGTTGACTTATAAGCCAAAATTGAGAGATCAAACAACAGATTTACCGACTTTACTCCAGAAAAGATTGAAATATTCTACAGCGAAACCATCAGATATTGGACTTTTTTTTGTTCTTCATGATTTTAAGAAATTACCTGCTTCTTTGAGAGTGATCCCACCAGTGTTTACGCAGTTCGTACTTCAGTTTCGCAAAAGAAGCCGCTGTACTCCATTATTTATGAAGTGTTGCCTTTGCTGCAACTCTTTCAGCCGCTGTACAAAATATGCATCACGTCATCAAATCATCCAGCCCTGGAGCTTTCATGATTTTTCTTGATTGTTAGTGGATCCTTCCATTTGTTTGCTTCAATTTCTGGTAAAAATATCCAATGTATTTTGATTAAACAAACTCGATACACTGGGTTTGAATAGATGCAAAATGATGAAAATTAAAGGATAATTTTACGGTCGCTATAGTGATCTCATCAAAAACATTGTGTTTCTTTGAACGACATGAAGCTTGACGTGTTTGATGTTCGGTATTTTGCCTGTCGATTCCGTTGTTATATACCTTGATCACATTTGAGAACGTGACATTACTTACTTGGATTGCCAAGATAAATATGGCAAGTGGCGTCGCTTACTCCTCCGTAACACCTGGTCTAATTCTCCTTGTACTTTTTAAGGAGTATCCGTGTAAATCTTTCTCTTGATCATATTTTACCGTAGTTAGGATAACGATTATGTTGCCATTTTGGTATCATCTTGTTACTTTTTGTCGATGTAGTAAATATAAAGTTGTATTCCTGTATTTTAGATGTATATAACTTCAAAGAAATACTTTTCCTTGTATAGTATGTCAAAAAGTTTTGATAAAATATTTCCAGCTTTGTCATCAAGTTTATCTACTGATTTTTGCTTCTATTTTCTCTACTGACAGCTTGTGTTTTTTCACCTTCTTCCCACCTTTTACAATCTCGACCTTAATTGTGCTCCTCGTGTTTTGTGGATGTATATGTTTTCTACTTCTTTCATTCACTGTTTATTTCTTTATTTTTGTGTACCATGTCTTATTGATATATTTCTTATTTCAAGTAACCACATTTTGCACACAATGTTTATGTATGTTTTGTTTAGTCTAAGTTTATTGTTTTTTGTTTGTACTTTTTTGTTGGCTTCAGTACCACTTGATGTTCTTTACTATCTCTGAAGTGTTGCCTTTACTGCCACACTTCCAGCCGCTGTACTCCATCCTGTACGCAGTGTTTGTACTTCATTGTCGCGGTAGATGCCGCTGTACTTCATTAGTTATGAAGTGATTACTTCCATGTCGCACTCCCAGACACTGTACCTAACTATCTATGATGTGTTGTGTTTACTGCCTCTGTACTTCATTATCAAGCAGTATTGACTTTACTGCCACAATTCCAGTCTCTGTACTTCATTGTCCCTGAAGTATTGACTTTACTGCCACACGACTAGCCTCTGTACTTCATTGTCAAGAAGTGTTGACTTAACTGTCACAATTCCAGCCTCAGTACTTCATTGTTCATCAAGTAATGACATTTCTGCTGCACTATCGGCCCTTGAACTTCATTGTATATGAAATATTACTTCACTTTTTCCTCCCCTCATTTTCAGTCGTTATGACAATTTGAGGCCTTTGGAGACCGACACATTTTCGAATATCCAGTGATATCCATATCCTGTGATCAGTGGACCAACAAACGCTTGAATTTGAACGACAATAATCTAAACACTCCATCTGTATAATATTTTCCATCCCTGCATATTGTAGACATTGGTATAGATAGGTATATGTTTGAAAAAAATACTCAAATGCAATGACAGTTGACCTACAAAGATGAATGGAACAGCGTGTGGCACTTATCGGTCTCCGAGTATTACATCAGGTATCGCTATCGCACAAGATGGAATGCAGACACGTGACCTAACTACAAGGTGTTGGCATTACATGTAAATTAGCCGAACAATCATGTTTGGAAATCTAGTGCGATTTGCCATTACTTGATGATAAGAGGTGGACGGAGAGGGTGATGTTACTAAGGAAGTCCCGCCACCTTGAATTCAAGATGGCGTCCTTAGTAACCCCCAACCAAAGGCTTCCAACCACTTTTTATCATCATTGGAGTGTGTGACGTCATCGTATTTGTTTACTTACCATTGCTATTTTTTCTTTCAGCAATGAATTCTGTGTATTTCGACTGACGGGTTGGTTTTGAAGACGTCACTAATGTTTTTGGCTATTTACCACGGTATATGACCTGTATGGCATGTATGGTGTGTTGTTTTGTTGCTGTTGATGTTGGTGTTTGTTGCTGTTTTGCTGATATTTGCTATCGTTTACTACGGTTTGCTGTTGTTTGCTGCTATTTGCTGTTGTTTGCTATTGTTTGGCTTTTGCTGTTGATGCTGTATCCTGTTGCTTCGCTGCTGTTTGATGTTGTTTGCTGTTGTTTTCTGTTGTTTGCTGTTGCTTTCTGTTGTGTGCCGCTGTTTACTGTTATTTACTGTTATTTGCTGCTGTTTGCTGTTGTTTTTGCTGTGGTATTGCTGCTGTTTGCTGCTGTTTACTATTATTTACTGTTGCTTGCTGCTGTTTGCTGCTGTTTACTATTATTTACTGTTGCTTGCTGCTGTTTGCTGCTGTTTTGCTGTATTTATTGACAGTATAGCAATTTACAATTTTTACTTACAAAATATCACTATTTCACATTTTATACTGACAAAAATATTTTTTTATTTATTCTTTATTTTTTATTTGCAAAACTTTACTGGTAAAACAGTTTTGGCCTCAAAATGTGTAATTCGAACTTTTCCAGTATTCTGTGATAATCTAATGATGGCTACGGGTCCCCCGGGTTGTTAACAATTGTTGAGAAAATTAAGGCTGGGAAAGAAGAAGAACTATAAATATAATCCATTTAGAGGAAATATACGCCATTTCTATTATGTTGTCGAATTCTGTGTCTACGATGACTGCCACCATTCGTTATCTTAACAATGTTTACTTGAGGTGGATCCCGAGTAAAAGACAAGACTGGATATCTGCGATAATGAGTATTCAGAAGAAGAATGATTATTGGAATGTGTTAAATGACGTTGACCACGATTGTTACCGTGTATTATTGATTTTTTTGGAAAATTTCGCCAAAGACTTCTGTCACGTACAAAGGACAGATTCATTCCTGAAACAATTCAAAATGTTAGTATCACAGAAAAATGCATAAATAGAATGTGTTTGTTAGTCATGTGGAAAGAAAGCAAAAAAGATTATCTGAGGAACGTATGGCACGATCCCAAGTAAGTTTTATTTTTAGCGGGTCCCTCCTGGTTGTTTGAGGGTATAAAAATGAAGATCAGTCCATCACAGATCGTCGATTGGCTACAAAACCAAGATAACAACAGCATTCGAAGACCTTTTAGTCAAAACCGCTGTAATCAGTGTTGACTACATGTGAAATGCGGATTTGGCCGACGTATCTAACATCAAGGAGCATAACGACGATGTGTGCTTTTCACTGGTTGTCATCGATCATTTTGCCCAGAATGCTTGGGTAAAGCCTCGTCAGATCGGACCACAGAAAGGAGTTTCTAAATGACTCGTTTAAATGCTGCTGTAAATTCATAGGCGTCACACAGATAGCAGGTCACAGTGCTCACGAAGCTGTCGAATATTTCATTCGGTAAATTGAAAAATATCAAGTATTGGCACTTCCGCTTGAATCAGACAAACTCATTCGAAACTACAACGGTAGGAAACATTCGAGGTCTCACTGTTTGGCTCCTACGGACGCAAACGAAGACACCTAACATCTCATTACTATCAGAAGAAAGGATGTGAAGCCTTTCAAGAGAAGGCCGTAAAAATCTAAGAAAGGGGATCAGGTGAGATTGAATTAAAAGAAATGTGGATGGAAACAAAAATGGACCGAAGAAGTATTCCTAGTTTCTAACAGGTATTATCGAGGAAATATCCCCATGCGTAAAGGTTTCGACAACAGGTAAATACAGGGTTCTTTCTATGGTCAAGAATTGCAGAAAGTAAATAAAGATAAAGACACGGTGAGGAAATAAAAGAAGTTTTAGAAACGGAAAAAGCAAAGGAAAGACATTAACATTAGTTCTGTGGTTAGGCTGGCACAACAAATTCGATTCATGGATCGATGCCAACAATGTATACCCAAAAAAAGGCATAAATACGAAGTATTGAAAATATTTATACACCATATTTACATCATGCCTAACGATCACTTTTGTTCGCTCAAGCACTTGATAGTCTTTGACGATTTGACGACGGAAGTTGATGCAGGCGTGACGTCATAATTTGCGAAGAAAAGTCATCACAGAAACATCAGGCACTGGCATCCATAATGCTACCGTTTGCAACCAAACTTGGGGAAATGAGAAAGAAATCTTTGTCAATGCAGGGACACATTGTACGAGTGAGACCTAACCCGCCGGTGGACTCGATCGTGAAATCCATGCACGATACAGAAGGTGATATCAGACATCTTAAATCGAGACGATCTTCCGTTAGACGATAAAATAGCGTTATACAATCAGACTTTACAGAAGTACATGTCCAGATCCCGGCAAAACAGACACAACAGCGATAAACCCATATTGATGGATTTCGTCCACTCGGTGGGTGTATCGAAGGGCAACGCGGAAACAACGGGAAAACCAAAGGACTCCATTCAAGAAATCATCTTACAGAGTGTAACGAAAACTTCCCGTTCTAAAACGGAAATATTGATGAATGAAAGACCTCATAAGATGGAACGAATTTATGATACAAAGGTCAATTGGTGATTCTGTGTTCGAAACTGGAAGACTTAGTCGGTATTTTCTTCGTGTCTCAGATCTGTGAAGCACGTTAATCCCGAGGGTGCGAACACTTTCCTGACGGCTCTCAGAGACGTAAACATTCCTCAGAGTTGGATAAGTAATAAATCGTATTAAGAAAATGAGAAACGTGGCTTCCACTCCAGTACAAAATACTCCGGTAATTCCTGTTACACAGCAAAGAATCCCCAACGTCTCATCGAACGGAATCTCCAGCCATACAACGAAGAGTAGGAAATATTGACAGGAATATGGTGGAATGGAAAGGTGATGATGATGATGATGATGATGATGATGATGACGACGACGACACCGGTTACGGTACGACTATTTCCATGATTACAAATGTCAACTTCCCGTCGACTAATATCAGAAACTTTGAAAAACTTGGTCTAAGCCTTCAGATTAACATATCAAAAGCTTTTCAAAAAGTCTATTTATTACTTAACCCTACCTAGTAACAGTTCAATAGAATATTTCCTTGATAATAGTTTGACCACTTACACTACCCGATTATCGCAGCCTCTAGACCTCAACGGTTCTTGGGAAATCGGTTAAGTCAAAACTCAATATCCTCATTCTAAATTTAACGTGAATGAAGGCGAATTGTGGTTAGAAATGATCGTCGGCGGTAGTGAAAACGTCGCTTCTGTGTAGTTCGATCCCGGAGCATCGACAAAACTGCTCGTGAAAGCATGTTATTATCCGACAGTAAAAAGCCTGTTGGAATATCTGTGGGGATCTAAAGGAATGGTATCGCACAGTGACATGTTTACAATTAATGTCGACGACGTCGACAGTAGAGTTACGTTAACGATATCGGCTGGCTTACCTATCGTCGTGAGCGAAAGATCAGCGAAATTGTTAGGTTTCGAGAAAAGGAGATTTTCAGGAGAGAACATACAGGAAATGACATTATATGACAGATGTCAGACAGGGATTCTATTCCATCTACCGATATTGTCCGTTAGTATAACCTCTAACGGTAGTTGACATGATAGTCCAGTTGGTTAGAATAGTTTCCATAGAAGACAAACTCGGACACGTCGTGAGTAAAGAATTTCAACTCATTCATAATGCGATTCTTTGTTGTAAGTGCTTTCTTAAAATAAACTTTCCATGTCCAATGTAAACATCTGACCTGGCCCGATATTTTACTAGTCTCGGCATCGTTGTTTTTTTTTGTTGTTTTTTTTTTGTTTTTTTTTTTATTTTATTTTTATTATTTGTCTTCGTTCCAATTATTTATGCTTGGATCAATGACAGTGTCACAGATGTTGATAGAAAGAAGCACTTCATGCCCGTTTGTCGGAATACGGCATAAGGCTGGGATAGCACTAATATTGTACATAATAACTAATAGTATATGAATATTAATTAAAAATCTTGAGTTATTTATCCTTAAATTCCATTTTTAGTTAAACAGCATTTCAATTCCTTGACGTCAATATATTCCCTATATAAAACCTGCTTCCTGACCATTCGATACTGCATGATATAATGACAATACTTAGATATATCTTTCTAAACAATAATTATCTACAATGGTTCAAGAAAGAAATGTCACTCTCTCATAGCAGGCATACCAACAAGTAGGCATGCACAAAGCTAGTGATTTGTCAACTCTCGTTATCTGTTAAAATTGCTGACTGGTTTAACATTATATTTTGCATATATTGTATTATTCTGGACTGTCCTGTTACGTGCGATTAAATATTGATTATCAAATACAAGAGATTTAGAAAATAGATTATTTTTTAGCTATCCGACTGAATGTGAATGTCCATTTTCGAAAGATGTTGGACGGTGACCTCTCAGCTTATCCCCGTTACAAGTGACATTTGTTTTCAGTCGCCTTTTCTCACGAAAACGTTTATCATGTTGCCATTCTGTTAATAAAGCAATATTGGAATACCATTGAAAATCAGTATAACTGCTATTACGTGGCTGTCGTTCTGATGAAGGTTATAATGCGATGCACTGACGTCCGAAATAGTGAGAAATTGTTCTGTCATCACCACAAAAAGGTTTCACAAATGCAACAGAGGTCGCTTAAGTGCCATTGGGGAGAATTTGGTTAGCTCTAAATGCATGAATTAACTCCATGGTTATCGTTTAATGCTTTGAGAATCATTGAGCGTCTAGTAAATGTATTTTATGGTTTTCGCAACTCATAAACACGGTCAAAAATAGGGAATCACAAACACGGTCAAAAATGGGGAATCACAAACACGGTCAAAAATGGGGAATCACAAACACGGTCAAAAATGGGGAATCACAAACACGGTCAAAAATAGGGAATCACAAACACGGTCAAAAATGGGGAATCACAAACACGGTCAAAAATAGGGAATCACAAACACGGTCAAAAATAGGGAATCACAAACACGGTCAAAAATACGAGATCATCGACACAGTCCAAATAGAAAACCATAAACAAAATCAAAACAGGAGATCATAAACAAGGTCAAAATAGCATATCATAAGCAAGGTCAAAAATAGCATATCACAAACAAGGTCAAAATAGCATATCATAAACAAGGTCAAAAATAGCATATCACAAACAAGGTCAAAATAACATATCATAAACAAGGTCAAAATAGCATATCATAAACAAGGTCAAAATAGCATATCATAAGCAAGGTCAAAATAGCACATCATAAACAAGGTCAAAATAGCATATCATAAGCAAGGTCAAAATAACATATCATAAACAAGGTCAAAATAGCACATCATAAACAAGGTCAAAATAGTATATCATAAACAAGGTCAAAATAGCATATCATAAGCAAGGTCAAAATAACATATCACAAACAAGGTCAAAATAGCACATCATAAACAAGGTCAAAATAGCACATCATAAACAAGGTCAAAATAGCACATCATAAACAAGGTCAAAATAGCATATCATAAACAAGGTCAAAATAACATATCATAAACAATTCCAGCGTCATATCACACAAAGAAATTGAATATATGTTAGAATATATCGATGAGATATCTATGACGACCATGAAATTTATCTTATCCACCTTCCTCCATCAAAATGCTGTATGTGAGTTGGTCTGTCAGTTCCCGGTTATGAGCATAAATAATTTGATTAAATCTGCCTCTATTTCACGTTTGACTGGCAAACTGATAAATGAACAATCATTTTGTATCATAATAGCACAATTGGCCAGCCGCTTTACACAAAACCGTAAGAGCTGCTTCAAAAAATAAATGTCATTTAATCGTGTGTTATAGAAATGTTAAAGTATCCAAATATTTTTTTTATATGTATACATATATATTTAAAAAAAAAAAAAGAAATGAAAAAATCAAGAAAGTATAATCGTTGAAATCAACCAGATGATATAACGTTGTCAGATTTCGGTAAGTTATTTGTGCCTATAAGAAAGTTACTATCAAATTATTTGTTAATCAGATCATTATTAAAGAGTTTGACGTGTTTTATCAATTAGGTTAAAGAAATAAATGGTTTTCCCGTTAATCTGCTATCAGCTATATGGAGATAAGATTCGACCAATTCGTTCTGATAAAAAATACAGACTGAAAAAGAAAAAAAAGTTAAGTTATAAACAAACACGTGTTATACATAGGAGTGGCATCACAGATACGGATATTGTGAGATATAGGACGAGCACCGTCTACCTTTCCCTCATGTCCTATGTAAGGACATTTTTTTCAGTAAATTTTTTCAATTACTTCTTACTTCTTTGGCATTCGTGTTTATTGTGTGTTTTTTTATCGTAGTTTTAAGCATACATTAAACCTTGTAGGACCCAAGATGACCATTTCCATTTAATCTCTGAATGTTCATTTTTTTGTAGGGCATTTTACAATCGGTACGTGAATGTTCCCTCGAGGAACACCAACATTGTATATACCACTTTAGTGTTTTGTATGGAGATATATTGCCAACAGAAGGTTCCATGTTTCCGGTGTGCTTTAATGCTAAAATCACATTTTATTCACTTGACGCCAATTTCAATATACAATCTGTCTGGGCATAAAAGGGTGGCATCTGAAAAATATCGACAAAAGATATTCAAATTCAGTACAATAATGATTCTAGTCTAACAGTTTCCTACCTTAGTATATGTACTGTAGACATTTGGACATCTGTGAATTACGGTCTTTCTTCCGTTTAAGTGATTTTTTTAGTTCCCTTGGTGAAAGACCGCGGATCTGTAAAACTGTAACGGGAGTTGGCATATACAAAGAGCATGATGCTTGTAGATACCGATATATCAGCCCCTACCACCAAGTACGATATCTCTCTCTCTCTCTCTCTCTCTCTCTCTCTCTCTCTCTCTCTCTCTCTCTCTCTCTCTCTCCCTCTCTCTCTCTCTCTCTCTCTCTCTCTCTCTCTCTCTCTCTCTCTCTCTCTCTCTCTCTCTCTCTCTCTCTCTCTCTCTCTCTCTCTCTCTCTCTCTCTCTCTCTCTCTCAAAGGGGAAAGAAAGTTATCAACCAACACGAATGGTTTGCTTCGCAATCACCTCTTTCCGAGGGTTGTGGTCAACCATCCTAGCAACAAGGAGATGAAATTTTATTTTTCCGTTATCCTGATAGCTTTAGTAGGTATCATTTTATTGGGGTTGTTCCCGGTACTTCGGCTTTACACAGAACAGAGTGGCAGCTTAAATCATTTGCATGCATCAGTCCATTTATTATATGAACATGTTAATTGCAGATGTGGCAGCAATTCTTTTGTTTTACGGCAATACATGTTACTTCCGGGTTTTTTTTTCCAAAATCAGTAAAAATAATACCCACTGTGATTATATGTGAGTGTATATTTCAATGATTGGTATTGTTAGTGATTGTAAAAACTAAAGGCAGACTGGTTTTTCGGAAGAAATCGAAACATCGACAGGAAAACGACTATAATATAGCCTAAAACAGCACCTGTTGCAGTGTCACCGGGCATTAGAACAGCTGGTAGGAATAATGTCATACTAAACATATATCGCTTTAATTTAGATACATACCAGTTGTCAATTCTTTTCCTGTTAGATGTTATAAACAAGTGCAACAGAAAGTTATTTTGAAACAGCCTGGTGATAATGATATGTATTTGTGTGTTTGTAGAAGAAACTGCGTTTTCGATTATCTAACCTTATAAATTTAGTAAATTACACTTCTCTGTGTCAAGTGTTATTATTGTCGAATCGCTTTCGGAGATGTCTGAGAGTAGATTGTACACAGCTGAATAGCACCAGTGAGTGTTATCAAAACAGGAATTCATTCACTTGTTCCGGCTAATTCTCACACGCTGTAACCTATTGCGTGTACAATGTTGCCTGTAGGCTATACACCACTACTTGAAATATGATATATATGTGAGCACATTCAGAACTTTTTTAGTTTTGCCTGGTCTTTATGACAACCGTTTAATGTCTTGGATATTCTTCCATTTAATTGACTGATAAACGAAAATGGAAGATTAGCCGAGAACACTTAATATATAAATACACTTCCTCATTGAATGTAAATTGTACCGTGTCATAGATACGACTATGTTAATTTTTCTCAGAAACTTTAATTTTAAACCTGCTTTTTCACTCCGTCCAGCAAGAATGATATTTAAAAGATGATACAATAAGTCTTGTTTCATGTTTGTTTAAATGTGGACCACATTTTTATATGTAATATTTATATCGACCTTCGTTGTTCACATACATAAATGTATCATTTCACTAATTCGTCTGCTCTCATTGCGATAATGTTATACAGTTTTCACCGTGGAGGGAAAATTTGTCTGAATGTAGAATTGTCTGGAGGAAAAGGAGGCCTTATAACTTGATAATTGACGTACGGAATATATTTAATATGTCATATCAAAATACACTTGTGCAAACATTACCATCATACCAGATGGACATTGACTAAAGCCTTATGACACTCGGTGCCAGAAGACGATGGTATGGAAGCCCTCCCGTGATCCAATTTTTAACAAGTCCAGACGTCCAATTACTGCTCCGACAACTTACGACACCTTGTGGACTTAAAGCCACGTGAGATTATTCCAGCTTTGTATATTGGTATGGAAGACAAGAGAACCCAAAACATTAGAGCTTTATGTTCGATATAACGAAGAACAAGATTCATACACAAAACGATTTAAATACAGTACAAGGTATACGGCAGTGTATAATTGGCGTTTCATGTTTTCGTAAATCTATGGCTAAAATGACGGTAAAACTGTGGGTAAAATGACGGTAACACTGTGGGTAAAATGACAGTAACACTGTTGGTAAAATGACGGTAAAACTATGGGTAAAATGACGGTAACACTGTGGGTAAAATGACGGTAAAACTGTGGAAAAAATGACGGTAGCACTGTGGGTAAAATGACGGTAACACTGTGGAAAAAATGGCGGTAACACTGTGGGTAAAATAACGGTAAAACTATGGGTAAAATGACGGTAACACTGAGGGTAAACTGACGGTAAAACTATGGGTAAAATGATGGTTAAACTGTGGGTAAAATGACGGTAAAACTATGAGTAAAATGACGGTAAAACTATGGGTAAAATGACGGTAAAACTATGGGTACAATAACAGTAAATAAAACTATGGGTAAAATGACGGTAAAGCTATGGGTGAAATGACGGTAAAACTATGGGTAAAATGACGGTTAAACTATGGGTAAAATGACGACGATTTATTAGGGGACAGCAACAAGAAAGAAATAGGCAGAGAAACAACAGATGGGAACGAGTGTAAAACAAAACAAATGACCCTCAAAGATTACATTCGGCGCAGCAAATGAATGTTTCTCTCTCTCATGTCACACTGTAGACGAAAAAGACTAAGAATAGTTTCCCCGTATCTACGTACAATAAAAATGTTCAACTCCAACATGTAAAAAGACCATATCTCATAATACTAATCTTATTGTACAATTTCTGTAACCCCGTTATATAACGCCATTAATCCTTTCTTGGAGAAAGTATTACTCAATTCTAAAAGCATGATTCGTTCCCATCATCAATAATTCTATTGCAACCTTTTAAAATGTCACTGGATCAAACAGCCGCTTCATTTACGGAGCGTAGTGAATCTTGGTCGCATATTGCAAAACACACAGAAAATGTATTTTCAGTATGGAAGACGGATCGTTGGAATGGCAAGCCGATACCGATGGTCGCTCCAGTTCATCATGATCTATGTAAATGTCCGTGAATGTGAAATATAACCAACGACTATCAACTGGTGTGAATTATGGCAGGATAACTCCTTTTGCAATATGCAGTATGTAGAAACCTCATATATAAGACGTTGTTATTTTATAAATTATTTTTTCAGAAATCAGGACAAAATGCCGATTGCCAGTGTGATTTAGGAAAGCCATAGACTGCATACAGAGGATCCCTAAGGACAGAACCACCAAAATAATTGCTCTCCTTCCTCACGGCTCAAATTCCATATCTATGAGCGCTTATATAAATAGATTATCCATGGAAAGTGGGTCAATTGACTTCAAACTAATGTGCAGTTTATACAAATGTCAAGTTTATTGAAGACATAAAGGTTCCATAACTGGATTCGAATGAAGTAGTTCGTATCTGCTTTGTCAAAAGAAAGCTTTGCTAAAAATCTTTATCAAAAGAAATCTGTGTCAAATGTCAAAAGAAAGATTTGTCAAATGTCAAAAGAAAGATTTGTCAAAAGAAAGATTTGTCAAAAGAAAGCTTTATCGAAAGAAAGCTTTGTCAAAAGAAATCTTTGTCGAAAGAAAGCTTTGTCGAAAGAAAGCTTTGTCAAAAGAAAGCTTTATCGAAAGAAAGCTTTGTCAAAAGAAATCTTTGTCAAAAGAAAACTTTGTCAAAAGCCAGTTTTGTCAAAGGAATCTATGTCAAAAGAAAACTTTGTGAAAAGAAGTCTTTGTCAAGGGAAAGTTTTGTCGAAAGAAAGCTTTGTCGAAAGAGAACTTATTTTAGGCCGAATGCGGTTGAATGTTGAGTAAGATAGTAAATAAATTAGAATCACTCTTACAAAGCTTAAACACCGATCACGAGCTGTGAGCTTTGCACGACATTCCCTTTCACTTACTGACCAGACGAAACACTAAAACACAATCACATTACCATATTTCCGTGTGTGGTTTTATTATAGTTTGTAACGATATTTGATTTGAAACCGACTTTGAAATTGGAGAATATAAAAGCGATCAATCAGGACTTGCTAACAGAGAAAGTATGTATAAATCATAACAGATAGTGTGTCGAATGAATGGTAAGTCATTGATCATAAAACGACGCCGAAGGAACGATGATCCGTTACAACATTGTATGTAGAGATGATACGTTGCATCAGAATGGTTATTCCATCTTTGTAGCTATTACTGTCAGCGCAATGCGTGGGTTTTGTGGTAGCGGTCATACATTTCTACTTGCGTCATTTGGATATAGATTACCTACAAAGGTTCTATAGCTGTCGTGACTTATCCTTATAGGAAGTTACTGGAAACGCATGCTTCATCCAATATTGATTAGGGTCAACATTATCAAATTTCATCAAGTTTAATCATCTTATGGTTGAAGTCAAAAAATCAAAGTAAACCCTTTCACAGTTGTCCTGAAATATGGAAAAGCACGTTGTCTAATTTCCGGGGAATTACCTGACGACAGGCAACCATTTTTACAGTCACGTGTAAGAACATAGCACCAAGATGTCCTACATACTACCTGTTCGGCTTTATCACATGCGATTAGTATTCAGATCACCACGCCCCTACAATGGGGATTCCTGAATTGTCATTACGTCAGCAGGAATCATATTGTAAAACTGTTTATCTAGTCTTAAAAGCTTCCGCAGTGTTAATATAATATTTTACCAGACTATAGTAGTGGCGGTTCTTCACCGATAAAACAACATCCGGCTACTGCATCTCCGCATGTTGATTTGAATATTTCATCATGTTTGAATTTTCCTCGTCGCCTTCCACATTTCAATATTTTGACAACACTGCCGAGTCCTAAAAGAACGAAACAGCTGTGTGGTGTTTAATTTGTTATTTGCTTTCACTTCTCTAATTACAGATTTGTAAAGTACCAAACTCTTGTGTGCATTTTATACATTTTCTTATAGATCAGAATACGTTCTATTAACAATTCTCAGTTATTATTTTTGTCATATTTCTGTCGGATTCATGAGGAGACGAATAAAAAACAATTTATCAAGTTGGCATGATTTTTAAACAGTCTTAATGTAATAGATTTACTGGGTTTTGTTTTTATACGAATCTGTCGATATGCTTATTAAGAAAGCCTCATGTAATCTTTAACTTTCACTTTCAGATATATTGATGTTGTCTTGTCATTAAATAAATAATTAATTTGTATACAAAGTTATATCGTCATATATTTGTAGACAAACAAGCCATATGCATATTAACTACGGTCAAATTTGGCAATTTGGCACCATTTTCTTTATATACTGGCGTTCACGCGTTTTGTATATTGTTTTGTACGTTTGAATTTTTTTTGTATATCATATTTAATACTTGAATCCCTATACATGTTTTCTTTAAATATGTCAGTATCGCATTCATGTTTCGGCACCTGTAACTTATTTTTCCAGGGTCATTTATGAATATTCACGTTAGGAGGAATTCAGATATGAATGAATGCAATACATTTGAATAAAATACATTTAAGATATACATAACATTCTAGTTATTTTAGATTAGTTATTCTTCAAGAAAAGTTATAAATATCACAATTGAATTTCAAATTAATTGTTCGTGAAATAAGAAAACAAAATTAACAATTGGTCATTTTAATTCTCCTATTGGAAATTTTCTTTTCTCTGAAGTGGAACAGCCCTGCATCTCCAACCAAACTTGTTGACTTGTCGCACAGCAAATCATTAGTTATTTAAAACCTTGTTATTTTGTTCAAGATGTCATCTAACAAACAATATCATAACACATGGTTCGAGAGATGCATATAAATAAAAATGACAGGGAAATTTTAGGATCTCATTCAGAAGCATATTCCTCCATTTTCTGCATGTTGGTTATGTCAACAGAATGGATGGAAGATCCAGTAGAAGATTACAACGTGGCATTTTTAACAGACAAACGATAAGCACCAATAAGGTTTTGTTTTCTTGTTGTAACCCATTAATGTCAGTATTTATATAGAAAAAATTGTGAAACAGGAAGTACTGGTAACGAAATGTTAAAAAAAGGTCTGAAAGTACTTCTTTGAAGCGAATTTTACGGGCACTGTCGTCATATCGAGTTGTGTGGTTGAGTGATAAGTTATTATCATTATTGCGTCTCTGCCAGACACACCCACATATCGCCAGGTGTATGCAAAAACGTACATATTGGTTTTGGGTCGCGCGATAACTAAGAGTTATACAAAGGTAACAGAGAGGTACGAACTTCCGGCTGTTAGCCACTCGGAATTCATAAAATCGTACGTAAACTTCACCGTCATTTCAAAACAATATCTGCAACATGATTCATGATCATTTGTAAAAACTCTGGTGAACTATAATTTGTATTTGTTTATTTTACATACATGTATTTACTTCCAAATTAAATCGAGATTTAAATGTTGTAACATGAAAGCTTAGGGGGAAAAAGAAAACATGGTGGTTTTTGGACATTTTTCCTGTAAAGAGAGATCAGATTTGACAGCAAATTTGTCCTTATTTTTTATTACCAAATTGCATCAATATTTTGGGATAATGGCAATTGTGAATTATTTCAAGGATAATAATATTTATATGTTACATATATCAAACCATTCATGATGTTTTAGAAGGGAATTGATCTTATAAAATCTCTAAAGACACAACCTGGATCAACAGAGTGTATCTATATGTGACTCGTGTAGTAAAAGCATTGTGGTGATTTAAATTTTTGGTGTTAATTGTTGTGAAAGTATGTCTACCATGAGATTAAAGTAAACAATAGTTTTATAAGGTCTGAAGGAATAGACCATCTTAAACGCATCCTTGTGTGTGTTTCGTAAAATCGTAACCATTCATACATTTCTACATAAACGTTGTAAGTATTTGTCAATGCATTGTTACAACAATAGATATGTTCTAATCTATTCATTTTAGGTAGAACTACTAGATCATGGTTAATAACGAATCATGATATGATATGCATCCCAATTTATGTTTGTGAAGTCTAAATACTTTTGGTAAACATGAATTCTATCTAATGTCAGAGACGTCTTTCAGAGTTGGAAACCAGCAGGAAGACCTAGTCTATTGTAATGAAAACAGAAATGTAGTAGCCAAACATTTCAATAGGTTTACAGATGTAAGTATATTCCTTGATTTTGTGATGATTTACAGCTTAACTCTTGTCAATTCGTCATAACTGATGAATAACATTACTAGCTTTCATCAGATCTTGTTTTTAACTCGATTTGCGCCCCACTCACTTGATGCACATCATTATGAAATCAACCCTATTTTGATCTCTCTTAACATATGCGAGCCTCCAAACCCTAGACCCTAGACCCCCATTCTTCTTAGCTCAATACCAGTAACCGTCACGACACGGGAGAAGAAAGTGCAGTACCGTGGTGTTCCGAATGAACTTGACAGTTGATGTATTTAAGTGATTCCGAACGACATTAGGATGGAACAGTAAGGGAAGAGCTGATTTGATAATAACTATAATTAAATTATTGGTAACAGCAGACAAAATCCTACGGGCGATTATTTTTAATGGTACAACCAGCAGCATCTGTTGGACAAGGTCATGTTGTAAGAATAAGACGGCATTATATTCCGGATGGAGCTATGCTGCGGAAGGTAGACATAATAATAGTTATTACTGAACAGGAAGAGGTTGCATCTTGTAACTATCTAAAGAATCAGTTTTTCGCATCTTCAAAACCAACCCTGTGTAGCTCGTACACAACGATACGACGAACGTGGTCATGACGTCAACTATTTGGAAAATTTAAATGGGAAAACAAGAATGAGAAAATGTTTGATTTGATCATTGATGGAGATTTTATGTACGGATGACACGGCTTGTTATAACAACATTAAATATCGTGATGTGGATTTAATGTTCAAATATGGCGGTGCTTTAATCATCGCAAATTAAATATTATTCCAAATATTGCGATTACCCAACCTTGAAAACTGACTTTTAAAGCTAACTGTAATTAAGAACATGATACATTATTCTGTTATTGCTACACTTCGTCATTCTGTAAACATGAAGGCTTACATTTCTGACGGGAAATCACACGAAAGCACTCGCTTTACAGCTGACCTGCCGTTCGCATTTGTTGAACCAGATCTGTCATTGATTGATGCCTGATTGGTTGATAGACGATTACCGCTGTAGGCCATGATATATGAAATTTCCTCAAATTCATTTCATACTTTTGTTTTTAACTTCATACTGAAGCTACAAAAGACTATTCAGAAATGATCAGAAAAAAATTGAATGTTTATGTCGTGGAATTCCTAAACAACAGCTCCATGGCGAGTTTTCTTCTTCATCACTTTGATTTTCTTATAAAATTTCGGTGCACTTATCCATTACAGCTTTCGTGTTCAATAATTAATCCTGCATTACGTCTTCTAGTACGATAAACGACTCTTTGAATAGATAGATCAACACACTCCAGCTCTCGTGAAGTTTGCACTTCTAATTTTCTTAAAGTACACCACGTTCATCGTGCATCCGGCCTTAGAATATAAGGTGGTGTAGGCAATGCTCATCCATCCAAAAAACGAGTTCAATTGACTTGTATGGTGAATGAGCTATATACACAGTATCTTGTAGAATACTTCTTAACGGCTAAAACTGTTACCAGTGCAGAAAGAAAATTGCCAAAGTGAAAGAAAAAAACCAGAATGATAAAAGTGACCGTTCTACCAGCTTACATACTGATAGTTTTAACATACAGAACCGACGGTAAACAGTGATAACGGAATGTCTAATGAAACGAGCTTGACGAGGTTAAAGAAATTTAGGCCACATGGCCCATTGCTTTCTAAGGTTCCTGTAAACAAGCTGTAAGAATTCTGACCAGTAACGGATGCCCGTAGACATAGTGATACGAGTTCGTGTTGGCCGTCGTTGGTAATTTGCCGACTGTCTTAACAATTCATTGCTGCGGACCAATATTATGTTTTTGACACCTAGCTGTCACTGTTATCCTATCTAGATATACGAAGATTAATGTGGTGACAACAGTGTCTATATTACCTGTCAAAACCAACTCCACATTCTATACATAACACACCATTTGTTGGTAAGGGGTTAAATCTACGAGAAAAAGGAAGATATACAGAAAACGCAAAACCAAATCACATCGCCAAGTTCATATAATGTAAAGCTTACATAGATCAGTACAATCAGAAATTCCATGTAAAGACTTCGGGCAATTTTCTTATCTGCACAAATTACATCTGTTTTCTATAGACGGGGGGTGTTTTATTTATCTTTTTTTTTTCTGTAAAATGACAGAATGAAAAGAATTAGATCACGACACGTAATTTTCATCCTCCCATACTGACAGGTGTGATGACACGTGGTCTTCATCCTCCCATACTGACAGGTGTGATGACACGTGGTCTTCATCCTCCCATACTGGCAGGTGTGATGACACGTGGTCTTCATCCTCCCTTACTGACAGGTGTGATGACATGCCATCTTCATCCTCCCATACTGACAGGTGTGATGACACATCATCTTCATCCTCCCATACTGACAGGTGTGATAACACATCATCTTCATCCTTCCATACTGACAGGTGTGATGACATATGTTCATCCTCCCATACTGGCAGGTGTTATGACACGTGGTCTTCATCCTTCCATACTGACAGGTGTGATGACATATGTTCATCGTCCCATACTGACAGGTGTTATGACACGTGGTCTTCATCCTTCCATACTGACAGGTGTGATGACACAGCATCTTCATCCTCCCATACTGACAGGTGTCTGAGAGGTGTGATGACATATGTTCATCCTCCCATACTGACAGGTGTCTGACAGGTGTGATGACATATGTTCATTCTCCCATACTGACAGGTGTGATGACATATGATTGTCATCCTCCCATACTGACAGGTGTGATAATCTGTGTATTAATTTATGCCAGTAACAACCTTTTCGGTTCAGTGATATACAACCATTTTACACTCATGTTTGTAGTTACACAAGTCACTAGTTAGCAGCATACAAAGCTAGCTATTCTGCCGGTTAGCGCCATATCCATGTCAATATAGCTCGCTCCTCATACAGCTGTAACAAAACAAGCGACAAGCATATCTTAGAACTGAATACAAATCGTGTTTGACCTTATCCATATCTAGAGTCATTTTTGTCATAGACACCATACACAGTCATGGTTGACATACACAACATACACAGTCATGGTTGACATACACAACATACACAGTCATGGTTGACATACACAACATACACAGTCATGGTTGACATACACAACATACACAGTCATGGTTGACATACACAACATACACAGTCATGGTTGACATACACAGTCATGGTTGACATACACAACATACACAGTCATGGTTGACATACACAGTCATGGTTGACATACACAACATACACAGTCATGGTTTACACAACATACAAAGTTACACCACACACAGTTTGATGTAAACACTGTACATATAGCCATATTTGTTACTAACAACATGCATTGTTTTGTCTCTGTGTCACGTTTGAGATTAGCACCACACACACAGATATTTGAGGTTAGCATGACCATACTGTCATGTTGAGGTTAGCACCCTAAGTTTTATCGTGAATATATAGTATTCAGCAATCTCCAGAAAGTTGGGGAAGTTTCGTAAGCGAAAAATATCTTTAGCTATAATTCCACAGAATATTTTTGGCACTGTCGAAATGTTTGTGTGTTTTACAGAGAATATGATAAATGACTGTGCAGACATATTGTTAAAGTGTCGGCTGTGGTAAGTTTTGTCCCTTTAACAAGGCTCAAAGCAGAAAACTAGCATCTTACTAATGAATCTTTCGAGATGGTTCTACAAGATTGATATAAGCTATATTGGGTTCAAACTGCCCATTGATGCAGAGATACAAAATATTAAAAACCATTATATCCATGGTTATTGTGAATCATTTCTACGTTATGTAACAGAATTAATTCTGTAAGAATAATAAACATGTGATTCATGAAAATATATCATGCAGAATACGATAGAAAATGTTATTTGATAACAGCTAAAACAGATGGAAAGAAAACGAATGAAGCGTCAAGTCATATGCTCAGAAAATGACTGTCGCACCCTAGAGTCCTAGATTTCCGGAATGTCCAATAGGGACGCATTCAAGCCCAAACCAGTTTCCACATCTGGCGTGTGCAGGAAGGCGGTACAGATCATCAGTGTTTGACTAGGATTGACTTATTTTTGTGGATTACAAACCAGGATCCCAGTGAGAGTAAAACAAAGAACAGAGACCATTTAACGCCGATATGAGAAACGAACCTTTCACAAAGCGGCGCATACAGCAGGGAATATAAAACCTACCTAAATGTGCGTGCTCATCGTTTCATGGTTACCTACATGTAACCTATTGCGGCGTGTTGTTATGTTACTGCATTTGATCTTATTTGTTTTTAGTGACCGTCAAACTCTCAAGATGTGTGATTGCATGCTGTTAATTCTGTATCGAAAGAGCGCATAGCACATTAGTGTGTCGCAAAATGTAAATGAACTGCGGCCTCAAAGGGGCATTGAAATGATATCTTCAACTGAAATCCTGCAAGTGTCCAAAACCGACATTTTCAAATTTCTCAAGTTGTAATTGCAATTCTGTTCCTGAATATTGGTAAATTGATGACAATTTCACGGATTTCTGATAGCTACAACTATCCCTATCAACACATAATGACGATTAACATTTGTCGACAAGTGTAATCGTCTAAAGACTTAACCTAAGGAGATTTTGACTGCATATTTACAGCAAAAATAGCAGTATTACTGTGACAGAATGCCAGAAAACGTCAGTGTTACTGTACACCTCTTTCACGGCATTGCCTTTACCATTAGAAACCTGAAACAATTACCTTCAAACGCTTATTCTTACAATCTGCATTCCATCGTATTTAACATAAAAACAGCACTTATTTTTCCCTTATTATGACACATCACTCCGTTCTAAAAACAAATTTTCAGGCAATATCTTTGATCGAATTTTTAAACGGATATTTGAAATGCCAAATGACATATGGTGCTGGCAGGTGGTTACCGATGCGGGACAATCAGCAGTGCATGTATATGTAATCATTACACGTATATGTGTGCGTGACACAATCTTTCTTGGTGGATAATACTAAACGAATATAATCTAAAACGTTGACATTTCAAATGGTAAAATATGTCTAGATTATGGTTCCACGAGATCAGTGACAGATAAGAATAGTGTCTCCATCATCATCAGCACTTAGTCTTCATCTGAAATAGGCTTTTGAAATTCCATTTCAACCCAAGAGAATTACATTTGATTAAAGATGGTAATTTGGATACAGAAATTCAAATATAATACATTATGAACAATATGAACTGCTCTCGGTTACATGGCGACATATAACACTGAATTACGTACTCCAGTGTGTTAGCGTACACTTACCCAGTATATAAAAATTATATAATATCGTTTTGATAGTATGATTTTGGGGGGTTTAACTAGATATATTTGTGTTATTTATCAATTCCGAGGGTGTTATCTTGTATATATATAACTCGTCACAACGAGACAAGGTATCCAATTCTCGATATAACATTGTATATATATAACTCGTCACAACGAGACAAGGTATCCAATTCTCGATATAACATTATATATATATAAATCGTCACAACGAGACAGAGTATCCAATTCTCGATATAACATTATATATATATAACTCGTCACAACGAGACAGAGTATCCAATTCTCGATATAACATTGTATATATATAACTCGTCACAACGAGACAGAGAATCCAATTCTCGATACAACATTATATATACATAACTCGTCACAACGAGACTGTATCCGATTCTCAATATAACATTATTTACATAACTCGTCACAACGAGACAGAGAATCCAATTCTCGATATAACATTATATATATAACTCGTCACAACGAGACAGAGTATCCAATTCTCGATATAACATTATATATATATAACTCGTCACAACGAGACAGAGTATCCAATTCTCGATATAACATTGTATATATAACTCGTCACAACGAGACAGATTATGCAATTCTCGATATAACATTGTATATATATAACTCGTCACAACGAGACAGAGTATCCAATTCTCGATATAACATTATATATATATAACTCGTCACAACGAGACAGAGTATCCAATTCTCGATATAACATTATATATATATAACTCGTCACAACGAGACAGAGTATCCAATTCTCGATATAACATTATATATATATAACTCGTCACAACGAGACAGAGTATATCGATATAACATTATATATATATTCTCGATATAACATATAACATATATATATAACTCGTCACAACGAGACAGAGTACAATTCTCGATATAACATTTATATATATCGTCAGAGTATCGATATAACATTATATATATATAACTCGTCACAACGAGACAGAGTATCCAATTCTCGATATAACATTATATATATATAACTCGTCACAACGAGACAGAGTATCCAATTCTCGATATAACATTATATATATATAACTCGTCACAACGAGACAAGGTATCCAATTCTCGATATAACATTGTATATATATAACTCGTCACAACGAGACAGAGTATCCAATTCTCGATATAACATTATATATATATAAATCGTCACAACGAGACAGAGTATCCAATTCTCGATATAACATTGTATATATATAACTCGTCACAACGAGACAGAGTATCCAATTCTCGATATAACATTATATATATATAAATCGTCAAAACGAGACAGTGTATCCAATTCTCGATATAACATTGTATATATATAACTCGTCACAACGAGACAGAGTATCCAATTCTCGATATAACATTATATATATATAACTCGTCACAACGAGACAGAGTATCCAATTCTCGATATAACACTCGTGTATCCAATTCTCGATATATATATATATAACTCGTCACAACGAGACAGAGTATCCAATTCTCGATATAACATTATATATATATAACTCGTCACAACGAGACAGAGTATCCAATTCTAGGTATCCAATTCTCGATATAACATTATATATATATAAATCGTCACAACGAGACAGAGTATCCAATTCTCGATATAACATTGTATATATAACTCGTCACAACGAGACAGAGTATCCAATTCTCGATATAACATTGTATATATATAACTCGTCACAACGAGACAGAGTATCCAATTCTCGATATAACATTATATATATATAACTCGTCACAACGAGACAGAGTATCCAATTCTCGATATAACATTATATATATATAAATCGTCACAACGAGACAGAGTATGCAATTCTCGATATAACATTATATATATATAACTCGTCACAACGAGACAGAATATTCAATTCTCGATATAACATTGTATATATAAATATATAACGATAAATCGTCACAACGAGACAGAGTATCCAATTCTCGATATAACATTATATATATATAACTCGTCACAACGAGACAGAGTATCCAATTCTCGATATAACATTGTATATATAACTCGTCACAACGAGACAGAGTATCCAATTCTCGATATAACATTATATATATATAACTCGTCACAACGAGACAGAGTATCCAATTCTCGATATAACATTATATATATATAACTCGTCACAACGAGATCCAATTCTCGATATAACATTATATATATATAACTCGTACAGAGTATCCAATTCTCGATATAACATTATATATATATAACTCGTCACAACGAGACAGAGTATCCAATTCTCGATATAACATTTTATATATATAACTCGTCACAACGAGACAGAGTATCCATATAACATTATATATATATCTCGATATAACATTGATATATATATATATAACTCGTCACAACGAGACAGAGTATCCAATTCTCGATATAACATTATATATAACATTGTATATATATAACTCGTCACAACGAGACAGAGTATCCAATTCTCGATATAACATTATATATATATAACTCGTCACAACGAGACAGAGTATGCAATTCTCGATATAACATTGTATATATATAACTCGTCACAACGAGACAGAGTATCCAATTCTCGATATAACATTATATATATATAACTCGTCACAACGAGACAGAGTATCCAATTCTCGATATAACATTATATATATAAATCGTCACAACGAGACAGAGTATTCAATTCTCGATATAACATTATATATATATAACTCGTCACACCGAGACAACGTATCCAATTCTCGATATAACATTATATATATAAATCGTCACAACGAGACAGAGTATCCAATTCTCGATATAACATTATATATATATAACTCGTCACAACGAGACAGAGTATCCAATTCTCGATATAACATTGTATATATATAACTCGTCACAACGAGACAGAGTATTCAATTCTCGATATAACATTATATATATATAACTCGTCACACCGAGACAAGGTATCCAATTCTCGATATAACATTATATATATATAACTCGTCACAACGAGACAGAGTATCCAATTCTCGATATAACATTGTATATATAACTCGTCACAACGAGACAGAGTATCCAATTCTCGATATAACATTGTATATATATAACTCGTCACAACGAGACAAGGTATCCAATTCTCGATATAACATTATATATATATAACTCGTCACAACGAGACAAGGTATCCAATTCTCGATATCGATATAACATTATATATATATAACTCGTCACAACGAGACAGAGTATCCAATTCTCGATATAACATTATATATACATATATAACTCGTCACAACGAGATAGAGTATTCAATTCTCGATATAACATTGTATATATATAACTCGTCACAACGAGACGATCGAAGAGCTTAACCAAAGAGGTCAGAGATACCTTGCAAAGTTGTTTAATTTCACTTCCAGAAATATTACTGACGTCTTGTCTACAACTAGCAAGAAATGTGTTGACCACGTCCATCGTATATACCCCACCAGAATTGGAAATCAAAGATACGACCGATTATTCTACATCAGCCGCTTATCTCGATCTTTCCCTAAAACGACACCAACATGGGCAGCTTTCCACGAAGTTGTATAAAAAGCATGATGATTTCGATTTCCCTATTATTTATTTTCCATTTCTGGATAACAACAGTCCTGCATCCCCAACCTATGGTGTTTGCATGTCGCAGTTGATTCGATATTCAAGGGTCAGTTCTCATTATCGTGTCAACTAACGGACAAACTGGTAATACAGAGTTTCAAAAGATGCAGATTGACGAAAATTATAGGAAAGTTTTATGGTTGCCATAGTGATCTCAGTCTTTGTGCGGTATGAAGCTGGACGTGTCTGATGGTCGTTAGTATGCATGTTGTCTCCGTTGTTGCATATCTTGTCCTCATTTGATAACGTGCCATTACATACTTGGATTGACCAAGGTTTACATGGTGGGTGTCGTCGATGAAGCAGACGAATTCTTCTGGAACACCTGTTATTATTCTCCTTGTAAGTTGTTCAGAAGTGTGTATAAATCTTCCTTTTTGTTGTTTTTTTTTTTTTTTTTATCTAATTCGAGTATAGGTTATGATTATGTTGGCATGTTGGTATTTTCATGTTTTTATAGCAAACAATGTTTTAGTCTCCTTTCTCTCCAGAGACTGCAAATATATATATACAACGTTAATTTACCGGAAAACTTGTTTTTTCCTTTCCCTATTCTTCTTTCTGAAACTTAGGATCTTCTAAAACGGCATGGTGTGTAGTCGTGAATTCAGGTACCGTACCAGTGGAGCAGAATGTTCTAACATTATAGTCTATTGACAATAAAACATCAATGCTTGTTATGTTCTAACATTATAGTCTATTGACAATAAACAATAACAATATTTGTTATGTTCTAACATTATAGTCTATTGACAATAAAAAATAACAATACTTGTTATGTTCTAACATTACAGTCTATTGACCATAAACAATAACAATACTTGTTATGTTGTAACATTGTTACTTCGATATTGAGTGTAACATGAAAGTAGACATACACTGAATTCCGAGAACTTTGATATAACTCATGTTAAAACATTTATGAGATGTGTTGATCTTCGACACGGCACGTTTTGTATTTCACTGATATTATATATTAAGGTATAAGAACAAATATGATCAGTATCCATCACATCATATCAGCGTCCATTTTGGAAACTGAAGAATTTGCAATGAGTCTATTTCGCAAAGTTGAAGGCCCTTGTTTTTCAATACTATTACGATGATACATCTATCTGATGCATTCTTACATGCTTAATTCCTCAATAAAGTTACAAATATAACTCTATTTCGTCTCATCTGAAATACTTTCAACTCTTTCCTATGAATTGCTAGTTAGATATGCTATACTGGTCGCGGAAGGCGGACAAAGAGAAACAACTCACAGTTCCCACATATCAGGTTGATACTAAGTAACTTTCCTACAACAAAATTGAAAAATTGAGGTTTAAAGCATTCCGATGTTTTAGATTTATCTTAATTTTGTTCTCAGTTCTCCGGATAAAGGAATCGTACATTAGTTAACAAAAATAGCTTACCATTAAAATGATTTCATTGACAATAAGTTGGTTATAACAACCAGCAAAAAGACCAGTTGAATGCTCTTTAAGAGCTGCAAAAGCATGATGGATTTTCAATCATTCAACTGGATTAACTGAATAAGGGTTAATACGTGTTCATTCAGATAGAACAGTGGATATATGTATCTACTCAAGCGTTTGCCTACCACTTTACTGGAATATTACATTTTATACTTGCACACAAAAAACAATGTGTATGGTTGTATGACATGGCAAAAATGTCTAATTTATTTTTCATTTCTCCTTTTTTATTATTAATTTTACAAATGTGTGTGTGGTAAGAGAACAGAATCCCCGGTTCATACTCATTTTTCATTTCAGCTTTTTATTGTTCATTCTACAAATGTATGTGTGGTCAGAGAACGAAATCCCCGATTCATGTTTATTTCAATACAATCTCCCTTAACATGAATGTCCTTTAAGCTGTTTATGTTTAGTGAATCAAAATACATTACTATGACGGAATAGTCTACTTATGTTTCTGACTTGATCACATTGTTTGAGTTACTAAGACAAATTTTCAAAAGTTATATCTTCTCCCATTTCCTAGACCCTATTCTCATTTACTTGCGTGTCAGAAACGGAGACCTTCCAGATAAAAATTTCTTTCAGAATTACAAAAAGACTGCAAATAGATAATTCCAACAAATAGGATGAATAACGACAACAAGGGGAAAGTATCATAAAGTTTCAATATCGAAATGAATTTCACAAACTCTTTTATGTAAGCCTTGAGTACATTTGTACTAACAGATGGTAGAAAAGCGGGGTTACTGTCTCACCTCTTTTTTGTTAAAGGGTATGTTTTAACTATTTGGGATGTTTGATATAAAGGACTGTATCGTCATGTATTAGCGTTTTCAAAGTGTAGCAGCCACTTTTGTTCTGTTTCTAGTCAACGTGCCCTCTGCAACTTCTTGACTATAACATGATCGATCAGGTTATTGCGCTATATCCCTATGGAGTCGCTTGAACCTTCACTCTGAACTGTGGTGCTCAAAGAAGTTGTCATCAGAAATGTCTGATTAGCACAACTTGGGAATAGAAACACAACATCCGATATATATAAAGTGGAAGATATATGACGAACAGATGAACTTCCAGCTACCGCCGGCTTTACTGTTCGATTCCATAATCATATTACGTGTAATGTAAGCGTGGAGCAGGTGTCCGACATTTTTTATTTGTCATGTGAAAGACTTACGTCAAACATAACAACCCTTCAGAGCTTTAACTAGCCATTCCAAGGACTCTTTTTACTTTTTAATCCATAGATTTATTACAAGGCATGTTGATATAGATCGCTTTAATGAATATGGTATATCTATATTTTTCTTCAAATATACTTTTAACTATAACTGAATAACAAATGATATGACATGATGCACTAGTATAGTGAACGGATCGCGGAACATCTATGGATGAGTACATATTGTATAAGTACAATTTATAAGTAAAGACGTCATGTTTGACAGTAATCACGTGCTGATTATACAACAGCTAGATAAGCTGAAAAGCATTACAAAAAGCAGTATATCTAGATAGCTGACAGGTAAACCCAATACAGGTTTTCGAGAGTCTCAGTTTGAAGACGATCATGGAGAAGTTGGCACCAGAACGATCTCTTTGAGAAGTCTTTATTTTGAGGAATGAAGTTGAACAATTTTGCAGCATGTTGGTTCCGTTGTTGTATACTTGGTTCTCATTAGGGAAACGTAATTAGATTGGCTAAGATTTGCACGATGGGTATCGTCATATCTATTCTACTATTGGAATACTTTTCGGTTCCGGATCATGTTGTCCAATTTCCGATTCCGTTACCGTTGGTAGAATAATATTGTAAAGCCTGCATGTCTCCTTTGTGAATACACTAAAGCATCGTGTCAAGTCGTTTACTTCTGGCTATTGATAGAGTGTGACAGTCCCGTTCTAAACATATATCTCTAAAAAATCAATTAAGGTTAATTACCCTGGTTTGTGTTTGTTTCTTTCAAACGTTCAGGTGACTTTGATTAAGCATAGACCTTTGTTGTTTTCCAATGTAAATGCATTTCGATGCATCTGCATAACATCAATAACAATTCTTATAATATCATATTTTGATAACCACATCAACGACACCTTGACAAGATTTCCCCCAAAAGAAAATGCTGACATTGATGTTTACTTTTTAAGTACGTGTATTATGTACCGTTACATCTTGATGTCCTGCATGTTGGTAATGTCAAGACGCTCTTTAGCAAGTATAATCGTCAGGCATAAATGTCAATTCATACAAATATTGTGCTTAGTAAGCTTCACTTGCAGACTCTGAAACACAAATGTAAATATATGATCATGTTCATCACATGTTCTAATCTCAATATAGAGACTGACCGTGGACAATACCTATCGGGCGTTTTACAGATATACTTTGTATTGAGAGTAACGTGGTGTGGGTCCCCGGCACCATTCACAGTTTCCTCGATTCAAGTCTCTGGTACATCGACAACATTAAATAGCATTAGAATCTGAAGCAGAACTGGTAACTTTTTGCGAACTTTCTCAGCCATTCTTTCCTGAAACTTTGATAGGATCTTAATCAAAAGATAAGGTCCCTCGGTTCGGTAATGTTGTAAGCACGAGCAGAAACGAGAATATCGCCAACATTTATTGCTGATATTTATTCGCAGAAAGAAACAGTGTCCCTTTCGAACAATGAACACGTTTTTTTGCCGAGTACACGTAATATAAATTTCTTTTCGAGACAGAACACAGTCGCAGCTTTACAGGATTTACATGACAGGACATTCAAATATCAAATAAAAAGTATCGCTACTGTTAGACATTAAGACATTGTAGTGATCCATTCGACTTTCTGGACTTCAGTTTTTTACGTATGGGAAGTTAAATCTAAATCAACAAGATATTGTGATACTGTAGGTTGGTAAATCTGTTACTGATGCAAGGACTGGGTATCACTCTCTGTTTGATACAATATGTCACAGACCATTTACACCCATAACACAGCATACATTAAAATATATAGTTATAGTTACCTGTTCACCCTATACAATCATTTTATATTTTATATCTTTTTTTTCTGGATTGTATTAGCAGGAGTATGGATACATGTACATTCTTAATCACAAGATGAAAAATGACGTTAATTGGTGAAATGTTGATTTTGTCTTCCGACAACAATTTTTACGTCGCCTCATATACAGGTTTACATCAATCCTTTAGATGATTAGGACTTTATCATTTGTAAAATGATGTGATGAAATAGACGTGGTCGTATTTAAAAATATATCTGATCTACAAATACATGTTTAAACATTACTAGTCAACAGTTGTCAGATTACCTTTCAATTGTCCTAGTAGACGTTCTTGTGTCTATCTAGGTCACAAAATTACTTTCATATTGACAACAAATCAATTTCAGGAGTGCAGGTTGATGAAAATAGTGGGGAAGTTTTACGGTCATCACAGTTTTCTCATAGGGAAAATTCCATTTTCTGATGCCATGGCTGGTCGTGTGTGATGCTCGTTAGTATATCTGTTGGTTCCGCTGTTGTTTATCCTGTTGTCATTTAGGAACATGACATTATTTACTTGGATTGAAGAAGATTTACACCATGGATGTAGCATAGTTATTCCCCTTTGTATTTTTCCATGAGTCCCCGTGTAAATCTTGCTCACATTTTAAAAACGTTTTATTGAATTAGAGTTTGGATCATTATTCTATTGATCTGCTGGTAATATTTTATCTTTATTTTGCTTTTACATTTAGAGCAATAAGGGCGATTTATGATGATTGTATTTAAAAACGGCAACTCTAGCATTCTCCAGAGACCAGCATATTCAAAGATACATAATATAGGTTTGAGAAAAGTTTATTGAAGATGAACAACTGACATGTGAGTTTGGAATCGGAAAGGTTGGATAATTAACACATATAAACCGCGGCATCAATAGCTCCGTAAGTACAGTGGTATGTCATTATGATATACTTTGGGTAACACAGTCCGATCAATCGACATGTCGTTTTTCAAGCCTACCAAAAACCTGCTTGAGTAATTGAAGCAAAATTAAAACAGACAGAATTCAAATATGAGCAATCAAAAGATTCATGAATGTTGGAGAAATTTATTTAAAATGTATCTAGACTTGAAAAACAATATCACATATATATATATATGAATTTATAAAGAAAAAACGACAGAATATTGAAGATGCTTTGTCATCAAAAGTTAAAAGATTTCTTATGATTCGGTTGCTTTCAGCAGAGCAAAATGAATCGATATGAGGATGCCGAAAATGTTGTATTTTGATTTCAACCCAAATGTAATTTAAAAGGAGCTACCAGAGACGAAAACGATGATGATGTTTGTCTACCTCTGTGTTGTTGAAAGGTCTTTCTTTAGACACAAATTCCCTTCCGTTACCGACATTTTTTGTATCAGCTATTGGGCGTGAAATCTTGTATGACAGTTATAGTCCTTCAGAAACCAATCAAAAGATAGTATATCGCGGAGTATGGCTGCGTTGTATGCCTTTCTAAATGATCGTCACGCATCGCTGATTTTTCACTGTCTAGAGTCTGGGGTTATCGTTGATTGCATCCATTGTCTGAAGCCGACAGACATTCTTATACAGTTTCGTGAAGCAGTTGCTTTCTGTTATGCATTTCCTCTGCCAGATATCGATCCGTTACATTTGCTCAGCTAGAAAGATTTATATAGGATAAACTAGCTACGATCAAAATAAGTCGATTTCATCACTATGACAAAATCATTCCCTAATGAGAGTCTCATTCTCTGGCGCCAAGGGACTTAGATTGCCTTGATGGTGATTAAAACAGATCCAGCTAAGAAAGTCTAACAAAAGACGATGGAATATTGCAAAACAATAAACGGTCTGAGCACGGTCAAATGATATTTTTTTCACTCTCTGGCTATATCATAACATTTGAAATAAAACACAATCCTACCCGGTCACAGTCAAGATAGAAAGTTTAACCATGATATCCTAAAAACACAATAACACTTGTAGATTGTGTCCATATTTAACTAGTTATAAAATCCAAATAACTTATAACTTACCAACGGGAACGCGGAAAGCGAAGACAGTGCTACGTTGACATGTACTGCTATAGAGAGGTAGTTACATGTGGTGTACATACAGAGATGGCCATAGAGAGAAGGGGTGGTCCTATAGAGAGGTAGTCACATGTTGTGTATAGACAGAGATGGTCATACAGAGAAGTGGGTGGTCCTATAGAGAGGTGGTCACATATGATGTACAGACAGAGATGGCCATAGAGAGAAGGGGTGGTCCTATAGAGAGGTAGTCACATGTTGTGTACAGACAGAGATGGTCACAGAGAGAAGTGGGTGGTCCTATAGAGAGGTTTTAACATGGTGTACAGACAGCGATGGCCATAGAGAGAAGTTGGTGGTCCTATAGAGAGGTTTTAACATGGTGTACAGACAGCGATGGCCATAGAGAGAAGTTGGTGGTCCTATAGAGAGGTGGCAACGTGGTATATAGACAGAGATGGTCATACAGAGAAGTGGGTGGTCCTATAGAGAGGTGGTAACGTGGTATATAGACAGAGATAGTCATACAGAGAAGTGGGTGGTCCTATAGAGGTGGTCACATGTTGTGTATAGACAGAGATGGTCATACAGAGAAGTGGGTGGTCCTATAGAGAGGTAGTCACATGTTGTGTACAGACAGAGATGGTCACAGAGAGAAGTGGGTGGTCCTATAGAGAGGTTTTAACATGGTGTACAGACAGCGATGGCCATAGAGAGAAGTGGGTGGTCCTATAGAGAGGTGGCAACGTGGTATATAGACAGAGATGGTCATACAGAGAAGTGGGTGGTCCTATAGAGAGGTGGTAACGTAGTATATAGACAGAGATAGTCATACAGAGAAGGGGATGGTCCTATAGAGTGGTAGTCACATGAGGTGTACAGATAGAGATGGCCATAGAGAGAAATGGGTGGTCCTATAGAGAGGTGGTCACATGTGATGTACAGACAGAGATGGCCATAGAGAGAAGGGGATGGTCCTATTGAGAGGTAGTCACATGTGGTGTACAGATAGAGATGGCCATAGAGAGAAATGGGTGGTCCTATAGAGAGGTGGTCGCATGTGATGTACAGACAGAGATTGTCATAGAGAGAAGTGGGTAATCCTATAGAGAGGTGGTCACATATTGTGTACAGACAGAGATGGCCATAGAGAGAAGTGGGTGGTCCTATAGAGAGGTGACAACATGGTATATAGACAGAGATGGTCATACAGAGAAGGGGATGGTCCTATAGAGAGGTAGTCACATGTGGTGTACAGATAGAGATGGCCATAGAGAGAAATGGGTGGTCCTATAGAGAGGTGGTCACATGTGATGTACAGACAGAGATGGCCATAGAGAGAAGGGGATGGTCCTATAGAGAGGTAGTCACATGTGGTGTACAGATAGAGATGGCCATAGAGAGAAATGGGTGGTCCTATAGAGAGGTGGTCACATGTGATGTACAGACAGAGATGGCCATAGAGAGAAGGGGATGGTCCTATAGAGAGGTAGTCACATGTGGTGTACAGATAGAGATGGCCATAGAGAGAAATGGGTGGTCCTATAGAGAGGTGGTCACATGTGATGTACAGACAGAGATGGCCATAGAGAGAAGGGGATGGTCCTATAGAGAGGTAGTCACATGTGGTGTACAGATAGAGATGGCCATAGAGAGAAATGGGTGGTCCTATAGAAAGATGGTCGCATGTGATGTACAGACAGAGATTGTCATAGAGAGAAGTTGGCGGTTCTATAGAGAGGTGGTAACGTGGTGTATAGACAGAGATGGCCCTAGAAAGAGGTAGGTGGACCTATACAGATGAGGTCACTGAATGGTGGGGTCCTGGTGTCTGTAATTCTCATAGATGGAGGCAATTACAGTATATATGTTTAAATTCAGCGTTCCGGTTAAAATTTCCATTTGTAAATTATATAGATAAGAAACCCTAGATCGAGGTCCTATCCTAAAGATCGAGGTCCTCTCCTAAAGATCGTGGTCCTATCCTAAAGATCGAGGTCCTCTCCTACAGATCGAGGTCCTCTCCTAAAGATCGCGGTCCTATCCTAAAGATCGCCGTCCTATCCTGAAGAAACTGGTCCTATTCTAAGATCGTGGTCCTATCCTAAAGATCGCGGTCCTATCCTGTAGAAACTGGTCCTATTCTAAGATCGCGGTCCTATACTAAAGATCGCGGTCCTATTCTTAAGATCACAGTTCTATCCTAACGAAACCGGTTCTATCCTAAAGAAAGTAGCCCTATCATAAAGATCGTGATCCAATCCTAAAGATCGCGGTCCAATCCTAAAGATCGCGGTCCAATCCTAAAGATCGCGGTCCAATCCTGAAGATCGCAGTCCAATCCTAATGACCGTTGTCCACCTCCTAAAGATCGCGATCCAATCCTATAGATCGCTGTCCTATACTTAAGATCGCAGTCCTATCCTAAAGATCGCGGTCCTATCCTAAATATCGCTGTCCTATCCTTAAGAAAGCGGTCCTATCCTAAAGATCGCGGTCCTATCCTAAATATCGCGGTCCTATCCTAAATATCGCTGTCCTATCCTTAAGAAAGCGGTCCTATCCTAAAGACCGCGGTCCTATCCTAAAGATCGCTGTCCTATACTTAAGATCGCAGTCCTATCCTAAAGATCGCGGTCCTATCCTAAAAATCGCCGTCCTATCTCAAAGATCGCCGTCCTACCCTAACGATTGCGGTCCTATCCTAAAGATCGCGGTCCTATCCTAAATATTGCTGTCCTATCCTTAAGAAAGCGGTCCTATCTAAAAGATCGCTGTCCTATCCTTAAGAAAGCGGTCCTATCCTAAAGTCCGGCGTCCTATCTCAAAGATCGCCGTCCTACCCTAACGATTGCGGTCCTATCCTAAAGATCGCGGTCCTATCGTAAAGAATCCGGCCCTATCCTTAAGTTTGCTGTTCAATCTTAAAGATCGCTGTCCTATCCTAAAGATCGCGGTCCTATCCTAAAGATCTCGGTCCTATCCTAAAGATCTCGGTACTATCCTAAAGATTGCGGTCCTATCCTAAAAATTGCTGTCCTTTCCTTAAGAAAGCGTTCCTATTACATCACAATCCAAGAAACACGTTTGTCGTACTTTGTCCGTGGTTACACACAAGTGTGGTATAAAGTCAAATGTTTTGGGTTTTCTCTCTTTTCATGAATAGGATCTGTACTCTGTACTTGAAAAATAATGTTTTCGTATAAATCGTATTTACAATTTACTTGGTCACTTCGAAAGATTGACATTCCTAATAATAATTCGGAAAACACGAGGTGTTTCAAACACTTGTTTAATTATCATAAGAATATGCCACGTCAAGATATATTTTCAAGTCCCGTGACAAGATGATAAAATGGTATAAGAAAGAGAAGGAAAGAGACCAGAGGCTGACATGACATATACCTTGTGTGATCGCTGATGATCGATCCAGTCTTCGCCCTAACGCTTTGTGCCAAGTGTTATATATAACCGGGCAATAAGTCAATTGGGCAGGATCGAAGTACGGAACACCGACTGTCTACCAATAGATCATTGTACGTGTATCATTCTGAAATCATCAGTCAACTTTACTAATATAAACCTTGGCTAAGAGTTGTACTGCAAAAGTTGACTTGTCCAATCTTATTTAAATACACATTTACATTTTCAACTGAAAGAATACGTAGTTATAATCATATGGACGCTTCACACGAACCATTTACTTTAATCCTAATTATTCAGTATATACAAATGTGCACATGGTCGTCAAACCTTCAGATTTTTTTTCTCTTTTTTTTTTTTTTTTTACTTCCGATTTAATAGTTATTGGAAAAAGAGAATTCATTACCAGGTCTGATAATAATATCAAACACTATCTTAACAATTTCGGGTAATTTAATTAATTGATGTAGTTGTCACGATCATACATCAAAACTCTGACACTGCTGTTGTGAAGAATCTACACCATTTCCGCGTGCGCGTAATGTGATGTCATTCCCACGTGCATGAAATGTAAGAAAGTAGTATTTGTTGCGATAGGCTTTTAATGATGTAAAGATAACCAAGAAATAAGCTGTAAGCATGCCGTTTTTTTTATATTGTTATCATTCTTTAAACATTTCTGTTATCATTATTGGGGTTCTGGAAGTTTATTATGAATCGCTAAGCTCTCACATAAATCATGGAAATATCTTGAATCCCTATGTAGATAGTGTTATGACTTAAGGAATGTTCCAAAAATAAAATACATCATTCCAGTAACGGTTACAGAAGTTACAAAGTAGGACATTGTATATGTTACTGTGGCAGGATCTATAATTTTAATATTTGTATTGAATTGTCTCAGTATTGTATTAGTCTTATTTATTAGTTTCGTTCATACTGTATGCGTCTAAGTGTTTAGTCTAGTTTTCGTCTGCTTATATCGTATCGTTTGGTCATTGGTCAGTTTTTGTCTTTGTCTTACGTCACAATCGTGTGTCTTATTTTATTGGCTCTTGTCCATTTCGCGCTTTTTGTTTGTTCCGGTCATTGTCTGACTGGACAGTGAGGTGACCAGAGAAATTGTAAAGTAGTGCGGTGGAATATCTGCAAACCTCATGTATAACTGTAAGTTTTGCTATTTTATGATCCTGCAAACTCCACTGATTGATTTGTATCCATTACTAAAGTATATTTGGTATCAGAAGTCAGATTTAAATTACTTTCATTATCAATATTTTTCTGTAATACTAGTTTGTACTTGTGCCGATAATCTCAAGTAATGATATTATTTGAATATCTGTATTTCTAATTTCCTATCTAGGTATATCATTATCATATAATGATTTAGTTCCGTAATTTAGATCTGTACATTTGTTTACAGACCCGCTCACCTGTACGATGCCGGTCATATTTACAAGACAAGATTTCCCCTATAACTCTGTGCCATACACAGGTAATTCAGCTTATGATAATTGTATTTTTAGTATGTATACAGATAATTGTACAACTGTATGTTATATTTTTATTTTCCGTACTTACCGTATAACGTACTGTATATCTATACCGAGCTAGTTCATATTTTACCTGTATATGAAATAAGTCAGTCATAACACATTGTTCAATGTAATATCTTTCGTTTATATATCCAGTGCAGTATAAACTATATCTGTAACTGTTATAGTTTTTTTTATACTGTGATACGTATTAGTTGAGCCAGTGCTACATGTAAACTAGTATTGTAACCGTGACGTATTAGTTATCACGTAATAGGTGTATTGTACTTGTATATTTATCTGTGTGAAATGTGTCGTATGGTCAACTTTATTATGTACATTATCGTTATGTTGTTTTATCTTTGTTATTGCAGAGTTAATCTCTCGTCGCCTGCAATAAAAACCAGGTTAATGGTTGAGAACTTACGAAGGTGGTGTTGTGGTGTTTTGCCCATAACCCGACCGTGTAACATTACCAATTGAAAATGTTTCGTAATCAAGTTTTCCTCCACAACGACGTCATAATATAATCTGCGACAGTGTGACGTCATTTCATTATTTTCCACTGGTGTAATACGCAAAAGTATAACACGAGTCTAACACTTAATAACACACCCGATGTGATAACAACTTATAAATTTTTATCTTATTTGTATTTTATGACATCGACGGTTGGTCGACTGAACTTGTTCTTGTTAACGCTGATACCTGATGTATGTAACACATGGGTTATAAACGTCAGTTATCTCTACAGTAGTTCTAACCTTTACATCTACTAGAGAACAACATTATTTCTCTCGTGCACTGTACAAAGGGAGGTAAATCTTAAATTCCTTGTAGAGTTCTGTTAACAATCGCCACTGAAAGGTTGTAAAACATTTCACCATTGAATAGCACCTTTCAACACAAATTTAAAGTTACATATATATACAACAGAGTCAATATGAATATAACTGCATCATACTTCTATGGCTGATTGAAATAGACTTTAAGTTAATCACCTCGATTATATACATGTACCAGTCTGTAAAAAAGGGGAAGTAAAATAACGGTTACGTTCCAATTAGTGTAAGATTAAAGCATAAAATTAATGGTCTTCTCAAGATTTATGAATCCCATGTTCAAGTCAACTTCGTGGATTGGTATCAAACACAACTTCCACAATGGATTAGAAGTTTAGATCTTAAGAGGAAAATCGCTCTCCTTTTCCAGACAGGTCTTCAAATTCTTATAAACTACTTAATCGACAAGAAAAGACCTGAAAATGACCTACAGGCGCACTCGTTGGAAGTTTTACTTCATTTCCTCGGCAGTAATTATTTGACGAGTGATGAAGGTAATATAGCCGTAAACTACAAAATAAGTATGTATTGTACGTTTATTAATATAAACCTTAGCTAAGATTTGTACTGCAAAAGTTGACTTGTCCAATCTTATTTAAATACACATTTACATTTTCACCTGAAAAAATACGTAGTTATAATCGACAAGAAAAGACCTGAAAATGACCTACAGGCGCACTCGTTGGAAGTTTTACTTCATTTCCTCGGCAGTAATTATTTGACGAGTGATGAAGGTAATATAGCCGTAAACTACATAATAAGTATGTATTGTACGTCCCTTTGTTAGAATTACCATTCTATCATAGATAAGTATCCAGACAACCCAAAATCCTGTAAACTGCTTTCAAATGAAATTTTATACCGCTACAATTCGGGTGGCGGTAAACCACGAAAAGAAGTAGAAATCATGAAAAAGAGTAGTTTTGGGGATTTTCTTCACGAAAACGACCATTATATCTATAATCAAACTCATCAATAACACATTCTACTAATATCAAGACTGAACATTGATTCTTACACATGTAGAAGCACTTTTTCAGTCGGTTATTTTATTTCACAGAGAGCGGTGCCACGTCTCGCGACGCATCATTAATAGTAAAATGGAGCAGATTATTGACGCATTCTAATATGATACCATTAACATCTACTTCATAAACCTGTTTGAAATATAAAAATGACGTTTCGCCTAATTTTTCATTATTATCGACTCATAAATCAATCGGCTGAAAGTTTACATTGTCGCCTACGGTTTACTATCAACACTTTCGCTGTAACTGAAAAAAAAAACCCCGAATAGTAACGTTTATCGCTTAAATACAAAGCAGTTATTCTTCTACCCATATGGATATCATAAATTCAGTTGTCATATAAATTATTGACTTAATGATGAAGAATTACTTTGGTGCTCAATTCTGAAGGATACCGGATTTCCGGATTTGGTAAAGCTAATTTTAGTCCTATTTCAATGAGGATGTATATATATAGAATATCAAATGTTTCTTTTCTTTGATTGAAACATTTTAGTACCCAGATTTACAGGAATAACTGTCTTTTCCTAAATGTATTATTGCATAAATTTCCCTTGAATTCCAAATATCATCAACTGTTGATCATGATCAATGTTTAAAAATACCAAATACAGGCGCATATTGTACACTTGTAATTGGGTATTATTTTATCAATAATTCTTCACACGGTTATACAACAGTCTCTTGATTGCAAGCTGTTTTGGCCTGCAGATTTTGAAATATTTGATCAGTTTCTATTAAACTAGTATTAGTTGCCATGTAATTTGTATAAAACATTTTAATTTTTATCTTAATTTAATCTTTATATATAAGTGTATTGTATGATTATAATAAACAAAACATGTCTTTCTTCAATTCATGACCCTGAACCTCCACTTGTGAGCACTTGTTCAGACTTGTCTACAGAATCAGTTATGGTAGATTATTGATTCACAACTGATATTCCTATTATTGGTGATATTTCATAATCAATTGCTTGGCCAATGCATTAACGTTACGATGCAGATTTATTTATTCCAAAATGAGATACATGGTAAGTGAAAAATGATGTTTAATAAATTGAAATGCCACTCCAAATGTCTAATTTTAAAAGTTGATAAAAATATCTTTGTTGCTTATCCAATTGTTGAGTCTTTTATATCCGCTCTATATTCGATGCCAACTGAAATTTCAATAGACCAATACGATAAAAAAAATTTGTTACTTGTCCAATTGTTGAGTCTTTTATATCCGCTCTATATTCGATGCCAACTGAAATTTCAATAGACCAATACGATAAAAAAAATTTGTTACTTGTCCAATTGTTGAGTCTTTTATATCCGCTCTTTTTTCGATGTCATGTGACATTTCAGCATGGAACAGTCAACACTATATGGGTGTAGATACGTGGAGTAGCAATCAACATCGTGTATATAGAATAAAAGATTTATGTGTGACTTTCAATACCACGTGGTCAACTTTATCAGACAAATTACCTGTGTGGATCGCACTGACATACTAGTGTATGAGATGATAAGGAATTGGTCAACTTTTTCAGCTGTACTATGAATACGTAATAAGGTGGAAAATAGTGTGACAAGACGCTAAACAGATTGCAGAAAAAGTAAACAATGTACTGTTTTACCAAAAATGTGAATTTCACGGTCCCACGGTAGCACACTTCTCCGTGGAGGAGAGGGGGGGGGGTAAAGTTTACTATAGTTAATAATGGAAAACTAGATTTTTTTAGCATAATTTGTTTAATTTTTATTGCAAATATTTCAAACTTGGTTAAAATTATATGTAAAGGGTGACGGCCTGACTGCATGCCCATTTTGGTCCTGACTGAATCCCAGGGACTGAAGGGCAGGGTTAAAAGAGGTCAAATTGACTTTCAATAATCTTCTCAGCAGCATGATATGAAAAAAATTAAATGCTGCGTATGAATGGAAACATCTTAAGGTGCTTTAATTACCAAAATGAGTCTCACACTTCTTCCTGGGGAGGAATATTGTTTTTAGACTTTACTGTAATTTTCATAGAAAAATTGTATTTTGATCATAACGTTGGTTATTTCCCACTGGAAATAACATTGTAAGAATTAGTAGTTTAGGATGACAGTTTTGATGGTATGTATTGCTACTGGCTTACTATATTCAGTGTCACAAGTTGTGTCGTGACACTATATAATTATCCTGTTACCTTTATGTTCAATATTGCTTACCTCAGGTACACGCTTGGTCACTTTCAGCTTTAGGCATTGTGTACCTGGTCCACTGTGTACGATTGTGTGCCAATTTGCCAACACCTGTTAGATGAATGAAAATGGAGAACAAAGGAAAAACAATTATAGATTGTTTTATAAAAGTGCCACCTTTTACCTGTAAAAAATTACATGTACAGATAAATTTACCTGTATATAACATATTATTATTTTCAAATTAATATGTAGTAAAAAGATGATATACATATGTATATAGAACTTTAGTTTCTTAAAATAAAAGAAATTAATACAGTTTAAAAAATATTTTTAATTTCATCAAAATCTTATACATTCATAATATATACTTACATTTTAAATAAACATATATATAAGTGAATTAAGTAGCACTACCAATATTAATTAACATAAGAAATGACTAATATTGCGAATGATAAATACAAATAGCACTAATATCATTAATGTAATTGTATAATAAACATGTAACACAAAATAGCATTCAAAGTTATTAAATTATCATACTTTGAAGTATCACACTTTTAGTACACAGAGTCACTTGATAACACTTATTCGTCGCCGAGATGAACAAGGTGAGAAGCTGCGTTGGCGTAATCTATCAGGTCCATTGTGTTGTTGTGAAGACGTTCTTTCAGCTGTGCGAGTTGTGTTCAATGGTCCGGTATTTCTTGGTCCATGGTCTGTAAGATTCTCCTGCGCTACGCTGTATCCTGGTAATCTCGTTGACTGCCTGTATCTCCTAAAATATCCGGATCAGTGTGTAGATGTTCGGGTGGGAGTGTTGGTTCTTCTCCAGCTTCCCGTGCCAGGCTTCCAGGTGGTTGGTGGTTCTGGGTCCTTCTGTGTCGTGATGGTTCCACATGCATTTGTTTCCTTCTATCCAGTGAGTGACGACGTGATCAGTGAAGCGGGTTGTGTCACACGGTACTTCAGCATCCTCCAGTTCCTCCAGGGCGTTGAACCAAACATCCTCGACGCGGTCCAGTGGTATCAGGGGTAGTACTGCTGCCAATCTCAAAAGGCGGTTGATGTCGTCGTTTTCTTGGTAGGGTATCTTTAGGCCGTTGGTCTGGGCGTTCTTCCAAATACACTGGGTGTAGTAGAAAAAGCATCCGCGGATGTTGACTGCAGGGAAGACTCGTCGAAGGGCGTTGTGGGCAGCTATCTCGAAGTCCAGGAATGCAGTCGTCGGGTTGCGTGGGAGGTTGACGTCGGCCATGGTCGTTTTCAACAAAGTGAAAAATCTGGTGTAGATCTCCTGTGTCTTTCCTGGTAGTAGAGCCAAGACCAAAGGATACATGTGTCCGTCTATCTGTGCGTGTATTGAGTAAATCTGGTAGAAGAGTTTTGGGCAGGTGTAGAATGTTCCGTCACAGTAGATGGTAATAATGATACAATAACACATTTGTTCAATACAATACCTTATCTATATCCATCATATGAAATACTAAATACAATTATTGTAAATAAACAAGGTTATAGGAAATACAATAAATAAATATATCATTCTTATAAAATACTAAATAGAATTAATGTAAATGTACAATTTCTAAAATTAACCAAATATATTAGCCTACAATAACCACTGTATAAGTCTATAGTCAAAATGTTTGCCCACTAAGTATCTCCCACATTCTACAGGTAACCCGTAATTTAGAAACTGACTTTAATCCCTTAAAATAACATACCAGATCATTGGTGTTGGCAAACTGGGAACACCCCCTGTGTACTTGCTGAACTAAATATACAGTCTCTAAAACAGGATTGTGTACCTGGTCCATTGTGTACCTGCTGGAGTAAATATACAGTCTCTAAAACAGGGTTGTGTACCTGGTCCACTGTATACCTGGTCCACTGTGTACCTGCAGGACTAAATATACAGTCTCTAAAACAGGATTGTGTACCTGGTCCACTGTGTACCTGGTCCATTGTGTACCTGCTGGACTAAATATACAGTCTCTAAAACAGGATTGTGTACCTGGTCCACTGTATACCTGGTCCACTGTGTGTCCACTGTGTACCTGCTGGACTAAATATACAGTCTCTAAAACAGGATTGTGTACCTGGTCCACTGTGTACCTGGTCTACTGTATACCTGGTCCACTGTGTACCTGCTGGACTAAATATACAGTCTCTAAAACAGGATTGTGTACCTGGTCCACTGTATACCTGGTCCACTGTATACCTGCTGGACTAAATATACAGTCTCTAAAACAGGATTGTGTACCTGGTCCACTGTGTACCTGGTCCACTGTGTACCTGCTGGACTAAATATACAGTCTCTAAAACAGGATTGTGTACCTGGTCCACTGTATACCTGGTCCAATGTATACCTGGTCCACTGTATACCTGCTGGACTAGATATATAGTCTCTAAAACAGATTTTATATTTTCATATATTTTGGTATCTTAAATGTGAAAAAATATACCAAGCAACATTTTATGAAAATTTGTGCAAATTAGGCAATAAAATCTGGTATTAGAGACCGAATTTTTGGTATTTCTGTATGTTGAAGTGCATACAACTTGAATTAAAAATCACTTGTTTTCTTCTTTTAGGAAATCCAGAGATTTGGCATGGGAAAATTGATGTGCTACGGAATCATTGAGATGATATGTTGAAAATAGTCATGGAAGAAAACAGATGTTTTAGTCAACAGTCCTTGTAAATCATTTAAGGAGGCCACAAAACCGACATCGAGTACACTAAAGAAATACCTTCCTTCAGAACAACTCTTACCTTACAGGAAACACCATCATTTATTTGTACTGATGTCACATTTTGTGACCTTTAGATTTTAGACAAACATTGTTACTTTTTACATAAAGATGATATACAGTATGTAAACTACATATCGTTACAGTACATCGTCCTTTTAAACCACCTCAAGCTGAGGATATGTAAAACACCAACAACACAACAGGTCAAGGTAAGACACAACATTTCAATATAACAATATAATTAATTGTCTAAACAAAGGTTCGTATCCATTAAAAATGTTTTATCGTACATTGCCAATCAATATTGAGCTAACATAGCTTATCTAGGCGTTATATATGATGTATAAACTTTGCATTAGTTTGGTATTTATCGGGGGTCATATGTCCGTAAACTTTTAAACTTAAAAAAAAAAAACACTGAACTAATATCAATGAAATTTTACAGAAGCCATCCCTGGCCAAAGATGTGAACCAAAATAGTGAATTATATGGTCCCTGTCCCCAGGGGCCTGGGAGGCAGGGCCAAAATTTGTCAGATTTACTCAAACTTCAAAAATCTTCTATGCAAACAGATATGGTAGAATTAAAAAATGTTCGTCATGGGCAGAAGCACCTTAAGACGCTTTACCAAAATTGTGAATTTCATGACCCCGGGGTCTCACATTTCTCCGTGGGGAGGAGTAAAAATTTACTATAGTTTATATATGAAAAGCCAATTTTTGAGCATGATTTGTTTAATTTCCATTGGAAATGATTTGAATGATTTGCATATTGACACAAGCTGGCCCCCAAGTGCTCAAATGATACTGGTTAAATCTCACTATCATCGATGTCACGATTTCTTTTTCATGACAGTTGAAAACTTAAAAGCTGTTTACTCTTTAACATTCAATATAACTTAATCACGTGACCACAATGCCTTGTTTGTCTTTTTTCCCCTTCCTTTTTTTCCTACATAGAACCCAGCGTGCTTTAGTCTCCTACACCTGTCATCAGTAAAACACTTACTGAAGTCAACCCCAAGCCAGACAGTCAGCTGATTTCAGTCAAATAATGAGTTCGATGCTTAAGGGTATTCCCTTTTTCAAATCATTATATCAGATGAAAAAAATGACAATCTGACTCATTTAAATATTACGGAATATACAAAATACAACATATTGATGTTGAAGATAAAATTACCAAAACATTATATTTCCAAAAGATAAGAAAGGAACTTTAAGGAGAAGGATATAAGTAACCAATGATTTCCCGCTAAAAAGAAAAGCAGAATATTACGAATGAGGCGACAAAAAGTCTCTTTGGACAAGGCACAGTTCAAAAGGATTATAACAGTACACTTTGTAGAATAAAGGGCTTTGTGAAAGTAATACTGGCATGTCTGATTCAGCAGTGATGTTCCCTCTTTGAATACTATTACTGTCAGATTGTTTCATTGTACATGTGTGTGTTCAAGTTGATGAAAAGTTATATAAATAAAAGTCTTGTTTTCTGAGATTATTTTCTAACTTTGACTTGGTTTTAAGCTTACATGTGTAAATGTCACCAGAATCTGAATGTTATACGTTTTCACTGGATACCAGCCTTAATGGACTGGATTTAAGCGGGGAGACAATATGACTCGGGGAAATCGCCTGTCTTGTTTTGCATTCACAGTAAGCAAACCATGTATCATTGTAGTCTTTAGTATTTTACGTCATGTTTTCCTCTAAGTAATTTATTTGTGAACATTTTGGTACCAATAATGTAACAAGAGATCCCAGAGGGATCTTGGCGCCCACCATTTGAGGATCTGTTTTCAGTTCTTGAAGATTTGGTTTTTTTTTTGTTTGTTTGTTTGTTTGTTTGTTACAGGTGTTGTAAATGTTCATGAACTGGTCTTCATTAAATGTACTCAATGATGGCACAAGATATTTTTAATAAGCACCTATTAGCAAATATCATTTGAAAAAGATCCCAAAGTATTATTAGATAGCAGTCAGTTACAGGTGGATAATGGACAATATGCTTGTGCTGTATTACTGTCGACATCCAAAATGGCTGCCTGTGGGCCACCTTGATTTCAAATCAGTCCAAAAAAGGTACAATGCACAACTAGGGACCAAGGGAAACCAATATCTATGAAATATCAGAAGGATCCATCCAGTACTTCCTCAGATATAGCAGTAACAAGATTTTTTTCTCAAAATCCAAGATGGCTGCCTGTCAGCCATCTTGATTTCGGATCAGTCCAAAAAGGTATAACGCACAACTAGGAGCCAAAGGGAACCTGCATATGAAATTTGAGAAAGATCCATCCAGTACTTTCCAAGAAATAGCAGTAACAAACTTTTACATCAAAAATCCAAGCTGACCACCTGTCGGCCATCTTGAATTCGAATCAGTCCAAAAAAGGTATAATGCACAACTAGGGACCAAGGGGAACCTGCATATGAAATTTGAGAAAGATCCATCCAGTACTTTTGTATTGTTTACGGAGGGACGGACGGACGGACCACGGACGCAGGGCGATTTGAATACCCCTCCATCTCATGATGGTGGGCTAAAAATCGTACAAGGTTGGGCTGAATACCGGTCGTTGGTCCCGTTTACTAGTAAAAGTTTACCATCTAAATCATCACAAAAGTATTATTACAATGGCATGTACTTGTAGAAATACAGTAGTCGGTAACACAATTAGGAAAAATCGGTGACAGTAAACATGTATCCAACCAAATGCAACCAACCAACGCGATGTAGACCACGTGCTGGGAAGTTCCATGGATAAGGCATTGCAGAGCGGGACCTCGTACTATCAAGAATGCTAATTTTGTATATTCGTTAATAAACACGCTACATATAGTGTACCTGAATATACAGGTATACGAGAACGTCCGTGCGTGACGACGGTTATAAGATTCATTGTGAAAACTGTGTAAAACTCCAGTCAATGTTGTGATCTAGATCCAACAGAAGAGACAATCGTGTCGCGGGTCACCTCCCGTCAGTTATTCGACTTATTTGTACGCACAATCCATTTTATGAACCAACTCATAAAACCTCCCTGGATAGATCACTGCCATCGATTTAACGAATGAGCTTTCAAATGAAATCCAGAAAGACCTCGGACCACAGGGTAAACTGAATTCATTTTTAAAATTCCGATTTATATATATATTCAAGCGGCTACCGATCTTAATAACAACTACATTCTTGAATTTAAGAGAAATATTTTATCTTTCCAAGAAGTGTTTGATGAACAAGATTGGCCAAATATTGACCAGACTATGACCTGACGAATTCGGACATTTCATGTATTTACACTTTGAATAAATAAATCACATTCAATTATTTGTTTAAATCGGGGATGTATGTTATATGTCGCTGTTTATATTATCGATATGTATTTTGAGGGGTTGAATATCGGAGCGCAGCACTCAAACGTCAGATTGTAATGAATTCATTCAAAGTGGAAGACAATGAAAACAATTCAATGGATTTTTAAAGAAAATTTGAAATTTGTTTGATTTTTCGTTCTTGAGATATAGATTATTTATTATAAACCTGGATTTTGTCTTGGGGCCGAGAATAGGTACGGTGTACACCAAAGATGTCATTCTGTGTGGACACTGTCGTAGATTCTGAGATTTTTGCTTAGTTATATGTAGGTAGTTGTCAGAGACGAGAGTCCTGAGTGAAAATGGAAATGAATGTAGAATAATTTTTATTATGATCCAAAATCAAAAAGGTGAAAAGCCATATAAAATTCGGCCAGCCTAATACCGAGATATTGACGTGTAAAGTGTACGATTTTCACCTGTACTTCTACTTAAAATCGGCTGTGACGTCACAAGTTCAACGAATGGCAGCTGCCGCCATGGAGATTCTGACGATAAACAGTCATTTGCCAGAAGTGATCAATTTAAACATTTTATTGTCAACTTTAGGACAAGGGATGATGCACTAGTTATATACGTTTTATATATGGAAACAATTATTATTACGGAAATATGCATATATCGTATATCTACAATAGTTATTGCTATTCAAATCAAAACCTGTAACTAGACTTCGTGAAGGACTGCTAACTTATATGTTTTTAATAAAGGCCTACGATACGATGATGATTATCGAACAAAATCGTATCCGAATTGGGAGCAACAAAGTAGTGAAATTTATTATCGAAAGTAGACGACTCTCGGAAAAAATAGTTAAAAACGTTTTCACAAAGGATTACCACAAGTATTATTTAGATTTATTACTGAGTTAAATCAATGAAACCCTTCAGATGACTCAATGGTAAAGAAGCGTGTAGCACTGAGCACTGATGAGGAGTTTGCCGTACACGATGACTCAATGGTAACGAAGCCTGTAGCACTGAGCAGTGATGAGGAGTTTGCCGTACACGATGACTCAATGGTAACGAAGCCTGTAGCACTGAGCAGTGATGAGGAGTTTGCCGTACACGATGACTCAATGGTAACGAAGCCTGTAGCACTGAGCAGTGATGAGGAGTTTGCCGTACACGATGACTCAATGGTAACGAAGCCTGTAGCACTGAGCAGTCATGAGAGGTAAAGAAGCGTGTAGCTTTTATATTCAGTACCCGTGAATGAAACGCTAAATTATATGACGAACTTTCACAAACAATTTTTTATTATAGTTTTCTCACTCGGACACGGAAGGAGTCGCGAAGACGGAAAACCTGGCAATCAATCAATATCAATCAATCAATCAATCAATCAATCAATCAATCAATCAATCAATATGGTTTCTTGAAAATAGAAATCAATCCTGAGGTTGCATTTTTCTCCACATACATGCGATGTAATGAAGTTATTATTTAAATTTGTTGTTTACTTAAGTCTTAGAACTTAAGTGCTAAAACCATAAGCCATCTCGGTTCACACCCTTCATATGTAAATAACACCACTCTCTCTTGTGTCACGTGCTGTTAGGTGCTGTCACGGCGTGAGGCCTAATATATACATTTATACCTGTGCCCGAGGTATCAGATCAAAGACATGTCAAAGGGTGAGTAAGAAGGGTAACCTGGCCCCACTTGTATAAAACATCTCAACTTGAGATTTCCTCAAGTCGAGATTTTCCTCAGCTAATATCTCCTTGAAAATATCTTGTATGAAAATTCCTCAAGGAATTTCAGGACATCCAAGCCGATGACTTCCTCCTGTTCCTTGAGAAAATTTTATACAAGCCGTTTTTGAGGAGATATCAGCTGAGGAAAATCTCGACTTGAGGAAATCTCAAGTTGAGATGTTTTATACAAGTGGGGCCTGGACTTGAAGTTTGTTTGTGAATCGGTGTAGGTTAGGTTTCTCTCGAAGTTTCATTTTACAAGAATTTGCTCAGTCATGATCACAAGGAAATGTATAAGGACGAATTTGAAGGAGAGTATCGATGAATAAACTGCATAAGCCTGGTCAGATAGATCATTGACACCTTGCTTATCTTTTTTATACTTTAACGGACAGCTCTCCCTCTGTAAAATTCCTAAATTTGGTTGGTACAGTTAACAAGCGTTATCTTCCTAAAATCGCTGGATTGAGTGAAGCATAGAAATAACATAATGACATCCTATAACACCTCTAGTCCAAGATATCTTCTGTCACAAATACTACATACTTTTATAACTACAGATTAAAATACATGATACATAAGGATTCATCATCATTTCTAGAGTTCAAAAGGTTACGAAAAAATATAATATTTACAGTTACCAGATTCACGAATTATGAAAACGGATTTAATCTAGATAACATCCGAACGAGTGTTCAGACATTCGCATACTGTACTTCGTTTGTCTTCTCAAAATGGAACAAAATCATAATTGAAATTGTATATAACAAACAGAAGTAAGTATCAACGGAATATAAAACATCAGTAGATTAAAAGCTCGCAGATCGAACGCACGAGGGAAGTTCCCTGTATATTTCTGCAGGACTGTTTTGACGGCGTTAAACTTGTGACGTCACAGATGTAGGCTACCCATACAAGGCGATCGCCGTTGAGTCAAAAGTATGCATATAAGATAAATATCATTATCTCGGAACTAACTAGACCTTCTCACATTCTTGACCTTTGTATTATGAAACTATATACATGAATTCGTCATGTCAATACTTGGTTAATACTTGTTGATCAAAATGTTTATTGGAAAGATAGAAAATTTCTTTAAAAGGTAATGTTATGTGTTGTCAAAATCTACCGCTGCTGCTGCTGCAAAAAAAAAACAAATTTGAAAACAAAAATTTTTCACTATAATACATATATATGGATAGCGGACCGTGACAAGTTCCCATGTTATATAAAGTATAATTTGCGCAGATCATGTCTCGATACTGGGTAAAAACCTGTCCCACATACTGACATCGTACACACAAAACCGGTTTATGTCCCAGCTTTAGCAGAATATAAATCGGTCCTGACAAAGGAACGTTATCACGCGACAGACAACTTGGTGAGTAATGTTGATGCCAACCTCGTTCAAATACACGATTTCGTAACGACACAATTGTATGTTTTTAATGATATTGTTTTTAAAGAGCTCTCAAAACACAAATTTTCAAGATGAAAAGATTATTCACGTAAAACAAAATATGTCCAGGTTGTAAAAGTTCGACGTAAAACACAAAAAAAAATCCGGATTGTACAGGTCCTGAGCGTAATGTCGACATATCACGTTGGATTGTAAAGGTTCCAAGCGTAATGTCGACATATCACGTTGGATTGTAAAGGTTTGGAGCGTAATGTCGACATATCACGTTGGATTTTAAAGGTTCCGAGTGTAATGTCGACATATCACGTTGGATTTTAAAGGTTCCGAGCGTAATGTCGACATATCACGTTGGATTTTAAAGGTTCCGAGCGTAATGTCGTCATATCACGTTGGATTGTAAAGGTTCCGAGCGTAATGTCGACATGTCACGTTGGATTGTAAAGGTTCTGAGCGTAATGTCGACATGTCACGTTGGATTGTAAAGGTTCTGAGCGTAATGTCGACATATCACGCTGGATTGTAAAGGTTCCGAGTGTAATGTCGACATATCACGTTGGATTTTAAAGGTTCCGAGCGTAATGTCGACATATCACGTTGGATTTTAAAGGTTCCGAGCGTAATGTCGTCATATCACGTTGGATTGTAAAGGTTCCGAGCGTAATGTCGACATGTCACGTTGGATTGTAAAGGTTCTGAGCGTAATGTCGTCATATCACGTTGGATTTTAAAGGTTCCGAGCGTAATGTCGTCATATCACGTTGGATTGTAAAGGTTCCGAGCGTAATGTCGACATATCACGTTGGATTGTAAAGGTTCCGAGCGTAATGTCGACATGTCACGTTGGATTGTAAAGGTTCCGAGCGTAATGTCGACATGTCACGTTGGATTGTAAAGGTTCCGAGCGTAATGTCGACATGTCACGTTGGATTGTAAAGGTTCCAAGCGTAATGTCGACATATCACGTTGGATTGTAAAGGTTCCGAGCGTAATGTCGACATATCACGTTGGATCACGGAGACACGGAGATCACTGAACGCGTTTAGGGAAAAGGTGTGAATACTACCCAGATAAACTCCAGTAAACTGTAATGTTTTCTGTGCGTACGTTGTTACTTACATTTAAATGTATAAAATCCGGAAATTTCTAATATGTGTTGATATTGATTGATTGACGATTTCAAGGCCAATGAGTGGTATAATACATAAAATCATTCTTAGTTCTCTTTCCTAACTCATTTAAAAGTAAACGTTTCCTATTGCACAATACAGTTACATTTAGATTGACAGGCAGTAAGAGATGGTACTAGTACCAGGTAAGACCCTTAGTCTGCCCTTTATCTAATACTCAAGACAGTGTCACATCTGGTAATGATATAAGCTGTGTAGTGAAGACATCTGCTCTACCGAATGAGACTTTCTTCAATTCATCTGAATTTTCTTTTCATTTTTTTTCTTTGTTAATTTCAAATGCCGGATATTCAATTTTTATTAGCTAATACAGATTTTAATGCCTCGATACCGACGTTCGGGTTTACGTTCTTAATACGGTAATATTAAAACTTTAATCTGTTTAAAATCGTACTTTGATAACAGTGTCTCATCTACATCATTTCTATGTCTGTAATCATAACCGATGTTTTATTACTCAATTTGGACTATGATATGTGGCACGCAAATAAAAAAAATAGTGTATTGTATTATATTGGTAAGACAAGTTAAGTTCTACAGAGCAGAATTACTTATAATATTGACGACTGTAAAACTTTCCAATAAACTTGATCAAGCCTATGTTGTGAGTTCATCTGTCATTCCCGTTTCATTGTTGAAAATTGACTCCAATTCACGAAGTTCTACATCGGAATATGTAGCACATCCTCATTGAAAAGCGAGAAGAAATAAACAACACAATAAAGTTCCCCGTATTATATTTGGTATTGAACATCAACGACACCTCTTAACCGATGCATTAGTGGAACTTGCATGTACAATGTAAGCCTCGTGACCCTAACCGCTATACCGTAGTCTGTATCTCTGAAGATCGATCGTTGTAGTGTGGGACGTACACCACGGAATATGTGAGAATTATTTAGCTTTCTAATATTTTTTACTTCGAAAATACCAGTTTTGTACTTTTAGAGAAAAATGGTTTATGAACAGCACGGCTAGTTATCTTGAATGTATTCGCTATAGTGTTACAAAAGAGATTAAAGAAGTTTTTTTCTAAACACAGGAATCTGTCACGGTTGACTGCACAGCTTAGCATTGTGGGTAACATTGTACTTAAAATAGCTTTATTTCACAATACCAAACGGTTATCATACACGGCGATGATAAAAGGCTGACCACAATTGGTGTGAGTACCGCAAGGGTGTTCTTCGTAAGGACTGCGCTTCGTTGAGAACGGTATGTGATTTTCACTTCTTTTGTCATTAGTTCAAAGTGATGACATTTGCAAACGCCTCATGTGGCACGCTTAATTGACATCGTAACTTGCTCTTTGATTGAAACAACATTTCCTAAAAGTGTAAAACATGTTTTATATATCTGTTGATCATGTGTTTTGATCGTCTCAATACATGTACCCGCTATTTATCCCTAGAGATATCTAAAACCTATTGTAAACACTCCCGTTCATTTCGTGGCTCAGCCCAAACGTTACTCCCGTGATCTATAAGCGATATTTGTTCGATACACACCTACATGTATGAGTGTAGGAAGATACAATGTTTTATTCAATCGCTCTAACACACATTGTATAGTTAACATGAGACATGGCGCGTGACAATAATACATAATTACAACATTTTATATAATTAGTGATAAGTTACATAACTGCGTAATTATGCAGAGAAGGAGTACAGCCAAATATTAACTCAATACTTTTTCAAGCTTTTCTATAAATCTACAAATTTTTGTGAAGATTTCTACATTGAATGTATCCAACAAACTTTGCATTTTGATTTGACCCGAAAGTAAAGTAATATTTGGGTATGTATTTCTGTCTATATGATTTATTGATTCGTTTTGGATTTGAAGAAAGAAACTTATACATAATTTCCCTATCTTTAAGCTTTATTAATTAATTAATTTCTTGTTCAAATTTTGTCTTTTGTCATTTCCGTAAAAATTGATCTTTCCGTCTATTTTCCACCAGTACCTTTAATTTCGTCTTTAGAAAAGGAGCATGTAGATTGAAAGTACCAGACATGATTAAAGCCAGTTTGGAATAGAATATTTTTAACATTTGTGACCCATAGTTCCAGTACCTTGTAACGTATACACTAACTTATAGGTAGTACTTGATAACTTATTAGAGGTAATCAACTTATACCAGAATACTATTATTCTACATTCAATTTCAAGGTCTAGTGAGTATCTTCCCAGAGTTGTTTGTCCTGAGCTCAAGCATATGATTACAAAATATCTTCCCGCAGTCATCTCCGCCTATTCTGGATTCACATCTGTAGTAACAATGCTACACCATACTTTACATCTGTGGTGTCCGAGCACAACAATGCTACTAACCCACATCTGTGAGTAACAGTGTAACAAGCTACACCCACATCTGTTGTAACAATGCATTACACCTACATCTGTAGTAACAATGCTATACCTACATCTGTTGTAACAATGCTTTTGTCTACACCTACATCTGTTGTAACAATGCTACACCTACATCTGTAGTAACAATGCTACACCCACATCTGTTGTAACAATGCTACACCTACATCATCAATGCTACACCTACATCTTGTAACAATGCTACACCTACATCAGTAACAATGCTACACCCACATCTGTTGTAACAATGCTACACCCACATCTGTAGTAACAATGCTACACCCACATCTGTTGTAACAATGCTTTCGTCATTACACCTACATCTGTAGTAACAATGCTACACCTACATCTGTAGTAACAATACTACACCCACATCTGTAGTAACAATGCTACACCCACATCTGTTGTAACAATGCTACACCCACATCTGTAGTAACAATGCTACACCCACATCTGTTGTAACAATGCTACACCCACATCTGTAGTAACAATGCTACACCCACATCTGTTGTAACAATGCTACACCCACATCTGTAGTAACAAAGCTACACCTACATCTGTTGTAACAATGCTACACCTACATCTGTTGTAACAATGCTACACCTACATCTGTAGTAACAATGCTACACCTACATCTGTTGTAACAATGCTTTCGTCATTACACCTACATCTGTAGTAACAATGCTACACCTACATCTGTTGTAACAATGCTACACCCACATCTGTAGTAACAAAGCTACACCCACATCTGTTGTAACAATGCTACACCCACATCTGTAGTAACAATGCTACACCCACATCTGTAGTAACAATGCTACACCCACATCTGTTGTAACAATGCTACACCCACATCTGTAGTAACAATGCTACACCCACATCTAGTAACAATGCTAACCCACATCTGTTGTAACAATGCTTTACACACCTACATCTGTAACAATGTAACAATGCTACACACATCTGTTGTAACAATGCTTTGTCATTACACCTACATCTGTGTAACAATGCTACACCTACATCTGTTGTAACAATGTCATTACACCTACATCTGTTGTAACAATGCTACACCTACATCTGTTGTAACAATGCTACACCCACATCTGTTGTAACAATGCTACACCTACATCTGTTGTAACAATGCTACACCTACATCTGTTGTAACAATGCTTTCGTCATTTCACCTACATCTGTTGTAACAATGCTACACCTACATCTGTTGTAACAATGCTACACCCACATCTGTTGTAACAATGCTACACCTACATCTGTTGTACAATGCTACACCTACATCTGTTGTAACAATGCTACACCCACATCTGTTGTAACAATGCTTTCGTCATTACACCTACATCTGTAGTAACAATTCTATACCTACATCTGTTGTAACAATGCTTTTGTCATTACACCTACATCTGTTGTAACAATGCTACACCTACATCTGTTGTAACAATGCTACACCCACATCTGTTGTAACAATGCTACACCCACATCTGTAGTAACAATGCTACACCCACATCTGTTGTAACAATGCTTTCGTCATTACACCTACATCTGTAGTAACAATGCTACACCTACATCTGTAGTAACAATGCTACACCCACATCTGTTGTAACAATGCTACACCCACATCTGTTGTAACAATGCTACACCCACATCTGTAGTAACAATGCTTTGTCATTACACCTACATCTGTTGTAACAATGCTACACCTACATCTGTTGTAACAATGCTACACCCACATCTGTTGTAACAATGCTACACCTACATCTGTTGTAACAATGCTACACCGGCATCTGTTGTAACAATGCTACACCTACATCTGTTGTAACAATGCTTTCGTCATTACACCTACATCTGTAGTAACAATGCTACACCTACATCTGTAGTAACAATGCTACACCCACATCTGTTGTAACAATGCTTTCGTCATTACACCTACATCTGTAGTAACAATTCTATACCTACATCTGTTGTAACAATGCTTTTGTCATTACACCTACATCTGTTGTAACAATGCTACACCTACATCTGTTGTAACAATGCTACACCCACATCTGTTGTAACAATGCTACACCTACATCTGTTGTAACAATGCTACACCTACATGTGTTGTAACAATGCTTTCGTCATTTCACCTACATCTGTTGTAACAATGCTACACCTACATCTGTTGTAACAATGCTACACCTACATCTGTAGTAACAATGCTACACCCACATCTGTTGTAACAATGCTACACCCACATCTGTAGTAACAATGCTACACCCACATCTGTTGTAACAATGCTTTCGTCATTACACCTACATCTGTAGTAACAATGCTACACCTACATCTGTTGTAACAATGCTACACCTACATCTGTTGTAACAATGCTTTCGTCATTACACCCACATCTGTTGTAACAATGCTACACCTACATCTGTTGTAACAATGCTACACCTACATGTGTTGTAACAATGCTTTCGTCATTTCACCTACATCTGTTGTAACAATGCTTTCGTCATTTCACCTACATCTGTTGTAACAAAGCTTTAGTCATGACACCTACATCTGTTGTAACAATGCTACACCGGCATCTGTTGTAACAATGCTACACCTACATCTGTTGTAACAATGCTACACCGGCATCTGTTGTAACAATGCTACACCTACATCTGTTGTAACAATGCTTTCGTCATTACACCTACATGCGTTGTAACAATGATTTCGTCATTTCACCTACATCTGTTGTAACAATGAGCTGAAGGTTCCTGTTGTTTTTATTACGTGACGTCATAGTGATGTTACAGAATAATAAACTATAGAGTGAAATAGATCCAAAGTTATTTACATACGGTTGAAAATATCTGATCTTGGATACTACTAAGTCTATAGCCAATGTAATTTAATAATATACAATATGTAATACAACTTCGAAAATGAAATTTTCAGCCACTTCCTGTCGGATATCTGGAAATGATGAAGGCTTTGCAGACTTTGCTCGTGTTGACAATTCTTGCTCCTTGGTGTGTCGTGGGTTACTCGTCCTTTCAGTCACTTATTCCGAATGGAAATGCTGTCCGTGACCCTTGTGATCAAGCGACACTGTGGGCGGGGGTTGGCCATCAGGCTATGGGCGGTTCCGGACTTAGAAATCCTTTTGGCGTCGACTTTAACAACAATGGCAAGGTATTTATATATATATCAGTGTTTTATTATGTTATTTTTGTTTTCAAGATTTTTTAGTTTATTTCTTTCTTGTTAAACTATATTTTGTTCATGTATCTGTATCTATTACATAGGTTGTATGATGCTGATGCTTTCCTAGTAATGTTGGTTTATATAATTGACCTAAGGTCAATAAGGGCATGATTAGTATTGGATAAGAAGACGTGTATATCTATCGGTTTTTAGGAAGAGGCAGATGGCGAATCTATGAAACTGAATTGAACCGTACGGTATACTAATTCTTTAAAACACAAAACAATGTTATTATACCCACAACATAACTACCCTGTTATCAGTGTAATAACATCCATAACATAACGACCCTGTTAACAGTGTAATAATGCCCATTACATAACTACCTTGTTAACAGTGTAATAAAACCCATTACATAACTACCCTGTTATCAGTGTAATAATACCCATTACATAACTACCCTGTTAACAGTGTGATAATACCCATTACATAACTACCCTGTTAACAGTGTAATGATACCCATTACATAACTACCCTGTTAACAGTGTAATAATACCCATTACATAACTACCTTAACAGTGTAGTAACATCCATTACATAACCACCCTGTTATCAGTGTAGTTACATCCATTACATAGCCACCCTGTTATCAGTGTAATAACACCTATAACATAACTACCCTGTTATCAGTGTAATAACATCCATAACATAACGACCCTGTTAACAGTGTGATAATACCCATTACATAACTACCCTGTTAACAGTGTAATGATACCCATTACATAACTACCCTGTTATCAGTGTAATAACACCCATTACATAACTACCTTAACAGTGTAGTAACATCCATTACATAACTACCTTGTTAACAGTGTAATGATACCCATTACCACAGTAAAATAACTAACGACTGTGGAAGAAATACCAAATATACATGTTGACACACCACAATCAAAGCGTTATTCCGACTATGAATTGACCTGTTCTGTACCCATTTGTGAATATGTTATCTTCAAGGCAATAAATTGATAGAAATATATACAATATAACGTGTATTTTAGCTGTTCGCAGCAATCTTGCGTTACTGATTAATTGTTAATGATTGATTAGCGGTAGAATAATACTCAGCAATGTCCATAGAAATAATCCTACAAGGCAACATTTAAATATTAAAATGACAGACTTGAAATCGGCGTGTATTGGGAAATCTCTCATTTAATGAAACGTTACTGAACATACATGTTCATGTATAATGAGTCCTGCTGAATGTGGCCAGTATGTTTCTTGAATATACATTTTCTTTAACAAGTACATGTACGTCTTAGATATAGCAAAAGCTGGTTCTTTTTCACGATGACATAGCAAACTACATTCACACGTGTGATACAACTGCCAGACTTTCTGTATCTCCAGATTGTATTTCCTTTTTCAGATTTAAGCAAAGATGGTTGTGTATATATGTCTCAATGTAAACAATTTCATTGCCTTATACATCTGTGTCCTTTCGTGTTCATTCGACCATAAACGCAATAAAAATACTATTCAAGTTCTATGTGAGAGAGGGTTGTACACAATTGAAGGTGTTCACTACAGGTTATATAATATGAAAATTACGAAACTTATGGAATAAATTAGTACATCTTTCGATCTAGGTAATTTTTATATACTTTTTAATCAATTTGAGTTTAACACAATCGTTTTTAAGTCTTTGAAAATAAGGACCGTATCACCAATGCCCTTGAAGGGAGAAACAGCTGTATGATACAATTAGATCTATTGTTTTTGCTCTTCCTTTCTCTGTATTTCTCTGTCTTTCTCTAACTGTATTGTATTTCTCTGTATTTCTCTGTCTTTCTCTAACTGTATTGTATTTCTCTGTCTTTCTCTGTCTTTCTCTAACTGTATTGTATTTCTCTGTCTTTCTCTGTCTTTCTCTAACTGTATTGTATTTCTCTAACTGTATTGTATTTCTCTGTCTTTCTCTAACTGTATTGTATTTCTCTGTATTTCTCTGTCTTTCTCTAACTGTATTGTATTTCTCTGTCTTTCTCTAACTGTATTGTATTTCTCTGTATTTCTCTGTCTTTCTCTAACTGTATTGTATTTCTCTGTAACTGTATTGTATTTCTCTGTCTTTCTCTAACTGTATTGTATTTCTCTGTCTTTCTCTAACTGTATTGTATTTCTCTGTCTTTCTCTAACTGTATTGTATTTCTCTGTCTTTCTCTAACTGTATTGTATTTCTCTGTCTTTCTCTAACTGTATTGTATTTCTCTGTCTTTCTCTAACTGTATTGTATTTCTCTGTATTTCTCTGTCTTTCTCTAACTGTATTGTATTTCTCTGTCTTTCTCTGTCTTTCTCTAACTGTATTGTATTTCTCTGTCTTTCTCTAACTGTATTGTATTTCTCTGTCTTTCTCTAACTGTATTGTATTTCTCTGTCTTTCTCTAACTGTATTGTATTTCTCTGTCTTTCTTCTCTGTCTTTCTCTAACTGTATTGTATTTCTCTGTCTTTCTCTGTCTTTCTCTAACTGTATTGTATTTCTCTAACTGTATTGTATTTCTCTGTCTTTCTCTAACTGTATTGTATTTCTCTGTATTTCTCTGTCTTTCTCTAACTGTATTGTATTTCTCTGTCTTTCTCTAACTGTATTGTATTTCTCTGTCTTTCTCTAACTGTATTGTATTTCTCTGTATTTCTCTGTCTTTCTCTAACTGTATTGTATTTCTCTGTCTTTCTCTAACTGTATTGTATTTCTAACTGTATTGTATTTCTCTGTATTTCTCTGTCTTTCTCTAACTGTATTGTATTTCTCTGTCTTTCTCTAACTGTATTGTATTTCTCTGTATTTCTCTGTCTTTCTCTAACTGTATTGTATTTCTCTGTCTTTCTCTAACTGTATTGTATTTCTCTGTATTTCTCTGTCTTCTTTCTGTACTGTATTGTATTTCTCTGTCTTTCTCTAACTGTATTGTATTTCTCTGTATTTCTCTGTCTTTCTCTAACTGTATTGTATTTCTCTGTCTTTCTCTAACTGTATTGTATTTCTCTGTATTTCTCTGTCTTTCTCTAACTGTATTGTATTTCTCTGTCTTTCTCTAACTGTATTGTATTTCTCTGTCTTTCTCTAACTGTATTGTATTTCTCTAACTGTATTGTATTTCTCTGTCTTACTCTAACTGTATTGTATTTCTCTGTATTTCTCTGTATTTCTCTGTCTTTCTCTAACTGTATTGTATTTCTCTGTCTTTCTCTAACTGTATTGTATTTCTCTGTATTTCTCTGTCTTTCTCTAACTGTATTGTATTTCTCTGTCTTTCTCTAACTGTATTGTATTTCTCTGTCTTTCTCTAACTTTATTGTATTTTTCTGCCTTCATTTAAATTTATTGGTATTAAGAGTTCGTAATCACTATTGTGTCATTTGTACTATCTCATTAGCAAAGAACATGTCATGTATAACCAAATGTAGATATAATATCTTCTATAACTACAACATATTGTTGAACATGTTTTTCTTAATTTTTCAATCCGTCAAAACCAGGTGTGGAACCGGACATTGTGTGAAAAGGACTCGGATGGCGATGGAGCCAGTAATGGAGCAGAGCTTGGCGATCCCGACTGTTCGTGGACCCCGGGAACAACCCCGTCTGGTCCGCCAACTGGACATCCAGGTAGGTTGTATAGGATTCCTGCGTGTATAACATCTATGACAAGAAATCGTCGAGGGATGTCAGTAAATTGATACGAAGAAAAGTTAAATATCAAGAATGTCGGATTTACAAAGTGCACGTGAGTGGTTATTTGAAATTATGTATGAGGATGAAAGTTACAATAACACAGAGAAAACGTAGTAAGGAGTGTGACTGTTGTAATGGATGTTATTTCACAACGCCTCTAATGAATTATTAAAAACAAAGAAAAAAAAGAAAACTGCAGTCGGCCTCAAAATCTAGGTGAATGATTCCTATTTACTGTCTGATTTTGGGGGAAAATCGTCGAAAGTTGAAACCATCATAATATTAAAATTTGTGCAGTATTAAAACCCAGATGTTGTGACAGACTACATCGTCAGGTTGTGACAGACCGTTGTGATGCTGTGACAGACCGTTGTGATGCTGTGACAGACTGTTGTGATGTTGTGACAGACTATGTTGTGATGTTATGACGGACTATGTTGTGATGTTGTGACAGACTATGTTGTGATGTTGTGACAGACTTGTGATGTTGTGACAGACTGTTGTGATGTTGTGACAGACTGTTGTGATGTTGTGGCAGACTATGTTGTGATGTTGTGACAGACAATGTTGTGATGTTGTGACGGACTGTTGTGATGTTGTGACAGACTGTTGTGATGTTGTGACAGACAACGTGGTGATGTTGTGACAGACAATGTTGTGATGTTGTGACAGACTGTTGTGATGTTGTGACGGACTATGTTGTGATAGACAATGTTGTGATGTTGTTACAGACTATGTTGTGATGTTGTGACAGACAATGTTGTGATGTTGTGACAGACTATGGTGTTATGTTGTGACAGACAATGTGGTGATGTTGTTACATACAATGTGGTGATGTTGTGACAGACTTGTCATGTTGTGACGGACAATGTTGTGATGTAGTTACAGACAATGTTGTGATGTTGTGACGGACTATGTTGTGATAGACAATGTTGTGATGTTGTGACAGACTGTTGTGATGTTGTGACAGACAATGTTGTGATGTTGTGTCAGACTATGTTGTGATGCTGTGTCAGACTGTTGTGACGGACAATGTTGTGACAGACAATGTTGTGATGTTGTGACAGACAATGTGGTGATGGTGTGACAGACTTGTCATGTTGTGACGGACAATGTTGTGATGTAATTACAGACAATGTTGTGATGTTGTGACAGACTATGTTGTGATGTTGTGACAGACTGCTGTAATGTTGTGACAGACAATGTCGTGATGTTGTTACAGACTACGTTGTGATGTTGTGACAGACAATGTTGTGATGTTGTTACAGACTATGTTGTGATGTTGTGACAGACAATGTTATGATGGTGTGACAGACTTGTGATGTTTTGACAGACAATGTTGTGATGTTGTGACAGACTGCTGTTATGTAGTGACAGACAATGTTGTGATGTTGTTACAGACTATGTTGTGATGTTGTGACAGACAATGTGGTGATGTTGTGACAGACAATGTTGTGATGTTGTGACAGACAATGTGGTGATGTTGTGACAGACTTGTGATGTTGTGACAGACAATGTTGTGATGTTGTGACAGACAATGTTGTGATGTTGTGACAGACAATGTTGTGATGTTGTGACAGACAATGTTGTGATGTTGTGACAGACAATGTTGTGATGTTGTGACAGACTATGTTGTGATGTTGTGACAGACAAAGTGGTGATGGTGTGACAGACTTGTGATGTTGTGACAGACAATGTTTTGATGTTGTGACAGACTTGTGATGTTGTGACGGACAATGTTGTGATGTTGTGACAGACAATGTTGTGATGTTGTGACAGACAATGTTGTGATGTTGTGACAGACAATGTTGTGATGTTGTGACAGACAATGTTGTGATGTTGTGACAGACTATGTTGTGATGTTGTTACAGACTATGTTGTGATGTTGTGACAGACAATGTGGTGATGGTGTGACAGACTTGTGATGTTGTGACAGACAATGTTTTGATGTTGTGACAGACAATGTTGTGATGTTGTGACAGACTTGTGATGTTGTGACGGACAATGTTGTGATGTTGTGACAGACAATGTTGTGATGTTGTGACAGACAATGTGATGTTGTGACAGACTGACAATGTTGTGATGTTGATGACAGACAATGTTGTGATGTTGTGACAGACATGTTGTGATGTTGTGACAGACAATGTTGTGATGTTGTGACAGACAATGTTGTGATGTTGTGACAGACAATGTTTTGATGTTGTGACAGACTATGTTGTGATGTTGTGACAGACAATGTGGGGATGTTGTGACTGACTTGTGATGTTGTGACGGACAATATTGTGATGTAGTTACAGACAATGTTGTGATGTTGTGACAGACAATGTGGTGATGTTGTGACAGACAATGTTGTGATGTTGTGACAGACAATGTGGTGATGTTGTGACAGACTTGTGATGTTGTGATGTTGTGACAGACAATGTTGTGATGTTGTGACAGACAATGTTGTGATGTTGTGACAGATGTTGTGAGACATGTTGTGACAGACAATGTTGTGATGTTGTGACAGACAATGTTGTGATGTTGTGACAGACAATGTTGTGATGTTGTGACAGACAATGTTGTGATGTTGTGACAGACAATGTTGTGATGTTGTGACAGACAGATGTTGTGATGTTGTGACAGACAATGTTGTGATGTTGTGACAGACAATGTTGTGATGTTGTGACAGACAATGTTGTGATGTTGTGACAGACAATGTTGTGATGTTGTGACAGACAATGTTGTGATGTTGTGACAGACAATGTTGTGATGTTGTGACAGACAATGTTGTGATGTTGTGACAGACAATGTTGTGATGTTGTGACAGACAGACAGACAATGTTGTGATGTTGTGACAGATGTGATGTTGACAGACATGTTGTGATGTTGTGATGTTGTGACAGACAATGTTGTGATGTTGTGACAGACAATGTTGTGATGTTGTGACAGACTTGTGATGTTGTGACAGACAATGTTGTGATGTGGTGACAGACAATGTTGTGATGTTGTGATGTTGTGACAGACAATGTTGTGATGTTGTGACAGACAATGTTGTGATGTTGTGATGATGTTGTGACAGACAATGACAGACAATGTTGTGATGTTGTGATGTTGTGACAGACAATGTTGTGATGTTGTGACAGACAATGTTGTGATGTTGTGACAGACAATGTTGTGATGTTGTGACAGACAATGTTGTGATGTTGTACAGACAATGTTGTGATGTGATGTTGTGACAGACAATGTTGTGATGTTGTGACAGACAATGTTGTGATGTTGTGACATGTTGTGACAGAATGTTGTGATGTTGGACAATGTTTGTGATGTTGTGACAGATGTTGTGATGTTGTGATGTGATGTTGTGACAGACAATGTTGTGATGTTGTGACAGACTTGTGATGTTGTGACGGACTATGTTGTGATGTTGTGACAGACAATATTGTGATGTTGTGACAGACAATGTTGTGATGTTGTGACAGACAATGTGGTGATGTTGTAACAGACAATGTTGTGATGTTGTGACAGACAATGTTGTGATGTTGTGACAGACAATGTGGTGATGGTGTGACAGACTTGTCATGTTGTGACGGACAATGTTGTGATGTTGTGACAGACAATGTTGTGATGTTGTGACAGACAATGTTGTGATGTTGTGACAGACAATGTTGTGATGTTGTGACAGACAATGTTGTGATGTTGTGACAGACAATGTTGTGATGTTGTGACAGACAATGTTGTGATGTTGTGACAGACAATGTTGTGATGTTGTGACAGACAATGTTGTGATGTTGTGACAGACAATGTTGTGATGTTGTGACAGACAATGTTGTGATGTTGTGACAGACAATGTTGTGATGTTGTGACAGACTTGTGATGTTGTGACGGACAATGTTGTGATGTTGTGACAGACAATGTTGTGATGTTGTGACAGACAATGTTGTGATGTTGTGACAGACAATGTTGTGATGTTGTGACAGACAATGTTGTGATGTTGTGACAATGTTGTGATGTTGTGACAGACTTGTGATGTTGTGACAGACAATGTTGTGATGTTGTGACAGACAATGTTGTGATGTTGTGACAGACTTGTGATGTTGTGACGGACAATGTTGTGATGTTGTGACAGACAATGTTGTGATGTTGTGACAGACAATGTTGTGATGTTGTGACAGACAATGTGGTGATGTTGTGACTTGTGAGACAGACAATGTTGTGATGTTGTGACAGACAATGTTTTGATGTTGTGACAGACTATGTTGTGATGTTGTGACAGACAATGTGGGGATGTTGTGATGTTGTGATGTTGTGACAGACAATGTTGTGATGTTGTGACAGACAATGTGGTGATGTTGTGACAGACTTGTGATGTTGTGACAGACAATGTTGTGATGTTGTGACAGACTTGTGATGTTGTGACAGACTATGTTGTGATGTTGTGACAGACTATGTTGTGATGTTGTAACGGACTATGTTGTGATGGTGTGACAGACAATGTTGTGATGGTGTTGGTATATTTTTATTACAGGTTTGTGTGAGCCTTGGAGTGATCCAGTGTGTTTGCTGGCAAATACGTTCCATACTTGTCAGACACAAGACTTTCAGTGTGACCCTATCAACAGTCCAGGTAAGGATTAAAAATGGCGTTTTATTTATAACCAATATCAAAGCGACATTTCCATATTTCCCAAGTCATTCAGCGGATATATGTAGAAACTTTATACATCAGATACAACTTAAAACGGTATACATAAAGCGCCTCATCGAATGACTTGTAGACTACCCAGTTGTATCATTTATATTTAAACAGACATGACTTCCCTGTTATCAGTGTAATAACACCCATTACATAACCACCCTGTTATCAGTGTTATAACACCCATTACATAACCACCCTGTTAACAGTGTAATAACACCCATTACATAACCACCCTGTTATCAGTGTAATAACACCCATTACATAACCACCCTGTTATCAGTGTAATAACACCCATTACATAACCACCCTGTTATCAGTGTAATAACACCCATTACATAACCACCCTGTTATCAGTGTAATAACACCCATTACATAACCACCCTGTTATCAGTGTAATAACACCCATTACATAACTACCTTGTTATCAGTGTAATAACACCCATTACATAACCACCCTGTTATCAGTGTAATAACACCCATTACATAACCACCCTGTTATCAGTGTAATAACACCCATAACATAACTACCCTGTTATCAGTGTAATAACACCCATTACATAACTACCTTGTTATCAGTGTAATAACACCCATTACATAACCACCCTGTTATCAGTGTAATAACACCCATTACATAACCACCCTGTTATCAGTGTTATAACACCCATTACATAACCACCCTGTTATCAGTGTAATAACACCCATTACATAACTACCTTGTTATCAGTGTAATAACACCCATTACATAACCACCCTGTTATCAGTGTAATAACACCCATTACATAACCACCCTGTTATCAGTGTAATAACACCCATAACATAACTACCTTGTTATCAGTGTAATAACACCCATTACATAACCACCCTGTTATCAGTGTAATAACACCCATTACATAACCACCCTGTTATCAGTGTAATAACACCCATTACATAACCACCCTGTTATCAGTGTAATAATACCCATAACATAACTACCCTGTTAACAGTGTAATGATACCCATAACATAACTACCCTGTTATCAGTGTAATAACACCCATTACATAACTACCCTGTTAACAGTGTAATAACACCCATTACATAACTACCCTGTTATCAGTGTAATAATACCCATAACATAACTACCCTGTTATCAGTGTAATAACACCCATTACATAACTACCTTGTTAACAGTGTAATGATACCCATAACATAACTACCCTGTTATCAGTGTAATAACACCTATAACATAACTACCCTGTTATCAGTGTAATAATACCTATAACATAACTACCCTGTTAACAGTGTAATAACACCCATTACATAACTACCCTGTTATCAGTGTAATGATACCCATAACATAACTACCCTGTTATCAGTGTAATAACACCCATTACATAACTACCTTGTTAACAGTGTAATAACACCCATTACATAACTACCTTAACAGTGTAGTAACATCCATTACATAACTACCTTGTTAACAGTGTAATGATACCCATTACCACAGTAAAATAACTAACGACTGTGGAAGAAAGACCAAATATACATGTTGACACACCACAATCAAAGCGTTATTCCGACAATGAATTGACCTGTTCTGTACCCATTTGTGAATATGTTATCTTCAAGGCAATAAATTGATAGAAATATATACAATAATCAAATACCGTATTCCAGTAACAATCGTGGTTACTTATTGCGCGCTCTAATTTCCGAGAATACGTGAAACACTCGTGTATTCGACACATGCACTGTTGACACAAATGTACAAATGATATGATAATTAAATATAGATAAATTTTAAGAAATGCTAGATAACTATGTGAAAAAATTAAAATAACAAAAGAAGACGTTACATATATATTGCAGACGTGATGGACTTTGCCGTTAGATTTCCATCAACGGCTGTTCCTGCCGACGAGACAACTTACATGTGCATGAATTTTGCCTTACCGTCTGACAGGGACTATCACGTGATAGCTGATAGAGGCTTAATTGACAACGAATACGTCATGCATCATATTCTAATCTACGGATGTCCGAAGGAAGGTTGGTATTTGTGTTTATGATGTTAAATATTTTAATATGTCTCTGGCTGTAGATTGCTCCTATCTCATCATACTATTTAAGGATATTTGTACTTTTTGGCATTCAATTACTTATTTTTTGTCAGTGTTATGTTTGTATGTGTGTGTGTGGGAAGGGTGTGTGTCTGGGTGCGTGCTGTGGTGTATGTATGTGGGAAGGGTGTGTGTGGTGAAAGGTGTGTGTGGGAAGGGTGTGTGTATGGATGCGTGCTGTGGTGTATGTGTGTGTGGGAAGGGTGTGTGTGGGAAGGGTGTGTGTATGGGTGCTTGCGATGGTGTACGTGTGTGTGTATAGATGTGTGTGGGAAGGGTGTGTGTCTGGGTGCGTGCTGTGGTGTATGTATGTGGGAAGGGTGTGTGTGGTGAAAGGTGTGTGTGGGAAGGGTGTGTGTATGGATGCGTGCTGTGGTGTATGTGTGTGTGGGAAGGGTGTGTGTGGGAAGGGTGTGTGTATGGGTGCGTGCTGTGGTGTATGTGTGTGGATGGGTGTGTGTGGTGAAAGGTGTATGTGGGAAGGGTGTGTGTATGGGTGCGTGCGGTGGTGTTCGTGTATGTATATATTCACATACAGCACGGACCAACTGTTCATTCTTACAATTCCTCTCGACGGTAATATATGTCTAGTGCACGATCCACTAATCAATTTACTGTGGATGTTCCTGTAAAGTATTCTATGTTTGTAAGTTTTAAAGTGTATAATTTAAAACATATTAATCAGGTGTTATCTCATAGCGTGAGCGATGTGTGGACGATTATGTATGTTTAATTGGTTCGTATGTTCGTTAGGCTACGACAAAGAATGAACGAATATCCAAAAAAAATATTGAGTTGACTAATGGTTTGGTATAGTTGTTACTAGTTTTCAAAAATATTATTTCAACCAATGAAAATAATATCAGTTATTAACAGAACATTATCTTATATTAATATAACACAGTATTGTGTTTAAATATCAATATTCTGTCATCTACAAATGTGTAGCCACTGAACATTCTCCACAATATTGCTGCGTCCCTGGTCTGTTCAGTACATGGAAGTATCCTGTTTTTGACCCTCTTCTCTTTGTAGTTGAACGTTCTGATTTGGTTAATGATTTGAACACCCCCTACCCATGCGGGATGGCAGGAGAAGTACGCTGTCAGGAAATCATTGCTCTATGGAGTGTCGGCATTCCCGGTTTTTGTCATAACGAAAATGCCGGATTCAGGATAGGGCCCAATGGCTACAGATATGCTTCAATGCAGGTAATTACATACGTCGAAACCGGATTCACGTTTGGGCCCAGTGGCTACAGATATGCTTCAATGCAGGTAATTACATACGTAGAAACCGGATTCACGTTTGGGCCCAGTGGCTACAGATATGCTTCAATGCAGGTAATTACATACGTCAAAACCGGATTCACGTTTGGGCCCAGTGGCTACAGATATGCTTCAATGCAGGTAATTACATACGTAGAAACCGGATTCACGTTTGGGCCCAGTGGCTACAGATATGCTTCAATGCAGGTAATTACATACGTAGAAACCGGATTCACGTTTGGGCCCAGTGGCTACAGATATGCTTCAATGCAGGTAATTACATACGTAGAAACCGGATTCACGTTTGGGCCCAGTGGCTACAGATATGCTTCAATGCAGGTAATTACATACGTAGAAACCGGATTCACGTTTGGGCCCAGTGGCTACAGATATGCTTCAATGCAGGTAATTACATACGTAGAAACCGGATTCACGTTTGGGCCCAGTGGCTACAGATATGCTTCAATGCAGGTAATTACATACGTAGAAACCGGATTCACGTTTGGGCCCAGTGGCTACAGATATGCTTCAATGCATGTAATTACATACGTAGAAACCGGATTCACGTTTGGGCCCAGTGGCTACAGATATGCTTCAATGCATGTAATTACATACGTAGAAACCGGATTCACGTTAGGGCCCAGTGGCTACAGGTATGCTTCAATGCATGTAATTACATGCATAGAAACATGCGAGTACAGTTTAAATACCGTTACGAAGAATGAATTGGCCTCAAAGTGAGATGTGCAGTTTTATTTCATTTCTGTCTTATTATTTTTGTTCGTGCATTTCTTCAATTGAATCTTGCTGAAATATCGCAAGGAGGAATTGTTTCATCCTTTAAGCACCCAGATTTCTTTTTTTTCTTATAGCCACGAAGGTCACGGGAGAGTCGAACTAATAACCCCTACTCCCATAAAATAGGACGTTACTAATTGGCTTTTAAATAAACGTGATTATGTAGCATACTGGGTAGCAAATCAGTATCGCATTAAATCTTTATCTTTTTTCATCCTGTTTGTTGTCCTGAGAGTCTGGTTTCTTTGTAACATGTTGTCCTGAGAGTCCGGTTTCTTTGTAACATTAAATCTTTATCTCTTTTCCTATTTTTGTCCTGAGAGTCTGGTACATGATTGAAGTTAAATCGAATACAGCTCGTTTACAAGTGAAATGGAAGTACGAAATAATATAATACTGTTTAGTTTTTCATTTACAAAGTAGACTTTGTTACAAGCATATATACTGCACGTTTTCATTCTAAAATTAACAATATTAGGTAAACTGGAAATTTTGCACTTAAATTTTGATGAATTGTCTACGTCATGTTTTGACGAATCCTATATAGTACCTAAGTCATGTTTTGACGAATCTTATATAATACCTAAGTCATGTTTTGATGAATGATTTTGGAGAAATATTGTCGGTAATACAATATCTGAACCATTGTTAATCATGCTGACTCCATTAGCCACAGCCCTGTAACAAATATTTCAGAATAGAACTCGTGCGTTTGATTCTGTAAGTTGCAATGTAGGTCATTTTTACCAAAATATGGATTTTAACAACTCTTATTTTGACAGTATGCCATTCAGTTCCCCGAAGAACAATGAAAATTGCAATACCTATCGATATTAAAATAAGAATGACAGACAAAACAATCGGAGACAAATAAGCTAGAGTGTTATTTCAAACTGGTTTGTCGCAGAGTTCCACATTCTCCTTACTTTGCAGATGCACTGGAATAACCCAATGAAGAAAGCTGATTACACAGACAGTTCTGGAATGACTTTGTTCTACACGCCAATATTACGGCCTCACAATCTTGGAAATCTGATGACAGGAGAAAACTTCTTCCATATCCCACCAGGCGAAAATCGTTATATCGTAGAATCGCACTGCTCTTCCACGTGTTCAAATCGAATCATGAATGGGTCTGTTAACGTCGTGGCCGGACTTAATCACATGCATTACATGGGTAAGTTGATATCTTCAAATATGTGTACAGAAATGACGTTTTCAAAAATCAGCTTGTAGTTTTTTCACTCGTAATATCTTAGTCTCACTTTAATAATTTTTGAGTTCTCATTTTTAAACTTTCTCTTCACTTTTCATTTCCACAATTACACAGGTTAAATGTGACTGAAAGCGTACCGGGGGTTTGATTAAACCGTGTCTCTTTCAAAGAAACGGCGAATGTGTACACTACATCACACATTACATTAAGAACATAACATTTTCAATTTTGGTTCAAATTGATCACAAGGACAAAGTTAGATAAAGATAAGTAAAGATCAGCAATAATTTATACTGGATTTTGTCTTGTTTATTGTTTGATATCCTGACGTCAGCAGGTATTCTGAATGTAACCGAGCGTTTGTTTCACAGGTAGAGAAATGGCCACGCTGTATACCCCTGTTGGTGGTGCTGAACAGGTCATTATGCATGATCCTCACTTCAGCTATGACAACCCTGAAGTGCACACGTGAGTTTTTCATTTTGTAATTTTGGGGAATTCTCATGACGTATGTAACAGCTTTGGAATGTGTTGATTGTGTGTCTTCAGTAATTCCTTATTATTAACACTGTTCTATACAGGTTTTCGCCTCCAATAGTAATCAATCCGGGCGATGTGATCAGGACCACATGTTCCTTCACCTCATTACATAAAGACACGACAATTTTCAGCGGTGAAGCAACTTCACAGGAAATGTGTTTTGGATTTTTGTTTTACTATCCGAAGGAAGCAATTCGGTCCCGTCAGTGTACCACTTCCATGGGTTTACCTCTTTGTTCTCTTCATCATGACACGGATATGATCGATGGATGTCAAGTCGAATCTTTCATGAGAAATCAAACTTATTTTACAGAGCTATTCGGAGAGGTATGGTTATTATATTTCTTTTTTACATTAGTGTAAGGTATTTAATTAACTTTGTTAAACTTTATCAATGTAGAAACAAGAAAGGTAAAACCGATAAAGGATTGGTATATGTAGGGAATAGAACATGTTTATATATATATATATATATATATATATATATATATATGTAAATGTTGTAGATATATTTTATATATATATATATATATACAACATGTCAGAGGAACTGAAACCCCTCTATTCAAAATACGTTTTATATTTGCAGCTTTCACGACGATGTGACACTTCCTTCTGCCGTAAGGAGTGCAAAACTTACTTGAAGGAAGAGAGAAAAAATCCTTGCTTTCAGGGGAGAGTTGGAAAGTATGTCGATCGTGTCCTTGGTATTTATGTCGGTGTTAATGAAATGGCCCGCTATCATTCGTGTAGTGTCGAACTCGCCCTGGAGGAGGTCGAACCATGCACATGTACATCACCAAGACCTTGTGTGGAGTACACTGGGGCTGGGGTATCCCTTCGGATGTCGTTTGTGGTTCTTCTGCTATCTATGGCTCACACATTCTTCATGTGATTTGAAACTGTTCAGTATTTCTCGGTTGATAATACATACCGTTTGTTTATAAAACTAAACAATGAAATCCATGAATATATATATTGAGTCTGTATTGCATAATTGTACATACACGACCATATTTTATGCTTGTTTTAATGTTTTTGCGATTGTATGTTCCTTAATTAATAAAAAAGAAATATATTTATCATCATTAAGTAGGTTTTTGTATTACGCATGAAAAAATATTTCCGTTTTCAGTGTCGCATTGGATAATATAGAAATTCGTTTTTCTATCTTGTATTGGCGTTAAAACATAGATAAGCACTGTTCAAATGAATGTAAATGGTCAGATAGTGCCTGCCAGTTTTCCGTTTGACATCTAAAAGGAGCAAAAATAATTCAGAGTACCTCCTAAAAAAGGGATAACTTGTTCAAAGTTTTAGCCAGTCATTAGCAATACCAAATCACAAGCATTATCATTAGTACTGTAGTCAATCTCACAATTTTCAAACAATTTCTACATATGCTTAGATACGCAAATATGCCGTATGTTATTAAAACAGCTTGCTTTTTATTCATGCATGTTTTAGCGAAACTATAACCAAGAAAGATCGGATGAAATTGATTAACATTAAACAAGGTATCATTGATGTGATAATAACCAAATACAAAACAAATAGATACAAAGAGATTGTATATTAATATCATTTACACGGAATTGAAGCAAAGTTTAGTTTTAGAAAACTGTTTTCGCGGACGAAAAGAGTGTTTTTGTTTTGTTTATATTCTAATAATCAAACATTTTGCAAAAGAGACCCATGCTTTGTTTCAATTTTTGATATTTTGATATTTTATTTATAGACTAGTAAGCATCATTATAATCAAGTACAAAACGAAAGTAAAAGTAGAGATCTTTTAAACTAGTTGTCTAAACATTAGGGACAATTTTTCGACGTCAGCATGTTGAGATGTATGTATTTATGCCAAGTTTATAAACATGTTTTTAACGAACTCTAATTTCTTATTCCAATTTGTGTATGACCTATGCTGATAAAATTAGTATATAACATGGTTACGCCTGGTAATCAGTTTAAACACAATCATTCAATGACATGAATTAAAGGTGCATGTACATATATGTATGTATGTATTTTTTTAATTGAAAATATATTTGTCTTTTCGTAAATAATTTGACACCGAATTGGAATCACTTGTTTTATATATTACTTTACTTTTTTCAATAAAAACATCTGTTTATAACCAGCGTTTCACATTTTGTTGACTATTTTTCCATGTCGTACACATTGACCAATTTTGGGTTCGGGCTAAGTTTGTTGAAAAATGCAACAATCTTGTGGTCACGAATGTGATACAGACTACAGTGAGATATGACCAACCTCAGATAATCAGATACTTATTGGCTTCGAGTTATACATTGGATTTTAACTTTTGCTTGTCACGTGATTCTATTAGGATGAGAGAGGAACATCAGGTAAAACTGGGGTATTTATTTACATCAAAATCTACGTGTTTTGTTGGTCTGATACTCATCTATAGCCCCATGGTGTATGTATTGTTACAATAGGAGAGCATAATGTCCGTTCGGCTCAAATATGATAAGATTGCAAAAAAAAGATTTTGCTTTCCTAAAATATATTCCTATCAAATCTTATAATTAATTTCTTAGATCGGTTTCAGAAATAAGCACATAAATGTATAAATCGAGAAATGAAACACACAAAAAAATCGACGAATCAGAAAGCTGATTTTGTGTACAAACAACGTAAAATTAATTTACGTCATTAACAGCGTTCACGTGACACGATTCGCACACAATTCAGATAGCTCTCCAGGTAAAAACGTGGGTTTGAAATATTCTACATATGAGGATAATGATTTGGAGCATTGAACATTGAACATTTGGTCATTGATAAGTGCTGTGAAAATTTTGAACTTTTGCTTTCCTGAAATGAACTTTTGACAAGGTGTTTAGAAGTGAACACCGGAGTAACGGCGTGTACATGTAATGAACGTGTAATATACACGGCGCACTCATCCACGTGGATGAGCAAGGTGAGTGATTGTTCGAAGATATCCGCTCAATGTACATATGTCTGACATTCAAAACGCGAAACGATTTAAAGGCCAAGCCCCACTTCGACGACACAGTTCTCTACGGACATATCATCTGTTATTACAGACTCATTAAACCCTGTAAAGTCCATCCTAGCTACACCCGACTCATTCATATTACTAAGGCAAGGTCACACTTACAATCCAAGCTATGACTACAGCCCCAGGTTTTCCAAACAGCACAGCCACTTCTCTAGCTGCAGCTCTTGGACCTTACCTCAGTCAGTTGATCGCATCTGCAATGACACCCTTTACAACACAGATCACTTATCGAGGAAATGGCTGCTTTCCGAGGTGACGATAAATACCCGAAGTGTAAGGTAGAGCAACTTGAATCTAAGGTATTGAACCTTGAGACGACTTTAGAGAAACTAGAACAGTACGGGAGGAAAACTTCCTTACGGTTTCATGGGTTTCCACTGAAACCCGAGGAAATCCAGGTGACAAGGTGGTTGAGTTGTGTGTTAACAAATTAGACATAAATGTCACCAAGGATGCTATTAACAGATTACATGTTAAAGATAAATAATGGGAAAGTTCAAATCATTTGTCGTCTACAAAATTGGAAAATTAAAAATGAAACCTCTCCACCCAAGAGCAAGTTAAAGGGACTTGGTGACTCAAATAATATAATTGTTTAATTCAGAAGACCCGACGTCTGTTCGCCAAAAGATAGGAAAAGGTTTGGGTACTCCAGGAAAGTTTACACTTTCTACTCATACTGGACAAACGATGGACGCATAAGGCCTCGCAAGACTCCCACAAAATTCTTGTCAAATCATATAGTGACATCGCAGACTTCGTCCCTGAAATTCCGGCAACTCATAGTTAGAAGAATGACCGATCAGGAATTTTAAAAAATGAAGACAAGAAATAACTGAATACGAATAAAAACAATACTTATCATTCATCTAGAAATACACGTCAGTAAATATAAATATTTATACTTGTACTGTGTGTCATGTGCTTTCTAGATTCGCAATTTATAATTTCTATTGTTATTACTCACCGGTACATCTTAATTTATCTGTATGGTTTAGAAGTTATCTGTACAATTCGTGTATATCTGTAATATATTGAGTATATCTGATTGTTACCTGTAAGGTACCTGGACACCTGTAATGTATTGAGTATATCTGATTGTTACCTGTAAGGTACTTGGACACCTGTAATGTATTGAGTATATCTGATTGTTACCTGTAAGGTACCTGGACACCTGTAATGTATTGAGTATATCTGATTGTTACCTGTAAGGTACCTGGACACCTGTAATGTATTGAGTATATCTGATTGTTACCTGTAAGGTACCTGGACACCTGTAATGTAATGAGTAAGTCTGATTGTATGTAAGGTACCTGGACAAATGTATTGTATATCTGTAATGTATTGAGTATATCTTATTGTTACCTGTAAGGTACTTGGACACCTGTAATGTATTGAGTATATCTGATTGTTACCTGTAAGGTACCTGGACACCTGTAATGTATTGAGTATATCTTATTGTTACCTGTAAGGTACCTGGACACCTGTAATGTATTGAGTATATCTGATTGTTACCTGTAAGGTACCTGGACACCTGTAATGTATTGAGTATATCTGATTGTTACCTGTAAGGTACCTGGACACCTGTAATGTATTGAGTATATCTGATTGTTACCTGTAAGGTACCTGGACACCTGTAATGTATTGAGTATATCTGATTGTTACCTGTAAGGTACCTGGACACCTGTAATGTATTGAGTATATCTGATTGTTACCTGTAAGGTACCTGGACACCTGTAATGTATTGAGTATATCTGATTGTTACCTGTAAGGTACCTGGACACCTGTAATGTATTGAGTATATCTGATTGTTACCTGTAAGGTACCTGGACACCTGTAATGTATTGAGTATATCTGATTGTTACCTGTAAGGTACCTGGACACCTGTAATGTATTGAGTATATCTGATTGTTACCTGTAAGGTACCTGGACACCTGTAATGTATTGAGTATATCTGATTGTTACCTGTAAGGTACCTGGACACCTGTAATGTATTGAGTATATCTGATTGTTACCTGTAATGTATTGAGTATATCTGATTGTTACCTGTAATGTATTGAGTATATCTGATTGTTACCTGTAAGGTACTTGGACACCTGTAATATATTGAGTATATCTGATTGTTACCTGTAAGGTACCTGGACACCTGTAATGTATTGAGTATATCTGATTGTTACCTGTAAGGTACCTGGACACCTGTAATGTATTGAGTATATCTGTTTGTTACCTGTAATGTACCTGGACACCTGTAATGTATTGAGTATATCTGATTGTTACCTGTATGGTACCTGGACACCTGTAATGTATTGAGTATATCTGATTGTTACCTGTAAGGTACCTGGACACCTGTAATGTGTTGAGTATATCTGATTGTTACCTGTATTGAGTATATCTGGTACCTGGACACCTGTAATGTATTGAGTATATCTGATTGTTACCTGTAAGGTACCTGGACACCTGTAATGTATTGAGTATATCTGATTGTTACCTGTAAGGTACCTGGACACCTGTAATGTATTGAGTATATCTGATTGTTACCTGTAAGGTACCTGGACACCTGTAATGTATTGAGTATATCTGATTGTTACCTGTAAGGTACCTGGACACCTGTAATGTATTGAGTATATCTGATTGTTACCTGTAAGGTACCTGGACACCTGTAATGTATTGAGTATATCTGATTGTTACCTGTAAGGTACCTGGACACCTGTAATGTATTGAGTATATCTGATTGTTACCTGTAAGGTACCTGGACACCTGTAATGTATTGAGTATATCTGATTGTTACCTGTAAGGTACCTGGACACCTGTAATGTATTGAGTATATCTTATTGTTATCTGTAAGGTACCTGGACACCTGTAATGTATTGAGTATATCTGATTGTTACCTGTAAGGTACCTGGACACCTGTAATGTATTGAGTATATCTGATTGTTACCTGTAAGGTACCTGGACACCTGTAATGTATTGAGTATATCTGATTGTTACCTGTAAGGTACCTGGACACCTGTAATGTATTGAGTATATCTGATTGTTACCTGTAAGGTACCTGGACACCTGTAATGTATTGAGTATATCTGATTGTTACCTTGTTGGACACCTGTAATGTATTGTAATTGTTATCCTGTACCTGGACACCTGTAATGTATTGAGTATATCTGATTGTTACCTGTAAGGTACCTGGACACCTGTAATGTATTGAGTATATCTGATTGTTACCTGTGTACCTGATTGACACCTGTAATGTATTGAGTATATCTGATTGTTACCTGTAAGGTACCTGGACACCTGTAATGTATTGAGTATATCTGATTGTTACCTGTAAGGTACCTGGACACCTGTAATGTATTGAGTATATCTGATTGTTACCTGTAAGGTACCTGGACACCTGTAATGTATTGAGTATATCTGATTGTTACCTGTAAGGTACCTGGACACCTGTAATGTATTGAGTATATCTGATTGTTACCTGTAAGGTACCTGGACACCTGTAATGTATTGAGTATATCTGATTGTTACCTGTAAGGTACCTGGACACCTGTAATGTATTGAGTATATCTGATTGTTACCTGTAAGGTACCTGGACACCTGTAATGTATTGAGTATATCTGATTGTTACCTGTAAGGTACCTGGACACCTGTAATGTATTGAGTATATCTGATTGTTACCTGTAAGGTACCTGGACACCTGTAATGTATTGAGTATATCTGATTGTTACCTGTAAGGTACCTGGACACCTGTAATGTATTGAGTATATCTGATTGTTACCTGTAAGGTACCTGGACACCTGTAATGTATTGAGTATATCTGATTGTTACCTGTAAGGTACCTGGACACCTGTAATGTATTGAGTATATCTGATTGTTACCTGTAAGGTACCTGGACACCTGTAATGTATTGAGTATATCTGATTGTTACCTGTAAGGTACCTGGACACCTGTAATGTATTGAGTATATCTGATTGTTACCTGTAATGTATTGAGTATATCTGATTGTTACCTGTAAGGTACCTGGACACCTGTAATGTATTGAGTATATCTGATTGTTACCTGTAAGGTACCTGGACACCTGTAATGTATTGAGTATATCTGATTGTTACCTGTAAGGTACCTGGACACCTGTAATGTATTGAGTATATCTGATTGTTACCTGTAAGGTACCTGGACACCTGTAATGTATTGAGTATATCTGATTGTTACCTGTAAGGTACCTGGACACCTGTAATGTATTGAGTATATCTGATTGTTACCTGTAAGGTACCTGGACACCTGTAATGTATTGAGTATATCTGATTGTTACCTGTAAGGTACCTGGACACCTGTAATGTATTGAGTATATCTGATTGTTACCTGTAAGGTACCTGGACACCTGTAATGTATTGAGTATATCTGATTGTTACCTGTAAGGTACCTGGACACCTGTAATGTATTGAGTATATCTGATTGTTACCTGTAAGGTACCTGGACACCTGTAATGTATTGAGTATATCTGATTGTTACCTGTAAGGTACCTGGACACCTGTAATGTATTGAGTATATCTGATTGTTACCTGTAAGGTACCTGGACACCTGTAATGTATTGAGTATATCTGATTGTTACCTGTAAGGTACCTGGACACCTGTAATGTATTGAGTATATCTGATTGTTACCTGTAAGGTACCTGGACACCTGTAATGTATTGAGTATATCTGATTGTTACCTGTAAGGTACCTGGACACCTGTAATGTATTGAGTATATCTGATTGTTACCTGTAATGTATTGAGTATATCTTATTGTTACCTGTAAGGTACCTGGACACCTGTAATGTAATGAGTATATCTGATTGTTACCTGTATGGTACCTGGACACCTGTAATGTATTGAGTATATCTGATTGTTACCTGTAAGGTACCTGGACACCTGTAATGTATTGAGTATATCTGATTGTTACCTGTAAGGTACCTGGACACCTGTAATGTATTGAGTATATCTGATTGTTACCTGTAAGGTACCTGGACACCTGTAATGTATTGAGTATATCTGATTGTTACCTGTAAGGTACCTGGACACCTGTAATGTATTGAGTATATCTGATTGTTATCTGTAAGGTACCTGGACACCTGTAATGTATTGAGTATATCTGATTGTTACCTGTAAGGTACCTGGACACCTGTAATGTATTGAGTATATCTGATTGTTACCTGTAATGTATTGAGTATATCTGATTGTTACCTGTAATGTATTGAGTATATCTGATTGTTACCTGTAATGTATTGAGTATATCTTATTGTTACCTGCAAGGTACTTGGACACCTGTAATGTATTGAGTATATCTTATTGTTATCTGTAAGGTACCTGGACACCTGTAATGTATTGAGTATATCTGATTGTTACCTGTAATGTATTGAGTATATCTGATTGTTACCTGTATGGTACCTGGACACCTGTAATGTATTGAGTATATCTGATTGTTACCTGTAAGGTACCTGGACACCTGTAATGTATTGAGTATATCTGATTGTTACCTGTAAGGTACCTGGACACCTGTAATGTATTGAGTATATCTGATTGTTACCTGTAAGGTACCTGGACACCTGTAATGTATTGAGTATATCTGATTGTTACCTGTAAGGTACCTGGACACCTGTAATGTATTGAGTATATCTGATTGTTACCTGTATGGTACCTGGACACCTGTAATGTATTGAGTATATCTGATTGTTACCTGTAAGGTACCTGGACACCTGTAATGTAATGAGTATATCTGATTGTTACCTGTAAGGTACCTGGACACCTGTAATGTATTGAGTATATCTGATTGTTACCTGTAAGGTACCTGGACACCTGTAATGTATTGAGTATATCTGATTGTTATCTGTAAGGTACCTGGACACCTGTAATGTATTGAGTATATCTGATTGTTACCTGTATGGTACCTTGATACCTGTTATGAGTATATTTGTCATACCTGTATTGCTATGAAGTTACCTGTATGATTCTTTGACGAAAGAATGACTGTTATTTAGTGAGTAGGTCCCAATCGTTAAAGAAATGAAACTAATTTTACTTTTTTTAGGATTTACTTTATTCTGATTGAATAAAACTCTGTGTTTCTAAATTTAGATCTGTGGGATCATTTAGACCTCGGAATACGGTATATTTGTCTTAAAGGGTCTTGTATTCTAATTACGTTTTTTGTATATGTGTTTGTTTACAGACAAAGTCAATTATTATGTCTATAAGACTATTTGATGATACGTTCATCTAAGGTAATTATCATATTAATAGGAAATTTATACCGATAGAACACTTCTGGACCCACCAAATTAAACAAAGATCCATAACTCATTAATGTTCCTTCCCAAATTTAAAAACGAACGACTTAGAAATATACAACTTGCTAAAGTGTACAACACATAATTTTTCATGTTTAAGTAAACGCCTAATATCGTGATTGTCACCTGAATGTTATTGATGTTTTCTTTTGAACTAAAATACTGGCCTGGAATATAATCATAAAAAATGTTAAATGTGTCATGCTTGCAAATGATTATGTCAAATTGGGTAATTAGCGGCGGAGAGGATTTTCTTACCTGTAGTTTTATTGAAAAATAGGTTTGTTGAAACTTTAATATTCGTGGAAATGTAGAGTGGCAGACATATGAAAATAAATCCGCCCGAAAACGAAGGTGATTTGTGATCATTCGGAATACTCGTGAAGGCCATACCTATGAAATGTAAAAATATCAAATAGTATGTAAGCTATATGGATGTATTGAGATCCTGAGATTTGAGGACAGCAGGAGTGTACTTTTCTTTGATTCTATTCGTTAATTTTCGTACTTGTCTGTTTCTATGGCGCAGGACTTAACAGATCACTTGCTGTTGTTCATGGTTTGTTTTCGTTTAACGGACTTTAAACTATTGGTTTGCTAACTTGTTCCATTATGTTACTAATTGTGATCACTTTCACAGAAAGATTAGGAGAAAGGAAACTAACGACCTGTCTTATCAGACAATCTCGTAAATATATCGTTTGATATCAAGACACATATCAAAAGGCACGTATCGAAGGCTATACTGTTAAGTATAGCTGATTATAACTATACCCTACCTACTGGAACAAGGGCGTTTCCGATAGCCAACAATAGGCGTTAAGACAAGCGGCAAACATATTACAAAATTTTAAATGTCCTAAATAATGATCTCGGTCACAAGATGTTTGTCAATCGTGCGTGGATGTAAATAGTTTACTAAATATAGTCTTCAAAGCATGTGACCCAGAATATGCACAAACACTATTACAGGGGATTGGTACGAAATCCTAACACACGACAGTACAATAGTAAAGTGAAGCCGTTTTATAGTTTGTTTTGCGGTGGGTAAAAAATATAGGGTAGGGCAGGTGGGCTTCAAATTACCATGACTATGGAAAAGTAAAGCATTACATCTTTTTTTTACTTATTACATTTTATCATTAATATTAATAATTCTACACATATTTTTAATCTCCCTGATTAAATCATACGGAGACACAAAAAACAAATGTCTGTGGTGGGGAAATTTAGAGTGAGATAGAGGGGGTTCACTTCACCTTGGCCAGTGTAAAATGAAGCATTTCACTTTGTCCTTACTAATTATTACTTATTACTCACACACACACACACACACACACACACACGTCTCGCGGTACATGTCATCATTATAGTATTTTGATCCCGGTTCATTTCCCAATGCTTCACAATACCATGCTACACCGGGTCAAGTAAATCTGTCCCTTTATCAAGACACAAGCCTAGTACATGAGTTACATAACATGCATAAACCAAACACATATAAGACAAACTACGGTAAGTAGGTGTCTCGATAATGCCTTGCTCTGAATGCCCTTTATAAGGAACAAAACAGACATCTTAAGCTGTTTTATGAAAGATGGTGATTCAAGTATAAAAATATAATGTCGGTGCGTGGTGTATGATCGCCACTGAGCGTATATGTGTGATCGCAGAGAAAAGTTTTAGTGTCACACTCCGCGGTCGGTAAATATCGGTCCCACTCTTAATAAAGACTTGCTAGGCTTTTAATCTCATTCCCGGACCTACAGCCTTAACGTCTGATCCTGGGTCTACAGTCTCGAGGTCTGATCCCCGGGTCTACAAGCTCAAAGTCTGATCCCCGGGTCTACAAGTTCAAAGTCTGATCCTCGGGTCTACAGTCTCCATGTCTGATCATCGGGGTTTCCAAGCCCAAAGTCTGATTCCCGGGTCTACAGTCTCTAAGTCTGGTCCTCGGGTCTACAGTCTCCATGTCTGATCATCGGGGTTTCCAAGCCCAAAGTCTGATCCCCGGGTGTACAGTCTCTAAGTCTGGTCCTCGGGTCTACAGTCTCTAAGTCTGATCCCCGGGTGTACAAGTTCAAAGTCTGATCCCCGGGTCTACAGTCTCTAAGTCTGATCCCCGGGTCTACAAATTCAAAGTCTGATGCCAGGTCTACAGTCTCTAAGTCTGTTCCCCGGGTGTACAAGTTCAAAGTCTGATCCCCGGGTCTACAAACTCAAAGTCTGATGCCAGGTCTACAGTCTCCATGTCTGATCATCGGGGTTTCCAAGCTCAAAGTCTGGTTCCCAGGTCTACAATCTCTAAGTCTGATCCCCGGGTGTACAGTCTCTAAGTCTGGTCCCCGGGTCTACAGTCTCTAAGTCTGATCCCCGGGTCTACAAACTCAAAGTCTGATGCCAGGTCTACAGTTTCTAAGTCTGATCCTCGGGTGTACAAGTTCAAAGTCTGATCCCCAGGTCTACAAGCTCTAAGTCTGATCCCCAGGTCTCTAGTCTCTAAGTCTGATCCCCGGGTCTACAAACTCAAAGTCTGATCCCCGGGTCTACAAGCTCTAAGTCTGATCCCCAGGTCTACAGTCTCTAAGTCTGATCCCCGGGTCTACAAACTCAAAGTCTGATGCCAGTTCTACAGTTTCTAAGTCTGATCCTTGGGTGTACAAGTTCAAAGTCTGATCCCCAGGTCTACAAGCTCTAAGTCTGATCCCCATGTCTACAAGCTCTAAGTCTGATCCCCGGGTCTACAAGCTCTAAGTCTGATCCCCGGGTGTACAAGTTCTAAGTCTGATCCCCGGGTCTACAGTCTCTAAGTCTGATCCCCGGGTCTACAGTCTCTAAGTCTGATCCCCGGGTCTACAGTCTCTAAGTCTGATCCCCGGGTCTACATACTCTAAGTCTGATCCCCGGGTCTACAAGCTCTAAGTCTGATCCCCGGGTCTACAAACTCTAAGTCTGATCCCCGGGTCTACAAGCTCAAAGTCTGATCCTAGGACTGCAGTCTCTAACTTGTTTTTGTTCCTTTGGTCTACGTGCCCTAAGACTGATCACTGGGTGTTCGAACTCCCAAGTATCTTGTACAGGAGATCTCCTTTAATGAAATCATTCTTCAGGGACGCTTTTATTTATAAATATTGTGCTATAATTGGTCGGGATCAGATTCTCTGTAATTTTGTCATGGGTTACCCTATTTCTCTGAGGTACCCAGGAATGTCGTGAGATGAAGAACAATCAATTTTGACATATTTGAAAAATTCTCTCGCAGTCATTTTCAGACACATAAAACAGGGATTTGGAACCATCACTACTCATTTGCCTGAAGTATCAATTTCTACTGTATCTTGCTATTCACTTAACTGTGACATCATTCCATTGTTTGCTCCGGTAGCGAAAGTGACAGATGCTGGGTATGATCCATGTTCCTGACTTCAAACAATAGCTATCAACTTCAAATGACATAACAGGACCGTATGTTGGTGTTGTACTAAAGAAAATAATACTGGGCATTGCGGGTCTTCCATCAATTAGACTAAACAGGACATGGGTTATACATAAAATCATGTAATATATCATATTTATATATGCATATATATATAAGGCCAATTCACATACAACCCTATACTACAGGACATGGGTTATTCATAAAATCCAGCAATTTAGGTTAATTTACCTACAACCCTATAATATAGGACATGGGTTATTCATAAAATCCAGCATTATAGGTTAATTTACCTACAACCCTATAATATAGGACATGGGTTATTCATAAAATCCAGCAATTTAGGTTAATTTACCTACAACCCTATACTGTAGGACATGGGTTATTCACAAAATCCACCAATATTGGTTAATTTACCTACAAACCTGTAATATAGGACATGGGTTAAAACATAAAACAATGGTAGTTATACAATGCCCTGTATGATAGAGAGTGAATCAACATACCCTGTAATACAACACATCAGTTATCACAAACAACCCTGTAAAATACACGTGTAACATGAGTCATTACAACAAGACGGCCATATCCCATAATGTTAATCTGACAATGGACGAATGGACGGACAGACGTCAGAATTTTCTGATGGTAGCCTAACAGATCTAATGAATTCAAATTTTGAACATTCCTAGAAGTATCAGAAAGTCATAAATGGTAGGTCCTGTTCATGATAAACAGTTGCACAACCATGTTACAAAATGTCTACTGTAATTACCATGTCGAAGTTTTGATTTGGCTGAAAAATAACAGCATATCATCTGTTTCTTTTCTAACAAATTAAATTCTAAGTATTTTTCTCAGTGATGTGAATGCAACTTCAGAAGGAATTCATACTATTTCTTCAGAACGAATCATGTTCGGTTTGGATCAAACCAACAAAGAAATAGGATTTGATCGGAACAATCTTAGCATCATGCACGTTTGATATCGCTGCCACTCCCTAACAATATTTCAGAGCAGATTTTGGTGAAATCCACTCAAACATTAATACAGGAGTAGTTTTCAAAGCTTAACGGTATTGTCTAACTTTCCAATTTGGGGCCCCGCCCTTAGGTTTCTACGTGGTCGAATCAACATTGAGAAATCATTGCCCACTCGCAGTGATGTTTCAGCCCAAATTTAGTCATTCATTCAAGCACTAAAGACGGTTTTCACATTTTTTTTCATTATTTTCGTCGAACTTTGTTCGTTTGTTTGTTTGTATGGTACATTTCGGTCCTGTCAAAAAACCGGGAACATTTTGAGACGGGATCTCCTCTTTAGGAAATGGTGACTCATTCACAGAACAACATTTACGTATATACGGACCGATCTGTTTCTCGGCTTTCCCACACAGACAAAGCATCGCGAGTAGGCAGGGTCGAACAACACATCTCGAATCTTCATGTGGGGGTTATGATACAAAATCTTGTATAAAGGGGCATAACTCGTATAGTATGTGGGGTTGTGTCACTCCAAAGTTAAAATATTTCATTAATAGCAATGATTTGTTGGTATTGAAGAATCAATCATGCGTGACATAGGCCTGATAGGGAGTGCATGTGAAGAGGGAGATACTAGTATTCAGAATGGTTGTAAAGGTGATAACAAGGACTTGGGAAAGGGGACAATTGAAGTTCACCTGTACAGTTGGAATAAAGTTGATACAATAAGTTATTTTTAACAAGAAAAATCTTATTAATCGCAAACGGTGTTTTTTCTATCATTTTTGACACGTCACTAGGGATGCTCCCGGGTCTATAGTTTTATGTCTTAAGTGTACCATCTTTTCTTAAGGTCGTCATGTGGATACATACGTCACATCTGGTTACTTATGGTATTTTTCGGGCCCTGTTATAGTCCTCTTCGTTGGACTCTACGCTTTCACTACTTAAATAAACTACTGCGTGACTTCCGGTAATGGTCGGGAAATCCTCCTTGTGGTTAAACTTGACTTCCTGGTCTTCCCAGAATCGATCTAGTCTGTTTTTGAACTGACCACAGTGTGTGGTAGACTGTTCCACAGGTTTGCCAATCTCACTGCAAAACTCTCCTTTCTGATGTTGATTTTGGGTCTCTGGACAAAGATTCTTTTGGAGTGTCCCTTACCAGATTCCTTGGTGGTGTAGTCCTCCCTAAGTTACTGGTCATAGCTGCCACATAATATCTTGTAAGCCTCAATCATATCCCCTCTATGTAGCCTGTATTTGATCGTTGATAGCTTTCTTAGCCTTTCCTCATATGTCAGTTTAGATAACCCTGGAATCTGTCTGGTAACACGTCGTTGCACTCCTAACAAATCCAGGTGACGTATCTTGTATGGGTGCCAAACAGAACTTGCATTGTCAAGATATGTTCGAACCAATGCTTTGTATAGTGAAACAAATGTCTTTTCATCCATGTGGTTAAAAGTTCTACGTAAAAGTGCAAATATTGAGTTGGCTTTTTTAACTTTCGTGCTAATGTGGCTGTCAAATGATAGCTGGTTATCTATCACGACACCAATATCTTTCTCTTCTACTTCCTCTAGATCCATGCCTCTGAGTTTAAACTTATAGTCCGGGTCTAAATTTTCCATCCCTATATGCAAAAATTTAACAGCTTCATCAGGAAAAATTCCTGAACTTCTGTGCCTTCTGTGATATTATTGTCTGGATAATACTACATATTTAGTATATATATGTCAGAGGCGTAGCAATAATGTATGCTTGTATGCTTAAACATACACTCGAATTCCATTGAGATATATTTGCCCTACTTTTTTAACCTTACTGCGCCCCTAGACCCCCTTAACCGGGGCTTCGCCCTTGGATCCTCTCTTGAAAGCATACATTCCTAAAAATGTTTTGCTACGCCACTGTATGTCCGTGGTATTTCAAATTGACTCCTTCGATGGCGCGGGATCCAATTTTCGGAACTTGCATATTTATGCACGAAATACCATCAACACATTTGGATTACCTCCCTTCAAGTGTAGAAGAGCTTCCAAAACAAATATGGCTTCCCTGGCTGTAAGAGCCTGGTGTGCCAGAAGTTTTCTTCCCAGGCTTATTTCTAGGTAAGAAGCATTTTATGTCGTTTTTCAGCCCAGCCATGCTATTTACTGTGTTCTCTTACTGTATGTATGATCAAGAACACTTTTGATTTATGCTGTTTTTTTAGTAAAACCATATTTCCCCCGATTACAAATGTCGTTTCAAAGTCAAACACAATGGCTTTATCAGTTTTTATCCTGACTTTTAAGCAGATCATTTTGTATTCATCAGACCTCTGTCAGTAAGTCATATCTGTGGTGATGACTTGATCAGGAACATTCTTTCGTTCTATGCACAAGTCATTCATCTTGTGTGTACTCAATGAGTGTCCTAGGAGGAATGAGTGTCGTATGACTATTTCTATATAGTCAGTTGAGGTATTACAACTTGGGAATAGATTGGAATCTGACGTTCTGTCAATAATATGAATCGAGGGAAAATCATTTGGAGAGAGCGTAATATTATAACTTCCAAATTTTATTATGGTAAATAAACACGACAAAGTATTTGGTAACGATAATCTAAATATCTAAAGTTAAGTATCAGGAACTCTTCTACAAGGAATATTGTATTTATTGTGTTCCTAACTAGTCCACCATGTTCTGTTTTTCCTGGCTTATCCTTTTGGACAATCACTGTATGCTACCAAAAACTTGTAAGACATATCCAAGATGATGGATAAAGCTTACACTTTGTCATTTATCAGACAAAATACCATTTAATACAAAAATTGTGTTATATAATTAGTATAGCTAATTAAGCTTTGTAGGATCATATGAAAACATTCGTTTGGAGTGGTGGGCATGGAGCAGACTCTAAGCTGATGTATTTATTGTACATTATATATCTGTAGTACAGAACATACTATATATGTTCATAAGTATGACCATAAAGCACCATATACATGTAGTGAATTTAATATGGTCGTTTTCAGCCGAACTTACTCCGAGAGAGGTGATGGTCTGACTGAAGTTGACTGGACTGAGGAGAAGAATGTCATCACTCCAGCTGAGGAGGCTGAATTACGTATTCTTGTGAAAGAGACTGTAAGTTCATTCATCTAACATGTAGGTATGATGATGGATACCAGCCCTTAGAATTTTATCAGTTTTACATACTTGAACTGGTCTGTCAATAAAATGTACACTGGATGTTAATAGAAAAATATTTAAAGCCTGTATGACTGAAGAATTTAAAAAAAAAATACATAATGCTATCAATATCTGTTATATAATACATGGGCCTGACTTAGATTGTCCTTGTGCATGTCTGCGTATGTTTTGTTCTACCAGAGCGATACAAAGGAGGGTATGTTTTGTGAGTATGGTTACTCATCTGAATTACGCTCATATGCATATATATTCAGGCCTATTCCCTCAATGTATGCAACAAACCTATATCAATTTCTGTAAACTTTGTTGTAGGTTTTGACTTGAACAAGGTGTTAGTCATTCACTGTACATGCCTGTTTGTATAAATTTGAGTCATCGATAAAATACATGTAATTGTTTTCAGTTCATCTTCTGACAGTAGCCATAACTATTTTCATGTTTATTGCAGAGATTTTTTTCAAGCTTCATAGGGCTGGTCAAGAGCAGCATTTCCAATTATAATTTTTTGATATTCAAGCCAGATTCCCAGCCTCTGCAATTTACTCCAGAAAATTTCCTGCCTTTTTTCTTCTGTAAATGAGGCAAAAATCCCCCATCCCAAATCAGGGTGGAAAAAAACCCCTAATACCCAAAGCATCTGAAGTACAAAATGTTTTTATACTGCTTTGGATTTTACTTTTTGCATGAAAGACATCCGTTAAAGGTTTCAGGGCAAATTATTCAAAGTTCTTTTTAGTCCATTGGTATGTGCGAGATATTGATATGATTGCTCAAGAAATTTGATGTATGTTTTTAACTTGGATTCTGATTTGTCAAAACCCATTTTTGTGTTTCAATGAAAATTCTTTCAGGAGGATTTTAAGTGTAGAATACATACCTCTTCTATTTGTTAATGGCTGTGGCTGATGACATTTTCAATCATTGATTGCACTTGTTCCTTTATAGAATTCAAAAGTTTCAAGTTGATAGAAAGAAATAAGTCCTGCAGTTGTATTTAAAGCAATTGTTTTTGAATAAGTTGTGTATATCATTGTCATCTCCTAAGTTTTATAATGGCCTTGTCTGAGCTAGTTAGGAGATGTAGAAATTTATCTTATTAACTATTACGTCATATCATGTGTAAGTGTACAGATTTATAAGTGTTCTCTACTTACGATTGTGTTGTCTCCCTTTGTATAGACGGACATATCACCTATGACAGGTGTACCAGAAGAACACATTACTACAAGGCATGTCAGGATATTCAGTCCAGCTAGAAATGCAATGCAGTCAGGTACTTTCAATACCCATCGTTGGAGGATAGAATTTGACAACAGGGAGAGGTGGGAAAATCCATGCATGGGATGGGTGTCAACGTAAGTACGGTTAAAAGAATGTACTCTCTCAATAGATGTCTCTGTTAGATAGAATTACAGTACCAAATCAAGTTGAGAATAAATAGTTCTGGGCTTCCTGACTTAATAATTGACTTATTTCTGATGGCTGTCTATGACTGATGTTTTCATGACCTTACTTTCCTGTTTCAGAGCGGATCCTCTGTCAAATGTCAACGTAGATTTCACAAGTGCAGAAGATGCTGCTACTTTCTGTGAGAAAAATGGTGAGGGTTTTTAAATGTTGCCTCTCCCTTCACAACAGCTAATATTTTCCCTGATTGGTTATAGTTCTTTATGATGGAAACACAGTATTTGTTTTCTAATGTACATTCGTCGGCCTGTCCCAGTCATCGTTTGAACAATCTCTTCATTTTAACTGTGACATATACATGAATCTCAGTGAAACATGTCTGTACTTTATGCCAATATGGAGTTGCTTACCACTTGTATATGTCCACCATCATCAGAATATAAGCTGTCTAAATAACCTTGTGTCATTGGTCCAGAATCTGTCATAGGTCCATCTATCCTTAAACAAGTCTTGTTATCTCTATTTCTTCAGTAGCACTGGAGAGATCTTTTTCAAATTTCAGATGTAGGTTTCCCTCAGTCCCTTATTGCCCTCAGTTCCTCATTGTCCTCAGTCCCTAATTGTCCTCAGTCTCAAATTGTGCCCTTTTGATTTTGGGACTGATCAGAAAAACAATATGGCTGACAGGTGGCCACCTTGGATTTTGACAATGAAAGTTTGTTATTGCAATTTGTGGAAAGTACTGGATAGATCTCTGTAAAGTTTTATATGTAAGCTCCCCTTGGTCCGGTCGTTATGCCCTTTTGATTTTGGGAACGATTAGAGAAACAAAATGGGCAACAGGTGACCTTCTTTTTAAAGACGATTAAAGATTACTATCACTTTTTCTTTAGAGGAACTTTAGAATGTCATATAATTCATGGCAAAGATGGAGGAAATAACAGAAATAAGGGAAAAGATCAACTTCTATAGAATAGATAAGACCAGGCAGTGTTGGACTCCATGGTCTGTCTGAGATGTCTTTATTTCAGACTCGTCGTACTGTACAGATAAGATTTGATATCAAAATTGATCTTTGTGTTTCAGACTAACCAGACCCCTATAGATAGGATTTTATCATTGAAATTGCTGTTTTTATATTGCAGGTTGGTCATACTCTATAGAACAGAGGCAAGTTCCTACCTTTAAGCTTAAATCATATGGAGCTAATTTTAGCTGGAATAAGAAAACAAGGGTATCAACAAAGTAGAACTTATTAAATTGTATTTGACTGGTTTTGTGAAAATGGGAGTTAACGGTCAACACAATAGAAGAATGACTTCCTCTCTTCTCTGAGTGTTTGTAAATAAAGTTGACAAGATATTCACCATTTAGTCTGGTTTATTGTGTTGTCTTTTTTCATGGTTCTTCAATTTTAACCATAAGTTGTTTTATATTCTGAAAAAGTGTGTATCTATACTTTTTATTATGATCAAAAATATTGATGTAAGGTAAGATGCACTGATGTTGAGTTGAGACATATACCCCCATCATAGGTACATGTGTATTGGTGATATTAATACTACACTTTTACACAAGAACATTACTCAATAAATAACGGGTGCGTAATTTTGGTTATTGATCTTATCGGTAATGACCCTCTCTATGAAGTTTTAAGTATCTGTTGGAAATTCTGCAGATATCGACTGGAAACTGTTCAGGTAACAGAAATAAGGGGCCATAACTGTGTGTTACTGCCCGAAAGTTGCGGTTCTCCAACTCGTCCTAACTATAATGGTAATTAACCTCCCTATGAAGTTTGAAGTTGATCCTTGATAACTTATGGAGATGTCAAGCAGACTCTGTATTGTTGTTTGAATAAAAAGTCATAAATCTGAGTTACAGTTGGAAATATGCGGTCATCAACCTTGTCGGTGCTGTCATGGTAATGAACCTTAATATAAAGTTCGATGTGGATCCGTTGTAAACTGCTTGCGATATCAAATGGACACTTTCCCTAATTAAATAAGGGGCCATTACAACTTGGTTCCTGAATATTTCATGCCTATTCATAGTAGACTACAGGTATTAAAATCAAGGGACATAACTCTCACACTTCAGCTATTTACAATTTCATAACACTTATCGTTATCGCGACATTTAGAAGACACGCATCCATAAGTCACAATATGAACAGTGTTAATGATAACATTACTGATTCAAGTACATGTAACATAGATGAAATATATAAAGAACAAACTCTGGAATAATGTTGAACTAAATACGTGTACAAATTTCCTTATATATAAATTATAATATAAATAACACTTATATCGATTACGTACTTGCCCTATAAATTTGTAAAGAGATTTTTCTAGGTTCCCTACAGTTGCCATATATCTGTCATTTCCTTTCTTCTACATTTTCTCAAATTATTCATTCAGTCCTGTGTCTAAAACCTTTCTAAGACGCGATATTTTCTCTTCGAAATCTAACTTTATTCTGATGACGAAGAACCTAGCACCTACACCAAAACATGCTTGATTTTCCCTGCAGATTGAATCCGACCAATCGAAATCGTAATGTCAGGTCTACTGGGCATGTCTCATATCAAAGTACTAGAACAAGTCTATAAATCAATACAGTCCACTTATTTCACTTACATAATTTAAATACAACAAAGTTACAAATAGTTTTCCCAACAAGAACATGATTCTATTGAACTGAACACAATAATTCATCACTAAATCACATAAGTATCTTACCGATATCAAACACTTTAAAAAGTACAAAATTAGATAAATAACATCAGTCTGACCCAGGTCAGTAATAGTCAGGACATGTCCTAATAACATATATATATATATATATATATATATACGCTGTTTAGGTAATTGAATAACATAGTCGAAAAGAACATGTCACTTGTTAATAACATCAAATTAATGAGTGAACCCTGTTTTGTAATTGAATAATGGACCATAACTCCGTAAATATTGGATAAAAAATTGTGGTTACCGATCACAGTCATTTTATTAACCTTTATACAGAGTTTGATACGTTGATAACTACTTGCAATATCGAGCGGGCAATTAAATTTTTAATTAACCTTTTCTGCAAAGTTTGTAGTTGATCCATTGAAAACCATCGAAACAAAATAAAGCAGAGTTTAAAAGGTTTGCCAAATATCAGTCTGCTTTACGTTGTATTTGAAAATTTTTATGCTGTTACCTAAAATTATCGCTTACAGAAATGTTTTTATACACCAAATAAGAAAAAAAAATCTAGAGGTGTACATGGGAATTATTTTATGGAAATGAGGTTATTCAATCCAAGCATTATTTGCGTCCAGTCGGGAAAATCGGCGAATTTTAATATGTAGTGACTAGAAACCATTGCTCTGGTTGATCAAATCTACCTAAGATAATACTGCAGTGATGAATTAAGTTTTTATCAAATTAATGGATTCTTTTATTTCACTGGCAAAAATCTGATAAGCTTTCTTAAATATGACAGGAATCTCGAGAAAACTGCCGAAATGATAAACAATGAAAATCCTGAAGTCCAAGACCAAGTGTGAATTGGAGTAAGATTTGTTTGAATTTAGTGGCATAAATGGAAAATCTGGAGGTATGTTTAATAAAAATTAATAGTTGTTTTGACAAATAAATCTAGGAGATAATGTTTGTTCCGTGTTGCCCTATTGGTATGTTTTTTTCATAGAAGTCAGAGGGTAGCAGCAGCTTTATTTCTTTATTGAAAATTTCCTATAGAAAGGTATTTATGGCGATGACATGTTTACGACGGTCTGTTTTCTTTCTTGTTGAAAAGTTTGAGGAATGTCAAGACTTGTGCCAGGTCCAATATTCAAATTGAGTTACCTCCCCTACTCCTATCGTCCCACATCACAACACTACATCGCTCATTGATTCTTGCTTTCAGAATGAAAAAAAAACACTGACACAGTGCACATCAAAAAATGGGAATAGGTTAAAACTACTTCTGTTCTCACTTCCACCAAAGAATCGAGAAAATTACTCTTATCGCTAATTAAGCTAACCATGCTTTACTAGCATCAGCCGCATACCGCCAGCAAAAGCTCGATTCAAACCCCCGTGTCGACTTCTAACCTCTGTCATTTAGTCTAACCAAAGTTCGACTTGAACTCAAACAGTTTATAGTGCTGTAAGAAACTTAGTTCCACCTTCCACACACCTTGTAATGACAATCTACGTAAGCAACAACTCCGAGGCAGCAAATGTACGTAATATTTGAAGTGTGCGGTAGTTAAAACTAACAAACACGTACTTGGGTGTGACGTCGTTGAGACGTACGAAGCGTCAGCGTCGCTGTGATAGATTGGAGACCGATCAATGATGCGGATCGATCACATACGTCATCGATTAACCTGTACATGTCCTACAATAAATTTACTAAGCTGATGTACATTGATATCCAAACAAAAGTACTGTTGAGGTGGCATTTAACTGCAGCATTTAACACATGAAACATCCAAGATATAGTGAGATTTTCCTCCCAGATATAGTGGGATTTTCCTCCCAGATATAGTGGGATTTTCCTCCCAGATATAGTGAGATTTTCCTCCTAGATGTAGTGAGATTTTCCTCCCAGATATAGTGGGATTTTCCTCCCAGATATAGTGTGATTTTCCTCCCAGATATAGTGAGATTTTCCTCCCAGACATCATGGGATTCTTCTCCCAGACGTAGCGGGATTCTTCTCTCAGACGTAGTGGGATTCTTCTCCCAGACGTAGTGGGATTCTTCTCCCAGACGTGGTGGGATTCTTCTCCCAGACGTGGTGGGATTCTTCTTTCAGACGTAGTGGGATTCTTCTCCCAGACGTAGTGGGATTCTTCTCTCAGACGTAGCGGGATTCTTCTCCCAGACGTGGTGGGATTCTTCTCCCAGACGTGGTGGGATTCTTCTCTCAGACGTAGTGGGATTCTTCTCCCAGACGTAGTGGGATTCTTCTCCCAGACGTAGTGGGATTCTTCTCCCAGACGTAGTGGGATTCTTCTCCCAGACGTAGTGGGATTCTTCTCCCAGACGTGGTGGGATTGTTCTCCCAGACGTAGTGGGATTCTTCTCCCAGACGTGGTGGGATTGTTCTCCCAGACATCTTGGTATTCTCCTGTTGTTCTCTTCCGAGACCCTGTGGAATCCTCCCTGATTACGTACGTGCCCCTCCCTGATTACGTACGTGTCCCTCCCTGATTACGTACGTGTCCCTCCCTGATTACGTACGTGCCCCTCCCTGATTACGTACGTGTCCCTCCCTGATTACGTACGTGTCCCTCCCTGATTACGTACGTGCCCCTCCCTGATTACGTACGTGCCCCTCCCTGATTACGTACGTGTCCGTCCCTGATTACGTACGTGTCCCTCCCTGATTACGTACGTGCCCCTCCCTGATTACGTACGTGCCCCTCCCTGATTACGTACGTGCCCCTCCCTGATTACGTACGTGCCCCTCCCTGATTACGTACGTGTCCCTCCCTGATTACGTACGTGCCCCTCCCTGATTACGTACGTGCCCCTCCCTGATTACGTACGTGCCCCTCCCTGATTACGTACGTGACCCTCCCTGATTACGTACGTGCCCCTTCCTGATTACGTACGTGACCCTCCCTGATTACGTACGTGCCCCTCCCTGATTACGTACGTGCCCCTCCCTGATTACGTACGTGCCCCTCCCTGATTACGTACGTGCCCCTCCCTGATTACGTACGTGCCCCTCCCTGATTACGTACGTGCCCCTCCCTGATTACGTACGTGTCCCTCCCTGATTACGTACCTGCCCCTCCCTGATTACGTACGTGCCCCTCCCTGATTACGTAGGTGTCCCTCCCTGATTACGTACGTGCCCCTTCCTGATTACGTACGTGCCCCTCCCTGATTACGTACGTGTCCCTCCCTGATTGATTACGTGCCCCTCCCTGATTATGCGGTACGTGCCCCTCCCTGATTACGATTACGTACGTGCCCCTCCCTGATTACGATTACGTACCTGCCCCTCCCTGATTACGTACGTGCCCCTCCCTGATTACGTACGTGCCCCTCCCTGATTACGTACGTGCCCCTCCCTGATTACCGTCCCTCCCTGATTACGTACGTGCCCCTCCTGATTGATTACGTACGTGCCCCTCCCTGATTACGTACGTGCCCCTCCCTGATTACGTACGTGCCCCTCCCTGATTACGTACGTGCCCCTCCCTGATTACGTACGTGCCCCTCCCTGATTCCGTACGTATCCCTCCCTGATTACGTACGTGTCCCTCCCTGATTACGTACGTGCCCCTTCCTGATTACGTACGTGCCCCTCCCTGATTACGTACGTGTCCCTCCCTGATTACGTACGTGCCCCTCCCTGATTACGTACGTGTGCCCCTCCCTGATTACGTACGTATCCCAAGATCAGAACTAACAACACCATTCAAAGTTACGAAGCTCGCCATCCCTGATTACGTACGTGCCCCTTCCTGATTACGTACGTGTCCCTTCCTGATTACGTACGTGTCCCTCCCTAATTACGTACCTGCCCCTTCCTGATTACGTACATGCCCCTCCCTGATTACGTACGTGCCCCTCCCTGATTACCCTCCCTGATTACGTACGTGTCCCTCCCTGATTACGTACGTGCCCCTTCCTGATTACGTACGTACGTGACCTTCCCTGATTACGTACGTGTCCCTCCCTGATTACGTACCTGCCCCTCCCTGATTACGTACGTGCCCCTCCCTGATTACGTACGTGCCCCTCCCTGATTTAAAGCGGCGATCAAACGATACAATTTGTTTGGATTTTGTATGTTCGTTATGAAGACACGTGCAAGATCTTTATATGTTGTAATTATGGTTTCAGGAAATCAAATATTCTTGAATATGGTGCATAAATACGTCCAGACAAACGCGATTTACTCAAATATAAATCTCACTAGACATGAGTAAACATGAAAGTGTAACCAAATATTAAGAATTCAATCGTGTCCTTTTAGAGCTATAGTTTGAAAAAAATGCCTACACACCAAACTTCATATTCAGTAATAATTCTGTTGCAAACTGATATTATGATACAAGACCGAAGCTTTGTAGTGTATTAAATCAGTATCTATAGTTTCTGATGCTATTTTTAGGAACCACCTCAGGTGTCAGTCTCCGACATATTCCGTCCGGTATATCATTAAACTCGATTCAACACACGGTTTCCGTGCCCAGCAGTGACTGAAATATCGGTGACGAGCACTGCCATCCGTTCCTAGTCTGGATTGTAACCAAAGTAAGAACTACAGGATACTGCCTTTGATATTGAAGGGGCAGAGAGAACCAGTGGACTATCGATACCGGACATATCTATTAGGTCCCAATCATTTCCTTTCCCGTCTCGCCACGTTATTCGGTGACTAAAGAAATTCCAGTTAGAAGCTTCCCTGAAATATGATCCAATCACAAACTCGTCAATATATAGGATTTTTTTCAGTCAATCGTGAAATAACTGTTTTCCCTTGGCGACCTTGACGTGACCTTTGCCGAGAGTCAGTGAGGCAGCATGACAACGAGATCCGACACCGGGATTATTTACTGTTTGTGAGTAGACAATTGTTAGAATTACTATTAACAAGGAGTGATATTACGTCACACCATCAATCATGGAGCGAAATCTCGTTTGTCTGGTGGAAACCGTTACGTGCTCGGAAGAAATGTTCGCCCGTATATATCTCTGTTGTGATCAATGAGTTGAAGCTTAATGAGAAATGTCCCTAGATACATGTTTTCGTCGCACGCGACGGGTTGTCTTCACAAGTGTTTCATCTAACCTGGACCCTGCACGGTTCTAAAAATATCTAACACTTGGTAACTTCAGCAGTGCAATGTTTGGTCCTGGTACCATTCGGAAAGCCTCGGACCATGCACTCTTTAATACTTTCAGTCTGTAAATCTTGGTAACAGGGTCTATCATGGTGTACATTGACTTTCGATACAAAGCATAGGTAACATGAGGTCATGGGTTCGAAACTGTCGGTATCATATACGTGACGTCCTTTATTCCGAAGTGGAAATAAGTTGAGTATGAGTTGCCTTGTTCTTAACGTTCGAGACATCGTCTTGATTAAGCTAGATACGGTGCTGTCACAGACACAGCTGATACTGTGTTGTCCGGAGATGACGATATCCCGTCAAGTTGATAGTCAGATGTGTAGTTTCCATTTTCTATGATAATCAACTCATGACAAGGACCTCTTAGGTAAGCTTCGAGGGAAGTGTCATTATCGATAGATAAGATGGGAGATAACTCTAATAAGTCCATGATGACGTCTTCGCATTTACAGACGTAATTTACGTCATTGATTGCATTCGTCGCCAGACCATGTAAATAACGAGATCGCCAGAGAGACTCTACAGTAGTATTTAATAGATGCAGCTTTTCATCTGAAACTATAAAATGCCGACCTTTTTAACTTTGTGTAGAACAGTAGTATTGAAGCGTAAACACAGTTACTACACTTACAAGACATGAAACAGTTTGAAAATATAATCATTCAAAAACACGTGATGTTATAATAGAGCCTACCATACTTCCTTGACCTTTGTGGCAATATAAGCGACCCACACGTCAGCTGGGGTCTGTGTTTTCAATTTAAGTATTATGGTCTCAGTATCATAGATAATTGTAGAAAATGGCTACATTCACCACTAGACAGACCCAATCATACACCGACAATACCAGCTCCCTACACATCACACAACCACTGATCCAAGTTTTATCGCTCTTCGCTCGTCTCTCATTTCTACCTTCCTTGTATTGTTTTCTTACTCGCTTCTCCCCATCCTTACTCCCCTCGTAACCTTTTTTAATCGCTGAAATGAAATATCATTTAGACTGACCTTTGAACGTAACAAAATCCCGACGATACAACGATAAAACAATAGTTAGAACCAAGTCAATAATTTAGGCAATAGCGACAAGACACCCGCCATTTGACGTATGATATAACGACCTGTGTAAACAGTATTATTAGGTGTTACTGATTCATATTTACTTAATTAGTGGTCTGGGAGACACCTGACAAAACTACCGTAAACATCCGGTAGGGTATTATTGAAGAATCTGATATTAGTTTGGTATGTTTATAAAACTGGTGATATTAAATGATATTGTACGTTGAACTAGCTTACGAAATGAACCAGAAATTGTTTAGTACAAGTATTGCGTGTTGAATGATTAAGGAAACCGGAAGTTACGTCAAATGGTTTGCAGCACCTGATATCCGACCAATGCCTCCCCATTTAACGGGATTGGAGAGTATCAACACGTGCTTGTCTATGATTTTGACTGATGCGTGACTGACGTGTTTGCGTGTGTGGACGTAATTTCTGCCAGTCAATTAACGGGTGTAACACGAGCTCAACACGTGACCTGTTTCGTGGCTGCGTACCAAGAGCAATGTATGTACTTCAGGTTCTCTGCTGAACGTAAAATTTTATAAACTTAACAGAGTTTTCTACATCAAGTCTCCAACAAAATCCGCCCGTCAACTGCTATCACATACATTTCACAGTAGTACGGGATCGCACGAAACCCACACGACAAACTGTTGTCACATTCATTTCACAGTAGTACCGGATCGGACAAAACCCACACGACAAACTGCCATCACATACATTTCACAGTAGTACGTGATCGCACGAAACCCACACGACAAACTGCCATCACATACATTTCACAGTAGTACAGGATCGCACGAAACCCACACGACAAACTGCCATCACATACATTTCACAGTAGTACGTGATCGCACGAAACCCACACGACAAACTGCCATCACATACATTTCACAGTAGTACAGGATCGCACGAAACCCACACGACAAACTGCCATCACATACATTTCACAGTAATACGTGATCGCACGAAACCCACACGACAAACTGCCATCACATACATTTCACAGTAGTACAGGATCGCACGAACATCGTAAAGTGACATTGAACATGTTGAAGACTCTAACCATTTGTCATAATGTCCTTGGCCATTACGATAAGACGACTGTGAACATATAATGTTTTGACCTTGAACATTTATAGCAGGATAACCTTGACAATTATTGTTATACACATGCCCAGCCACGGTATTATGGTCGCTGGGAAAATTGTGAGCAATTGTTTTGATTAAAGTTGGTTGTATTTAATTTACAACCTTTGACCTTCAGATATCATAACAATATATTCACGTGTATTTCTCATTAATAAGGAAGAACAGTTGATTTTATTTTTCTCTCTCTCATTTGTTTCGTCTTCCATAATAACTATGTCCAACGCAGGGAAGATGTCCTTCTCGTCCATCATCTGTCACGTGAGGTAACGTGCTCTGACCACACAATCTGCCCGCGTGCCGTCGGTACCGCTAGATTAACGTGTCATCCCTGTCAAAACCAAAACTCTGTTGTTTACCTGTATTTCTCGTAATTAAAGGCATGTGATCTGTTGTTATGTACAAGGTCATAATCAATCCCGTGGATACTAATTTACATAATATGTCAGGTTCACCGCTATTACTGTCAGTCACAAGGTAACGCTGCAAATGTCCAGTATTATATCTCGATCAAAATTTCTAAATGAAAAATAACAACGTTATTTACTTTGTTATTTATTCTCTATACTTTTCTGTAGTGAACAAAGTCTGAAATTCCAGATGTTTGCCCCAGACCAATAGTTACCGGGCAACCGGTCTGCTTACATCACAGCTCATTACTGTTCGGTGTTTCCCGGTCGTTACTCGACAATTTCCGCCATTAAGCAATAGTGTTAAAATGGTGTTGTCTTATCATTTAGATTCATCTATAATTATTCGTTTTCTTAAATATCATCAGTAAAAGGTATAAGAAAACATTTGTAGACTAGATTTTCAGTCAATAGGTGTTATGTTGAACCCTCGGATCAAACTGGTTCAATTATACTAACCTTTCCATCGTACTGACTCCTCGATCGAATTAACCCTACCATTGAACAGACCCTTCAATCATACTGACCCTTCAATCATACTGACCCTTCAGTCATACTGACTCTTCAATCATACTGACCCTTCAATCATACCGACCCTTCAGTCATACTGACCATTCAATCATACCGACCCTTCAGTCATACTGACCCTTCAATCGTACTGACCCTTCAATCGTACCGACCCTTCAGTCATACTGACCCTTCAGTCATACCGACCCTTCAATCATACTGACCCTTCAGTCATACTGACCCTTCAATCATACTGACCCTTCAATCATACCGACCCTTCAGTCATACTGACCCTTCAGTCATACCGACCCTTCAATCATACTGACCCTTCAGTCATACCTTATCGTCCTGAACCCGACCCTTCAATCATACTCATACCCTTCACCTACAGATCCTTCTATCATACAGTCATATCCTTCTATCATACAGATCATTCAATCGTCATGAACCTACAGATCCCCTTCAATACAGATCATTCAATCGTCCTGAACCTACAGACCCTTCAATCGTACTTACAGATCCTTCTGTCATTCAATCGCTGAACCTACAGATCCTTCTATCATACCCTCATACAGATCATTCAATTCAACCTACAGTCATACAGATACCAATCGTCATGAACCTACAGATCCTTCTATCATACAGATCATTCAATCGTCCTGAACCTACAGATCCTTCTGTCATACAGATACCAATCGTCCTGAACCTACAGATCCTTCTATCATACAGATCATTCAATCGTCCTGAACCTACAGATCCTTCTGTCATACAGATCATTCAATCGTCCTGAACCTACAGATCCTTCTATCATACAGATCATTCAATCGTCATGAACCTACAGATCCTTCTATCATACAGATCATTCAATCGTCCTGAACCTACAGATCCTTCTGTCATACAGATCATTCAATCGTCCTGAACCTACAGATCCTTCTGTCATACAGATACCAATCGTCCTGAACCTACAGAGTCTTCTATCATACAGATACCAATCGTCCTGAACCTACAGAGCCTTCTATCATGCAGATCATTCAATCGTAATAAACCTACAGATCCTTCAGAGGACACCCCGAGATGTTTGTTTTCTATATATTGGTTTCCGTCATCCATCGTTACACAAAATGGCGTATCAATGTTGTTACCACAAGTGTACCTGTGGTGTAGTTACCTGTCATTCCACCACTTCCTAACTTCCTCGCCTCCTTCTGTTACGGTCGTAATATTGGTCTTTTATGTCCCTTTGTTAGTTTTATGTAAAAGGTCAACATGCCAAACGTCCATAACGGTCACCCCTGACCGGGTGGGGTGTGACCTGGCTTGGGAGACAATGATCCTAATACCCCAACGCGGTTGTAACTTTGGCAGTAACTGGGTTAATGATGGAGCGGTCCTTTAATTACATATATCACAAGTATCGCCCCGGCATTCCAGTAGGTAAGGTTTCATTTAAAACCTCCGATCCCGTCCATCACGCTGTAAGTATCTATAAGGTGTGGTGTTACGTGTGTAACAGTCACTTCAAAGGAATCTTTATTTAGTCACAGTCGATTTAAATGTGGAACAGAAAGGAACAGTTTTCATCTTCATCACGACATTGTTAATCTTATTGTATTTCCTAATGTGCTGGTTTCCAAGCGACGGTGTCTGTTATTGACTCTGACAAAGGGTCGGGGCTTCTGTGGTACTGTACGACACGCGTTTTACGTCACAAGACCACGTAAATGGCGTTTAAACGGGATCGCTCTGTTTCCAACCGATAATACCAATGACTGATCATTGAAAATGGGGACGATCTTATCTATAAAATATTATGCTGAGTAGAACCCAATGTTTTTTAAGAGCCGCAGTGCTGAGGTGCGTTCAGTGGCCGGGTGTCGCCAGTCCACCTCGACAAGAACGCCCTCGGAGCGATAATATCAGTTGGGAGTCCTTCTGAATCTGATTTCTATGAGAGTATTATCTAATGCTGGTGATAGAACAGTAATATTACCAATACATGTTTAGTACTGTCACCATCTATCACCAGCGGAGATGTAACGCTACACTCTTTACACTACACACTAATTATTTCACTCCAAGCCACGTAGCTCTGGTAATTTTCAGCTATAGATATCGACACCAATAATTAAGCTGTGATTTATTACTTTGGTATATGTTTGATGACAATGAGATTATCTTCCAAGTGTCTGGCACGAGGTGCAGGTAATTTGCGACCTAATTACAGGTATGTTGAACGGTCGCTAGGTGTCGCTTTTAACGCTTTTGGATTCAATGTCCATTTCAATGGTGTTGGAATCCATCATTCATTCACACAAAGGTGGTATCGCATTGCGCTTTGCTTGTGTTGTTCTTCATACCAATGTCCCAAGACTGGTATATCATGTCTTAATCTTAATTTCACTCACACTCATGCACTTGAACTCGTTAGTCTGAGTTGTATGATGCACAAGTTATATCTGGAGGTGAAAACAAAGAAATAGACACACATACGTCAACATTGCGATTTATTGTCTACCAGACTATAAAGACACTTACTATATTGTACATCCAAGTCATGGAAAAATTAAACACGGAACGGAAAACAAGTTTTCTTCCCAAAATAACAGCATGTATCGTATCTCTAGGAAGAAGTCATTACGTCCGTTAATTATATAGACAAAAATAACACATACCTCTCCGATGGCTATGATTTGGGGATTATGAGCGACATTTGTATTTGATGATACCGTTGGTTCTTTTCAATTCCGTTTTTCGTTTCACGTTTTAGTTCAGACAAATTAGATGCATAATTGACAATGATGACATTGGTAGTTTCGGTCCAATGATGACTTATTGAAAAGTTAAAATGCTCTGCCATGTGTCAATTGAAATGAGCATTGGAAATGGTTCGAAACAATCCTGATACAATTAACATCTGTACGAACACCAGAAACCCAAACTTAAGGACGTGCGTCATATCGCGTGTTGATCTATTGTAGGACATGTTATTAGACAATCTGCAAGGACCGGACCAAATTACGCATGTTTATTGTAGCTGATCACTGCTTCCTTCCGACGAGACTAGTCATCAATTTACGCCTACCGGAAGTAGACGTAAGGTACTGTCTGCTGTCCAGCCGTGGAGATCGATGAAGTTGACCGGCAATATAATGGTCCTTTTAGAACATATATGTATGTATATCACAAGGCCTTCTCTGGACCTTACGTAATGACACACTGCCTTACGTTGCTGGTTCCCATCACGACAATAGTCTACCAGCAAATTGTGCAATGATATAGTTTTATATATATTTAGCTAAAAGGCCCATTATCGTACCGAATCATATACTACAGTCTAACACGCCAGTAAGTAATAAAATGCATAAGGTACACTAGAATGGATTATTGTTGGTATATTGAGACGCCTCCAGTTAGGAATTGATTTGTTCAACTAAACATTATAAGAGCAACACATTAAAGGTTAGCTTTAATTGTCCGATAAACACCAGAAATACCATTACGTTCATCCTGTCACATGGAGTGTCATATCGGCCACAACCCAAACTTGAACGGAAATGGAATATAAAACCCTGGTCCTCGTGAAGTTTGCTATTCCAAGTGTTTAAGGATGTATTACTTGTATCAAGTGTAAAAAATATCAATTACTCAAAGAAAACCTATACCGTGTTTCTCACGCGAAGGTCTTGTCAGGTAGGTGTTTTAGTGACTCCTGAAGTGTGAAGGAAGGGGTGACGTGACTTCCGGTAGGTCATCCATTGTATATCAGCCGATGATTACACGAATATTGCAAAACACGCTCGGTGATCCGTCTTCATGATATAAAAAAGACACCTTTATCGTGAAGTAGATATGCGACACGTAAACCCACGGAGTAACGGGATACTGGCCTCCTACATGTAGGTTTAAAAGTGTTATAGTTATATCTATAGTAGGTAAGACTTCATGGAGTAGTCCAAAGGCATCCAGTCATGTAATCCGTGTAGGGGTAGGCATGTACAGGGCAACATCTGGACACAGAGGTAGAAATATTTAACTTCCTGTACAGCACGAAGTAATATCATCCTAGGAATTTCAAAATATTGATTTCAGAAATATACGTTTTAAATGTACGTTCGGTTAACAAAGATATGAAGTAACATTCCTACACAATGAGTGAAGCATGATATTGAAATGCAAACTTTTTCCAGGTTGAAACGTGTTGCGAACGATAGCTGGTACGTTTAAAATGTTAAGTGTTAAAATGTTGACATTGCTTGAGCTACGGAACGTCTATTGACATCGGTCGAAACAAAGAACGTCTATTGACATTGGTCGAAACAAAGAACGTCTATTGACACGTCTTGATACATAGAACGTCTATTGACACTGTTTGATACATAGAACGTCTATTGACACTGTTTGATACATAGAACGTCTATTGACACTGCTTGATACAAAGAACGTCTATTGACACGTCTTGATACATAGAACGTCTATTGACATTGCTTGATACAAAGAACGTCTATTGACATTGCTTGATACATAGAACGTCTATTGACACTGTTTGATACAAAGAACGTCTATTGACACGTCTTGATACATAGAACGTCTATTGACATTGCTTGATACATAGAACGTCCATTGACATTGCTTGATACATAGAACGTCTATTGACATTGCTTGATACATAGAACGTCTATTGACATTGCTTGATACATAGAACGTCCATTGACATTGCTTGATACAAAGAACGTCTATTGACACTGCTTGATACAAAGAACGTCTATTGACACGTCTTGATACATAGAACGTCTATTGACATTGCTTGATACAAAGAACGTCTATTGACATTCCTTGATACATAGAACGTCTATTGACATTGCTTGATACATAGAACGTCTATTGTCTATTGACACGTCTTGAGCTACAGAACGTCTACTGACATTGCTTGATATAGAAAACGTCCATTGACATTGCTTGATACAAAGAACGTCTATTGGTGTAGTGTCATTTGCAGATCTGTTAATGGGATGTTGTCATTGGCAAATATTCCGTGTGTCGTCATTGATATCATCGATGTATTATCATCGGCTTATGTGTTTTATGTTGTCATCAGTAATTATGTGTTTACGAGTATGTTGTCCTTGACTGACACGATTCCATTTTCAGTAACCCAAATCCTATAATCTGGCCACGACCTTGTATTAGTTATCTACAGTCCGCCACGACCTTGGATTAATTATCTACAGTCCGCCACGACCTTGTATTAATTATCTACAGTCCGCCACGACCTTGGATTGATTATCTATAGTCCGCCACGAACTTGGATTGATTATCTACGGTCCGCCACGAACTTGGATTGATTATCTACAGTCTGCCACGACCTTGGATTGATTATCTACAGTCCGCCACGAACTTGGATTGATTATCTATAGTCCGCCACGACCTTGTATTGATTATCTACAGTCCGCCACGACCTTGGATTGATTATCTACAGTCCGCCACGACCTTGGATTGATTATCTACAGTCCGCCACGACCTTTGATTGATTATCTACAGTCCGCCACGACCTTGGATTGATTATCTACAGTTCGCCACGACCTTGGATTGATTATATACAGTCCGCCACGACCTTGGATTGATTATCTACAGTTCGCCACGACCTTGGATTGATTATCTACAGTCCGCCACGAACTTGGATTGATTATCTACAGTCCGCCACGAACTTGGATTGACTATCTATAGTCCACCACGACCTTGTATTGATTATCTACAGTCCGCCACGACCTTTGATTGATTATCTACAGTCCGCCACGACCTTGGATTGATTATCTACAGTTCGCCACGACCTTGGATTGATTATCTACAGTCCGCCACGAACTTGGATTGATTATCTACAGTCCGCCACGAACTTGGATTGACTATCTATAGTCCACCACGACCTTGTATTGATTATCTACAGTCCGCCACGACCTTTGATTGATTATCTACAGTCCGCCACGACCTTGGATTGATTATCTACAGTTCGCCACGACCTTGTATTAATTATCTACAGTCCGCCACGACCTTGTATTAGTTATCTACAGTCCGCCACGACCTTGTATTAGTTATCTACAGTCCGCCACGACCTTGGATTAGTTATCTACAGTCCGCCACGACCTTGGATTAGTTATCTACAGTCCGCCACGACCTTGGATTAGTTATCTACAGTCCGCCACGACCTTGGATTAGTTATCTACAGTCCGCCACGACCTTGTATTAGTTATCTACAGTCCGCCACGACCTTGGATTAGTTATCTACAGTCCGCCACGACCTTGGATTGATTATCTACAGTCCGCCACGACCTTGTATTAATTATCTACAGTCCGCCACGACCTTGTATTGATTATCTTCGGTCCGCCATGACCTTGGATTGATTATCTACGGTCCGCCACGACCTTGGATTGATTATCTACAGTCCGCCACGACCTTGGATTAGATAGCTATAGTCCGCCACGACCTTGGATTGATTATCTACAGTCCGCCACGACCTTGGATTAGTTATCTACAGTCCGCCACGACCTTGGATTAGTTATCTACAGTCCGCCACGACCTTGGATTGATTATCTACAGTCCGCCACGACCTTGTATTAATTATCTACAGTCCGCCACGACCTTGGATTGATTATCTACAGTCCGCCACGACCTTGTATTGATTATCTTCGGTCCGCCACGACCTTGGATTGATTATCTACAGTCCGCCACGACCTTGGATTGATTATCTACAGTCCGCCACGACCTTGTATTGATTATCTTCGGTCCGCCACGACCTTGGATTGATTATCTACGGTCCGCCACGACCTTGGATTGATTATCTACAGTCCGCCACGACCTTGGATTGATTATCTACGGTCCGCCACGACCTTGGATTGATTATCTACAGTCCGCCACGACCTTTGATTGATTATCTACAGTCCGCCACGACCTTGGATTGATTATCTACAGTTCGCCACGACCTTGGATTGATTATATACAGTCCGCCACGACCTTGGATTGATTATCTACAGTTCGCCACGACCTTGGATTGATTATCTACAGTCCGCCACGAACTTGGATTGATTATCTACAGTCCGCCACGAACTTGGATTGACTATCTATAGTCCACCACGACCTTGTATTGATTATCTACAGTCCGCCACGACCTTTGATTGATTATCTACAGTCCGCCACGACCTTGGATTGATTATCTACAGTTCGCCACGACCTTGGATTGATTATCTACAGTCCGCCACGAACTTGGATTGATTATCTACAGTCCGCCACGAACTTGGATTGACTATCTATAGTCCACCACGACCTTGTATTGATTATCTACAGTCCGCCACGACCTTTGATTGATTATCTACAGTCCGCCACGACCTTGGATTGATTATCTACAGTTCGCCACGACCTTGTATTAATTATCTACAGTCCGCCACGACCTTGTATTAGTTATCTACAGTCCGCCACGACCTTGTATTAGTTATCTACAGTCCGCCACGACCTTGGATTAGTTATCTACAGTCCGCCACGACCTTGGATTAGTTATCTACAGTCCGCCACGACCTTGGATTAGTTATCTACAGTCCGCCACGACCTTGGATTAGTTATCTACAGTCCGCCACGACCTTGTATTAGTTATCTACAGTCCGCCACGACCTTGGATTAGTTATCTACAGTCCGCCACGACCTTGGATTGATTATCTACAGTCCGCCACGACCTTGTATTAATTATCTACAGTCCGCCACGACCTTGTATTGATTATCTTCGGTCCGCCATGACCTTGGATTGATTATCTACGGTCCGCCACGACCTTGGATTGATTATCTACAGTCCGCCACGACCTTGGATTAGATAGCTATAGTCCGCCACGACCTTGGATTGATTATCTACAGTCCGCCACGACCTTGGATTAGTTATCTACAGTCCGCCACGACCTTGGATTAGTTATCTACAGTCCGCCACGACCTTGGATTGATTATCTACAGTCCGCCACGACCTTGTATTAATTATCTACAGTCCGCCACGACCTTGGATTGATTATCTACAGTCCGCCACGACCTTGTATTGATTATCTTCGGTCCGCCACGACCTTGGATTGATTATCTACAGTCCGCCACGACCTTGGATTGATTATCTACAGTCCGCCACGACCTTGTATTGATTATCTTCGGTCCGCCACGACCTTGGATTGATTATCTACGGTCCGCCACGACCTTGGATTGATTATCTACAGTCCGCCACGACCTTGGATTGATTATCTACGGTCCGCCACGACCTTGGATTGATTATCTATAGTCCGCCACGACCTTGGATTAGATAGCTATAGTCCGTCACGACCTTGGATTGATTATCTACAGTCCGCCACGACCTTGAACTGATTATCTACAGTCCGCCACGACCTTGAACTGATTATCTACAGTCCGCCACGACCTTGGATTGATTATCTACAGTCCGCCACGACCTTGGATTGATTATCTACAGTCCGCCACGACCTTGGATTGATTATCTACAGTCCGCCACGACCTTGGATTGATTATCTACAGTCCGCCACGACCTTGTATTGATTATCTTCGGTCCGCCACGACCTTGGATTGATTATCTACAGTCCGCCACGACCTTGAACTGATTATCTACAGTCCGCCACGACCTTGAACTGATTATCTACAGTCCGCCACGGCCTTGGATTAGTTATCTACAGTCCGCCACGACCTTGGATTAGTTATCTACAGTCCGCCACGACCTTGGATTAGATAGCTACAGTCCGCCACAACCTTGGATTGATTATCTACAGTCCGCCACGACCTTGGATTGATTATCTACAGTCCGCCACGACCTTGGATTGATTATCTACAGTCCGCCACGACCTTGGATTGATTATCTACAGTCCGCCACGACCTTGGATTGATTATCTACAGTCCGCCACGACCTTGGATTGATTATCTATAGTCCGCCACGACCTTGCATTAGATAGCTATAGTCCGCCACGACCTTGGATTGATTATCTACAGTCCGCCACGACCTTGGATTGATTATCTACAGTCCGCCACGACCTTGGATTAGTTATCTACAGTCCGCCACGACCTTGGATTGATTATCTACAGTCCGCCACGACCTTGGATTGATTATCTATAGTCCGCCACGACCTTGGATTGATTATCTACAGTCCGCCACGACCTTGAACTGATTATCTACAGTCCGCCACGACCTTGGATTGATTATCTACAGTCCGCCACGACCTTGGATTGATTATCTATAGTCCGCCACGACCTTGGATTGATTATCTATAGTCCGCCACGACCTTGGATTGATTATCTACAGTCCGCCACGACCTTGAACTGATTATCTACAGTCCGCCACGACCTTGAACTGATTATCTACAGTCCGCCACGACCTTGGATTGATTATCTACAGTCCGCCACGACCTTGGATTGATTATCTACGGTCCGCCACGACCTTGGATTGATTATCTACAGTCCGCCACGACCTTGGATTGATTATCTACAGTCCGCCACGACCTTGGATTGATTATCTACAGTCCGCCACGACCTTGGATTGATTATCTACAGTCCGCCACGACCTTGGATTGATTATCTATAGTCCGCCACGACCTTGGATTGATTATCTACAGTCCGCCACGACCTTGGATTGATTATCTACGGTCCGCCACGACCTTGGATTGATTATCTACGGTCCGCCACGACCTTGCATTAGATAGCTATAGTCCGCCACGACCTTGGATTGATTATCTATAGTCCGCCACGACCTTGGATTGATTATCTACAGTCCGTCACGACCTTGGATTGATTATCTATAGTCCGTCACGACCTTGGATTGATTATCTATAGTCCGCCACGACCTTGGATTGATTATCTACAGTCCGCCACGACCTTGTATTGATTATCTACGGTCCGCCACGACCTTGGATTGATTATCTACAGTCCGCCACGACCTTGGATTGACTATCTACAGTCCGCCACGACCTTGTATTGATTATCTATAGTCCGTCACGACCTTGGATTGATTATCTACAGTCCGCCACGACCTTGGATTGATTATCTACAGTCCGCCACGACCTTGGATTAGATAGCTATAGTCCGTCACGACCTTGTATTGATTATCTACAGTCCGCCACGACCTTGGATTGATTATCTACAGTCCGCCACGACCTTGGATTGATTATCTACGGTCCGCCACGACCTTGGATTAGATAGCTATAGTCCGCCACGACCTTGGATTGATTATCTACAGTCCGCCACGACCTTGGATTAGATAGCTATAGTCCGCCACGACCTTGGATTAGATAGCTATAGTCCGCCACGACCTTGGATTAGATAGCTATAGTCCGCCACGACCTTGGATTAGATAGCTATAGTCCGCCACGACCTTGGATTAGATAGCTATAGTCCGCCACGACCTTGGATTGATTATCTACAGTCCGCCACGACCTTGAACTGATTATCTACAGTCCGCCACGGCCTTGGATTAGTTATCTACAGTCCGCCACGACCTTGGATTAGTTATCTACAGTCCGCCACGACCTTGGATTAGATAGCTACAGTCCGCCACAACCTTGGATTGATTATCTACAGTCCGCCACGACCTTGGATTGATTATCTACAGTCCGCCACGACCTTGGATTGATTATCTACAGTCCGTCACGACCTTGGATTGATTATCTACAGTCCGCCACGACCTTGGATTGATTATCTACAGTCCGCCACGACCTTGGATTGATTATCTACAGTCCGCCACGACCTTGGATTGATTATCTACAGTCCGCCACGACCTTGGATTGATTATCTACAGTCCGCCACGACCTTGGATTGATTATCTACAGTCCGCCACGACCTTGCATTAGATAGCTATAGTCCGCCACGACCTTGGATAGATTATCTACAGTCCGCCACGACCTTGGATAGATTATCTACAGTCCTTTAAGATGATGCGTGAGATGTTGGTAGTGTTTTATATCATTCCGGTACTTACATTCAATGAGTGGCTATACTTAACGTTGTGAGCGGCCTTATTGAATACACAATTATGATTCATATCGTAAAAAGTAGCTTGAGTGTAGTAAGTCCACGACGTACACATGACGTACACGAATATCACATACAAGGTTTCGGAGCATGTCAATAAATCAATGTCTCAGTTGGAAACGACGTCAATAACCATTGACTTGGTAGAAAGATGTTAATAAGCCATTGACTTGATAGTAACGATGTCGGTAAACCATTGACTCGGTAGAAACGATGTCAGTAAACCATTAGCTTGGTTGAAACAATGTCAGTAAACCAAAGCAAAGGTTGGTACGGAAACCTCTGAACAACTACCAGGCGAATAAGACGACGACGACGACGATGACGACGACGACAACAACAACAACAGACCCACCAGTTACATACTACGGCCAACATCTGAGAAAGGAAGAATTACAATTCAACAACCTAGAAGTTGACAAATTCTGATAAAGCAGGTTGTTGCTGTCGTAACGCCAGTTAAAACTCTTGTTTCACCTTTCGACCCAATAATTTGGAGATAGAGGACGTCTTGATGTTAGAAAAGTTATATCCATATAATTCTTACTTTTATAAATTGAGGACGGATCTTCATCGAAACATCTGTGTTTTATCATAACTTGTAGGAATGATCTCAAGGAAAACGGAAAAGGTGATGACGGACAATGAGGCAGAGGTATGGGGAGAGAGGAGGACAGAGGGGAGGGATTAGAGGAGGAGGAATAGAGGGGAGGGATTAGAGGAGGAGGAATAGAGGGGAGGGATTAGAGAAGGAGGAGGAATAGAGGGGAGGGATTAGAGGAGAAGGAGGAGGAGGAATAGAGGGGAGGGATTAGAGGAGGAGGAGGAAGAGGAGAAATAGAGGGGAGAGATTAGAGGAGGAGGAATAGAGGGGAGGGATTAGAGGAGGAGGAGGAATAGAGGGTGGGTTAGAGGAGGAGGAGGAGGAGAAATAGAGGGAAGAGATTAGAGGAGGAGGAGGAGGAATAGAGGGGAGGGATTAGAGGAGGAGGAATAGAGGGGAGAGATTAGAGGAGGAAGAGGAGGGATAGAGGGGAGAGATTAGAGGAGGAGGAGACGGAGGGTGGCAAATGTAATAATAAGACTAAAGCACGGTAGTCAAAATGAGTCATGAGGTGTTATACCCGCTGTACTGATCCTTTTGTAGATACCATATCATCCGCCATTAGGTTTTTTCTTGTGCTATCTGATTTGAAAGTTGACATACGAGTGATAATCAATTAATTCAACATGACCTTACCTAATATCATTCTAATAAAGATTGTATATCAAGGCACACACGTTTAGAAATTGATCGTCATCGATAATCTTGATTGCAATGTTCCGGCAACAACAATACCGCATTATATCCTCCACCCCATCCACCCGACTGTGTCGCCACCGGAAGTTATCTAAGCAATATCACGCCCCCTGGTGTCGCCAACTTGTCCGTCGAACTAAACATGAAATAATCAAGTTTTATTCATACGAAACATTCGATATCTTAGATAACCCGGAGGGCAACAACTAAATATAGTGGCAGCGTTTTTCTGGCGACGTGACGGTGTGTTAATGTACGCTAATCGCCATTCTCCTCGTTATATAGGCTATACCGAGAGAAAAACGAGTCAATACATTCCTGTCTAAATTCAATTTCCTCCTTCTCAAGCCTTGCACAAGAAACGCATCTAAATGTAAATTAGCCCTGTGTTGTGTATCGTTGACACAGGGATACGGATATTCTGAAAAATTTAGAGATGTCTACTGGACACCAGACGGGATCAGTAAGGACTGTAGCAATTTATAAAACAGTCGATATGATTACAGAATGGCTCTGTATCACACATCATCTAGTGTTTGATAGTAAACCTTTTGGAGAAAAATTCTTATAATATCTCCAAACAATAACCAACTCTCAAAGGCGTTCGATACGAGAGTGAACCCTAAAACAATGTGCTCAGTATACCTCACGATGATAGGAAAACCCATGACGTTCTAATGCCATATACAGGATACACCATTCAGCGATCAAACATCACAATAACATAGAAGTGAATTCTTACTTGACCATTGCGCCACCCAAGGTGTATTGTATCGTGTGGACTATGTTTGTTTCACTGTTATATTATATCACATCTCATAGAGATGTTTTGTTTTACACATTGATGTTTATCATCAATTAGAGATTGACTTTGTACAAAACTTTAGTACAAAATAACTTATTACAGCTTTTATTGATGCATCTGGAGCTGTGTGATATTAGTTCAATTACTCTTTTAGTTTCCGGAACAGGGTGTTTCCTGAGACCTTTGTTATTTAACAAACTATTGCAACTGAAGAAGTTTTACTTTCCTTCTTGTTTCCGGAACAAGTACAAACTTTTTTTTCCGGAACCAGTTGTCGAGTACAGCCTTTCAGTAGGCTCTGATAACGAGCTGATCAGTAAAACCTTTCCTCTGTGCTTTCGGAACATGATGTTCAGTAAATCTTTTTTCAACACTTTCAGGACAAGCTGTGTAACGAAACCCATCTCTAAACTACCTAAACAAGCTGTATAACACAACCCATCTCTAAGCTTCCTGAACAAGCTGTATAACACAACCCATCTCTAAGCTTCCCGAACAAGCTGTATAACACAAACCATCTCTAAGCTTCCCGAACAAGCTGTATAACACAACCCATCTCTAAGCTTCCCGAACAAGCTGTATAACACAACCCATCTCTAAGCTTCCCGAACAAGCTGTATAACACAACCCATCTCTAAGCTTCCCGAACAAGCTGTATAACACAACCCATCTCTAAGCTTCCCGAACAAGCTGTATAACACAACCCATCTCTAAGCTTCCTGAACAAGCTGTATAACACAACCCATCTCTAAGCTTCCCGAACAAGCTGTATAACACAACCCATCTCTAAGCTTCCTGAATAAGCTGTATAACACAACCCATCTCTAAGCTTCCTGAACAAGCTGTATAACACAACCCATCTCTAAGCTTCCCGAACAAGCTGTATAACACAACCCATCTCTAAGCTTGCTGAACAAGCTGTATAACACAACCCATCTCTAAGCTTCCCGAACAAGCTGTATAACACAACCCATCTCTAAGCTTGCTGAACAAGCTGTATAACACAACCCATCTCTAAGCTTCCCGAACAAGCTGTATAACACAACCCATCTCTAAGCTTCCTGAACAAGCTGTATACCACAAACCATCTCTAAGCTTCCCGAACAAGCTGTATAACACAACCCATCTCTAAGCTTCCCGAACAAGCTGTATAACACAACCCATCTCTAAGCTTCCCCAACAAGCTGTATAACACAACCCATCTCTAAGCTTCCCGAACAAGCTGTATAACACAACCCATCTCTAAGCTTCCCGAACAAGCTGTATAACACAAACCATCTCTAAGCTTCCTGAACAAGCTGTATAACACAACCCATCTCTAAGTGATCGACACAAATTGTTTATTAAGACCTTTCTATAAGCTTCCAGAAAAACTTGTTTATTAAAACCTTTCTATTTTTCTGTTGTATTATTTGGATCATTATTTCGAAACTAGATGTTTGTTCATCTGGAAAATTACTACATTTACTTACTTACATTTCACATGGTTACAAGCGTTATGGATTATACTGTGGATGATTCATTGTGAGTAAACAGTCACCAACCGTCGTGTTTTCATTTTGTACTTTTACTTTTCGGCTCTCGAGATACAAGATCATGTATTGCTCATATGTTGATGTTGGTAGGGATGCCGCCATAGTTTTGTTCGACGTCATACTTTGACACTGACCGAGAGGTCAGCTATTGGTAGTCCGTTTTTAGAAGTGTATGATGACTGTTGAGGAGCGACAACTCTGGTAGAGATTGTTTACAGAGGTGTATTGTGACTGTTAAGGAACGACAACTCTAGTAGAGATTGTTTACAGAGGTGTATTGTGACTGTTAAGGAACGACAACTCTAGTAGAGATTGTTTACAGAGGTGTATTGTGACTGTTAAGGAACGACAACTCTAGTAGAGATTGTTTACAGAGGTGTATTGTGACTGTTAAGGAACGACAACTCCAGTAGAGATTGTTTACAGAGGTGTATTGTGACTGTTAAGGAACGACAACTCCAGTAGAGATTGTTTACAGAGGTGTATTGTGACTGTTAAGGAACGACAACTCTGGTAGATATTATTTACAGAGGTGTATTGTGACTGTTAAGGAACGAGATTGTGGTTAAACCTTTTTTCGTGTCTTCCAGCATAAGTTGTTTATTAAAATTCAAAACCAAATAAAACAAACAAATAAAAAAAAATAAATAAATACAAACCATATCCTGTTGTTTCCTGAACTTGCATGATTAAACCTTTCTCGTGTCTTTAGGAACGAGTTGTTTTCTGAAGCTTTGTATTAAATACACCCTTTTTTCTTATAAAAGATCACTGCGATCGTTAAGTACACAATGATTCTAACGAACCGCTGTCTTACAAATACACATCAATTAAATTTAATCACCACCGACATAGAAGATACCGGAATTCAACTCAGTTGAAGAGAAATCATGATTGAAAACTAATTACAATACATCGCGTATCAAAAAGGTGAGAAAGATTGCTAGCTTGTCAGGACAACCACGACAAGGTGAAAGTAATCAGCTTTTAAAAGATAATCGATCGGCTTCTCTTGTATAATGTCACTACTGTCGGCTGAGAGGCACAACTCTTATCCATACTCGGCATTGACCACAAGACTTCAATTTCATCTGATTAGGGTTTGTGTTGACGAGAAAAACGTGAGGGAGCATAACCTTCCCAATAAGAATACTTTACTGTACAGTAAAACATATATAACAAAAAATAGGACACGTGAGGGAACGTGGTCCTCCCGAATTCTGGGCGTTAGTGTGTAATACTTGGCCAGGATACTTCACTGTACAGTAAACCATATATAACGAAACACAGGACACGTGAGGGAACGTGGTCCTCCCGAATTCTGGGCGTTAGTGTGTAATACTTGGTAGGGATACTTCACTGTACAGTAAAACATATATAACGAAATACAGGACATGCGAGACACTAATTCGCATAATTCCTGCTAGAATAATTGACAAAAAAAGAGAACACGTGATTCTGTTATCTTTCTGTAATAGCGTCAGGCGTCATGATGTGACCACGTCTTGTGTTTAATGAGGAGGTATCTACAGATTGTTACGGTACCCGAGATAACGAGTCTACCACTGTCGCAAAGTCATCAACTCAGTAAATCATAATTGAGACCATCATGTACTTCTAACTCTGGCGAATCTCCACGTGTCATTTGTTTTCAAAAATAGAGCTTGATCAAACAAAATCAGTTTGTGACGTCATACACTACATATGCCTGACATCCGGTGACATTCTCGTGCCGATTATAATGACGATTGTCCCTGTGTTGGTGACAACGGTAATTGTAATCAAATCAGATAAAATGTCTGTTATTATTCCAGTTTAGGGCATGTTGTACTTAAAGCTTCTGTCCCTAGATAAAATAATAAGCCTCCACAGCGTCGATACACTCGCCAGACCCGGCGTCCTCTGACGTTTGGTGTACCCTCGCGATTGGAACTGAAAGAGACAACAACTATATATAGCTACCGTTTCCGAGTTGTTGAGTGTTGTTTTGGTCGTACCCTCGAGGATCTGCCGATAGTCATCTAGGTCTTTATTAAGTTTGTTACGTCTAGAAATGTCTCGTATCTCTTTGTATAATCACTGATTACGATCATTTACTGTATTTTTAGTGCTTTGAAGCGGTTATGATCTTTCAGATTGTGTCTATTTGTTTAAAGTTCTCTCTGGTTCTCACGCCGACACAAGTACAACTAAAAGTTGAAAAAAATGAAGACGACACTTAAATGGGCCGTTAGGTTTTATATAACAATAAGAATTTATTTATTTCAATTTCAATTGCACAATTACCCTCCCTTGGTTTCTTCGTCGCACAACCCTGCAAGTGAATTCACATCAGTCGCCTCCTGCAAGCAATGCAATAGGACCATGTACAGCAAGTAACATCATTGCCCACTAACCTGGAAGTCTCACTCGGTTCGGACTTATTTCAATAGTATCGATACAGAAAAAAGCCCTCTATAAAATAATGCAATAATGGAGCAGTTCGGAAAATACGAACGTCGGGTTACAACACTTGATATCTTATACGAACTCACAAAGTAATTAAACAATCGTTAAGATCTAAAACCGGTCCGCTCAAAGGGTTTCACATTCCCTCCAGATTTACCTTGGTATTTTATATCAAATTATCGAATATACTGTTTTATTCTGTAAAGTGTAAATTTTTTAGTGTTTCATCGTGAACAACCCTTTACGAAGTTCGTAGTATGTACTCAGCAGGTTGTACTCCGGCGCAGTGGAACTACTAGAACACTGTGAATAAAAAATAAATATCACATTTAGTATACCCAAATCCAGAGTAGACCCATTTGCTTGACAATGTGTATATACCGTGTATCATTAGAGATATACGTCAAACGTGTAAAATATGTGACATTTCATTTATTAATAGAGATCGTGTTGTTACATCAACAAGTTTCCGTCAGAACCAGGAAATAGAGGCATATATCTGTCTCTGGTAAAGGGCACAAGACTCAAGTCTAGCTTCTTTATAGTTCTGCTTAATTACAACTCATATTTTTCTCAGTATTCATATCAAAATATTGTTGTTAAAGACTGTTCAATGATTGATTGATTGATTGATTTATTTATTTATTTATTGATTGATTGATTGATTAATTGATTGATTGATTGATTGATTGATTGATTGATTGATTGATTGATTGATTGATTGATTGATTGATTGATTGATTGACTGCTTGATTGATTGATCGATCGGTGCATTGTAAACAAGGGTTCAGCAAGTACGAGTTACAATGAATATTAAGACATACACGATAGTCCTATTCGTGGTTACACACCAGTACCGCATTAGCGTGTATAATTATATCCTCGCCTTCCACTAAACTGTCTGTTAAATCTTACCACGATTAAAACTATCATTTTCTTACATCCTCGTCTGTGTTTAACTCACCACCGTGTTTCCATGGACGGGACAAATATTGTCCTTTCTTTACTTCCGTATTTATATCTCTGTGTTTATTTGTTTTCTCGTGTTTAAGTGCTATACGAACCAGACCGTTCCGCAGATGTTGGTGACGTACATGTCAGCCTCCGTGACCGGAACATCTTGTTTGTTTCGGGTATTATAATATGTTTGGGGAGAAAACGTGCTTTCCTAAGCGTGTGTTCCTCAGTTTTAAGATTACTACGTCATTGTGGTGTTTTGAAACATGATGCATTCCAACCGTGACAAGCAAGTTAAGAGGAAAACCGCCTAATTTTCTGGCGAAATACAGAATTATCCATAGTAACCAATCTATGACTAGTTTGATGATCTGGTCACCATAATGCCCTTTTTAATGAAACCCTCCCCCTCCTACTAACATTTGTAGGACATGGATGTTTTTGATAAAAAGACAACTGAAGTGAGGCAGGCTTCTGGAATGCACAGGCTGTATATAACATATTGATATATATATTTGCTAATTTGTTAAAATACGTTTTGTTGATAATAGCTAATAGCTTGGATGTAAAAGCAATTACGAATTTATTTATTAAACCTTACTGTCAGTAGTGTAACATAACTGACCGGAAGCTTAGTTTCGATGGTCAAAAAAGGCAAGTGACCGTAATGAAATAGATTTATGTAATGACAAAGGGTCCTAAACTGTTACAACTGTCGTCACTGATCTCACAATACTGTGAAACTGGGAAATTTGTACATTTAGGTATTTGTTCGAAGTGAATTTTGATTGTACCGAAGAAACCGTTGTTATGTTATCGGAGGTAAATATGAGGACTCCTTACGACACCACAGATGATTGAAGGATAGTCATTTTTATGTTTGTGCTTCAGGACCGTCTGATTATTGCCTAATTATTAAACAGTGCACATATAATCGTGTAAATTATCTTTATGACTTGGAAACGTTTAGATATCCTAAACCATGTTAGATTCAATATATCTCATGTTTACTTCCTAAACCATCATCATAGATCATCTCAAATATCCTAAAACATATATTAAATTTCTGATAACTCCAGTTTTCATCTCGACATCCCTACCTCCAGTCCTAGGTATCATTACACACCCAGAAATCGACTCAAAGACCGTACCGTATCATATCTGTCTGATAGAACTTGGTGAAAAAAACTGGGATGTTTTCCATCAGCTTCAAATCCTCGCCGTAGCAGGGTCATTTACCATGCGGTATATATGTTAGATAAACAGACAATATAAAGTGTATACCTGACATATGACGAGGGAGGTATCACCTAATATTTCATAACCAATGTTGTTGTTTCCATCGCCAGTGTAGCCATTGATCCCGAGTCGGATACAATGTTTGTCAGTTACTTTATTATTGTGATATTTGGTTGACAGAGTTCCGTGTCAGGTATTTAATATGTTACTTGTATGACACGTGGTCGACATATTAAAAACAGGACACGGAGGTGGAACTCTGCCGATAAAATCGAAATCCTGAATTCGTGTTAATAAGTACAATTGTATTTATTGACATTTAAACTATCTCAATATATAATGAGATGAAAAACAAAATCAGAAGTAATCACAAACATGTTGTGATGATGTTTGTGTAAATTCCTTGACGTAGCGCGCCGTGAAAATTAACATAAATCAGGACGCACATGTCATGTTTGTACGTACATATATACACAGCTAACATTGAAATTCACAGAACACAATCACATACGCTGAAATATTAGTGAGATTAAATATGTTGGGATAGTCCAGGTTTGACATGATTCGGATTCCTGACCTTGAAGGACAACAGACTGGTTATTACGTCGTGGGCTGACCCTACCCTCGGAGAACCGGTCTCAAAAATAATCCCCCGCTGTGCTGATATACACTTAAGTATCTCTCCGTTCTACATCGTTAGTCAAAAGGAACATAGAACAAACATTTTAAATATTTAGAACTCGTCAAATACGATTGAAAACCCTGAGACCTGATACACATATTTAAATAGTGATGGAACATTCCTCGTTTAAAACTTTAACATTTTCGCTTTGACGAGTTTTAACAATACATTATACATCAAACGACCACTAATACAGACTAAACATCATCATACAGTAACTTTCTGACTCAATAAAGATAATAAATTCATAGTTATTTTATGTAATGGAATCATGTGTGTGACAATTAACGCATTCGAGCAGATAATCAGCGAGTTACACATGATAATATGTGTAGTAGGGAGTATAGCTGTCTCACAGAGGACACATGTACCTAAGTGTCGGGGTTATAGCTGTGTTACAGAGGACACATGTACCTAAGTGTCGGGGTTATAGCTGTCTCACAGAGGACACATGTACCTAAGTGTCGGGGTTATAGCTGTCTCACAGAGCACAAATACATCTAAGTGTCGGGGTTATAGCTGTCTCACAGAGCACAAATACATCTAAGTGTCGGGGTTATAGCTGTCTCACAGAGCACAAATACATCTAAGTGTCGGGGTTATAGCTGTGTCACAGAGCACAAATACATCTAAGTGTAGGGGTTATAGCTGTGTCACAGAGCACAAATACATCTAAGTGTCGGGGTTATAGCTGTGTCACAGAGCACAAATACATCTAAGTGTCGGGGTTATAGCTGTCTCACAGAGCACAAATACATCTAAGTGTCGGGGTTATAGCTGTCTCACAGAGCACAAATACATCTAAGTGTCGGGGTTATAGCTGTCTCACAGAGCACAAATACATCTAAGTGTCGGGGGGTTATAGCTATGTGTTCACAGAGCACAAATACATCTAAGTGTCGGGGTTATAGCTGTCTCACAGAGCACAAATACGTCTAAGTGTCGGGGTTATAGCTGTCTCACAGAGCACAAATACATCTAAGTGTCGGGGTTATAGCTGTGTTACAGAGGACACATGTACCTAAGTGTCGGGGTTATAGCTGTGTTACAGAGGACACATGTACCTAAGTGTCGGGGTTATAGCTGTCTCACAGAGCACAAATACATCTAAGTGTCGGGGTTATAGCTGTGTTACAGAGGACACATGTACCTAAGTGTCGGGGTTATAGCTGTGTCACAGAGCACAAATACATCTAAGTGTCGGGGTTATAGCTGTGTTACAGAGGACACATGTACCTAAGTGTCGGGGTTAGAGCTGTCTCACAGAGCACAAATACATCTAAGTGTCGGGGTTATAGCTGTGTTAAAGAGGACACATGTACCTAAGTGTCGGGGTTATAGCTGTGTTACAGAGGACACATGTACCTAAGTGTCGGGGTTATAGCTGTGTTACAGAGGACACATGTACCTAAGTGTCGGGGTTATAGCTGTGTTACAGAGGACACATGTACCTAAGTGTCGGGGTTATAGCTGTGTTACAGAGGACACATGTACCTAAGTGTCGGGGTTATAGCTGTGTTACAGAGGACACATGTACCTAAGTGTCGGGGTTATAGCTGTGTTACAGAGGACACATGTACCTAAGTGTCGGGGTTATAGCTGTGTTACAGAGGACACATGTACGTAAGTGTCGGGTTTATAGCTGTGTCACAGAGGACACATGTACCTAAGTGTCGGGGTTATAGCATATTACCTGTCTATATCTTGAACTGTCTTACTACCTTACACCTTCTAGTATCTTACGAACAAATCCGTCTCGTGTCAAACCATGTTTCGTGTCCTGTCGTCCTGTACCAACATCATGTTCTCATCGACACGCGAGGCGCGGCCTAGATGAGCGCGTGACTTTACAACATTGTATAATAATTACCACTTTATAATCGTGTACAGAATTCTGTCCAATTGTCACAATTAACAACGAGTAAATTGAAATGAAATTACAACATTTATAGATGTCCTTTTTTGCTCCCGCCAAAGCGGCACTGTTTTACGTACACATGTAGCCATTTTTAATATCTCCGTCACAAACACGATACAGAGTGCGGATTCAGTAAACATATAAAAGGTCGAAAATTAAAAAAAAAACTTATATCATCTTAAATTAATTTTGCCGAATTTTACAATAGAGCTTAGTAAAGGTTTTGACAGATTCCACCGTTTTTCTAACGTACAAAATGCTGATGGAGCAAAGAAATGTCTACTGATATGATATTCCTTACTGAGGAGTATTAACATCCACTGGTTTGAAAGTACTTATAATTGAAGTGTTACATTCAAATCGAGAGGAAACAGATCCGCATCAACGAACAGATTCCAGAATTCCGTCCTAGTGGGACTGTAGTAAACTATAAACACTCCCACTGTCGAGTGACATTCATAAAAAAGGGAGAAAGAAAAACGATGATTTTCATCTTATTGTCCTTTATTGTTTTCAGGTAACTAAAATTGATTCTTATAGTTTGTATCACGTCAATCAGGGTATTTATTGATTTCCAGTGAACGTTTCGAACACCATGCTTTAAATGGTTATGATTAAATAAAACCTATTATACATAGCTCTCCAACTTGTCGTGGGGTAGACGCGATATTCTGTAGAACACACACACGTCTCAGGCAAACTTAAACAAATCTCGTACGATAATCTTAATAACTAGAGCGAAACACCGTGACACACAGTAGCTATTAATAAAACTGTTCTCTCAGAGAAGGCGTTTGGACTCGGTGACATATTTCCTAATCGGGAAAACGGATAAACAGTTGACGGGAATTTCGAAATAAGATATAATTCATATCCTCACGTGGGCATGATACCTGGAAATCGAATTAATCATACCGAAACACTTTCGTTATCAAACGTCCTGTTCCGGATTACAGGTTAGCTACTTCACTGCTAGAAGTTATCGGTGGCATGTTGTACTGTAAATAGCTAAATCGACCCGACACTTAAAGTTACGAGACACACTTAAATGATGTACACTTTTGTAGCTTCTATCAGAAATAAATCAGAAACTGTTGCCAAATATAGTTAGGAATTACCATCAATTTGATCGTCAGGAAGCATCGCCAAGCCTTACTCAATAAATATCCTAACGATAACAGTTCTTTGTCTTTTTTCTCTCAATTTACATGTGTAGTGGTCATATTAAATGCAACAAGGGCTCGAATATCAGTTAAGGTCATTTGTTGACCATGAAAATGCTCAGCAATCATCACAATACATGCAGATCGATTATTACGACGCTTCCAATGGAATTTGAAATAAGATGCTGTTGCCCTGTTAGTTTCTTTGTCGTTTTTACACTTTATAATCTTAATGTTCGCTATTACAGCCTTTCGGTCTTTCAGCGGACGAGCGTTTTCAAATGTTAGATGAAAACCACCGTGTCATCGGTAGCAAATTCATCAGTCATCAGCTGCAGCCGCCAGCATGTCTGGGACCCTTGTTCTAGGAGAAGCTTGCGCCGATAAGTTTTTCGGTGTGGTGGCCAGCTTGAACGTGGCAGTGATTCGCCATCTCAGTGTAGTTTCTGTTCAGAAGAAGTTCCCTTCACAAGAGTTTCAAGATTGCGGCTCAGGTGGCCTTCGTGAATATCACATAAAACCAAAGCTTCATTTGAGACCAGTATGGACCATGTTCTTAAAGCTGTCAGGTTTTTTAATCATCATTATGATAGGATGCGATGCTCAACTTTCGTTATAAATAAACTGCGGAAAATATATCAAACACGCATGCGCAGACTGGTTTGTTTGAAGAACGAAGTCAGACATACATTTTATAAAGTTGTAAATGAAGTGCATAGTTTCTACGAAGCTTTACGTTTATTTTTCGGAACGACCTTTTCGTAATGCTGATATAACATTGTAAAATTACAAATAATTTACCACATACTCAAAACCAGTCAGCAATGTTTGTTTTTTTTCAAATTACCTCCGGGGTTGTAAATCAGAGCTCGCGAGTTAGGTATTTTTTTTTAGATATTCCTTACATACTTAACGTGCGAATTGTTGACGTAACTGTGTAGCATTGAAGGAAACTAAATAAAGAAGTACTGATAGAGAGGGGATGATGTTTAGTTTGATAAAATAGCAGTGGTATAAACAAAAACATAGAGGAGCTTTAAAGAGAAGTCTTTCAAGATTTTCAGTAGACGGTGATCATCTAATTTAGAAATTCGCATTGGTTTGAATTTTGGTCAGGACCAACTATGTGCTAATCCATTATATATACTTATATATACTATAACAACTATATACTATATAGTTTATGTATCTGTATCATCATTCAGAAATGGGAACAATCCAATCTAATGAACGGACGGCCCGACGGACGGACTGACCTAAAATAAACGCACTATCCCCCTGTGTGGTTATGAGACTGGAATATATTGGATTGCAGACGTTTATTGGCGGTCTAGTTCGACGTGAAAAGTGGGCGTTAATTACAGGTGAGTGCAGGTGGACACCGACACGCGCAGTAAACTGACCACAAGACGCCATGGTGACAAATTATCGCCATTGGCACATAAACTGTAACAAACAACCAGAAATACATAGACCAGTCATAAACATTGACGTATCGAGCTGGGTGATAGAAAATATCGACACGAAGTACGTAAATCCTCGCCAACTACGGCTGGCAGGACGCAAATCTTCAGTAGGCGGCCATAAACTGACCATAACTGACCACTTCTTATACAGACAATAGCACGTGGATGTTAAGAATCATTAATAATTACCACCTATAACTGACCACCTCCAACTTGACGAGGAGATAAGACTATCTCATGTTTCTCCCTATTTCATATAGTTTTGCTACAGTTTTTCTTTGATACCTGTTCAGATTCATGATTTTATCTTTATTATTTTCAATCTATTCTGATTTCTTTAAATCCCACGCATACCCAGGACAGTAGGTCGACTTGCTCAGCAGCCAAGGCAAGCCAGCCTCGTAAGTTTAAAATATGCTCATTCACGCCTGTTACAAAGGCACATTGTTACTTGGTATATCAGATTATTCAGCAAATCACGTCTACAAAATAACTCTGTAGAATATTGTTCTCACTTCCAGTTTCCTCATTGAAATTGATATAAAAGCGCGCTTCAAAGTTATCGACGACATGACGTGACCTGTTGACCCCCGGAAGACGATAGCGGTGATAACGTTCAGCGTGTAACGGAAGGCATCCCAGGGGCCGCGGGGACATGCAGAAACTCGTCCTAGCATCACCATCTCACGGATAAAATTCACAGCAGAGTTGGGATTCTAAATCAAACCTAAACAAGAGTCTGGCTTGTCGAAAGTGTAAATAAGTTTACAGGTAGACGATCTTGAATAGGTTTAAACGAGTCTAAGTGATTGCTTGTTTTATTGGATGTGATCACATCTTAGATTCTGTTTATCATAAAAACCAAATTCTGACCTTCATTGTTAATTGTGAAGCGGTGGTGTAAGCTTGTTGTGACGTAACATTGGCATGTTTTGTAGAGTTAGTGCTATGATATAAAATCTACACCATTAAATAATGGCCTCAGCTTACAGTCAACAACCACACAAACTAGGAAAACTGCAATCTAACGTTACATACATTTAATACAAATATAAACAGTGTTGATAATAATAAATGTCCAAGATATATAGAAAACCCGAAGCTAGTTTGCGTAATTATCGGCGCGGTCGTCCACTGTCCAATCAAGACACTCTTGACACGTTTTTATTTTGTGATACCGTAATCTCGGATACAACCCACGTCCGCCATTTTCTACTAATCGATAAGTAAGGCATTCTCGGGACGTTTCGGGATACCATAATCTTAGATGTACAACCGACGTCCGCCACTTTCTACTACCCGACAAGTAAGACACTCTCGGGACGTTTCGGGATACAATAATCTTAGATGTACAAGCGACGTCCGCCATTTTCTACTACCCGACAACCAAGACACTCTAGGGACGTTTCGGGATGTCGTGATCTCGGATTCACAACCGACATCCGCCATTTACATCATCCAACTACCTAGATGCCGACGTCCACCTTCAGACTGGCACGTATCAGGACGGATGCTCGTGACCGACTCGCGAGTGTTCCGAAATATGAATCCATTTCCAAGTGAGAGGGCCGCTATCCTGCTTCAAACTCAGTCGCCATACAGTGATGTACCGAAATCGTGACGTATTGTACGTACAGTCCCCTTTACCACACATCTTGTCAGGTGCCGTGACAGATTTTATTGCCGTTAGAAACAGATATAGAGCGGCCATTGAGCGTGTCTCTCGGCAGAACTTTTTTTATGATGCCCCATTTTAAACATCAAACAACAAACTCTGACTACGAAAAGTTCAGTAGTATGTTTAAGTCTAGAGACATCATCACGCCCATCTCTTCTGAACCATCCCCTCCTGACCCGGTTGATCAAAAGTTATTTAGATATAACCACTGATGATTAAAAATTACAACTGCTGCCAATGAACAAACAAGAAAATTAAAACCAAATGTCACACTCAAAATATATCAATAATACCTGTCTCAATAAATCTACATTTGTGAAATGATACAGAATTTCCCAATGTTGTATGATTAGTGTTTGAAAATATTCCTTGACCATTGGTTATCGCTAACCAGTGGTTGAACAACCGGGACCAGGTGATGTCCAGTACGGCGCCGTGCGCGTTATACTGGTGAGGTACACACCCCAAGGAGATAAATCGGTGTACCGACGACGTCCCTCTTCCGCACCCGTTTACCACACTAAAGCGCTGAAATATACCACGACGACAATTCTATCCTACCACACCGGTATTCTAACACGGTGCCAAATCTGTAGTGATCAAATGGTCCTGGTATGCCGTTCCTACACAGCGTTGTCTCGTGATACGTGGTGAGCAGTAGATCCCTTGTTCCCCTGTGTAGCCAGAATTAAGATAGATTGTGATAGATCCGCGACACTTCCTGTGAACCTTGGCGAAGTGACCTACAATCCGACACAATAAAGGTCGGATATAAATGTTGACTCATCGTGATCTTTTGTTTTTATTTCGTTGTGTAACCATAACAACATCACATTTATGAGATGCTAGGAGAGAAAAAAACCAGACTTGCTTGTAATTACTCAGTGGTCATTGACACACCAGAAGTTGTTTCATTTAGAGACCTAATTATTTTATATTTGTCTCTGGTTTTATAACAATTCCGTGATGAGATGTTCATCACTGTCTCAAAACTTTGATTGTGATGCTTTGGTTCTATGACGTCAAACGTCCTTTAGTAACAGTTCAAATCGCTTCCTCAAGGACAGCTATCAGCAGTGTAAATAGTTAACACTGAGATATCAGACAGCTTGGCAGGACCTCTCAATCTGAATTATAATTGACACTCCTTACTGAGTTGACAGTAATACCCTCCGTAATTTAGATATATTACCAAAACTACCTTTCCACTTCTCTCTCTCTCCGGTTATATTGACCATAAACAAAAAAATTAGTTCTAATTTCCTAATTCTTATTGTGTTGACCATTGTTAGTTCTGACAAAAATTAACAATTGTTTTGGATAGAGCCCATCTTGACCATCATGTTTTGCCTGAAATTACATTTATAAGAAATTTAACAAGAGGCCCAATGGGTTTGCATTGTTCACCTGGTATGCTATGTTTATCAAAACAGAATCAGTGTTAAAATCACAAATATATTGACATGTAAACCGTTGGCATTCAAAGTGGGCACATCCAATGAATTTTAACCAATTTCCACAACAAACAGCTTCTTATACTCAATTCTAAACAGTGACAGTTATAACCTGGATAATAAGTATATGCCAAATCTTTTTTTCTCAATATTTGTTGGGCTTTGATCTAGAAACACCTTTCCACTAAATATCCGTCTTTTCCGATGTTTGTTTACCAGAAGAAGTCGTTTACAGGTTATAACAAAGTTGATCTCTGGATCTTCATTATGGGTCAAGGTCATTTCCCTTCACAAATGTTATTAGGCACCAACCTAGGAACCTATCGTCAAATACCATGCTTCTGTGTCTGTATAAAGGTTTTGATTGAATTTGACCCCTGTGACCTTGAATAATGATCAAAGTCCTTCTTTTTTGCACACTTTGTTGAGCTTCATACTAGGAATCTGTTAGCCAAATATGCTTCTGCATCTATTGGTTAGTCAAAAGTTGCTTAAAGATTTTAACAAATTTGACCTGTGACCTTTAATACATGACAAGGTCATTTCCTTTTTGCAAACTTTGCCAGGCTTCATCCTAGGAACCTGTCAGCTAAATACCATGACATTTGTTCTCTGGTTATTGAAAAGAAGTGATTTAAATGTAATGTTGACCTTGGACGGACAGAGGACAGACGACTGATGCCACGCCATCACATAAGCTGACCTGGCCCTTTGGGTGAGCTAACAAAATTGGCAGAGAAAAAGGAAAAGAAATTGAGATGAAAGTTTGAGTCCTTTACTCAGGTGAGCTTATACAAAAACAACAAAGGAAGAAATTTTCATTCAATTTTGATATTTTTTATTAAGTATTTTTATTCATTTTTAAGTCATATTTATTTCATAAATGTTATATACATATATTTGTTCAATATGCTGAATAATGATGATGAATAATACATACATTGTGTGGGTAAATGTCACAGTTTTTAACACAACTTTTTTTCCTAGATTTGTTTAGACCATAAAGGCAAGCTGAAAAAACACCTGACCCAGCCATGCTGATGTTTTACACTTGACCCAGCCATGCTGATGTTTTACACTTGACCCAGCTTTGCTGATGTTTAACATCTGACCCAGCTTTGCTGTTGTTTTACACTTGACCCAGCCATGCTGATGTTTTAACACCTGACCCAGCCATGCTGATGTTTTAACACCTGACCCAGCCATGCTGATGTTTTACACTTGACCCAGCCATGCTGATGTTTTAACACCTGACCCAGCCATGCTGATGTTTTACACCTGACCCAGTCATGCTGATGTTTTAACACCTGACCCAGCCATGCTGATGTTTTAACACCTGACCCAGCCATGTTGATGTTTTACACTTGACCCAGCCATGTTGATGTTTTAACACCTGACCCAGCCATGTTGATGTTTTAACACCTGACCCAGCCATGCTGATGTTTTAACACCTGACCCAGCCATGCTGATGTTTTAACACCTGACCCAGCCATGTTGATGTTTTACAAAGTATTTATAAATCAGGAACAGGACACGTAGAAAAATAAAATTTTCGTTGTGGATGATCAATACAAATGAATGAGTAGCTATTTAAAGTTCTTAGCTATCACACAGCAGACACAAGTACTGCACCAAAGGCTTACACCTCTTGTAAAGTCCATATCTTAAATCAAAAGTGACCAGGTTATGGGATTATGGACTTCTTGGACATCAATGACAGTTCATTGATCAAGTGGCTTCATCCCAAATTACAGTATCTTAAATACTTAAACTGTTAAATAGCATTCAGTGTGAAATCCTTTCAGAAAATTATTTTGCCAATCAAAAGCTGATGTGTACAGTATAAGATTTTCATTAAGTTCTTAATTAATGACTTTCAGCAAATATTGATTCATTTTTCAAATTTCTAATTAAACTCACTAAAACTTTAACCTGGTTTTTAAAAAAAAAAATCTCTTTACACTAATCCTAAATTAAGATTTATATATATATTAACTCTTTAATTTCATTTTCACAGAACAAACAAAAAAGTTTTTAGAAAATATTTTAGGCACATATGAAGGTTTGTGATGCAGTATGTGTCAGAAGATAGATTAAAGCTCTTTACCACCACTCTCACCAATACCCTAAACAGCGATTATACTTAAAGCACCAATAACTGTAGCATTGCGCTGTTACAATTGAAGCTTATATACTGATAAAACTGAGATTTTCCCCTAAGATTGAGTACTAAAACCGAGTATTTGGTCTAGAATATATTCAATATTGGCCCTTTACAGAATGCCTGAAAATTCAGCGTAATGTCAGTAGCAGAACATGATGAGGACAAGAGCAACAATAAGTACTTGCATATGAAATGAAAGTAAGTAGATTTAACAATAAAGTTCAAATTTTTGAGATCAGTTATAATTTTCCTTTCAAAGAAATATGGCAGTGAAAAATTACTTTCAAAATTTTGTGTTGGGAAATCTCATAAAAGTGATTGATATCTACTGATAAAGATATATGAAGTAAGTAATTCTAATGCTGATTGGGATATAACATTTTAGTTTCCAAATCAGAAAAGAATACACAAGTGACCTGGCATTTTATAATATGTAATGTAAACATTCATAAAACACGGATTCCACCTGCAACCATTCACATGACATAGATTATACCTGCAAACATTCACATGACACAGATTCTACCTTCAAACAGTTATATGACAAAGATGTATGAAGCTGATGTAACAACAGGAGATATAAATAACAAACGGGATGAAAAATTTTAACCACAGATGATTTAACACAAAAATAAACAAGGAAAATGTTCAACCATTTTCACAACAATAGTATTAACTTATGATTTAAATGAATTCTCTTCACATCTTTTATTTTGTTTTAAATGCACCTGTTGATTTGTCAGGTACATCACAACAGATAATGTATATCATCATTTACAAACACTTCATATTATAATGATTCAACATAGCATACTTTGATAGATTTTCAGTATCAATTTACTCCAAATCAAAATGTTATTTTTATATTTAGATACCCATGATTGATAAATAAGCTTTAAGATGTTCAATCACATAAATTTGAAACCATTTGTAAATAAGATATACATTTACTATATATACATTAAAGATTTTGGTATTTTTACATGTATTTGGCAGTATAAACAGTATGTACACTATATACACTTTGTGGGCTGTGCCACACTGCACCATAGAAATTATATATATATAATTATATAGACAAAGTCAGTCCAGATTGTTGTAGTATCGCTGCCCACACTACATCTACAAACACTACTTTTTTTTTATTTTTATACATTCATTTTTTTTATTTATGTTCCCATGAGGATTTTTATAAAAGTGTAATTAAAATAGACTAACAAGATTTCTGTAACACAATAGCACAGTCAGTAGTATATATGTACACTCAAATTATCTATTAAGTGTTCTTAAAACTATAAAATGGTCTTGAATCTCAAAAGCTGGAAAACTTTCAGTAAAATGAATTTAGCATTCTCTTTCTGTGATAAGTACTGGTCACTGTGTTAGTGTGGTAACAGAGATCCTTTGGCCAATTCTAATTCTATCTATATGATTGTAAGCAGCGGTACCAAACACACTATCCCCTCCTTCAAATCTTTTACTAAAATGTCTCTCAGTAAATCACTCTCTGCTAAAACAGTTTTCATGAAAAAACTGGATCTAAACATTTCAGAATCACACGTTATCAAATAGATGTATCAAATTGGTTTTTTCATTTTTTGTTTTAAATTTTGATTCCTGTTATCTTTTAATAGTCTTTGGGTAACTGGATGAATAGTGGTTGTCAGATGGTTAGGATCAGAGACATATCTACACAATCATCTAAACAATCCACATCAAACCACCGTCTCATGTGTAGACAGCAATACCTATTGTCGTTTTTTTTTGTTTCACAAAATCTCATACATTCAAAGAAAACTACATTTTTAAAATTTTGAAATGGATTCAATTTCTATTTTGATAACCATGAAGAATCATCCTTTTAAAAATCAGTTTTCTTTTTGTCATCTTTGTCACATTGAAAAAACACTGCAGACAAGAACAAATCAACCAATCAAATCTAGATTCTTCCAATGAGTTAATTAATTCCAAAATGTTTGTCTTTGAGAATAATCAGATGGTGTGGATAAGGAAGCACTGGCCTGTTTTTGGACTAAAACATACAAAGTACACTGAGATCATTTAAATAATAGTAATAATATTAACAACGAAGCACCCATACAGTCACCGACTTCCTACAAAAACATTTTTGTACATTCTTTTTAAATGAACAGAAGATTTGAATACAATTTAAAATTATGCAATAAGTACTTTATCCTCTGTAGAATTGTCAGTGACTGCACAGAGCAAATGCATAGAATAGTTGTGTAAACACAGCCTAGTATATGATTGGTGGTCGGGAACACTTTAGTTAGTACCACACCATGTTCATTTGACAATGTCTGTATGATGGCCCCTCTACTTCACCATACCTTTCTATGACCAGTGTGGACTTAAGTCAATAATATAGTGTCATTATTTCCCTACCACACACTTAACACTCACTCTCTATGGTGGATTTGTCCAATGATCCCTGGTTAATCCTTGGACCAAAATTTGACCTTGACCTCCAGTTAGTTGTTGACCTTTACTAATCAGCTCTGCGAGAGCTTCCCCATGTTGAGGTACTCGATCAATTTTATCTTTAACTTAGCTGCCTTCAAGCTGTTGTTTTCATTTCATAGAAAACATGAATGTTTGATTCGATAGAAGCAGATTTGTTGAGTGGTGTTGATATGGAGAGACCCAGTTTTAATCACCATGGAGTCTGCTGGAGTAATCGCAATGATTCATTGTCTCAGAAGAGCAATTTCTGAATCAGGTTTGCAAGATGAAAAGTCCCCTGTGTTCCTAGGTTTACTTTGAAGAACCTGCTCAATCAGAAGATGTTTCTAGAATCTATAAAGAGGCTCTGTAATGATCTTCTAGCTGTTTGATTACAATTGATGGGTTGCCATCTTCAGTAAATCCATCCAATATATACATATGTACAATATGTATGTTTATTGTGCAATGTGTCTGTAGCTTCTAAGCACTTATACCACTGTCTATGGCAGTTTGTTCATTCACATTGAAGAGGGACAAAGAACATCCTTCATTTTGGAATGACGATGCACACTGTAAGGTTTAGGTCACACAGCAACCTCTGACCTTCTTCAGAATACCTGCTTCTGAAAGTACCTCCATTTGATCTCATCTTGGAATGTAAGAATCGGTTATTGTTTTTCCACATTTTAACATCACAGATGAAAAATGTCACTCTGCGTAACAGATGAACCCTACAGACTGCAATCCAGAAAACTCACAGTCAGTTTCCGGACCTGCTGGCTGGAACAGCCCAAACCATGTATGTCTGGTAACACTGGCCTTACACCTTTGTCAACCAAGAGTATATCACAGCACTTAACTTGTGCGTTTATAGAACACAACAATCACTCTATACTACACATAGGTCTTATTATCTGTAGACACCGGAACGTTCATGTTGGAAATTGGTTTAGCCGGCGCATTGCCATTGGGTAAATTTGATCCTTTAGGTAAGTTCACAACTAAATTTAATTGTTTATTTGAATTGTTTATATCGGAATGGTTCACATATCTTGGTTCTTTATTTGAGTCTTGTGACAATGTCCGTTGGTGATTTTTATGTAAAGAACCGTAAATGTCATGTTTTTCTGTGAGAAACGCATCATCATTGTCGTCGTTGGTGTGAGTACAGGAACGCACTTTGTAGCCTGCCACAAAACTTAATATGGAGGATATTACAATAGCAACCACAATAGCAATTGCTGTTTCTGCTACACTTAATGATGATGGCTCTGCTTCCTCCAATCTCTCGCCAACAACTGCAAAAAAAAGGACAATGTTAGAAATCCTGTTCAGATACAATATATAATGAAGGTCTAACAATAGAAGACTGCTGATACAGTCATTTACATCAGATAATGTTCAAGTTTATCATGATTGTGAGGAATAAAAACTATTTAATAATAGCTTAAAAGTGATAGCAGTAGACTAAAGTAACACCAAGGTCAGGTTCATGAGGCACTGTCATCCACTGGTTAAGTCATGCTGTTATCCATCTTATATACACGCCTACACGACCTTCACATGACCTTGACCTGTGAGTAATTAATACCTGGCAATCATGCTGCCATGCAGCCATTGATTTCTAGTCACATGCATTAACTAATTTGTTAAGTCTTTTCTGATTGTGTTAATTACATGTCATTCATTTTATTTAGTCTTTTAACAGGCAGTGAAACCATGATGTTCACAATGGCTCTTCACAAAGTCAGCACGTTTACAACAGCTATAGAACTGAACCAAAAAGGTAATGCAAAATAATAAAATTACCAAAAATTAAAATGAAGGACAAACTAATATCTAAATAAATAATAATAGAAGAAGTAAAAACATTTCAAGGCATACAAAGTAATCAAAAATAATTAATTGAAAATCTAATTGAATTAGTAAGCCATACAAGAAACAAAAAGCCATAAAGTGGAGTGTGTTTAACATGATTATGTTGGGATGATACGACCAGTTGACATCTGAGGCGACACAAGGCTAGGCAGGGCATGAATAATTCAGGCCAAGTGATTGATGGGTCCTTATATACAAGATGCAGAGTAAGTTGTGACGATAAACCCATCAAACATTACAGAACTCTTACAAGGCATATCACGCCAAAGTTACCACAACAACGAGTTCGGGGACATTATGAATTAACGAGAGATGAAAATGAACACATCATAAAATAAATGTGATGAAGAAATATTAAAATGGAGTAGTAATGATATAGGCCTACTTTGAGGAGGCATTAAAACAGATGACTACGATGACAAGGCAAATAATAAGATGGGTCAAAGGTTGCCTGGTACAACATTTCCAGTTATAGTAGTATTGAATGATGACAAAGACACATTTGTAAGTGTTGAATAATGTAAAGTTAATGTAGCAGCCTGAACCAGACAATTAAGGTGACATACTGGTGAAAAATAGGACAGCAAATATGGCATGGTGAAACAGTAACTAACTAGTTATATATTATATGATACGACAGCAAACAGCGGGTGGTGTTAGTGTAACTAGGCAACGTGATATAGCAGAATACATGGTAAAGCAGGATTAACATGAAGTATGGGTATTAGTGGCGCCCATTACGGGTGGCAGTGGTTATACGGTGACCAATCACCAAGGAACAAGTCCGTCACCAAGGAACAAGCTGCTGAGGCTATGTGACACACGATATTAGCCATTGTGATATACAGACAGGCTTTCACTGCCTTACCAACTGAGCTTTCATCCATCAGCTTGGGTGCAAACGCATTCTCATCAGGTTTCTCGGTCATGCCAGCTTGTGGCATTTTTGTGACTGTATTGTTCGTCACTCCTGTGAAAAATTACAGCCTATCAGACAACGGTTGAAGAGGGGGAAATAAGTTTTATAAATATTAAAATAAATCAATAGAAAAAATTTGGTTGATTCACTAGCTTTGAAAATAAATTTAACTGATTAACAAAAAATTAAAAATTTACTATGGTATTACATAATGAGGAAAACTAATCAACCAAATTAATGAAGTTATATTCCAGAAATCAATTAACCAAATATCTTTGAACACTTGGCTGAGATTGCAGTGCCTCAACTAACCAAAGTTGCTACGAGAATGAGGATTGGGGATGTTGTTGCTAGGGACTCCACAGCTACAGTTGCATTTTGGGCTGGATGTTGACATGACAACAGTTGTTGGCTCCGGTGTCACTTTCTTTGTAGTTGTTTCTATAGAAATTACCAATGATATAAATAACTGTGCACATGTATATCCTAGGAATGGCTATCGGGTGACAGTGAAACGTGAAATATAATAAAATAATATGTCCCTTTTACCAATCTTAATTACAAGCCAATTTAGAAACAGGGAACGTCAGTGAACTCAGGGTGAAACAATAATATTAAACTGAAAATATATTCATGCATGTTAAGATAAACAGGACAGAGAAATAATCAACGAAAAATAAGCATATACAACATCAATAGTGTATATGTGTAAAGTTGGTAAAAAAACCTACCTAATGGGGCTCCACACGCTGGTAGTTTGCCTTCAACAATATTCTGTAATCTGTAAAGAAATGAAAGAATTTATTTTTCATTTAATTTTGATTAATTTTTTGCCATATATAAATAACAAATTTCTTAAAATTGGGAAGACATAATTCTGAAGTTTAAGGAAATAAAAGCTAACTGAAAATATCTGTTTAATTTTTCATTTCCATGAAAATGGTTTAAGAATATTGTAATATCTATATATGATTGTACAATCTAAATTCCTGATGAACAGGAGACAAATAAGATGTACAATTACTTAATTTGTGAATCAAGACAAGCAATACAATAGACAGAGAATGAAAGACTTTACATACCCTCGATCCGAGGCCGCACATGTAGTGCCCACAAAGGAGCAATAGGGATCTTGTAGTGCAACACACTCACTGTAAAATATAAATCAATAACCATATTATAAAGATTTAAAAACAAAGATGTAATGGAACAACATTATAGACATAAAATAAGGAAACATTTACATATCAACATAACCCTACATATAATTAAATCTAATTTCCCTTGACCTAATTTGTATTTAAATATAAAGCCGGTGTTAATGGTTGGTTATATTAGGATAAGCAGAAATAATCACTTAATATTTAAGACTATTTTTATCATCTTTTCTAATTTCAGTAATTTTCTTATCCTTTAATCTTCTTTCATGCCTATTTTTGTAAATCTGTACACTGATCAAATGAACACTGGCTCCAGTAGGACTTATAAGTTACCCGACAACTCCAAATTAAAATTTGACGTCAGGTATGTATCTCTGTTGATATAAGAGCGATCTATAGCCTCTTCAAATGGAAATTGTATGGTGTACATTCTGCTTTGTCACCGTGTGTGAGGAGGTATTTCTAAAGAAGTTCAGTGAAGTGGAAAGTTAGGTTAGGGATACTGGGTAGATAAGCCACTGTGTGTTGATCACCTTACAGTGACAATCCATCGTCATTGTGTGTGTGATGGGGAGATACAATAGGGCAGACCTATATAAACCTTACCAGTCCTACATTAACTTAATCATGGGTCCATAAGGCTATACTTAGTTTCAATTAAAGGAAACAACTTTCATCATAACATAAGTATGAACATAAATCTCACCTATATATGTTTTTTTTCCCTCAAGATATTTCTAAAAACCTTTGAGTGAAATTTCTAAAATTAAAATTTTACTCTAAAAGAAAAATCTTTCTTTGAACCTTTTCAATACTATATTTTCTAAAGTATCAAATACAACATTCTACTACTAATACAAACAATGCCAAGAACTTTTCCCTCAAGATTGAGATTTCTTTTTTTACCTGCAGGTAAGAGCTCGTTCACAGCGATGAAGAGGGATTGACATTATATTCTCTCTAGACATCACTATAAGTTTGTCTAGTCCATGTTGTTTATCGTGGAAGATTTTGATGTCAGTGATTGGCTGTTTGTCCTCAAACACTTGAATATCCTCCAGAATCACGGATTCTATCTCTTTAGTGTGTCCTTTGTTTATGGCCTTCAACACTCTCCCGTCCTCTGTAGAACAAATCGTTACAGATTAACTTGATAACTATTACGCCCTGTACCTGGTATATGTTACCAACACTCTCCGCAAACATCTACGCCATCTTAAATACTCAATGTGCATCTATAGTTGGTGCAACTGAGTGTACAATTATCACCCAAAAAAGTAAAACTACAAGGAGTAAATTTCTTTTCAAAAGAGCATTTAAAAAGAGGCAATCATGTTTTTAGGAGGTCATAAGCTATTTTAAAAGGTTTTAACGTCAGGAATTGTTAGTTTGAGACTTCTTTGTCACTCCCAACTCTTTTCTGTGGATTTTCAGACAATACACATTGTTTGTTGAAGTTAAATATATAGAACTCATCATGTCATAGTATACAGGTAATGGGTTGAAAATCTTTTTTCTTTATTATAAAGAATGTGTTTCTTCCTATCAGTTCATGCATTCTATAACTGTTTTTGTAAGTGATTTTACCTGTGCCGACAAACATGATGTCGTAGTAACGGTTATCAGCAGCATGGACTTGCCAATCGATGGCGATTTTTGTGAATCTAGACCTGGAAATAAAACGAGGATACATTAGGCTGCCTCAATCTCTAATCTCCTATATAGCATGCTATGATGAATTTGTTAAGCAGAGGAAAATTCCATTTACGTAACTCTCTACAACTGAATAATCTCCAGATTCTAGAGCTGCCATCGGCAAATCAATGAATAAATGTCAAACACTCTTGGCTTAACACTACTGCTCCCTCAACAAGCATAAATAAATAAATGCCAACAAAGCGAAGCAATTTTCAGATGTAGAGTTACTTCAACATATGTGAGAGATGTAAAAAGTACAGGAAATTAGAGGGCATAAGGATCAGTACAAATACTGTGTTGAAGTGGGAGCTGAAAGTGAGGGTCAATGCTTAATGATATCTTTTGTACAAGTCTCTTGGTTATTTACATCTTTACTATATCATACAGCAGAAGTTCTTGTAATCTTACTTTAGACTGAGTTTCATCAGCAGGGGAGCGCCTCCAAATGATGGAACAGCACTGTCCATCAAGGTGTGGGATTTGACAAAGTTCATAGTATCATCGCCAAGGTCAAGGCTGTTTTCAGAACAGGACTCAGGATGGGGTTTAGGAACATCCTCATCCGGGACAGGTAACCACTCATGTCCAAAATTTTCTTGGCCTTTAAATTTGCCCTTGAAAACATTGACAATGTCATCATATCTGAAAGCACACACTGCTGATCCACGTACACTGTTTTCAGGAGTGGTAAAAATAGCATAAAACATTTGTTGTCTGTCTTTACTTAAGTCTGTTGAGCGATAGTTCCCCTGGAAAAAGTTGGATGTCGATTCTGAAATGAGATAAAATAATAGTCCCTTTATAAATTGGAATTAATTTATGGAAGTGTTTTCTTTAATATAAGTTTACACAATATTCCAAAAGTCTCAATGAATGAAAAAATGCATCAAGTGAATTTTCCACTTACGAATTTCATTGAAGTAGAAAGGGAATTCCCCAGGTATGGAACAGTTCAGACGTGCTTTGAAGAATGAGGTCCATGTGTTATCCAGCACCATGTTACCTCCCTTGTCGTTCTTGCATACTCGCGCTATGCGTGAAAATACAGCCTACAAAAGAAAACGGAGGTCATTATATGGGGACAGTAAGTGTGGGGCAGAGTATGGAGATACATCAGCAGAATCACAATGGAGAATGTATGTTGTTCCAATGTAACTAGACTCAGAGTTACCACATAAGAATGAACCTTGATCAGTTCCACATGTCTACCTCTCAAGTTATAACTATAATCCAGATCACTAAGGAACCGGTTATACTTGGTGATAATGAGTATTTACCCAATATTTTTCTTGTATTACCAGGAGGGAAAGCTGGTCATTAGAAAACTAATAGTATGTTTGCATCACTTTTTAACCACAGGAATATTTGTGTTAATAATTATATCTCATCTGTTTCTCCCCTGTATTTAGACCTCTCCCAGGGAGCTGTCATTATTTAGCTCTCAAGAAAATCCATTATCTGTGACTTCAATACCTATATTTACAAAGAAAACCAAACGGTCAGCTATGGTATTAGTCATGTGCTTTCAGTTCCAATCTTTTGTCATCTTTAAGGCATGTGTGAATACTTAGAGAGTTAGCCCATTTCACCTGTTTGTGAATGCACATTGCCTTAGATCTGTTGCATGTTGTACTGTGATGCAGACACAACAATGAAATCAGGACAATGAGATGGGAACATGTGAAGGTAACACAGTAATCAGAACACCATTATAACTGATGACAGCACCGTAATGATCAGTTTGGATGGTAGATGATTAATGGAGTAGACCTGGTGTTTGAAGACCGTGGATATCTTTGTATCATAACTTACATCAGGAAGTCCCTGGTAACACCGATATATTTGTGCACTGTTATTTATAGTACATGCATAATCAGCAACTAGCTGTGGCTGCCAATTTCACTGTACAAATATTAGGATACCTGACTAGTTAATTAAGTATCTAGTACTGGTAAAAATACAATCTGATGTCACCAGACAGTCTCAGTGGGGGGTGTACCCTCTTCCCCTAACTTTTCTTGCTTCTGTGGTATCATCACATACCCCCCCAACCCCCATTTTCCCCCTCCTTCTATCCTGTTACAACTACTTCTATACTGTTCTAAGTCTTAGTCATAAGAGGAACTTCTCTCTAACTTGTCAAATTTTCGGGGTTTTTTTATCCTGTTAATTTGTCAAGGATTAGATTATGAAAATCAGAAAATGCTGATATGGCTTTTAAAGGATATAAAATTAAAATTAAATTGAATTAAAATTAAAGTGAATTACAATGAGAGAAGTAATAAATACAGTGTAACTCAAGTGTGAAAATTGAAATCTTGAAATCTTTAAAATACTTTAATCAGTTATTTGATCCCAACTCTGTAACAGAGATCTTGACAGACAGGAAATTCCACAAATATATATGTATTTTGTGTATAAAGCATTGTCACCGTCCCGATCAGAGGGTTGACAGCGGGCCCTTAACACTGGACGCACCAACAAACACACACACGATAACGTCTAGGTTTTCAAACTCCTTCAAATTTGTATGATACAATTCTTCTTCACATGAATTTGATCCTACTGGTGCAGTGGGCATAGAGATATTGGTATTTTAAATATTCCACCTGTGTCCCCTTCAGATTAAACCTGTCTCACCTATGTCAGCTGTTGTGATCACCTCTATTTTAACCTGTGTTCTTATGTTATCATTACCTTGCCACAATTGATATTTTCCACTGCTGTCTCCCGGAAGAAGAAATAAATCTTATCTTCAATATCAAATGAAGCAACAAAGTTTGGATCTGTAAAGAAAACAGTAGATGTTATTGAAAAATTGCTTTTTCCAAAGATACAAAATTCCATATTGCTATAATATCATTGCAGAAAAGTTTGCAAAAATGACAGAAAATATATTGAGGAAGTAGGTAAAGTTTAATATATAAGCATACCATTGAGCCATCTTGAGTCATGTGATCGTGTTCGGATCATCTGCCCATTCAGAATAAGTGGGTTCTGTTCTGCTATGTCAGTCACTGTTGCTCCAAATAACCTTCCATCTGTTGATTAAAAACATGTGAAATTACACTTAACAATGCCTTCCCAAGTGTTAATCTAATACAACAGATTTAAAAAAAGGATGTTGTTTGTATTCATTACAGAGCAGAAAAGCCTGCAGTTAAAACATTTCAGTATGATAATTGTGATGTTTTGAAGCTATAAAATTGTTTCTTTGCATTTTTGGTCTGATGGAGCTGGTAATAAACAAACTGACATAATCTTGAAGTGAACACTTCAAAAAAATGATCCTCAAAATAGTTTTGGACAATTGCTTGTTAAAGTGCACATGTAAGTGATCGTAAGTGTTGGCAGTGACAGATGTGGCAGCTTATGTGTGGTCTCATACAGACCCAGTAACCATCACTGACCTGTAATGTATCCATAGTAACCAAACACTCACCAATAAAAAACAGCTATTATCTCATTCCACATCACTTTGGATACTTTTATATCCATGTCATGTTCCGTACAGTTAAACAATGGCTAAGATGCTGACCTTTAATCTTTGACCTGATGATTCAGTAATCTGAGGCGATCAGATGCTTGAAGTAACATATCCCAACTAACATTTCTCCTTATGATTCTTTTTTACTTTCACTTTCTAAATTTAAGTGTCATTACCATGGTTTATGGGCAAATAAAAAGTCCAATTTCACAACAGATGATATAAGACTTACCAGCATATACAAATGAACTGTTATGGTTGGGGTTGTATGGACATTTTCCTACTCCGCTCTCTTCCTCAATCTGGGTATAGCCAATAGAATCCTGTAAACAAAAGTAACACTTTAAAACAATGACCTTGATGCTATATTGTAAAACAATGACCTTGATGCTAAAAACCATGACCTTGAAGCTATATTGTAAAAATGGTATACCATACATAAAAACAATCTACACAAAAGAAGAATTATCTTGGGAGGCAAAAGAAAATATCAAAGAGAATTATTTTTCTTGCAACCATAGATTTTGTGCTGACTTTATTCCATACAGTAATGATCATTTCAAACAAGAAGATATATATAAATATGAATAGCTAGACAACAGCTATTTGGCATGTAAAATCAAACAGCTCATTGAATCAGGCCTGAAACACCATAAAGATTTTTTATACTATTTCCTACCAATTTACAACAAGTTTCTTTTGTAGAGAGAAGATATGTTTTGAGTTCTGTGTTGGTATAGTATTATACTTTACCCCCCCCCCCCCCCCCCCCCCTACCCCTTCCTCCTCCGGGCATATTCCCATTAAGAAGTGTATAAAATTTGAAGTTGTAAGCCGAGTCACTAACCCCTTAGCCGTAAATATCCAAACATAGGGATTACAATGATCCCAGTAAACCACCCGCCTGTTACATTAATCCGTTTTCATTCTACCAGAACAAAACACAGGCCATTGTTATCCACATTTAATACACTGACATTGTGCCAAGAAAGTGGTTAATGCTGTCTGCCGACATCAGGAGAGGGGAAAGAGTGGGAGGAAAGGGAGGTAACACCAAAGGGGGAATCAATCATTCTAAGTTGTATCTAACCCGTTACCAATAAATTTGGCCACATGAGAGGTACACAAGTCTGTGTCTACAATTAGTGTACCAGTCATATAGCTGGCCTGTTGTCTATCTAAAACAAATCACCAGGCAACACACCCTTGCTGAAAAACAGGGCAACACATCTTCACATCAATATTTCTTCTTACGTCAGAAATTCCATCAATAAGGAAGAAACATGCTTCTAACTAATTAAAAATAATGTTATGTTTTTCAACTATAAACAACCAGATTAGCTGTTCTCTTGAGCCATATCTTTCTAGGAAAACAATATGAAATCTAATAAAAACAAAGCAGTTTCTCCTGCGTCATTGAAAAGGACGAGAAGTGAACAACAAGTAGTGGTTGTAAAAGATATGGATTCTTTCAGTCGTGGAATACAAGCATGGGGCTTCATTCATAATACATATGTCTGCTGTACAAATTGAATCTGTCAGACTTTAAAACTATTCCAACCTCCCATTGATGCTCCGTTAATCTTCTCCTATTCAAACAGCAAATTGTCCCTAATTTTCTGTTACCGTGCCCGATATGCTAGCTCTATTATTTAACATAATGTACTGCCACGCTTCATTATGTGTTTTGAGAAGCCCTGCAAATTATTTAAGATAATTCCTGACGCTGCAGTGTCTCTAAGAGTGGCAGCTCCTACACCCAGTTCTTCTAGACTAACATTATTACACTGACGATACTGTGTATAACATACTCCAATATATGTAATGGGAATCGACCAATAATCATTAATTAAAATCCATAACTCATTGGATTGTCTTGAAAACATGATTTTAGTAATCTTGATTATCAGTATACTAATTTTCTTATCTTTCAATTGTCAGCATTTATTTTTCATTATCCTACCGTAAAACTGCTCCTAGTCTTGTGACCAGCGAATAAAGCCGGGCTAGGAGCTACCACACGATACAGATAGTACAATATTTACAGTAGATTGGCTGTTTTATGACAGCATGTGTAGATGTATATGTATATTTGTTGTCTCCTGGGGCCATGTAGGCAAATGTAGGGTTATACTAGTAGGCCTTCTACAGGTAACATGGAGCCACGCTGGTAAACACACTTCTCTTTTGACACATATTATTATCGTCATAAAGGTGCTACTATTGTCTGCCGTTATAGCCAATCCACTCCTGCAAACCAACCCAGTTTTATCATCCCAGTTATCCCTAATTCCGTCAACCTCCTTACATTGTAGTTATCCATACTCTACTCCTGTCAATTCCTTTATACCAATAGAGTTGTCTCCCCCCCATTCCCCTTGAAACCAACCTCTTTCATATTCATAATATTCAGCAGTATTAGGACGACCGCCCACTACAGATGCTTGATACATAAATAAAGGAACATCTGATACAAACAATTAATAACACAGTAGCTCAGAATAACCTTTGTATATATATACCTACTGACCATTAACTAATGTTCTGTCTGACCAGTGATTAGATAACTAACGACTGCTGTGTAATCTGGTGATGATAGTTATAGCTGGAGGGTTACACACTAATTGTAACACATCAGGTCAGTGGTGTATGTTTTCCCCAGTCAGTGGAGGTGGCTGCCAGCCAATGAATCTACACAAATTCCCAACTACTCTACCAATCCTTCCCATGTCTCTCCAACTATGATTACTGTAGGTGTCGCGGTCAGACTCAGCCAGATGATACAGGAATGAACCTTATAATCTTCCATCAGAGACAATCCCATTTCAGCCTTTGAGATTAAGATGAATAAATTGGTTTTTCCTGATAACTTACCGTGCTTTTCCGGTAACTTCTGCACTTGGGTTTAAAAGCATTTGTTCCACAAACAAGCAGGTCTCCAGAATCCTTTTTCCCAAGAACTTGGATAAAATTTTGGCATTCCTCCTGAAAAAACAAAATATATATATATAAATATAAGTCAAGCAATACAAAGAGTTAGTTCATTTTATGTTCACATTGTATTGTGATATAGCAAGCAGCTGGTGGATATATTGAACAATGACATCTTCATACAACAGCTGGGGAAAAATGAAGCGGAAAGTTTAACCTATTAATCTAGAAACTGAATTGTAAGATAATATCATATCTTACTCTATAATCTGAAGGAGAGAGAAGTGCATTCTGTAAACATTGAGTCCTTATATCTAGCTCTACTATACAGTTCAGACATTGTACCCTGCCATATAATTTGTTGATAGCATTATGTAAAGAGATATCCTTTGAAATAACTGGTGCCTTTATGTTGATAAAATGGGTTGGTAAGCGTGGTGATATTACAAGGCTGCGGGGAGGGAACAGAATACAGATCTGTAACAACAAAGACTGGTGATGTGCATGTCATTCCGCACGTCAGGTAGACCTGGGGGACGAGACCCGCATACTCAGGTATACTGGTGTCTTTGCTAGCTATACTCACACACACATAGTGTGTGACTACCCTAAATTTCCTGTAGGTTACAGAGCTCCACATCAGGGCCCATGTGTGTTCTACATCATCTAGAATTCTAAAGGTATCATAAATGTCCTGCCATATTCTCTATAATTTCTTGAATGTAAAACATTTAAAGGATACACACTAAGTGTCTCCTATCAGAATATGAATCTTTTCAATGCTCCAATTATTTTGTTTATCGTGGTTTTTTTCACAGCGTGTGTTCGGTGACACACTATGAACACTCCAGTAACACAATAGATAGGAAAAGCACATAAATTTCCACAATATTTTAGGATTCATATGAACCTCACCAGCACAACAATTATGAGAGATATAATGTGTTTCTCTAGGGCCCATTAAAAAGGGGTAATTTTTCAACCTTGTCAAGTCTGTCTATGGTTGACAAAGCCTTGAATTCCCTCCACTACATTACCGCACACACATAGCACTTGAGCACGTATAGTGTCCCTTGCAAGTATATTATTACACTCAGCCTGTGTTAAAGTTTTGCTATCACTAACCCAAAGATAGTTATGATATTCGCTATCAATGTAATACATATAGTGTAGTATAGTGTATCTAACTGATTAAAATTGAATAATTTCATTTTTAAATTGTTCAGTTTAAAGAAAGTCATACTGTTTTAAATGCCTTTACACTGGTTCATGTAAAGATCAAAATCTGATAAGACAAAAACTGTGATTGCACTGCCAACTGCTTTGGCTGATGAAGCTGGTTTATATTTGTACGTACACACGAGCAGACCCTGACAGGTCGTAAAAAAACTCAGATAGATACCAGGCATCAGAAACAATAGACCTGGCAGACGTCACAGGGAAGTCGGCCATTGTTCCTCTGTCAGTAAATGTATACAATTCCCGGGTCTGGTGGGGAAAATCAGCAGGGGGGGAAAGGAGAGGAGAGCGAAGGGGGAGGGTCCAGGGACACAATCAAGTCCATACAGGCGGAACATTCAGACGCGGTCCAAAACAAAAGTAATCTCTTTGTACAGCCAACATGTTGGCTGTTTTAGATCATATCATCACACTTTAATCTGGTGTTTAACACTACCAGTAAGTTATACATTGTTAATGTTAAGAAATATGATTAACAAAAACAGTTCAGAAAGATTGGGCTGCAGACCAGTGTATCAAATCTCAAATTAAAAGTTTTTTGTTTGCATGTTTTCAAAACATTGCTTAATTAATAAGGGTGCAAAAAGTTAGGCGAGGTCTGTTTGGCTTGACATTGACACTTCATATAAAACTGGTAAATAGAATTCCAGATCTACAAAACATGCTTGTCCTGCATGTCGGGCGTAGACCAAAAAGGCAGGGAAATTACAGAAACTACGGGAAAGCATGCATGACAGCCATTGGTAGCTTTCCTTTATGTGGTTAGACTGCCCTAGGAGGGTTCTTCCTACATGGCACATGTTTATACATAAGTAACCTGACATTAGTTTCCAAAATAAAGTGCTACAGACAAGTGGCCAAGACAGTTGTCACTGGCACACGTCTGTCTCACCGCACAAGTCTCGTCTACTTAAGTATGCAACATCCTCAACGAAATTACATTATATTATTTTTGCTATCTTATATTAATATCACCTTATTTAGAATCTTTTTCTCATTCTTCCTCACACACTTCTCAATAATACTGTTCTTTTATCTATCTCTCCTTCCAATGTTGACTCCATCCTATCGGTTCCCCTGCCTACATGTATTTATGTTTTGATGGCTGACATTTAAACAAGTGAGCCTCCAAAATCTGGAGTCTTGATTGAAATCTTGAGATAGGAACATCATCTGATAGGACCAACTAAGTAAACTCCATCAGGTTTGATAACTCAAGTCTACTGCCACTTAAAGGAGATTTTTTTTTAAGAAGTCAGTCTTTGATTGACCCCTGACAGTTGTACTGATAGCAGCTTTTGTATAAAAGCGTAAACACAAACACGGCATGAATCTGCCTAATTCAACAAAGTTCTGTTTGTACAGAGTTCTAAATTTTTTTCCTTTGAAAATTGGGACATATTAAAAAAATGTAAAATTTAAATTGTGAAGCCAGCTATGAAAGCCCCACCTCAGATAAATTTTGCGCCAAACTGCATTAAAACATAAGGTGATTTTGTAATGCTAATACTAAATAGAATGACGCGAGCACAGTACATGACAACAAGGCCTGTGTTCCCTATGATTGTCTAGATAAAAGTACAGTTACGGCTGAGCTTTGTACCTAACAAACAGACCACCCTGATAAGTCTCGCCTTCTCACTGATACTGATCGATAGATTTATACATATTTACCTCTCACTATTGGTTTTTTTTTTAAATGAAAATCACTTAATCAACAATTTTTGTATCATTGATCTGAAAATAAGTTCATAATCTAAAAGGATACATAAATATTTTAGGTGAATTTTTACACCTTAAACATCAAAGAATTGTTTCATTTCTAACAAATCTATGATCAGACTGAGCTTTCCAACACATATTAGTTTATTACATGTAGATATTGTCATAACAACAATTGATCCAACTATTTAGCGGTTTACCCAATATGATTGAGGTTTTACTGCGGGCTGGTGAGGAGCAGTGGGTGACTGTAGTTATACAGGAAGACAGGCTCAGCATACCTATACCTTGTACAATGGCCAGCATTTACTTCCGACTTTTAATGGTACAATTTGAAACAGGAGCTTGTGTACCAGCTTTTGAAGTACTCATGTACAAAGCGATTACCAGGATATTGAGCTCATTACCTTGTTTTTGATCAAGTCATGGCTTTGTTCTATTCCAACAATGAAATGTGCTAATTGAAGATCGCCATCATCGGAACCTCTACAAACTTATATTCACACAAATTCATGACTCGTAACACCTTTACACTCAGAGTTTCCTTTCACGTTCTAATTAAGTTTTCACCTGCACTCTGTAAACCAATAACTACAGGTTGTATTTGTACAGGGAGAGCTATATACCCTCGTATATTTGTTACAGATAACTGGTCAAAGGTTCAGTGTCCTACACACATTGATTGAAACATCATTACTTTTAGGGAACCCAGATGTCATTCTCTACATATACAGCATCATTTCCATTTTCAAATCAAACCAAACTCTACAATATTGTGTATCCAGCGTTTGTGTCAGAAGGAATTAGGATGCCAATTTTGTTAACCAGTAGCAGAAAATTAGCCTGCCATCATCACTCTGGGTCCTACATTACAACTGGGTTTGTTAATAAAGTGCAAGCCTTTCCTGTGAAGACTCTATAATGTTGATCATCAGGACATGCTTGTCCTTGCTAAACGTACCAGACTGTAATATTACTTTGATGACGTTTTCTCCATCAGCAGGTTTGGCTCGGTCAATACCGAAATTGGTTTGTACATCAGACCTTTTATATTGAAAATGGCAGCAAATTCCTGAAGACCAACGTGTGGATGTTAGCATCACATGATTATCAAACGTAGTAGTCGATGAAGGACTCTGTGTAGAGAAGTGAATGAGGAAATGGACCTCCGCGATTGTTCTGACATAAAATGTGGAATCTGTTGACAGACTGATTGATCTGTTGGCTCGTTTCACCTGCTGACAATTAGCCAAGACTTTAATAATGAATTGTTTTATCAGTTGTTTGTGGTCAGACTACAGCTGTTGACTGGCAGCTGACCGTTTGCCAGACCATGTCAACAGTTCTTTAAACAACAGGGCTAATTTTGGTCTTGCACAACAGGAGGAGAAATTCCTGTGAATTGAACATATGACCAGGGCACAAGTCACTGACTGTGACAGCATGGTCTTTCTCCCAACAGTGGGTCTGTATCTATACAGTTAAGGTAGAAATCACCTGGAAACTTCAAATACCTGAATGCAATAATGATGGAGAAAATGAGAAACAAACATTTTTCAGTTTCATTAAAGCTGACAATATTTTTATTGGTTTCTCTAAGGTCAAGATTTTTCGAATTATGGGCGACGGTGCCATGGAACTGACAGAGATTGAGTTACAGGAAAGACAATCAGTGTTTAGGTTTGGTACCTGGGCCAAATCCCTGTCACCTGGGTGAACAATAGGCAGGTCTCGGCGCAGGTGCTTGTCCTAAGTGTCTGGTTACAGTATAAAACCAGTACCAGTAAAACAATCGTGCCTGCCTTCAGCGACCTAATGACTAGTGTAATCAATGTGCATGTCTTATGGTCATTTAGCCAGCCTTGAGTGATCCAAGCTCACCTGTAGGGGAAATGGATACCCATGTATGCAAGATGCCAAGTCTTGTGACCCAGTCTATATGGGTCAGATTGAAAGGTTTTTTACCCTGGCTGAGCTTCCTATACTAATCACAATATACAGGTAACTGTGACCAATTTCTGTTGAGGTGAGGGTAGTTTTGGAGTACTGACATATTATAGGAATGAGTTAGATGTGTAGGAGGTAGGCATACATGTGTCCATGAATCACACAAGCTCAGAGAGTGAACGTGCAATAATGGCACATGCTCAAACTACGTCAAATCCGGGACAGTTATCATAGAATGTACCTTGTGACCTAACCCAAACAATAACCTGCTGCTTCCCAATGTCACTCTTTGGCACAGATAGGAGAGTATCTTCCAAACATGTGCCAGTGATGTGTGAATCACACAGGATATTTACTTACCTCTGATTTCTGTTTCTTCTTGCAGACATCCATATCAAATGGTCTAGGTGACCATTCAATCCTCTGTAATATACAACAATAGGTATTTACTTGTCATACCAGTGAAATCAATCCATCATTTCACTGGTTTAAACCTTAACCTGTATATAAACAGCTACCAATTTGAGTTATCTTGTCATTTCATCATGACTTGGGACTTAAGCAAGTCTTCAGAAACTTCAGAGTTATTCATATTATGTTTATTATGATATATTGCACTTCACACTATGTTTATTTTTCTATTTCATTTCAATATATATTAGATAACATACATAATGATTTATACATACCTCTAAACTTTCCTCTAAATTTACCATGCTGATATTGTGTAAAGCATTCCTGTAAATAACAAAAAGAAAAATAAACAGAATATTTAAACTGTTATGTAACAAATTCAATTAGAGAGAAAAGTTGGCAAGCACTTCAGTGACAGCAGATTAAGTGTGGACCATTGAGGTAAAATGAATAAAAGCCTGACAAATTGTCCAAACCAATTACTGGTCCATATATCCTAATCACAGATTTATTGGATGCTTGTTGGCACATTGTATGTAATCTGTATACAAACAGGCTGCATGTGACCTTATCATGGCCAACACGGACCATTCAGGTCTGTATAGAGAAACCCCTAGTTCAGATTCTAGTCAAATGGAGGATTGTGAGCCCCCTTATCAATACAAACACAGGCTGTGTGACCCCCTGATCCCACAAACAAACATGTCTGCCAAACACTGGCACACTTGTCTTACACATTTGAAGAAGTTGACCTGTTACTAGGGACTTTTAAGTACCCTGCCTTATCACCTGGATTTTTCTCTATCTTACACACATTTTCTGGTGTTGGAGCTACAGTCTGACGGGACTAAACAGGGAAACAGATGGAGCCATTCAAACCAACATAACTTCTCTCAACAATATAAATTGTCATATCACAAATGTCCCAAGCATTGGCATCCTCAAAGGTATACATCAAGTTCTAAAACGTCCTCACAGCTTCAACAATACACTGATCTTACATGACCTCTAAATGTTAGAGGTCAACATACACACAAAAACATTCAAATATAGAATGGCAAGTATTTTGACATTTGAAAATGTTAAATGACGCTCTGAACATCTGAATGTATAGAAATACATGTCATGAGTTAAAAAAAGAGAATGGTTTATGAATGTAATTATATTAAGGTATTGTGAAAGTTTGTCCAATAATAAACTCTCCCCCACAGCGATTTTTTTTATTAACATTATTTATTATAAAAAAAATTGTAAAACAAATTACATGAAATTTATCCCTTTCCACAATATCTGCTTATGTATTGAATCTTGTTGCATCTCTTTCTACTGATGGATATCAATTTGATGGAGTCTTACCTTGCTCCAACTAGCATTGACATTGACCCTTGGTCCGTGTACAAAAGTTTGAAGTAGTCAGAATGGGTACTGACACCAGAATATGACTGTCTTCCTGGCACATCTGCAAAATACAAGAGACAATATTAATGTTTAAAGTGGAAATATTCATAATCAGGAAAAGATAACCCAATAAGAAGGACTGACAATTAATAACCAGGAAAAGACAACTCATTATAAAGGATAGGCAATTCATAATCAGGAAATATACCCCTTCAAATTGATAATAATCACAGAAGATTACGGATACAACCTCACAGATAAGATAGATGGATTAATTTTATAGTGTTTTTTTGTATTGAGAAAGCTATCACTCAATATTCTGGTTAATATTTGATGGCAATTTCTAAGCTTCACTGTTTACTCCAAGTGTACAGCTATATTTTATCAGGAGTCTTTCTGAATCATTAATGACAGAATTGATGTTATGAGGCAATGTTATAAAGAAGAAGCCCCAGCTCCCTAGGGACTTCTAAACCCTCTGTCAGTGATGTACTGAATGACTGATGTCCCAAGTACACACCAGGTATGCATATCATTAATGCTGGGAGAAACCCTAGAAACTTTCAGTTACTGTCAGTTCCGTGATTGATATAAGTAAGGATAACCTTAGGACTGTTGCCACACCAGTGAGATATATTTACTGATTATGTGCTGTGAGACTAAATTAGCCATGTTTTTCTTTCCCATCCTTTTCTAAGAATAAACATGCTGTATTTGATGTTTCGTTTCTTCTTGTCCAACTTTGTTCCAACCGTTAAATGTGTGGTGTAGGTTTGTAAAAAAGGTCACCTCATATATTCCAAACTTCAAAATTTGTTTCAATCTCGAGTCTTTGAGCAATTTTTAATTGAATTTATTTCAAAAAATAATTTCCTGATCAGAAAGAGTAATTATGTCTTTCCAGGTAAAGGTATTAATGAGACCATCCCGTAAATACTTTGCGGTATTAAACTAGACATGTCAGCAGGTTAAGACTACTGCGTTGTAGAGAATATCACACTAAATGTGAAGTGCTTTTTACGCCGTATATCTCTACTTCTTCACACACTCCTTTAAGTGACAGATCTCAGGTTACCTCATACTTCAGGTCACAATTAGCATATTTTAAAAAAAAGTTTGGTTGTAAGTAGTGTCAAATGTTCTATAATTCTGAAGTAAAATTTCAGATTAGTATTTCTATAAAACGTACAGATTTAAACCAACTTATCAGTGAAAATTTACATATAAGAAAAGCCCAGAACCACCTTATCCGGTTAATACTCCTAAATGGAACACATGTGTTGCTCCTCAACAAATTAATTGTAAAATTTGTCAGAGCAGATATAATTTGTGGTAATATCAAACAAAGTTTAGGAAGAACAGACATGATAAGCAAAAGGCAGAGATTCTAGTTAGGGGCCCTTAACATTCATCTGTATGTCAGACGCTTTTAGTTTTTATGACCTTTGACCTGAACTGGCACTCTGCCAGGTCAGAATGCTTCTGCCTGAGCTAGTGAGAGTGAACCTCCTGTAACACTGAGAGGCAAGCAGGAGCTGCTGAATAATTCATATTACTTCTATAATAGAACTAAGATGCATAAAATCAACTTTGAAACTTCATTCAAAACAGATGTGAAGATTTTTGTTCATTTGAATAATTTGAAAAGGTTGAGGTTTGAAATTAAATGGAGATTTTTAATAAATGCTGGCAAAGCCACCCTATAAAATAAAATTATAAAATGTGAACAGAATAAATATAATTCTTATGGAAATACTTCTTATATCAGGGTTTATTTCTGATCCCATACATATGGCTTATAACTGAAATTATACCATATTACCAGTCATCTTGTATACTCTTAGCAGTGTGTTCAATCTGTTGTAAATGAAAACTTTGGTATAGAATTTCTCAATCTTCTTGATTACACGTTAAGTCTTCATTTAAGATTAGTATTAGATAGAAATAAATTATAATTTCTTTAAATACCCTATTAATTTAAACAGACTACCCAGGTAGATCACCGAGGAGTTATCTGTAACAACTAATCAAACCACCATATGTTGACGTCAATATTTGAAAGCTAATCACGATACTATAACACGGCCTACGCCCATCTGATAAACCCTTAATTGAAGGATATTTAAAATGCATCATGATATTCCAATCAATTTGTTTTGTGATTATGTAAAGCTGTTGTGTTGATATCTGTCTACAAGACTCTCAGCCTACACCATGACACAAAAAAAACCCTCAAAATACTACAGTCTCCATTTGGTCTATTTAACAAATTAATCAGATTGTGAAACATTTGGTATTGTTTGAGTTAATTTAAGTTGCAATTAATAAAAATTTAATATGGTGATGAACATATAATAATGTATCACTGCTTTGGACTACAAAGCAACGTGGAGGGTAGGGGGTAGTTTGTGTGTCAGGATCAAATTAAAATTTGGCGGCCTACTTCAAAGTATAATATAATTACTACACAATTAATTGTCTGACATATCATGAAGGAGGACATCTACTATATTCAATAATAAAAGTCATACCCTATAAAAAGTTTGACAAACTCTATAACAGTGTATGTCTAAGTGAACTAGGACTCGTCCCACGACTTATCTCATATAAATCGCTGACCCTGTCCAAAAATATGATAGCAATATTGTATGCTCTTGTGTATATATCACAACTCCATGGCCATTGGAAATACGATACACACTGTCACATTTAATACAATATAAAAACTTCTTCATATTTACAATCGTAGATTTATTTTTCCTCTTGATACCCATCTGCCTATACAAAAGTTTGTATGAAGATTTGGCAAAGATCCTACCAGAACAAGAATGGGTGACGTGGGTTTTTGTACGACAAGTCTTGATATTTTGCCAATCTCTTACAACATTACCAATGTGTCACCAAGTTTTGTAACAGACAACAAGTCGTAATACAAAAAATATTCTGTAATGTTTCACAAAACATTGTAATAAGCAACACCTTGTGATGTAAAAAACATTTCTCTATATCCATCCATCACTTTCCCACAGGCCTATACACTTTAACTCGACCATGGATTGTAAATCAATGTTATTTTTTTCACAGATGACGTCACCACTATTTGTCAGTGTTTAAGTTAGATAACTTGTCAGATATAACCTCAAATTTTATACCTATGTTTCTTTCATGGAACAATATGTTGAGGTAAATTAATTATTTTGCTGGCTTTCATTTTTCATGGTAACAATTTATTTGTATCTAACATGCTTTCCTACTTTAGGCCTATAATATATGTTCAAGTGTCTTCACCTAAAGTGACCAATAACTCTAAGTGTTGAAATCTCACTTTGTGACCTGTAACTTTAGCTGTTACAACAGAGACAAATGACTGTCTCTAAAGATAAAATCCTACTATAATGATTTTCATACCACATAACCACACAACACCAGTATTCAACACCAAAATATTTTCTCGCCTCGAATATACTTCTCAACATTTCTAAATCACTCTAGTTTGTAGTGTACTCTGAATGGTTTATCAAACACAAGATCACCCAGACGTAATCCAAACCCTAAAATAGTCCTTGGAAAAAAATATAGTAACGAAGCAAACATGTAATACCAGTTTCATATAGCAGAACAGAAGACAAATATTGACAAAAACTCTGCTTGATATTTGTTTATTGAGGTCAAACTTCATTTCTGTGACGTCAGCATCACCCGTCCCAACCCTAAGTAAACACTTCACATCCAAAATGTGCTGTTCAATCAATCAATTTCTTTTTTTCTTTATTGTTTGTAAAATTTAAATTTAATGTATGTGTATTTTATTTGTATGTATTATTTATCACTGCTAACAATTATCATCAACTGTATGATAATTAGAAGTTGTCACCAATGTAGGACATTTAATTAATGTAGACTTGAGTTAAAACTATACTATAATAATCTTAGTCGTATTAAGGCTTATCCCGATGTAGTCATTGGTGCTGCCATTCAAACATTTCCATAACCTAACAGATTTGAATGAAGGTTGCAGGCCTCTAAATCTCTTGTCAACTTTCCAATGCAATTAAGTATTGTTTTTTAAACTAGGTACTAGGTAATATTGGAGATTAGTTTGTGATTAAGATGTGATCAAGGCTTTAATCTTCGTACTGGCTTAATGTATTTGGATCAGAATATTAGAAAACACTTCTAACACTGCTTATCCTTCAGAGACTGATTTCTATACAGAACAACTGTTCTCCCCCAGGTAAACAAATGTTTAAAGCATACACTCTTCCTGGCTTTGCATTGCTAATCCTTTTTACGTATACAGGATGTTGTTTGGACACGAAAACTCAATCTGACGCACAGCAAAACAGTAAACACAATTTATACAGAACCAATTTATGCCAAATATCAAACCAATTTGATATTATAATAACAGACTCCTGGCACTTCTCCATTCATGTTGGCAAGAAACAACACCTACTGAATCTAAATCATGACCCAAAAGTTACTCCACGAGTGCCTACCTTTCCTTTACCTGTAATGATCCCTATCTTGTTTGAAACGCTGGTTTCGGCCTTTAACTCCCCTGCCCCTGATGCCTATCATTAACAATCAATTCATCATATTTCCTCAGACAACAATCGAACAATCAAGATTATTGGTCAGGTTAAAAAAAGAACTAGACTGGGTCATGCCAACATGTTGACCATCCAGTGTTAGACATTTGTCTGCGACTTGAATGGGCATCACTTGTACAGTCCAGTCAGCTCCTTTGTAACTCGCTTTGATGTCCGATAAAACACACTTCATGTACTTTTAACCCCGACTCTAGCTACATACACGAAAAGTCAAGAGGGTAAATCACAGAAGATAGCAAGTACATCTACATCAGCGGCAGTAAAACAAAATGGCCGACATCTTATCTTTTTTTTCTGCCAATATCAATCAGGTTTCGGTACTTAATACTGTTTTTCTTATTATTATTACAAGTATTCTCATGTGCAGGTGTGGAATGACAGGTGATATTCAGAATCATCAAAAATCTTGTAGGTAGCAGAGTGTGGTATGTATCCCTTCCTAACATTCAGACAAAAATGGCCTTTGGATATTTTCACATAGATTTTGCATACCTACACCTTTTGTAAGTGCAAGTATTTATGGCCTCAAGCCTTACGTAGGAGATGTCTACCTAAACAAAAGTGTTTGCATATTTTAAAATGCAAATGTCAACTGTCATCTGTTATGTTGTCGCCACAAAGTCCAAGTTCAAAAACAAATGAATATCAAATCAAAGAAATTTCAACAGAAATTAAAGTGTTAGAATGTAAGAGTTCAGTGTGGAGAAAAGTATATCTATCGGTCAAACAAGGGCCTCTATAAGTTGTGATACCCACATCATCAGATCATATTGAAATGCCATCCACTATCGTGAGAAGAGATCTTGTTCTGAGGGCAAAATCATGATGCACTTTAGTGTAGGCAGTTGGCAATTAAACTCTACATCAAAAGGAAGAGGTATGAGGGAACATTGAGAATGTTATCTTAAATCTTCCGAGGGACTGATCCTTAAATCTTCGGGATTGTCCTGTCATGTTTCAAGACTGATACATAAGTTTCCTGGTAATCCATATTTTTTTTTTAATTTATTAAAAAAAGATATTTTAAAACTTGACATTGTTAATTAGTATCTGTTTTTAAATCTGTATGATATATCAGTTTCTGCCAGCTACATGGGAGCTAATTACGATGTCTGCTTTTCATGGTCATCTTTACATAACATTACTAACTGTTGCAACGTTATCTTGTAAGACATTGTTGATTTTTATTATGTATACGACTATTTATTCAGGGTCTACCTGAACAGACAAACTGTCCTAATTCAGACGTAAAACTGTCAAGCTCGAGACATTATCTGATGACCCTTGGGGTATAGGTTTGGTCAGCTAAATGTTGTTTTATGGGTCAGTAATAGAGACGGGAAGGCCAGATCCTGCCTGGGGTCACGACAACAGCTAACATTATGTGGATTCATTTGTACTTACAAGTTAATTTGTTGTACTCATCAAATCAAGTGATTGATGGTCAGGATTCACCACACTGATCCAGCAAATAATAAAATATTGTACTACATGTTTGGAGGATGTTGATAACATGGGTTTGGGGAGAGGGGGGAAGGGGAGGGGGGTTTGATATCAAACAACATATTATAATCTTCTTTATTGCTGTACTTAGGAACTGACAAGCTAACCTGGCTATGTACCTAGAGTGCAGTGTCAGGTGATACATGTATCACTATAATGTGCCTCCAATAGATCAGTACTTGGTGTGTAACCACTGTACCAAGGCAAGATCTGATGTGCTGCTTACCTCTAAGGGTAGGATTACATATGAACTTGTATACAAAGTTTGTACAGATCTTCTAACCCTCCAGCGACCACCAATACAGTGTAATTATAGATAATTATCTCCAGTCCTCTGATCATTACTACCTACGTAACTTATACATTCGAGAAGTCTAAAATATCTTTATACAGGTGGTCTCTTAGATCATTCCACTCATGTGAATTTAATTCATCATCTATAGTATCCACAGCTTGTTATTTATTTTTATCATTTCTATTTAATATCATCAGAACTTGAAAGTCGCCACTACAGACTGGTTAGAAGGAAGGAGTGGAGGAGATAGATTAGAGGAAGTTGAGGGTAGAGATTAAAAGGAAGGAGTCAAGAAGGGAGATGTGAGGTTTACAATGTCTGTCTATAATAACCATCAATTACTGAGTACCCAGGATGTAGCATCCTGATCTTTCTACAGAGATTAAGCCTTGAAGTGTTTGTATAAAATCTTGTGTATCAACTGTAGCTTGAATCAACCAGGCTTCCTATCAATGTCCCTGTATTGGGAAGTGTGAATTCTCACCAGTAGTGATAAACCTGAGGCTTCACCATGCCTGAGGATTGCATGCCCTTCAGAATAAGGTCGACAACTAGGAGCATGCTCGTTTGAAGTCAAAGTATACTAAACTTATCAATAACAGATTTTACTGCCATCCAATCAACATCAGTCATGTACTAGCCAGTAATATTCTATCAGCAAGGAATCTTTTCATTCATTCTGGCCATGACACTGTTAAAAAATTTCATTATGCAAAGCAAGATTTTTCAGCACCAGTGTTTAATGAATACCATCCCCAGGAGAATTGCTTTTGAAATCAATTTAACATGGAATCAGCCAGCTTTCCCTTGATGAAATCTCTTCTAGTGGAAAGGTTTAATTTCCCCCAGTGTCATCTTGTTTTTTCAGAGATATAGCTCCAAATGTAGGCCTTGTCTGATGTCTGGTTTGTGTGTGGCCAAGCTTCCTGGTGAGGATGGAGCTTCTTGTCCATTCCCTACCTCTTCAGCTCTGTATGGCTGCCTATGGTAACGTATATAACTAGCCAGCACACCAGATTAGAAGCCCACAAAGAAATCACAAGTAACACCATTACAAGCCCAAGCCAAACTAGTCGCTGTCAAATCTAAAGGTTTAACTGTAGGTCTTGACGACTATACCAGTAGTTCCATAAAATATCTCTATCTTCAAACAGCATATGTTTGTTCAAGAATCATGAACACAGCCTATCTGTAAATGACTTGGAAATGTGCCTTATCATGATGTGTGTTGACAATAGTTTATCTATTGTGATGTCTGTTAGGACGTGACAATGGACATGTCCACAGACACTTTGTAGTGAAAGTTTGGTGCCTGAAGGAATCTTACAAATCTATTTCGTAATCTATGTTTTTTCAAAGGGGGATTAATTCTCACGCATGAACAATTCATACATAGTTAGATAAGTATGAAGAGAAAATATTTTCACAGGCATCGAATGAGAAAATAAAGCAAAAGAATAGCACTAGTAAGTTAAGATATTGCAGCCACAGGAATATTAGTAATCGAAACCTAACCACAGGAATAAACACATATACTGCATGAACAGTCGTCTCACGGAAATGTTCGTGGATATACCTGGTTCGGTTTGACTTTGATACTACAAGTACGGTGTGAAGTGTAGGAAATCCGGCTACGTTAATTATATACTTCTATTGAGGACCTGTACCACAAATCATCTTATCCTATTTCCTGTTACGGTGTAGCTTGTCGAAAAAATCTCAAGTAGTAAAAAACAGTTGTAGGTTGTTTTTAAGGTATTTTGCTTTTCTGGTAGATCTAGTCTTTGATGGAATAGTCATGTTTCAGACTTGTACACATCTACATGGTATCAACATCTAAGCTCAAGTTTAAAATTCAACTTCAACAAATTATTGATCTATCACTTCCTTAAATAAAGTTGTTTGGTGAACCCAGGAATTATTTGTCATTTTTCATGAATCAAAACAGGAAATGTAAAAACCAGAAAAAGGAAACAGATGTATTAGAATCATCAGCGATCAATTCATTCATTGAAACATATTTTGATGCCCAAAATAGAGTTTGGATTTTGAACGATTGGAAGCTTCCTTGTATGACGGATACCACATAGCCTTTTCCAGTCATGAAGTATTTAGGTAGTCAATTATAGAACCCAGTGATGCAGGTTTGTGTAGAATATTGGTAACAGGGACAATATTATTAGATCACTAGGGATTCTACATAAAGCCATATTGTACAGCCTCTGATCTCAAGCGTGTGAACATTGTGTGTGTGATCTGTCACCTACAGCCATTTTGTTTCAATGTTACATTCAACACATTTACATGTATTTGTATTAATATTTTATCTACAGCTGAATATAAAATATCTTACTTTATACACATTTTTTGCTTTTCAATATAAGTAAGGTTCTCTGTTAATTTGAAAAAAACAAATGCTTGGGGGATTTTTCTGACTGTTTTAGGACCCAGAGGTTAAAAGTGAGATGAATGTATGAAATACACTGAAATTAACTTGACATTTTCCAAATTTAACATTTGATATATTCAGAGTTTATACAGTAAATATGCACACACTGCAAAACACAGAGACAATGACACAACTTTATACCCGTAATTATTGAGAGGTGTATGCAGACCTTGACCCTCGGAGTCACCAACAATGTACAGCTCAAACCACAATTCAAATATCAGCTGACATGGTTAAATGTCTGTAGAATATAGAACTTCAGAAACTTGTAATGGAAAACCAACATGTCAATCACATGACTTCTTACTGATGAATTAAAGTTTAAAACAATGCTATTTAACATCTTTATTACAGGTAAGTCAGTACAATCACCCTGTGTTACATGTTTCAGAACTGTGAATAAAGATTCTATTATACAAATTATTTACTGAGTCACCTTCAATATAATTAAATCCATGTTCCTTTTGTTCGTACAATGACAACTATAAAACATGTATATAATGTACATAAAAATAAACAATACAAAGTATACAGTAAGGCAATTTCTCAAGGTTATATTAATGACCTCCACATTGTTTCTTTTTCTATAAACAACCTGAAATCTATATTTTAAATCACTTTTCAAGTGATCCATATCACCGTTAAAACTGATGCTGACAAAAACACCTGCATGGTTATTAGAGTTTTGTATCATTTCTGAATTTTTTTCTAGCTTTTATTTTTGCCCCTATTTTTCATCTCCTATCCTTAAATTCTTACTTAAAAATATTAATAAAAAATAACAATTAATGTTTTTAATTGTTATTTATTTAGGCTTGGCAAGTAGATAAATGCCTAGCTTATGTAAATGTCAGTATGATTAGTTGTGGTGTTAATTGGAATAGAAGAGAGGAATTATCACCCTCCTATCACAGGTAAATATGTTGTAACCTGTTAAATGTGACACCTGTGTGCAGGTTAATGAGCTAGCAGCAGGTGTTACCAAAGCTATTGTTTTCTCGCCTGCTTGTTTGACCCCCTGATTTCCTCGCCTAGACCTGTTAGTGGACTATTGTTCCTGGTCAGAAGTGCCTGACAACATTTTACCTGTGAACTCATTAATTTTTACTACTTTTCACCTATTCCCCCTCCGCTGAGAAAGTGTTCACAGATCAAAGGCTCAAAAATTCATTTGAACCTTCAAACCAATTCACCAAACCAATTATAATCAAATTATCACCCCACTTTTAAATATCCCAATGAATCTTTTTAAACTAGTAGCACGGCATTTACAAATTTTGTCCCCTATCATATCTTGTCCCAATTTTTTTCTAAACTTTCATAAAATTGCAAGAAGTATAAGATGTGTTGATAATATTTCAGTAGGAGCAGTGGATCAAGACCCTGGTCCAGTACAGATTAGGGCTGATAGACAGAACTAGTGGTGCCAAAAAAAGTCCCGCTTCATTTACCCTTCAGACCAGTAGAGTCAGTTTTATAGGGGCAGGGGCCAATACAACTTGGCAGACGAGAAGAAAGGAGCTGAGGCCGAGATTACCGACAGCCATATGGCTGTGTTATATATGTATCTACCTGTCAGTTTTTTCAATTATACCCCTTAACCCCTTAAAACTTCCATCCCATAGATCTGTATACAGTCATACACACAGGACTGTGTGTAAAAGATTGTTACACACAGGTCCAATGTTTATGACTAAGTTCACCATGATAAAGATCCAGGTGCAGTACACAGGTAACTACCCTGGTCTTATCAAGCACAGGTGTCACAACTGACCACTATATTGATTCAACAGGTGAGCCAGCAGGTCAAGGAATGGTCAATCATGATAATTGGACCACAAGACAGACTCACTCCAGTCTGTAGTAATGTGCTCTACAAAATTGTATAATTTTGACCTTCAGTACATTGATTTGTGAATGTCCAGGGAGAAGGAATGCCCTGACGTCTGTATCCATGACCTGAATATTGATTGAGGGCCCCCTCCCTACTCCAATTTTACTACAGAAGCCCAAATATCAGTGTGAATATCCATTTACAGATCCTTTCAGACAAATGACATGTGAATATTTTATGGGATAATTTATGATGATTTTGACAGCTTTGTGAGTGTTTACAAATCTGTTGGACTAAGCTAGTGCTGTATCTAAGATCCAGATGTGAGGAGCCGTTTGATAGTGAGTCTGAGTCAGCTGTACTCAAGAGACTCCAAGACTCAACTGTATACAGCACTGTCATGAACTGGAGGAATTATGAAATATTTTCACTAAATCAATTAAACCTAATGCAATTCATTTCATTTCTAGAGTTATGAAATAGGGTATCAGTGTCAAATGAATATGTGCAGCTCTGAAAGATAAATGCCTTATTTTATCATTTAGATGAAGACTGTTAAAAGATATCCTGTTGATAGATTTTAACCAAATAATTTTGTTTTCGTAAACATATTTCTCGTGTAAATTTCCCATCCCTGTAAGACTGTAGTGACGAAAGAAATTGATATCCTAATGCCAGATGATGATCCTTCATAAGATTTAACATATCACTACTACAGATACCTAGACCAAAACAAGCGGGACTGGTTTTTGACTCCATGTGCCTCCTTTGGTATACACATCACGCGTCCTGGTGCCGGTTGGTTGACTTTGCCGCGCTGTTGGTATTGGATGGGAAGTGTCAGTGGGGAGGATTAGATGTTGGTTTGTGGCAGGACTATGTGACAGGTTCTACTGGGTATAAAGTTACCTGTAACCAACACTCCTACCCTGATCCACAAACCTATTATGTCCACCCTGACAACTCCTTTGTATCAAATAGCCCTCCCCCCTCTATTTAAATTCAACTTGTTTTGTTATTCAGTATAAGAAGGATATGAATAAATGAATTTCAATATAAAATGTTGAGATTATAATTTTTGTACCACCTCAGCTTTTAAAAAAGAAGCCGAGAGGGGAGAGAAAGACTGTGATAGATTTCAATATAAATATCCTGTTGTTGTGGAGTTATTTATTTTGTGCTACCGTACATGTCAGAAACCAATTTTGGAGTATCTCATCAACATTTCTGAAGTATATCTTTACCCATCGCTTCAGGTAATGCCACAAAAAACCCAGACTTTCACAGGTGTGCAATCAACGTGACTTTACCTGTGGGATTTCCCCTGATAAATAGGTTAGCTAGCTGTGACACTGGACCATCCCTAACACTGACCTCGTTGTATAATACTGTTGACCATTAAGAAATCAGGACTGGTGAAGGGTTTACCTTGCTGACTAAGTCAACACATTAGAAGTAGTTGTAGTGGTGGTCAAAACCCTGCCATTAAAATGTCTACATTGACCAAGATTAAAATCTGGCAGGGGTTTGTGTCAACTCTACACGCTAAAACTGGAAATGTTATACACAAAATGCACCTCTTTTTAACATTTCATTCTACATATGCTCTCATATATAGCATGATAATTTAAATGTTGTATAATATGAATAAGTTAAATATTTCCAAATCAAGTAAGTTAAATATTTCCAAATCAAGTTAGTTAAATATTTCCCAATCAAGTTAGTTAAATATTTCCAAATCAAATAAGTTAAATATTTCCAAATCAAGTAAGTTAACCTGAAGCTATTCCAGAAGCACTGATCTATACAAATAATTGATATTTACCTTTGATTTGCCAGATCTTCACAGCTTCAAAGTCACGATGCCAATCCTGGGAGAGAGTGGCCGTGACCTGGAGGAGCATCAGGACTGGTAATAAGTCCATGGTGCAGTTGTGTTATCCGCTAACTAGTGAATCCTAGAACAAATACAGGTAACTATAGTAAGACACCAACAAACCTGTCTACACGTTTGTCTGTTTATTAATCCTCAAGTTTTATACCACTTTAAACTTTATGACATGATACTGTCACTACACATCAGTTGGAGTCATGCCAAATTTTCACCTGGGTCTTAAAGACAGGTAATAAACAAGTTACTGGAGTAAAAAAAATCCTATATAGTTTACAGGTATGTCTCCTTGTGGTGAGATGAAATCAGCTCTCTGTACATAGTGAGGTTATATTTCCAGGATGATAATCCAGACACATACACACCAGTATCAGCACTCTTAACTACTACATAGAAATCCACAGTAATCAGACATTAGGATAGTACTCAACATTGGGTTTCACAGAACAGCATGTGCTGTTGTTTTCATTGCTGTGCTTGTGCTGTAGTAAAACTTGTATCTACTCATTGCCACTCTAGGGGGGCGGAGCTTAAAAAATCAGCTAGTAGCTGATTGGTCGATCGAGATGTCAGTCACTGTGCACTGATTGGGACCAGTACAGTTCGACCTGCTGATTAGGGAACACAGGATCACACTAGATAAGAACACTGGTTTCAAAGAAATTATCTGGATAATTAACAGATACAGAATAAATTTGATACCATTATTATTTCAATTCTAGCTGCATTTCATTCCCAACTATCAGTGTTCACAAATAAAGCTCAGTATTTACCTGGTAAGTCTGTAGGGGGTAAAACCAACAGTGTAGTATACAGGAGCTAGGTATACACAGTATTAATGACCAAATCTTCAGGTGTGTTGTAGCTCACCAGTGAGTGGGGAAAACACTAATGAATAATGTGGAAGAAAAGTCATATACCACTTTGAACTCTATACGGCCAATTTTGCAATAGTAGGAAAAGACTTAAGACAGACTTTTTCTACACAGCTTTTATTACATATGTAAAAGATACCTGATTGTTAGCAGGTGTCGTTAACCTTGATTACAGGTGTCACAGTAACACCTATAGGTTCCATTTATATGTTTACTTAAGTCTTGATCAGATACACAACCGTTGTGGGGGTCTATAACCATTGTGGATCAATATTTACAGATAAACCCCCTGAAACACTTCCTAAGTATAAATGAAAAATCACAGAAATACAATACCAGAGTAATCCCTTTTACAGGCCCCCTAGTAAGAAATGTCTCCCCACTATCAACTAAGTCTTCGTCTAATGAAACATCTATACACAAATCTTCACATATTGCTAATTAATCTTGATTAAATATAACCATGTTACTATATTTGGTATTTTTTTTAAAAGATATTTTTCTTTAAATTTTCAAATGGTTAATTGTGTAATTATAGTTCAACTTTGAAAATTAATGTTTAATTAAGTGAAATTGTGTTTATGTGTTAATTAAAGACACAGAAGAGTACTTTTCAGTAACACTTGATGAATTATTTAAAGTGGTTCATGAATGCAAATAGCAATAAAATTTACAGTTGTGATTTCTAGGATCATGATAACTCTAAATGTCCAATAGAACACTGTAACATAATAGTTTCTTACAGGAAACTTACAATTATGTGTAAAGATAGTGTGAAGTTATTAGTAATGTGAGAGTTCTCCTGATAAATATCCTGACTACAGAAACATATCTGACACTATGTTAGACTTTCTCTGTTATTCCTGTTTATTTGTTTCCATGAATATTTATTTCCATTTTGATAATTTGATTGGACAAAATAGTGTATTAGTAAAACGATGTATAAAACCATAATAGATTTTCTTCTTTTGGAAGAATTTAAGAAAGTCAATAGATTAGGTACCACAGCTGAGCAATTTCAAAATACAACCAGACTATTCCACCACAGATTTATAGTGTAACGTAGGTCTAAGTCTGTGATTCAACACATTTCAGTCTGGTTTTCATTATTTTATTGGTAGTGTCAAAGTGCATGAATGCATTAATATCCTTAACTTTAGTAGGTGATATCACTGATTTAAACAAATTTTACTAATTATAATCAATAATACCATCCATTAAACGTTTAGGTAGAAGGTCAAACTGAAGGTCATATTGTGGTAGCACTTGGACAATCTTTCCTTTGATGTAGGTCAATATGTAGGTGACATTGACCTACTTTTTGTACCTGACAAACTGTCTCACCTAAGCGAATCCATGCCCAAAGTATCAGAGAAGTTGCAGTGACAAGTAGTGTAGGAGATAGCTACAGCCTGTATGAAATAAGTACGTAAGGATGAAGAGGACAGGATGAAAGACAACTTTAAGTATGAAATACAATACAAATCTTTAGTCCCCATCTCCCCCAGTAGAGGACAAAAAATATTTCCCGAGCTGATTGTTTTAAAAAAGTCCATTTCACTTTGTATCTATATATACCATTATCTATGTGTGATGCTTTTTATTCTCGTGCCAGACAAATTATTTAATATGGCCAGCATATGGACAATGTGGTATCACTCTGGACAACCAAACTACATACCTAAAATGTTAAGTGCAGCCATGCAACCTAAAGTTGTGATCAGCTGATTTTCATGTCTTATAGAACCTAATGCATGACTCACTGTATATTCACTATTGACGCAAATAGTAACGCATATAGTATGATAAACATACATTTTACTACAATACACATGTAATACTACGGTAGATAAGACTAGTTTCTGATGTCTACAATAAAGCGCTATACTGAAGTCACATGATATGTTCTAACACCTGGGAGATTTCCAATGTACTGATCATTCTTGTGTAAATAAAACATAATTTCCAGTTGGTTTTATCTTAATATTTAGAAATTTATTCAGTATTTTTCACATTCCTGCTTTGAAACAAAATGGAGCACAGCATTTCTTTCCATCGATGTTTTGGGAAATTTACTTTGAGTAAACATACCTTATCGTTGCAGTCTATTTGGCTACCCCGACAAACGCATGTGTATCCTGTCGGTACGTTTACAACTAATTTTACCTGTGTAAACGTGATGTGATTTTATTCTAAGTAGTATAAATCCCCTTGCAATAAGTTCAAGGCCGTTAACACTGACAAGATCCGTCCACCCGGGAATTATCAGAATCACAATGAGTCATACCAATTTTAAAATTAGTCTGTTTGCCTACTTGCATTTTCATTGGATAAAGGGTTTGAAATTTGGAGAAACTCAAAACTTTACAAACTTTGGTCTAAACTCTCAAACAAACACTTGATCACCTCTCTTCCTGTCTATAGAAATTCAAATAAAATAGCTGCTAATATGATTTCAATGTTGTTATATACACCATAAGCTGTGTCTCAGCCTGGAACAGAATTAGCCACAAATGGTAAAAATGCCAACTTCTCTTTTTGAAGTAAAGAGTCAAACAACATGCACAAAGCTGGAAATGAAGTGCTGTTTGCATTACATGTGTGTGCATATTTACTCAAAAAAGCATGAACTTATAATGTTCAATAAACATGGTTGTCTTTTTTTCAATAAGAAAAAAAAATGTGCCTTTGATTTTTAGAATAGAAGTTTGTTTAAGGACAATTTTGAAAGAGATCAACATGATGTTGGCTGTGTATATCCCATTTATACGTATATCGATCATTTCAAATTGAATCTTCCTTGGTACCCATTTTTGCAGGTGGGTGAACTAAAGCATTCATCAGCTACATATCCTTAAACAACGACAACTGCTCCTTTCTATTCAAACTTTACCTTTTTTACAAATATTGCCAAAACCAAAGTTTTAATGTGCACTGTATTGTTTTTTCTTAACCAAAGAAGAGTTTTAGAGACATTGACCACTGAAATGGAACCTCTAACTGGTAACAGACTGACGGACAAAACACAACCCTGTAGTGCCTACCTTAACACTATTAACAGACTGAAGGACAAAACACAAACCTGTAGTGCCGTTTGGTAATAGTGGTAACCGACTGACGGGCAAAACACAACCCTGTAGTGCCCTACCTTAACACTATTAACAGACTGAAGGACAAAATACAAACCTGTAGTGCCGTTTGGTAATAGTGGTACCAACTGACGGACAAAACTCAGACCTGTAGTGCTGTTTGGTAATAGTGGTAACAGACTGATGAACAAAATTCAAGCTTGGTAATAGATGGATATGTATAGTGCAAACATGTCTGTATAAAGTTCAATAAACCTTTTAAAATTAAGTCCACATTTTCCCCCCTCTTGAAATGATATTAATGTTCTGAAAACTCTTAAGTATGCTAACAGGTCACACTAGCAGTTATCAAACAAAAAAATTTAAAAAATGAATAAATAATAGAAATAAAAGAAAATAAGAAAAAAAATCAGCAAAAATGAAGTGCTGATACATGTTTTGTGTTTGTTGAGCCTGTAAATAGATGAGAGATGTATAGTGCAGCTTGTAACAAGCTTGACTAGAATACACACCTTCAAACGAACCAGAAGCACTGTTATTAATTCTTCATATTTTCTTACAATATTATGTGGAAGATTCCTTTCTTTTTTGCTGTAGTTACATGAACTCTTTGTTTTGGAATCAAGTCAAAAAAAGTACACATCACAATACAGAGAGAAAATCTACTGGGTACAACTATACCTATCTACCAATTGTTTACTGTTGTCATGGAAACCCTTTGGAACTTATGTAAGACAACTGGCATAATTCCTCGTAATCGCTGCACATCTGCACTGATGAGAGTTTCTCATACATGGTCCAGACAAAGCTCTGACACATGGTCATGCATAACAATACAACACTAATAAACATCACTCTCATGTAATGCACATGCATGTCTGAATAGTCAATGGGTACACTATCATGAGAATAGAGATCTACAAAAACAATAGTTTTATGGTTAATTTGGACACAGGCAGTGTTTATATGTATACATTCAGACACAAATTCATCCCTGCTCTTACACTGTCTCTATATTCCCCCTCCATCTTGTTGCTTTGTTTTCTGAAATTTCTTATTTATTTGTTGTCCAGTTTTCTGTTCCTTGTCCCTATATCTGCCTACATTCCAGCACCTCTCCAGCTCCCAATTCTCCCTGTCAAGTTCCTATCTTTAACAGTGCATTATATCAATAGTTATATTGTCCACTCATTTCCTCAATAACTGCACTGTCCCCCATTCCCTCCCTATCTCTATCTGCACTGCAACCCTTTCTTTAATATTTGCACTGCCCTCTCCTTTTCTGCTATAGCTGCGCCACCAGCTCCTTTTCCTTTGTAGTTGCTCTGCCCTGACCTTTCCCTCAATAGTTCCACTGCCTTCACCTTTCCCTTTCTCAGGATTTACTGCCCACACCTTCCTTTAACTTTTCACTGCCTCCCTCTTTTCCTCTTTCTCGCTGCACTGTTCCCACAAATCACTACCCCCTTTTAAGCTATCTAGTTTTACTGCCCTCCCTCTCCCTCTCTACAGTTTCACTGCCCCCTTCTTTCACTAGTTCCACTTCCCTTACTAGATTCACTACCCTCACCTTTCACTCGTTTGTTTCTCTGCCACCTTATTTCTCTCACTAAGATTCAATACTCTAATCTTTCCCTCACTAGTTTCACTGTCCCACTTTTTAACTACTTGGTTCCACTGCCCAATCCTTTACATAACTAGTTTCAATGTCCTCTCTGTTCTCGCCTTAGTTATATTGTCCCTTCATTTGCTCACTGTTTCCACTTTTTCCTCATTAGGTCTACTGCCCCCCACTTTGTCTCGCTGATTCCATTGTCCTTCCTTTTCTTTACTAGCTCCAGGTCCCCCCTCCTTTCCCTGCCCTGTCCCTATGTACCTTCCTCTCACTAGTTTCACTGCCCACATCTCTCCCTCTCTAGTCCCCCATGTACTTACGGTAACTACCTCCATTGTTAACTAATTACATCATGACTAATCCATGTCATTGCTTATTTTCTCTAACTAATGACTATGAGCCACTGTGCCAGATCTCCTTCTCCTGTGTAACAGTTATCATCATTGTCCTCACGACACAACAAATATCTCTCACAATGAATGCAACATATCAAAAAATTGTTGAAAAATCAAATCTAAGTGTGCTGAATATTAAAATTGACACAAAGGTGTTTTCTTCTTAAGGTAACATAAATAATAATGTTTTTTGTCCCTACACTGTTTGCTTGACCAGGTGAGCTGACAAGAGTTCACACCTGTACACTCACAGGTAACACTGACCTCATCAGCATATCCGGAGCTCTCGCACGCTACCTGCTCACACCTGTGCCCCTACATACTGTACCCTTCATCATAAATGCATATGCACTCAATATTCATAATCCACTACATGCATGCACTGACAATTCTACAAACAAACAACTTACCAGCAATTCTTCCAAATCAGTTGTCTTCCACAAAGGTGTAAAGCTTTGCTACATATATAAAACCGCAGTCATGCCATCAGTATAAACATCGTAGTAAAGTTGATAGTAAACATTTATGGAAGAATGAACCAATCAGAAGCGAGCTTGATTTTACTCAGGCCCTGTGATCCAATAATGTGACACTTGAAGCTGGGGCCAGATAAAATAGAATTCATGCCGCGGTAAGTTGTTTGGCAGTTACCTAGGCGAGGGTCTCATGTTTGTGGCTGTGGCCTCTGTCCAGCTGACGGGGATCCTGGCTACCTGCTGCTTACCTATTCAGGCCACTCAGTGTCCGAGACTTTTTACCCAATTAAAATTTCTATTGTGGAACATGTCAGGTTGACAGTATGTGAAGTGGATCTCTGAATTTGCTGTGTAATTCTTATACATCAATTCAAAAAAGTAATAAGACCTTAGGTCATTTAAAACATATTTCTTGTTCTATTAAATCTATGAAATTTAAAATGTACTGTTACCTTATTCTGAAGAGGCTTGTTTACATCGCTAAAGTATGTAAAAATGTCATGTTTCAACAGATAATTTTGTTTACAATTATCATTCTAATTGTTGCAATTATGTACAGTTGTAAATGAAAAAAGTGGGGAAAAAATGAAAAGAAAAACCGCTTTGAAGAAGAGTGTGGGATGTATATTTGTTGTGTAATACTAGAAGTATTTGGATATGAAAACCATAGTGACATTCCTATTTTTTAAGGGTAATTAGCTAATTGGATACTTGATGGTGTATATTTAGAACATTGCATATTGTGGAAATCCATACTAATGAACATTCATGACTTACTAGATCCTATATAGGTACTTGTGTATGTTACTTTCTAAAGCATACTCACAGCTGGCATGTTACACATACTTTCATATCATGGCTTTATAATCTATGGTTTTTTTGTTTTTTTTTACAAAATTTTGCTAGAATTTTTCAAAAATACATCCGACCCCTGTATATAGGTCAAGGTGATGTTACAGTTTTTCAAGGTTATTCCTGTTTTTCAATAAATAATTTTACCGATTTTCAAGTCTAAGAAATGTCAACAGAAAATGTTTTCATGGATTCCATCAAATGATGGTCAGAGATTGAGACCATTTCCCAGATGGTTTAAAGTGAAAGAATTAATCTAAATTAATCTAGATTATGCCAACACACAATTGTAAAGAAATGGTAAAAACAGGGGAGATAACAACAGTATTCAGAAAGTCTGAATTTCTGTATTTGTCCATTTTTGGCATTATTACTGACTAATTTTACAATGTACCATGGGGCACCGTAAGAAATTTTGCATGGTAATACTTATGCATCAGAATAGGATTATCACATTACAACAGTCTGACTTTTTCTTTACCTACTGGACAGCCAATTAAAATGATATTTGAAATTTCATACAAATTCAAAATCACAAATACCTTTAAATAATCACTAATTATCTGACTATATAGGAAATAGATACTTTTGACTATATGATATTGTTCACTCTGTCACAGTGTATCAGTTATATCACATAACAGCGGAAATGAACATCAGTCATATTTTTATCATGAAGATCTGTAGACAGGCAATAATAATTGTAATACTACCTATGCAAGAGAGAGGTGTTTTTGTGGTTGGGATGTAAATTTGGTTTGAGGGAAAGAGATATAAAGTTTGAAAGGAGTGGTAACTTAAGTATACAACTTTGAAGGGAAGGTATCTGATGTGAACATTTGGAGGAAAAGATAAGTTTGTTGTGAGGATTTGCAGAGGGAGAGTGATGTAAGGGTCCCAAAAGGGAGATAACTTAACTTGTGGGTTTGGAGAGGTGTATCTGGTGTGAGCATTCAGAGGGGGAGATAACTTTGATGTCATGGAAAAGTGATTAGGTTCAGAAGGGGAGATAACTGAAGCATGAAGGTATAGAGAGGAGGTATATGGTGTAAGCATTTAAAGGAGGTAAATTTTGGTTTGTTATGAGAGGGAGAGAGATATAAAGGTTTAGAAGGAGAGATACCTAATACCAGATTGGATTTTACACAAAAGATAGCTGGTGCAAGCATTAAAAGTGAGAAAGTGGGGGAGGAGGGGGAATTCATTTCATTTGAAGGTTTAAATCAGAACAATTTGTTAAAAGTGCAGAACTGAAATATTGTTTTCATGCAATGTCATGCATTACGCTCTTGCAACAGAAAGCACACTTAGGTTTTTGTAGATACCTGCACACCACAGAGTGTTACAACAGCATTAAAAAAACTGTAATAAGAGATCAAGTTTTGAGAAACTTTCTGATAGTTTTGGTCAGAAACAAAATATTTCATTAAAATCATGCCGGTTACATACTTCAAAATTCAAAATAAAACTGCAAAGCAAATTTTAGTAGGGGGAATACTCTAGCAAGTTGATATCAGTGCATGCTGCTTCCCTGACGACAACGCTAAAGCCTTGGTATGCCCCCCTCGTGGAATTATCAGTTATAAATCTGTGCAATACTAAAGAATACGTCACAAAACAGCGACACGTATTTAAATGTTTGTTGACATTGGTTCAAAGTCTTATTTCATTTTTATGTATACATTTCTTATCTATAATAAAAAAAGTGAGTCACATTCTGTACCAATTTACCCGGAGGTTCACTAACTAGTATGTATTGTTGTCTGCGACCAATCACACGTTTTATACAAGAATGCTGTGAAACATTATTTACAAATTAACAAAAGGCTTTGTATTGCCTTTTCTGCAACTTCGTTTTTTAGCAGTGTACAAGAGAAAACATCCCACCACTTTACAATACAGCGTATTTGTACATTTGAAGATTTCTATAGTGAAGGACCCTCTTTAAGTATGTTCTAGCTTGGGAACCTTAACTTTTCTAAAAATACAATTAATTGCTTTACTGGTATTGTGCAATCATGTACAGCAAAGATGTGAAACTGGTTCTTAGTCCATTGATAATGAAGTCTTACGTCTCTTTGGCTGCAGCGATAGCTGAGTCTGACGAGAGCTAGCTTATGTATCCTCAGGTGTAGAACCCAGGTGTATGGTTCGAAGCTTCCTACCTGTGGTGGTTCTTGTTTCCTAGGTAACTGAGAAATGAATTGGTGTCATGATGGTGTCCTTGGGCAAAACACTTTACCTCCATTGCTCTAAATAGCAATAAAAATTTGCAAATTCTTTGGTAGGACTTGAATAAAGGATGACTTGGAATATTTGTCAAATGCATATTGAGGGCTTCATTTGTTCTTAGCAAAATATAAACCTCTGATTGTCACAATGGTAGTTTTCAACATACAAAACAGTTTATTGGCATTTTATTGGACAGAATTTGAAGAAAAATGATATAATATTCCTCATAAAATGCTACATAAATGAGGGAAACTTCATTTAGCCCCCCCCCCCCCACTTCAGTATAAATACATCTATGACTGAACAGGACAAAATGTCTTATCATTAATCAGTATAGAATATCTTTTTAAATCAAAGTTTTTGCTTAGTGCTAATGCCAGATGATGTTTTTCTTTATCATGTGTCAGTAGTTTTGATCAAATGTCATTTTGAATCAAGGAAGGCCTTTCTTCTAATCAATCAGCCTGTTTGATAAAAAAAAACAACCCATTTTCAATAGGGAAAGAGAAATCATGGTTTGGAGAAAATGGCTAGCTAATCAGGATTAGAGAAAATGGCTGACAAAATCAGAAATTTTTGCATAGTAGAACCAAGAAAAGCAAGAAATAAAGGACAATAGGCCATGTCTACTGGAATCAAATAACAAACCTTGGAGTGTTTCAAATATCATGTAAATGCTTTCCCATCAGTCTAGGAGTAATTCATAACTTAAACAGTAAACATGATTCTTTCATCAATTGAAAGGCCACAGTAAACTGCAACATTTTGTTGAAATGTTCCTCCTTTAGTGTTCGGTGTTTGGGAATATTCATATCTTTATGAAATATGAACATTAATTTTGCCTCTCCATTGAACGGTATTCCATACATATTCATCTTTATATAATCACCAACTTAATTACTACATTCAAAATCAATTCTATATATTTGGCAAGAAACCAAATGACTGACTTTGCATGCATTAGGAAATGAATTTTAGTCAAGAGTTTTACACTCAGAATAATTCTGCATTATAAACAAACAGATGAGGAACAGATCGGTACATGTTGAGATCCTGTTTTGTTGTTCAAGGTTACATCCCCATATTAAAGTACAGGTATTGGAAGGCCGTACACAGACAATTAGACAACATACACTGTGCAGCCTATATAACAGCCATTTATCACACCCATTTACATTTGTATAGAAAAGTGGAAAGCAGTCCATTATAATATTCAAAAGCAACAAATGGTGTACATTTAAAGAATTAGCATAGAGTTGAAAGGTGGACTAGGCTACAATGATCTAGTACAATGGGTATGGTGCGATACACAATAGAGGTAGCGTCACGCTGTCAGCGTGTTCTACCTCAGGCACAGACAAATCATACCAATTCCCTGACTATAAAAAAACATAATTGGTACAATTTAAAGATATCTTTTCACCAAATAAAACCATATATTCTACAATATACATATTGCATTACACAAAATGTTTATGAGAGTTTGAAAAATTTAGACAACTTCCAGTATGAAAAAACGAACATCAATGTTTCTTGCAAAATTATAAAGAATATATGAGATATGTTCATTACTTTTCTGTCAATATTTTCGAGGTCCCTGATTACGTGCCAAATGTAGCAAAGATGATTTTATTCTTGATGCATCGGTTAAGGATTGACCTCTGGACCTCCGACTTATTTCTGTAACAATTGAGAGTAACTGTTCCTTAGTCCAGTAGGTGGGGAGCAGCTCGTATAAAAGATGGACTGTATAACAAAGAAATGAAGACAACCTCACATATCACCCACCTATCTAAAACCACAACAACATGTGAAGGGAGCTGACCAGGCATGTGAATGAGCCTAAGTTATGGGTGTGAGTTATCTGTATTTCCACCAGGTGTACGACCAGGTGTTCTCCAAGTTTATAGGAAGAGCTATACCGACTGATTTTGACCAACCACATTTGTTGACAATGACCACTGTTCAAATGTAGTCAGGGATTACTTGACCACACATTATGTAACTATTAAAATTAATCACAAACTCTCTCTGTAAATCACACAAGGTATTCCCTCAACCATTGGTACTGATGAAACTTCAACTAGCACTAGGTAATTTCTCCATGGGACACATAAATCTCTGTGTAAGTGTATGAATGTGTGTGTGTTGGTGGAGGAGGGGGGAAAATACCACCATTTCTGAAATGGACCATAATTAATTGTAATATAGTTACATCATAATGATATCGACTGATGAAGAAGAAGTCTGCATCCCTATAATAACCGAGGCTCATGCAATGTTGTGTATACCGAGCTGTGGAGCAGCAATGTATTCACATATCACATCAGCCCAGGTGAGTATAGAAATGCTTTCCAACACTGAGGTTCGATGTCCGACTCATCAATCAGCACTATGTGAAAACAATCATTTGTGATATGGGACGTAGTTGCTTAGTGGTTAGTGCATTGTCAGTTTCATCAATGGATGTCCCATGAACAGCTCTTATCATTGAACGCCTGTATACAATATACCTGTTATAAAGAAAAGATGTGTTTAAATTTCTACTCAAAATGAACTTGTCTGTTCTACCTAAAATGTATAGTTTGTGTGACACTTTTATTCATGACTAGTCCTGTCAATTCCAAATTGTGATTGAAACATTGCTGTATACATATCTTGCGGAATATTGATTTATATTATGTTTTTCTCAACAGAGAGGAGGTACTAATCATAAGGAGCGAAGGAGAGCAAGTTCATTGAGAAAAGGAACGAGTATTAACTTGTCAGTCTAATGAAGAGATTTGAAGTTCATCAACTAAAACCCACTAAATTCACCAGTCCACAACTTGACAGAAGGACAATTCAATGCAAGTTATGGATCTCAATACACAATGACCTTGACCTGATGGCTTGCCATAAGTAGGTCAGCGACTATCAAGAGTGAGTCAACCAGACAAAAGAGGAACACTGATAGCAATATATAGATAATAGTTTAATAGATTAAAATAGCATCCTGTGTGCAGGAGCACGTATACATATACCACCAAGGTACCAGGTAAGGATATTATTAATCAGATACATAGATATTCAGGTAATACTCATACTTAAAGGTCAGCTTCATCCTAGTCAGTTTCAGTACCTAATATATATTCAATCATCATTGTCATGTACAGTGCCACAGACTGTCTGACCTGACCTGGTTTTAACTTACGTGATCTTATCTAACTCGATCTGATCCATTAAGACCTGGTCAAACCTTCCATGAAATCATAAGAATTTACAAGGGTTGTAGCCATGACTGCATAAACTACAACTAAAGGTTGTAGTCATGACTATATAAACTACAACTAAAGTTGTAGTCATGACTATATAAACTACAACAATAGGTTGTAGTCATGACTGCATAAACTACAACAATAGGTTGTAGTCATGACTACATAACCTACAACTAAAGGTTGTAGACATGACTGCATAAACTACAACAATAGGTTGTAGTCATGACTACATAACCTACAACTAAAGGTTGTAGTCATGACTACATAAACTACAACTAAAGGTTGTAGTCATGACTACATAAACTACAACAAAAGGTTATAGTCATGACTATATAAACTACAACTAAAGGTTGTAGTCATGACTACATAAACTACAACTAAAGGTTGTAGTCATGACTACATAAACTACAACTAAAGGTTGTAGTCATGACTACATAAACTACAACAAAAGGTTATAGTCATGACTATATAAACTACAACTAAAGGTTGTAGTCATGACTACATAAACTACAACTAAAGGTTGTAGTCATGACTACATAAACTACAACTAAAGGTTGTAGTCATGACTATATAAACTACAACTAAAGGTTGTAGTCATGACTACATAAACTACAACTAAAGGTTGTAGTCATGACTATATAAACTACAACTAAAGTTGTAGTCATGACTATATAAACTACAACAATAGGTTGTAGTCATGACTGCATAAACTACAACAATAGGTTGTAGTCATGACTACATAACCTACAACTAAAGGTTGTAGACATGACTGCATAAACTACAACAATAGGTTGTAGTCATGACTGCATAAACTACAACAATAGGTTGTAGTCATGACTACATAACCTACAACTAAAGGTTGTAGTCATGACTACATAAACTACAACTAAAGGTTGTAGTCATGACTACATAAACTACAACAAAAGGTTATAGTCATGACTATATAAACTACAACTAAAGGTTGTAGTCATGACTACATAAACTACAACAATAGGTTGTAGTCATGACTGCATAAACTACAACAATAGGTTGTAGTCATGACTGCATAAACTACAACAATAGGTTGTAGTCATGACTACATAACCTACAACTAAAGGTTGTAGTCATGACTACATAAACTACAACAAAAGGTTGTAGTCATGACTATATAAACTACAACTAAAGGTTGTAGTCATGACTACATAAACTACAACAATAGGTTGTAGTCATGACTACATAAACTACAACAAAAGGTTATAGTCATGACTATATAAACTACAACTAAAGGTTGTAGTCATGACTACATAAACTACAACAATAGGTTGTAGTCACGACTACATAAACTACAACTAAAGGTTGTAGACATGACTGCATAAACTACAACTTAAGGTTGTAGTCATGACTACATAAACTACAACAAAAGGTTGTAGTCATGACTATATAAACTACAACTTAAGGTTGTAGTCATGACTACATAAACTACAACTAAAGGTTGTAGTCATGACTATATAAACTACAACTAAAGGTTGTAGTCATGACTACATAAACTACAACTAAAGGTTGTAGTCATGACTACATAAACTACAACAATAGGTGGAACTCATGATGATAGAAGTACAACTGCAGGTTTTTGTCACGATTATGTAAATTATAACTGATTATGCAAACTACATCCATAGAAATTTTTCTGATTAAGTAAACATCAACCATAGTTTTTCCTCTCAATTATGTAAACTACGGCCACAGGTTCTCATTCTGATTACGTAACTACAGCCATAACTTAAGTTGTCGTACAGGTGACATAAACTTAGTACAGATAAAGGCATCAAAAAGATAAAAGAGATGCGTGGACTCCATTCTACCTTTTGTCTTGGTCAAGCAATGATTCCGAGTCCAATAGGAACAGATCAGGTGGAGATAATCAACACCGAATTGATTTGGAAATAGCAGGAAATCAGCAGGTTAAAGTTTCGGTAATGTATTCAGAACATGAACTGAATGCACTACTAATCAAAACAAGACACGATTGGTTACACATGCATCAGGAAATACAACGATTGTATCAAACCTGACATATATGTACTACCAATATAGTATTTACACCTCAAAGTCTGCACAAAAACCTCTCATCTTTTTAATGTACAATCAATAAGGAAGTGAAATATTCAATCACATATTTAGATTTTCTCAACATATTAGTAAACAAGGTCAGATAGTTGAAGGTCTTGTAAATGCCAGATGAGCCTTATCAAAACTCTGTCTTTAAAATTAGAAGCAGACCTGACTTTGCAAGCTATTGTAAACAGAACAAACAACAAAGAAAAAAGCCAATATTTTCACTGGACGTAAATTAATCTAAAACAAATATATCGGACAATACAAGTTGTCAGGGTAACCAAGGTCTGAATATCACCCTATAGATCCTCTCTCGTAGTTCTAAACCGTTGTCAAATAGGAAACCTAGTCACTTGATACCAGGTTACTTATTTCAGTTTGAGTATTGAGCTGTTGTTAATGGATTGAAAAAACAATAAAATGTCAAACTGAGCATAGCTCATTATTCAAGTCTATAATTTGCATATAATTACTAACAATCTCCCTCCCCTGGAAACCAGCATTTCATTAGCATTGTAAAGCAATGTTTGTTAAACTTGATCAAAACATTTAATGGTTTCTCAATGTTTAACAAAAAATGGTATAAGAAAAACATGATAATTTTAAGACAATAACGATTTAAAGTTAGTGATAATCAGTAGGAACCTGATGCCGTGGAAATTTATTTTATAGTTGTGCTTAAAAAATAACATATATCGCTGATGCTATAGAAACCATTAATAAATGGGATGTCATCAATTGTATCTATGACAACTAAGTGGTTGGTCCAAAACAGCTTTAGTAGGTATGAATGTCATTACTTGTTGGTGGCTTTTAAATCATGAATTCTCACCAGGAAGACTGCATACAAATATGTGTAAAAATATGAATGCTGTTAGTTCGTATTTGTAGGTCAATTACAAATTCTCACTGCAAAGGTTGTGCCTTTATATTAAGTATGAATGTCATAAAGTTGGCTGGTTAATTACAAACTCTCACTACAAAGGCTGTGCCTTTATATAAAGTATGAATGCCATAAAGTTGGCTGGTTAATTACAAATTCTCACTACAAAGGCTGTACCTTTATATAAAGTATGAATGCCATAAAGTTGGCTGGTTAATTACAAATTCTCACTACAAAGGCTGTACCAGTGTAGATGGTATGACTGTAGTTAGCCCTTGATGGCTGGTTAATTACAAATTCTCACTGGGAAGGTTGTACCAGTGTAGATGGTATGACTGTAGTTAGTCCTTGATGGCTGGTTAATTACAAATTCTCACTGGGAAGGTTGTACCAGTGTAGATGGTATGACTGTAGTTAGCCCTTGATGGCTGGTTAATTACAAATTCTCACTACAACGGTTGTACCAGTGTAGATGGTATGACTGTAGTTAGCCCTTGATGGCTGGTTAATTACTAATTCTCACTGGGAAGGTTGTACCAGTGTAGATGGTATGAGTGTAGTTAGTCCTTGATGGCTGGTTAATTACAAATTCTCACTGGGAAGGTTGTACCAGTGTAGATGGTATGACTAGTTAGTCCTTGATGGCTGGTTAATTACAAATTCTCACTGGGAGGTAGGAGGTATGAATGTTGTTCTTGTTAGAGGTAAAATCACAATTTTAACTACCTGGCAAATGTTACATGCGTGCTATAGATTCTGGTGAGTGACATGTTTATACGTGACTTCAGCATGAAGACTCCTGTATCTGGCTGTATGTTATTGTAGCAGATTAATGCTGGGCTCTTGCAGATCAAAGAGATCTACCTTTCTGCAGTGCATTACCAGGAATAAACTGTGCTACATGTACTCTGACAGGATCTTCAGCCTTACCTAGCTATCACAGGGTTCCACAGAAGAGTCTAGTCTGCCAGAGTGTCAAGTACACTACACAACTTGTTATATGTAATATCACCAAAGAGAAATGTCAGGTTGAAACCACACAGGAATATGTCAGAATTTGTTTTATCTCTGGTTGCCAGACGATTTGGTGACAATTTTTTTTGTTAAAGTGCGAAAGTGGAGGTGGAATCTATGGTTAGATCAATGTTCCCTCCTGAAACTGCCGACAAGAAATCTGGAGACAATGATTAGAATGACTGAAGCTACGTCCGTCATTAGTGATTTGTGGTGCTAATTTACTGTGACATTCAAAATCTCTGACCAGTGCTGATCAGGGAATCTTAAAACAAAATCTTGTCTCAAACGTTTTCTAAAAATGTTTTAAAACAAAAATAAAGAAATTCTTAATCATTCTTTGATGGTTACAGATTCATGTGGACACCAGACATATTCCAAACTTAAAAGATATCGAAAATTTCTGTGGAGTACTTGAAGCGGAAAATTCTGAAACTATCAACTCTTCCAACTGTTCAGGTCCAGAATGGATGGGGATATTGAAATCCTTGACCAGTGTCCAGAGGAAAGAGGTGACAAGTTGCTGACCACGAGATAGTGAAATTAGGTGACTTTGTAATTATGGACCTTGTCAGTGGGGTTTTGTTCTGATCCATTTTGATGTGGTCAGTCCCTCTGTCTAATGACTACTGTACAGTAAACCAAAGTCTGGTTAACTTTCCGTGATAGAAAAAAAGTCTTTCCTTAAAGATCAATACAAATATGGCAAAAATTAAGCAAATTTCGAGAATAGGCTAAATTTCTGTCAATGTTTTGCTGTGAATTTTAAGACATTTAGATAGAAAACCAATTTGTGTGGTTGTATCTCAGTAAGGTGTTAAGCACATCAAGCTATCTAGTCATGGACTAAATCACAAAATCAATGGAAATCTCTGTCTGGAGAGTCCTCTTCTCTCAATTGTCCCTGGCAACCGAAACAGAAAGTAAAATTGACCATCTGCGAGACACTTGTTTCCACAATGTCGGGGAGCTAGTGGACAGTGACTGAGCTAGACGTTTCCGGGCTATTAGATGTCTGGGTGGACATAACAAATGTCTACCAGGAACCAATTAGTCCTGTTCAATTGTACAGCTAACACCATGAAAGGTTTCATCTGGTTCTATATTACAGGACTATTAAAGAGGACTTTTTATAGTAAACTCCTTATATGGTTATCACTGTAAATCGAACACATTAAAGGTTTCATCTGGTTCTTTGTCACAGGACTATTAAAGAGGACTTTTTATAGTAACACCATGAAAGGTTTCATCTGGTTCTATACTACAGGACTATTAAAGAGGACTTTTTATAGTAACACATTAAAGGTTTCATCTGGTTCTATACTACAGGACTATTAAAGAGGACTTTTTATAGTAACACAATGAAAGGTTTCATCTGGTTCTATACTACAGGACTATTAAAGAGGACTTTTTATAGTAACACATTAAAGGTTTCATCTGGTTCTATATTACAGGACTATTAAAGAGGACTTTTTATAGTAACACATAAAAGGTTTCATCTGGTTCTATATTACAGGACTATTAAAGAGGACTTTTTATAGTAACACATTAAAGGTTTCATCTGGTTCTATACTACAGGACTATTAAAGAGGACTTTTTATAGTAACACAATGAAAGGTTTCATCTGGTTCTATATTACAGGACTATTAAAGAGGACTTTTTATAGTAACACCATGAAAGGTTTCATCTGGTTCTATATTACAGGACTATTAAAGAGGACTTTTTATAGTAACACAATGAAAGGTTTCATCTGGTTCTATATTACAGGACTATTAAAGAGGACTTTTTATAGTAACACATTAAAGGTTTCATCTGGTTCTATACTACAGGACTATTAAAGAGGACTTTTTATAGTAACACCATGAAAGGTTTCATCTGGTTCTATATTACAGGACTATTAAAGAGGACTTTTTATAGTAACACCATGAAAGGTTTCATCTGGTTCTTTGTCACAGGACTATTAAAGAGGACTTTTTATATTAACACATTAAAGGTTTCATCTGGTTCTATATTACAGGACTATTAAAGAGGACTTTTTATAGTAACACATTAAAGGTTTCATCTGGTTCTATACTACAGGACTATTAAAGAGGACTTTTTATAGTAACACCATGAAAGGTTTCATCTGGTTCTATATTACAGGACTATTAAAGAGGACTTTTTATATTAACACATTAAAGGTTTCATCTGGTTCTATATTACAGGACTATTAAAGAGGACTCTTTATATTAACACATTAAAGGTTTCATCTGGTTCTTTGTCACAGGACTATTAAAGAGGACTTTTTATAGTAACACAATGAAAGGTTTCATCTGGTTCTATATTACAGGACTATTAAAGAGGACTCTTTATAGTAACACCATGAAAGGTTTCATCTGGTTCTTTGTCACAGGACTATTAAAGAGGACTTTTTATAGTAACACAATGAAAGGTTTCATCTGGTTCTATATTACAGGACTATTAAAGAGGACTCTTTATAGTAACACCATGAAAGGTTTCATCTGGTTCTATATTACAGGACTATTAAAGAGGACTCTTTATATTAACACATTAAAGGTTTCATCTGGTTCTATATTACAGGACTATTAAAGAGGACTCTTTATAGTAACACCATGAAAGGTTTCATCTGGTTCTATATTACAGGACTATTAAAGAGGACTTTTTATAGTAACACCATGAAAGGTTTCATCTGGTTCTATATTACAGGACTATTAAAGAGGACTTTTTATAGTAACACATTAAAGGTTTCATCTGGTTCTATATTACAGGACTATTAAAGAGGACTTTTTATAGTAACACAATGAAAGGTTTCATCTGGTTCTATATTACAGGACTATTAAAGAGGACTTTTTATAATAACTCCTTATATGGTTATCACTGTAAATCAAACACATTACAGGTTTCATCTGGTTCCATATTACAGAAATACTGACTTGGAAATAATTCAAATTAATTAATTAATTAAATCCTTTATCATGTATTGTCCTTTACTACTGATATCTGATTTTTCTTTGCCCTGTGTTTGAAATTTGAACTTCGTCTTTGTAAACGTGACATTAAAATGAAGGATGAAATTTCCTTTTTTACCACATCTTTACTTAAGTGTTTAAGTGTATACCCTAGCTGTCACCGTTTAAGCTATAAACCGTTTTGCTTGTTTTTCTGGGTGTATCGTCCTCTCAACTGACAAGGTCGTCTAGTAGAAGCTGGTGGCTTCTTCACTGATCAAAATATGAGAGGTCCGTCTAATGCCAACCACAGCAATAGGAGTTTAGTGTCTTCTAGTGTAAGGCCACAACCAAAGTGACAACACAGACCAATCTGTTTTTCAATGGGAGCTGAGAAACAGACTGGTATGTGTTGTTGTGTCCTGGGTTAAGACACTTTACCCTAGTTAATTACAAATAAAATGCAAAAAGACTCTTGTGTTTTTGTTCAGTAAGGTTGCTTAGGAATATTTTTTCTCAATGACACATTTGAACATACTGAAACTCTTCTATGAATTCAACAATATTTCAAATTATAATTATGCCTACAATTTTTCACCAAGATTTGTATTAAGTGAAACTGTCACAGGAAACGTCCTCCCACCTGTTCTAGAGTGATGTGAAGGGTATAGGGTATAAATGGCACAATGATCTCTGTCAACTCCCATGAAGAGGTCATGACATTAGGGCCGTTTTCCTCTATCATTATACAATGACCTCGGAAAGAAACATTTAAACCACAATAAAAATCTCCGCATGTGACACGAGGAAATGTTTAAATAAAAATCCCCATCCGTGTCATAATGAAAAAAATCAATTACAAACGACAGACCAACAAGGGTCCATTTTATGACCAAATCACCATCATCTATAGGTTTAGTGTCGTGTCATACATAATCTAAATGTATTGCAAACTTGAAGAGTCTCCTTGACGGAGATCAGGTGCCGTATTAGTGTGCCTGTGTGACTCTGATAGGACAGAGAAAACCTCTTATTATGGACATTGTGCAGGTAACAATGTTAAAAAGGGCTAGTGGGCACTGCAATCTTTTGTGATTAGCAAGTACTTAGGTAAATACGGTATGCCATTAGTGAATCACAAACGACTTAGGGGCACAACAATGACCTACAATTATTGTCAGGTGAATGGGATGTAGGTAGTAAGCAAGGTACTTACTACCTTAATTAGAACAGATTAGTCCCGAGTGTTATAAAACTGGAGCAATATTGTTGATTAGTTGCTCTCTATACTGCTTTACCTTCTCCATAGTAAAATGGATCTGGGGCTTTTTGTGTAAGACTTGATATATGGTACAGAATGGTCGGTCCTACCCCAAGCCTGAATTACCTTGATCGGTTTGATCAGGTAGGACCTATACAGAAAACTGCCTCCCACAGAGGAAATGGTTTTGAACATTATTCTTTTCTTTGAATCTTTGACAGTTTCATTCCTTACCATTCCTTTCATCACTAAACTGGCCAGTGATGTCAGGTCATATGCTTATTCACATCGTAAGACACTTGTGTAATGAAACTATTGTGACATCATCAATAAGTCATGTCCTGATGACTTCACATGATTGGCTTCGTAGTGTAAACACATATCATCATAGTCAACATTAGAAATTAACTGGAGAATTTTGGTTCATTTTTTCAGAAGCATGAGCTAAAAGATAAAAGTATTCTTAATGAGTGTCTATGTAATATGAAATTTATTGTCTCACGAAATAATTCAATACGTCACTCGCCTCCAGACTCACTGCTATATCATATAATTGAAATCTTGTATAAACAGAAAACATCTGTCTCTACCCTAACTCCTCCCTATAAAACAAATGCTTGGGATTTTACACAAAGCCTTTTCAACAACTTTTTTCTTCCTTTTTTTCAGAAGAGGATTCAACGAGGCTTCCTCCCATGTCTGAATAGCTACAATGATTGAACAGATATTTGATTGGATAACACAAGGGTTCAACATATTGGTAATTACCTCCCTTGGTGGGGGGAGTGGCTGAAGTCAGACTGTTATCCAACACACACATGCATGCTGGGAGATATCTGTGGTCATGTCCTTGACATGATTCCAGACAAAACTATGCTATGTAAGCCCAAGGACGAACATGGCTCAGGTTTTGTGTTTACTGGGAAATGAGAAAAATGCATGTTGAGTTGATTGTTCTGTCACCTGTGGTCAAAAGGCCAGGTGTGTCTACCTGGGGAGATACCTGCCCAGGTAAAAAAAAAAACTAAACATGAAGTCAGCCTTTAGATGTAACCTTTGATAATCTTTATGAGAAGTGTGCCGTTGTCAGCGTGGACATGCTAATCCTTTAAATCTAATAAAAGACACTATCACCTAGGTGTGAGAGAGTAATATTAGGTAACAGTTCATAATATATTAAGCAATGCTCACAAAACATAATGCTATTTTTTTCTAATCATGTGTTTATCATTTAGTGTTCCAGTCAACTAAACATGTTAAATTCCAACTGCAGTTGTAATCCCTGATATGGAAAATAAGGTTATCATAATCTTCCTTTGATCTTAGGACTCAAGGCTATTATCATAAAGATTTAAAATACAGATGAATTAGGTAATTATGAACATTTCTACATAATATAGAATGTTTCTTTCATTGAAGTTAATCTTGTCAAGTTTGCCACAATCTAAGCTGCCGTTTAATCTGTCAAATATCTTGCGTATTGTACAAAACTTATTAGATGAAACATGATGTCATTGTCAAAAATATTGAAATGTGCATTGATAACAAAACTCGAATAACATGTAGCAAAGACTAATTGAGATCTGAACAAATAACATTAAAGATCTATATACTTATCACGAGAAATAAATACATCTAATTATATAAATGGTACTAAATACAAAATAATTATTACCAGGAAGCGTCAGATAATTTTAGATATTGTCCTATAGATCATGTGCTTTTTAAAGAATGTGTTTTATCTGTCTTATAAACAACACAATACCCCAAACTAATGACGAAATAATGAGAAACTTAGAGTGAGGATAATCAGCTGTTTGCTAAATATAATACAAGGATATCTTCCTATGTGTTAAACATCTCTCAGACTTAGGGAAGAAAAATAAAAGATTTTTAGAAAAGTTGCAGTGAAATATATATATTGCAAAGACTACAAAGAAAATACAGACAAATGAACAAAATTGTAATCAAAAGACAAAACTGATGAAATGGGAGCAAAATAATATGAAAAAAAAAAAAATTCACTGAGACAAAAAGTACAAGATGATGTGTTCAGGAAGGGTGTCTTTGCTTAATTGGTAACATTCGATAGGTTATGTTTGGTTGCTCCAATTTAGTTATGTCACATTTTCAAATGCACAACAGAACTACACAGTGTACTGAAGGGTATCAGAGCTATCTTACTGCATATTGAACAAGGAAATGGAAAAATTCCCTATGAGATTTTTCCTATAGACTTGATCAACCTGTATCTCACCAATCCCTTTCTGACGAGTCTATTAGTCAGCTGTGGATATCTTTTATGAAGTCATGATATTGGGAACAAGTCCTTAAATATCAATAAACTGCAACAAGTAACTCCTACTGGCTGGAGAAGCAGGGGTATATTACTATCTATAAATGGAAAATTCACAATGGGAGAAGCTGTCCCTTTTGGCTTTGCTGTATGAGAAAATGTAGGTAATAATCTGATGAAAGTCTATTGTGTCCTTGGTGAATATATATGGTGATAGACCAAGCCAGTAATTTAAAATTTAGACATCATAAATATATCTTGATGTGAAATTAACAGACTACTGACAATATCTTTTCGCCCTGCTTTGATAAAGTCTTTGATTAATTCAGAGGAGTAAGGTTATATATTTCCGAAGGTGTGTTGATAGTCTGTTGGAAAACCTTGCCACCAAACACAATGATAGTAATCAGAATATTATATAAATGTTAATACTTCTACTATATCTCAATGAGATTAAATGAGAAAAGCTTTCTAATTATAACCCAACTTATCAATATTATCAAAGAACGTTATACAGAAACTGTTTCCAACTCCATTTATCAAAATCCTCGTACATTGTATTGAATAAAAACTGTTTCTAAGCTCTGATCAATGCCATAACGGCCATCATTGTACCTGGTTCTAATCGATACTGGATTCAGGTGCTGTTCAATGTCAGTATGCCCTATGGAACAAAGTGGTATCATTACCGCTTAGATAAGGCCATTTCCAAAAATAATGCTTTTTTCACATTGTAATTATATCAGTTGACTAGTACTCTAATATCCATATATCATTCTATCTCAGAAACGATCATTAAGTAGACATTTATTAATATACTTTCCAAACAGCGATGGTCAAATGCTTTATCCGAAGGCAAGTTTCGCTTTCCAGCTTTTATTCCTTTTTTTTTGAATTTTATTGCTTAATCAATATATGTGGTGATAAAGAAGTTCAATATGCAAATTCAGTGTTATGTGTTCGCTTAGCTTTAAATACCTCCATAGAAAACCATTATTTTTGGAAGCAAGTTTACCTTGCTTCAATAGCTGATTATATCCTAAATCGCCATGGTAACATGTCAAGATTTTCTTCATTCTGATTATGGCTTTCAATGTTTGAAGTCTTGGCTTAATGTCTGCTTTCAGACATAACCTTTTTCTGTCTTCATAATGGTCTCCAATTGCTACATTTAGAAGCAGAACTCCAGTTCTAATGGTATTACACGGGTATGATAATGGACCTCATAGACCATAGACTACTGTCATAACACCTCATTAGCTTTGATGGCTGTACATTAACAGGCCCAGGGGACCTGTTGAAAGGTCTGAAAAATTAAATATTACAGATGCAAGACTTACAAGTCAGCAAAATGTACTATACAAAGAAAAACTTACATAATGATGAAAGTCAGCATCTCAACTGATAATCTAGAAACTTACACACTCTTAAAGATCGTAAAATTGTTTAATCTAGACTCTCAGCGTCACAAGGTCTTGGTCCAAGAAAATAGCACCTGGCCACCTACGGTTCTAACTTTTGTAAAAACGTCATCTTGGCCCAAAAAATATCACCTTCATAGTTAGGGTTCTTACCTTGCAAGGTGTCCAACTTATTTAAATCATGTGTAATTCAGCTTGTACATACATAGATGGTGTAAAATGCTGTTTCGAGTACAAATAGTGAGTTGAACATCCCCAGTTTCTCAAGTTCTCCAATATGTTCTGTCATCTGGGAATGCAGTTTTAGTCTATATCACAAACAGAATCCCATACACAGCCAAATACCAGGTAATAGTATATCTTCTTAAGTAAATATCTAATTCTTTTTTATGGTACATCAATATAAATTTATAAATGTTTGTTTTGTTGTATGCCTATCTGGTATGCAAAACAAAGTGTACAACCAGATCTGGTATGCACCCTCTGATATCATTAAATTTTCTTAATGTTTCTGAAGTTAACATGTAAAAGTACAACACTGTAAGATATACAACATACCAGTCAAAATCATAAGTCTAAACAAGATGAAAGAAATGGAAGTTTTTCCAGAACCTGAGAAGATTCTGAAATATCTTAAACTTGTCTGACACATATTGGTCAAGGTCATTTATATAAGGAAATCTGTAGGTGCTCCATCCCAGGCACTTGCTTATGATACTTCAGAAGAAGATTTTTATATGTTACAAACATATGTGACCCCTGTGACCTTGAAAAGCGGTCAATGTCTTTTTAAAGAGGAAACTTTGTAGTACATCATCTCAGGTACTGTCTGACCAAGTATCAGTCTTCTCCATCTCCAGCCACTTAAGAAAATCATTCTTCATGTGTTTTAATATATTTGACCCCCTATGACCTTCAAAATAGCTTCAGGTCATTTTATCACACTGTCCTACATATCTACTTGCTCAATTGTTAAACTCATGGACACTTTTGGCACTTCAAATGAAAATGCCTCAAGTTTTAAACTCATTTTATCCCTGTTACCTTGAAAATTGGTCCAGGTTATTCATTATATAGGTATATAAGGAAACTTTGTAGTGCACTATCTCTTCTGACGAAATATCAGTACCCTGGTTTTCTGGAACTTCAGATGAATATCTTGAAATATTATTTTTTTATATTTGACCTCTGTCACATTGAAATTAAGTCAAGGTTATCTATATGGAGAAATTTTGAGGTACCTATTGGCAAAATATTAGACCTCTGGGTCTATAACGTGAGAACAACAAATAATCAGCTGGACAATATGAGTTCAGTCTTTTGTATTTATGCCCTCTTGGTCACCTGTAAAATCTGGGCTCATCTACAGCCAGACACTACTTACCTGGAATATATTATAATGTACATCCTATTTATTAGCTAAGTACATCTGATCATAACAAAATAACAATCAATGTTGTCAATGTTGTCATAAAGATATTCCTACAAGGCATCGTAGGGTAATGGACATTTTCATATAGTGTAATAGATCACAGTTGTGTGTGGTGTCACAGAGGCTACAGTATATGGTGACATAGGGGATACTTCATCAGAGTTCAGAAAAGTGTAGAGGAAGTTAGACTGGGGTCAGTGTCAGGAGTCCTCATCATAAATGTGTAGGTAGAGGATGTACTATAGAAGAGTCCTCGTCATAGATGTGTAGGTAGAGGATACATCAAGTGTACTATAGAGGGGTCCTCGTCATAGATGTGTAGGTAGAGGATACATCAAGTGTAATATAGAGGAGTCCTTGCCATAGATATGTAGGTAGAGGATACATCAAGTGTAATATAGAGGAGTCCTTTCCTTGTCATAAATGTGTAGGTAGAGGATGTACTATAGAGGAGTCCTCATCATAAATGTGTAGGTAGAGGATGTACTATAGAGGAGTCCTCATCATAAATGTGTAGGTAGAGGATGTACTATAGAGGAGTCCTCATCATAAATGTGTAGGTAGAGGATGTACTATAGAGGAGTCCTTGTCATAGATGTGTAGGTAGAGGATACATCAATTGTACTATAGAGGAGTCCTCATCATACATGTGTAGGTAGAGGATGTACTATAGAGGAGTCCTCATCATAAATGTGTAGGTAGAGGATGTACTATAGAGGAGTCCTTTCCTCGTCATAGATGTGTAGGTAGAGGATGTACTATAGAGGAGTCCTCATCATAAATGTGTAGGTAGAGGATGTACTATAGAGGAGTCCTCATCATAGATGTGTAGGTAGAGGATGTACTATAGAGGAGTCCTCATCATAAATGTGTAGGTAGAGGATGTACTATAGAGGAGTCCTTTCCTCGTCATAGATGTGTAGGTAGAGGATGTACTATAGAGGAGTCCTCATCATAAATGTGTAGGTAGAGGATGTACTATAGAGGAGTCCTTTCCTCGTCATAGATATGTAGGTAGAGGATACATCAAGTGTAATATAGAGGAGTCCTTTCCTCGTCATAGATGTGTAGGTAGAGGATGTACTATAGAGGAGTCCTCATCATAAATGTGTAGGTAGAGGATGTACTATAGAGGAGTCCTTTCCTTGTCATAGATGTGTAGGTAGAGGATGTACTATAGAGGAGTCCTCATCATAAATGTGTAGGTAGAGGATGTACTATAGAGGAGTCCTCATCATAAATGTGTAGGTAGAGGATGTACTATAGAGGAGTCCTTTCCTCGTCATAGATGTGTAGGTAGAGGATGTACTATAGAGGAGTCCTCATCATAAATGTGTAGGTAGAGGATGTACTATAGAGGAGTCCTCATCATAAATGTGTAGGTAGAGGATGTACTATAGAGGAGTCCTTTCCTCGTCATAGATGTGTAGGTAGAGGATACATCAATTGTACTATAGAGGAGTCCTTTCCTCGTCATAGATGTGTAGGTAGAGGATACATCAAGTGTACTATAGAGGAGTCCTTTCCTCATCATAGATGTGTAGGTAGAGGATACATCAAGTGTACTACAGAGGAGTCCTTTCCTCATCATAGATGTGTAGGTAGAGGATACATCAAGTGTACTATTGAGGAGTCCTTTCATAGATGTATAGGTAGAGAATACATCATGTGTACATTTCTCATCAAACCCCATCATAGTGCCAATATCATGTTAATCTTGGCTGTAGATCATGACTATATGATGATTGGTCGAATAAAACTGACACAATATTATTGTACGCCATCATCAACCCTCCTCAGTTACAGCCCAATAATCCTGTACATTCTGACAGAAAGATAAATTTCTGGAGAGGTAACGAACTAGTTGTATTATTATTATTCATAAAAAACATACCATCGACTAGAGTGTGTATCCACTAACACCCATATCTTCATCTCTCCTGTCATTCATACTGAACCTAAGAGTAACCAAGGGTGACATATTCTACTGTAAAGTACTAATGCCCCAATATTTGTATACTGATGATAGACCTAGACACTTTTCCATAGTCCATCCTGCTGTATTCTATATTCAGGGACCAAGGGGAACCTATATATGAAATTTAAAAAAGATTTATCCAGCGTTCAAAAGATTAATCCAATGTCCATAGACTCAAGGTGATTTTGAATTGCCCACCAATAAGTTTGTGGGCAGAAAAAATTATTGATCGGGGCATCCCTGTAAGTTTTCCACCATTATTTTGTGAAAGATTATAGTAATATGAAAACCTCTTGCTGTGTGTATCCCTATCTATGCAACATTGAATTATACCCAGTCTACTACAGTGCTTCCTGTCTCCGTTTCTACACCAGAAGTAATTCTTTGCTGCCCTGAGCATGCCCAGGGTCACTTCACAGGCCTAATGACATTTACTATGATTACTTTAGTTACAGAAAGGTCTGATGTTGCCACAGGTCCACAAAAATCAAATATTCTCAACGCTGACCACCACTAGAGTGATAACTCGTCTGAGCCAAGTACAGCTTCTTCCCAATAGTCAGAGTAATTCCGGTAAATAATTCAATTTACGCTCAAAGAAAATGAATTCTAAACCAATTTTTGACAAGAGATTGTGCTTGGTCAGCACTTACGTCCCTGTCAGGTCATTATGTTGGCCAAAACAGATTACTCTGGTACTCGTGTCGAAGTTTCTTGCTGAATTTATCTTTCTTTATCACAGCAGATTTCTAGTAAAACTGTCTTTATGTTCCTCTTCGAAAGATTCAGATTCAATTCCTTAAGTCAACATTCAACACCGAGAACTCTTCATCTTTTTTTGCCAGGAGTTTGGCAAATATCAAACTGACCAATTTCAAATCTTAAATGAGACAAATTACATTTCATAATTTTAATTACTGCTCTTCCAGGGCTGAAATATGACATGGCTAAAATAATCTTTTTTGGGTTCTTACACATAATGACAGTGTTTGTACCTCGTGAAATAAAACCCCTATATATCATAGTCATTATCAAAAGTTCACTAACATGACATACTATTTTGTAGAACGCTTAATACCATGTAACAATTACAGGACAAAAATCACATGGAAAAATAACTCTCGACAAAAAAGACCAATATCTGTTTAAAATTTTATATATATAAAAATATCATGAATGATTCACAAAATCTGAGTGCCCCTTTCAGGAGAATCCTGCTCAGTTGCCAATACATGAATTAACCAAGAACATTCCTGGGGTTAATTGTTTTCTTCAGTTCCTACCCGCTTTTTCTTCTGTCTGATTCAGCCTATGACAATTCTAATGGATGTGTCTGATTGCTGTTTGTTCAATCAGGATTGAAACATGATGCTGAGACCTTAATCAAACTACAACACTAGAGGGATAAGCAGGCCCCACCTTGTTTCCTAGAATACAAGCCATCTTAGGACCATTCCCAACAATCAATACCACTAGCAATAAGTCTTCATCAGAACATTTAAGGCATTAATTGGTTTGAAATATGGACAACTACAGCTGAATCTGGAAGCCCTTGTTCTGTGTTGATATTGTAATTGACTCTTTCCTGTTTCCTCTTGGTCGCTCCTAAACTGGCCATTCCTTATACATCAGTTAATCAATCTACTCTATGTAAATTGCCATCAGCACAAAAGAGGCATTCAAAGTTAATCATTTCTTGCTATTAATGTTTGACATTTCACATAATCTAGTATTATCATGTAAACCAGAAAAAACCTGTTGTAAAATGTTACTGTTGGACATCTGAACTAACAGGAGTACTATAAGAAAGAATATACCTTCTCATACATACGTTATCATTCTTCAGATTATTTAATGGATGGTGTTCAAACTGCTCATATTTTTTTATCATCGTATTTATTTAAATGTTTATGACATTTTGCATTATTCCACAGGATATCATGATGTTTAGTGACTTTGACCAGTGAAATCTGAAACTGAAAAGAAATCCCAAGCAAGTATTACTGGATTGATTTAATGAAGTTTAGTAAAAATAAATTTTTTGTTAAATGATTTCCTATGCAACAGATTGTGAAGTTTACAAAGTATATGATATACAGTCTTAAGTTGATAGAGAACAAGAATTATAAGAATCCTGAACTTAATATACCATTGTAAACTTTCCAGCAGCTCTGTGCCTTGAAAAATCTGTAGAATGTTGAATTCACAGCAGCTGATTTACAGACAATTTGAGTGGACAAGACATCAAAATGAGCTGTGAATCTTTGCCAAGCTTTTAACCACCACACAACAGAATCAAATCTTTAGATAATCACTCTTTGCAGTATCTTCTGTCTTGTGTTGAGTTCCTTAGTTTACGTCAGAAGCTAATACATCTAGGTTCCTGATGTTACCAGAGCAATTATGAGAAATTCTTTGCTACATGAATTTGTAGTCAATGAATTTCCTTCTGCGTGTGTTCGCAGTGTTTCCCAGTGTCTAAAACAGCGCAAACCTTCACTATGTCCAAACATAGGTAAACAGGAAGCTAGACTACACCTGGTCTGTTACCATGGTAAAATACTTAGTAACCATCGTTAAACACAAACCTTTATAATGTCTTAATCAAAGTCAGGTAAGCAGCAAGGTAACCTCCACCAGGAATTAGCCTACACTTGGTCCATTACCTCAGTAACCTTCCCTAACTACAATGTTCACAACGTCAACAAAATATATCATTTAGTGGTTCAAATGACTGCTAATTGTAATCAATAAAAACATTTCCTTGGAAAGGCAATGAAATGGTATTGAATAGAAGAAACCTTTTCTATAGAATTTAAAGAAATGCTTTTAAATTTCCCATTTCATGTTCCAAAAGTCTGATCTAGGCATAATTTGAGACAGTTGAGACAATAAGTTTTTTTAATTGTCTTTGAACAGGGATGCAGGGTACAGTATCACAATTCTTAATTTTGGATACGAAAAATAGTGTCTCAAGATGAATTTTTATTTCAATATTCAGCAATGTTAATTTATTGCCATTATGATGAGAACAATGACCAGCCATTCTTTCCTTACCCACTGCTGTGAACTATGACTATATCAACTGTGAATTTATTTAGAAAACACAGAGGGAATGGGGGGCAGTAATGTTATTTAATGTGCTAAAACTTGGTGCAGAGCACTTAAAAGTAAGCAGGGGATCTGCCAGTGGAGTGAGAATACCGGGGCGAGTGTGGTGGGATCTGTCCAGGTGGTGACCAAGTCTGGCATCATAATGATCACCTGCAATACTCCTAAAACCATAGCATTATGTAGTACACAATGGCTGGATCCAACTTACTGATTACCTAATACATTAGCACTCAATGAGATGATAACATAATGGTGAAGTGTCCTAAAAATTCCTCAACTCTCTAGCAGGTTCACAGATTTGTAAGGTACCGTAAAAATATCAACTCCGTGTTAAATTTCGCAGTGAAAAAGCTGCTCCTTTATAAAATAAAGATCTCACACTCTCACTGTGCTGGTGGGTAAATGTTTACATAGATTTAGTAATGCACTTCCTTGTATAAGAAGAGATTTCCACAAAATTATTCATCATATGGTAACTTTGATATGGTATGCTATATATGGTATAGCCCTCCAAGGAGACACATGACACCTTTGACCAATACACTACTGAACTATCCTTTTAAACAGAAGAAAATTAACTAAACTTTACCATCTAATACATGGTTTGATAACTTCTGCTGTGGAAACTCAATAACCTATTCCCAGTGCATCAAAAGCTGAGTTACAATTCACTAATGGTTAGCCAAATTTTTCTAATATGAACACAACAAAACAGAAAACATTTAATTATCGTCATTTCACAGCTATATATTTGTGAAGACAAACTTGAATTTGTTTTGAATGAATTTGAATTTTTCACTAAACATTGGTTAACTATAACCAAGCTTTCAGCAACTGGGACCAGGTGTCATTACTGACTGTTACCATGACAATGATACCCAGAAACCAAGACCAGACATTGGAAACTTGTAACCAGGTGTCATTACTGTCTGTTACCATGACAATGACACACAGAAACCAAGACCAGACATTGGAAACTTGTAACCAGGTGTCATTACTGACTGTTACCATGACAATGATACACAGAAACCAAGACCAGACATTGGAAACTTGTAACCAGGTGTCATTACTGACTGTTACAATGGCAATGATACACAGAAACCAAGACCAGACATTGGAAACTTATAACCAGGTGTCATTACTGTCTGTTACCATGGCAATCATACAGGAACGAAAAACAGTTAAAAGGTTAAAGGGAAACTACCACTTATTGGTGGTTAGTCTGTTTAAGTATATTGGGTATTCATTCATTTGATGCTGGATTTAAATGGCGATATGGGCATAATGAATTGAAATCTCTCTCCTTACGGGAAATTCTTTTACCTGAACCAATTATCCTGGGCCTACTGACTTTCAAGGCTTAAAATGCAATATACATTATATATATTGATCCTAAATAAAATTTAAAAGAAAGCGCTTAAAGGATTCTCAACATGCAAGATCAGCTTCATTTCTGACTTTATTAATATGTTGCAATGTTGGTACAAGATTACCAGTGTAAATATCATTGTTGTTCAATTACGAGATCCATTTATTTAACAATCTCAAAATCAGCCTACCACTTCAGACCTCCCCAGCCCTTACAAACATTGAGGTGACTTAGACATGGCAGCATTTGACCTTGTTGAAGACTTTTATGATATCAATATGACAGGCCTGCTGGTCCCCTCCCAGGGGTGTTCGCCTTGTCTTCAACCTTATAGCTACATCAAAGATACCGGTGGGCACTATTTACAGAAAGGTTTAGGACGAGGCTGGTAAAGCCCTCCCAAGGTGACCGACACCAATCTGCTTGTCTTTTTTTACGTGTTGTTACATCTGACAGGTGTAATCAAAGATATATAGCACTGAGGTGATCAATTCTGTTTGTTAAAGAATACTTCCAGGTGCAAAAGACACACCGCAATGACAAAAAAGGAAGTGTGTTGTGTCAATTTTATTTGTTGTGATTCAATTATAAGTTACAATAGCTCTAAGTACCGAGCTATTTAACTTCATATCATACCTCGTAGGTCTGATAGAACAGGTGTTGCAACAACACAGTGGTGTGTCACATGTCTGTGTGGTCAATTATAAATTGACCAACAGGTAAACATTATGTTGGTGTGGTCAATCAGTCTGATCGTCAGGTAAATGCGAGAATAAGCAGAGGTGATAGACAGGTAAACAATACATAATTAGGGGTATGTACCTTATTTCTTACAAGCTTACAGAACTTCAGGGATCACACACTTCAGATCATCGACCTTCAGAGGATGACTTATCACTATGAGAACCTCGTTACAAACAACCTATAAACTCATGTGGGCTATCATTGAATCAATGTTGATATGTTTATATAATACTGTCTGCTTGTTAAATGTGAATGCATTTCTATCTCTTGAAACTATTGTTAAAGAAAGTTGAATGTTCTCCGATAAATCCAAACTATTAGTCCACTAATGGGTCTTCAGTCGGAAAAAACATTAGAACTAGATTTGATATGACCTTTCTGTTCTCAAGGTTGTTACCCATGTTCGTGAGCAGTGGAAGACCGAACAGTGACCCAGTCTCATTAGATTACACAAGCACTTCCTGTTGTCAAACTTATATCATAAACATACAATTAAACTATTTAATGTCAGTCGCTCAGGTAACTTAACAGCATCATATATTTAAAAGATATTTTTTTTCTCACTATCCCTGTAAGTTGATAGTGTTAGAAATAGAGCGGATGATTCTGATATTCTGGTTACAGTCATCATGGAGGTCAACAATCTTTGTACGAGTCAACTAGACAATAGGTCATTATATATAGTATATACTTATCTTGGTTATTAACACGATCAATCCTTTGTTATGTATAGGTCTGGAAGGTCTTCCATTAAGGGGAAGAGCATTGTCAGAGACTTCCTAAGTCTACACAAGGAAGTTTACGGAGAGGAAATGATTCAAAATCTCTTTCAATAGATCAGGTGAAGATAGGTCAACCAGTGATATACTTGCAAAGTTTAATTTATATTTTTTTTACAAAAATTAAATTTTTTTTATCTAATTTATTTATATTTTTTCTTCTTTTTATAAATAAATATTATTGTTTATATTACATATGATATATTCCAACACAAATAAATTTTTGAATGGTACAATCACTGCAACATGAAAAATTCCAAGGAGGTGCCACATCAGGGACTAAAGTAATACTGGTCCATTATCTAGCTAACAGTGGTGCATTAAGCTCTGTTTTGCATTGATGTCTCCAACAGTATTTTTTCATATAGTACTAAATGTGTAGCAAGAACAGACCAGTAAATGCTGGGAACAAATTGTAAAAAGTATGTTACTGTATTTCATTAGCTTTGTATGAAAAAAGTAGGTACTAGTACCTAAAGTACCACCCAATTAGTGAGACAAGTGAGTGGTCAGCCACAACACTTATCAGAAGAAGATGGATGGGTGCAGACATGTGGCAGTTCCCCTCTCTTCCTGTGAATCACCTCTACACGCCAGGTCCTTGTCGTAGTGAAACAGGTTTTTACCTAAGGAGACAAGTTTGTTGTTAAACAAGATATGAATCATAAAATATCAGCTGATTGACCACAAAAATATTGACATAGCTGTTCACAGCCTGACAAGAGGACAAATCAGCCATGAATTAGCTTTTAGCAAGCACCGCTGGTCTACATATTCCCCTTACAAGCTAAAGTAGTCAGAGTTTTTATAACCAGGATGTTATCCTTGTGAGGAATAATATTGTGGTTAGTTACACTTAGTCATTTCTGATATAAAGATACAGTAATTTGTAGGGGCACCAGCTTTAATTGTAGACACGCCCTCACTAATGACTCTCAATTAATCAGTGAAATCTACATCATTGATTCTTTGATGGCCTTATCTAAAAACTCACAGAAAATCATTCTGCCCAGGACTAAGTCTCCATTACTCAAGGTAAAAACCCCACAACATCTAATCTTTACAGTACGTCAGTGTTGATATATTATATACATATTCAAAGAATATCTACCAAGCATAAAAAATCATGTAGAATTTAAATTCAATTTCAATCCTCAATCAGGCAAAATATAATTTTCAATTTGAATGAAGCTCAAACAATGAACAAAGACAGGTAAAATATTGCTATGATATTGTCACTTGTGACACTGGCCTACTTCTGTTGTCGTCCTCATCATGACGTGAGACCGTACAGGTACTGAATAGACTATTATCCCATAGTTAACAAACCCCTGAGTTACAAGGATACACCCTACAATTAGTGTCAGATGGTCCGGGGGTTCCTACACAGGACTATCCCACGCCAGTGACACCTTACCATAACCTTGACTATCCTATTTATGTTCTGAATAAATCTTGATTTGTTTGTATGTTAAGAAAAACCTTTAGAAAGTGGGACCACTCTTTGCTATCCATTCCCAAAATGAGATGAGAATATTGCTCTTAAGAAAGAGGACAAAGGGGCCTGTATCATTCGTCTTTTGATTAATGGTATTGGCAAAATAAAGCTGAAATTTTACTGAAGTCTGAAATGCATAACACACTTGTCTTTTCAACATAAAATATTGACCAAAATTATCTATTAGAACAATTCAATGGATCCTAATAACCTAGTAAGTCAAAAGGCCCAATGGGCTTGCATTGCTCACATGTAACACAATGCTGTTTGTTTACACATCTTACAACTGTACACTTCAAAGTCAGGGTGAAATTTATATAACATATTTTGAAAGTTGGTCAAAGTTACATTTTTCCAAACATAAGTCAAGTATCAGAATTGATACATTTTGAGATATACAGAAGTATTTTGATCATTTGACACCTATGACCTTAAAAGTAAGGTGAGGTCATCCATTTAACAATTTTGGTAGTCCTTTAACTATGCTACTGGCCTAAATTTCAGTACCCAGGCCATTTGTTACTTGAGAAGACATTGAAAGATTTAATGACATTGACCCCTATGACCTTGAAAGTGGGTCATGGTCATTCATTTGAACATATTTCTTAGTTCTGCATCCCATCATGCTACAACAGGCCCAATATCAGGGCAATGGGCTTCTTGGATATTGATAAGGTTATTTAAAAGATTTTAATATATTTGACCTCTGTGTCCTTTAAAGGAGTGCTAAGGGCATTCCTTTGAACTAACATAGTAGCCCCTCATTCAAGCATGCTACAGACCCAATATAAGTATCCTTAGCAGAAGAAGCTGTATAAAAATGAAAAAGTTGACACCAAAGACAAACGACAGATATCACATAAGCTCACAAGCCCTTCCAGCAGGGGAGCTAATAAGTCATTTCCATTCTCGTAGGAACATATTTAATGTGTATCATAGAGTGTCTATGTCTCATCACAGGAAACCAATGAAAATGAAATCAAAGTCAAAGGTCATAATAGGATATTACTGGCAACAAAATTATCATGGTGTAAAAACATGCACTTTTTCATACCGAATGATATATTCAGACAAGGAGCAGTAGCTACAAAGATACATTTTGGAGACTGGGAAAATGCACAAAGCAACCACTGTACAGTAAAACCTGACTTAATGAAGGCGCCAGGATATTAACATCTTGATGAATGAATAGATTATGGATGACAGTTGATTCATTCTTGCTTGAAAAGACAAATTTTCATTCCTGTGATAGATTTTCTCGATCTAGACTTCATATATAGGTCATATATTAAACTGAAGACCGTCCTCAAAATTGACTGTTTGCTGTAAATGTTAAGTATTGGTAGTCATTGTATATGTATTTGACAGTGAGCCACAGTGATCTAGTGAGGGTAGAACTAAGGACCTATTAATCATGCTAAATATTACATAAGCCTTTCATGCCCACAATATGTTTGAGGAGAATAAATCAACATTAAAATCTTCACTTGTACATTCTTCTGTCACCGTCTGTATACACAAGAGACAGTTCAAGTGTTTATCAAACCCAATATTTACATCTGAAGCATGTTTAACAACCTCTTTCTGCACATCAGAATTTATTTCAAATAATAAAAATGGTTGATTATAATTTGAAATATTGTTACATATTAAAGATTACTTTTTAAACATGAATTTGGTATAAAATTATATTTTTGATTTGATGATATCACAGCCGATTTGCACAGGATAAGAATGTGTTACGTGATATTTTGCAAACACTACCTGTGCATTACACATCGTTGTCAGGTTAAGTGTGACACACACATTCCACTGTACTAATACACCTAGCAACCAGACACATTTAATGAACCGAGTTCAGATCTACCCTTAAACAAGATAAAAACATGTCCTCTAACTAAAACATGCCTCAGGCAATACATGTTTATTTTACATGTCCGTAACCTAGATCTGTTCAATAGTCACTGTCACATAATCACTGTTCAAATCTTTTGATACCCAAGTTTTTCTGGTTTTACGTTGCTTTTGATCTGATTAATTGATATCAAAAAATATTTTTTCTATTTTTAGGATTATTTCTGACATCTACTATATTTTAATATTGAAGTCTGGATCACTATTCATGTGAACTGTTTGAGATTAAGTAACTATTTTATCATGATTAGTTAATTATTTACATCACCATGCTTAGCGAACTGTTAGATAATGGTTAGTGAGATACTGGATCACAGTTAGTGAACTGTTAGATAATGGTAAGTGAACTGTCAGATAATGGTTAGTGAACTGTTAGATAATGGTTAGTGAGATACTGGATCACAGTTAATGAACTGTTAGATAATGGTAAGTGAACTGTCAGATAATGGTTAGTGAACTGTTAGATAATGGTTAGTAAGATACTGGATCACAGTTAGTGAACTGTTAGATAATGGTTAGTGAGAGAATGGATCACAGTTAGTGAACTGTTAGATAATGGTTAGTGAGAGAATGGATCACAGTTAGTGAACTGTTAGATAATGGTTAGTGAGATACTGGATCACAGTTAGTGAACTGTTAGATAATGGTTAGTAAGATACTGGATCACAGTTAGTGAACTGTTAGATAATGGTTAGTGAGAGAATGGATCACAGTTAGTGAACTGTTAGATAATGGTTAGTGAGAGAATGGATCACAGTTAGTGAACTGTTAGATAATGGTTAGTGAGATACTGGATCACAGTTAGTGAACTGTTAGATAATGGTTAGTAAGATACTGGATCACAGTTAGTGAACTGTTAGATAATGGTTAGTGAGAGAATGGATCACAGTTAGTGAACTGTTGATAATGGTTAGTGAACTGTCAGATAATGGTTAGTGAACTGTTAGATAATGGTTAGTGAGATACTGGATCACAGTTAGTGAACTGTTAGATAATGGTAAGTGAACTGTCAGATAATGGTTAGTGAACTGTTAGATAATGGTTAGTGAGATACTGGATCACAGTTAATGAACTGTTAGATAATGGTAAGTGAACTGTCAGATAATGGTTAGTGAACTGTTAGATAATGGTTAGTAAGATACTGGATCACAGTTAGTGAACTGTTAGATAATGGTTAGTGAGATACTGGATCACAGTTAGTGAACTGTTAGATAATGGTTAGTGAGAGAATGGATCACAGTTAGTGAACTGTTAGATAATGGTTAGTGAGAGAATGGATCACAGTTAGTGAACTGTTAGATAATGGTTAGTGAGATACTGGATCACAGTTAGTGAACTGTTAGATAATGGTTAGTGAGAGAATGGATCACAGTTAGTGAACTGTTAGATAATGGTTAGTGAGAGAATGGATCACAGTTAGTGAACTGTTAGATAATGGTTAGTGAGAGAATGGATCACAGTTAGTGAACTGTTAGATAATGGTTAGTGAGATACTGGATCACAGTTAGTGAACTGTTAGATAATGGTTAGTAAGATACTGGATCACAGTTAGTGAACTGTTAGATAATGGTTAGTGAGAGAATGGATCACAGTTAGTGAACTGTTAGATAATGGTTAGTGAGAGAATGGATCACAGTTAGTGAACTGTTAGATAATGGTTAGTGAGATACTGGATCACAGTTAGTGAACTGTTAGATAATGGTTAGTGAGATACTGGATCACAGTTAGTGAACTGTTAGATAATGGTTAGTCAGATACTGGATCACAGTTAGTGAACTGTTAAATAATGGTTAGTGAGATACTAGATCACAGTTAGTGAACTGTTAGATAACGGTTAGTGAGATACTGGATCACATTGAACTGTTAGATAATGGTTAGAGGGATACTTGGTCATAGTGAACTGTTAGATAATTGTTAGTCAGATACTGGATCACAGTTAGTGAACTGTTAGATAATGGTTAGTCAGATACTGGATCACAGTTAGTGAACTGTTAAATAATGGTTAGTGAGATACTAGATCACAGTTAGTGAACTGGCCGACCAATGTTAATGAGCTGTTCATAATAACTGATGGTACAACAGTTCACTTTCATTGACATATATATGTTTATAGCCTGAAACGTTTCTGGAAAGGTGTGAATTTTCACCACAAGAGAAATAACAACATCAAAGGGAGTTAATAACTTTGTATGTTTTGTCTGTAATCTTTTTTTTTTAATCTAGTTTTCTCTCTATTGGGAACTTATGTATGCATGCAGGGATTTTATCTTAAAGTCAAATAGTTGTTTTAAAATGCCGTCAAAACATTAAAGAAAACTAAGCCGCAAAAAGTATTTTAATGTGATATTTGTCTAGAAGGTTCTTCAGTAAGATTAAAATAGTGACCTTCAGGAAAAAGACTCATGGTTAAAACTAATCACACGATCAAAGAAACTGTGTTTGTTCCTTTAGGTCAATTCTAACCACAGATTTATAATTCCTCGTTTGTCATGGATTGAAATCTTATAATCATTGTTATGCCCTTGGGCTGCAGTCAAGATCTCCTTTTTTCATGTTTTAAATACTAGTGTGCTCTCCTATGTTTGTTTGTTTTGGTTTGTAATTGTAGGTGTTAACTGAAGGGCATTATATTATAAATATCATTGAAATAAAGACAAGTCTTATATCAGTATTAATCATGTCATTTCTCAAGGCCATTCCTGTGTTTAACCCTAACCTAAGAATACAGAGCAGGTGGTCATTTACCTGTCACTGTTAAAACCAGCCATTGTGACAAGATTTGTATAAAATAGCTTTTAAATTATTAACCTACCATATCAGTAAAATACATAAAAAAAATAAACAATTACATGAGAAAGTGAAGAAAACAACAATAATTTCACAGGTGAAAATTAAATTACTGGTAATATCAAATTGAAGAAAGAAAAAGAACTGATTAAATTAGATTACTGGGCGATCAGAACTGATCTGACATGTCTACATTGGTACTGCACACTTAATCCTTATTAAGCAAGTGTTTATTCATTGTTAGGTGTTTAAAACACACAACAAAGTTGGTAGTCATATTTGAATCATCTCTATAAAACTCATACCATGGTTTTCAAACATATGACGTAAAAAATGAATCATATGCCTTTTAATATCAAAGCATAAATAACACCTATAGTAAAATTATCACAGCAATCACCGGCACAATTACATTTAATGAATGCTATAAATATTCCACATTACACAAAACTCTCACAATATTGTGAAATCAAACTGGTATGAAACAGGATATCATCAATATAAGATATAAAAACTTGGACGGTTTTTAGAAATAACTTCATACATTTTCATCTGATAAAGGAAAGATGCAATAAACAGATACGATTATAAACTCATATTAATATGATCTTTATTTCTTAACTTTTATGTGACATTGAAAATACTTAAGTTTGTTGAAATGTCGCCAAATCCATTACCACACTTCAGCGCCTCCCCTTGGCATTACTTACACCTTCTAATTATTAATGGTGTGAAGAAATCCATAATAATAAAACCCTAACCCTGAACATTTATGTTTATGATTTATATCAAAGTCACGGCTTTACTGTTGGATAATAGTTTACTTATTTTACAAAAAAGGTAGTAAGCCAGGTTTTCAATTGTTGAAATGCAGATCAATATTCAAACATTACTACTAATTTGAGTAGACTTAAGAAAGCATTGGCCTGAAGAAATAGACCAATTAGTTTGAAATATGAGATTAATTTGTGGACCTATGGAGTCTGTGTATGAATCTCGATGGTACAGAGCCAAATAAACCTGTACGTCAACAAACAGAAAATTAACAACACCAACTGTATTAAGGTATGCCAAGCAAAAACTTTGTCTGAAAAAAGAATTATAATACCAAACCAGTATAGAAAACAGGGTTAAAGTATAATCCTTGATGTGAACATGTTGTAATTTTGAAAAAGTACCATATTTTCCTGATTACAAGTGGTCAGGCATGCAGCTTATATATGGAGGTGGGAAAAAACTCAGCAGAATTAAAAAGGAAGCATATCATCTGGACATCACAAACACCTTGCACAGTACTTAAAACTTCAAATAGATACTTCGACAAGAGTACTGGGAAGTAAGGTGACAAGATAATCTATGGAATTAATATCTCCTGTTGTAACTTTTATCACAATGTTTGATGAATAAAAAAAATCATATAATCAGCATTGATAACATGTAGATGAAATGATATGTTAGTTATGCATCAAATTCATCCAACTTAGCATTGCATAACTACACAAATCTTGATGAAAAGCCACACAACATATACAGGAGACATTGTCCAATAAGGCAGCAACCAATCAGAATTTGCAAAAGTTATTTTTCTGTCCTTTTTTTTTAGAGATAAGTATAAACTTCACCTTAACAAGGACTTCCAATAACACTATGTGTAAAAACTCTTGTGGTTGGTTTGTTGACCCCCCCCCCCCCCCCCTGCCACCCCCCTCAATATGTTCATCCATTTCAGGGACTTTCCTGGTCCTAAGAAAGTTTGCACAACCTTTAGGACTTTTGCTTCTTGGGCAGATATGGCCCTCTCTAGGTATTGGCAGCCAAACCTGTGCCTCAACCAATACACCTTCTTGTCCCCTCCTAAGTGTACTTCTCTAGAGTAGGAACCTATGGCCCACCCCAATATATAGAACCCATTTTAACAATGAAGAGTGAAAATCAGGGAGATTAAGAAAAAAAAAATTAAAAAAAAAGGGTTTGATATTGTGTATCTGGGTATAAAACTCAGGTAAGCTGTAGGTAACTCTAACTTGTGTTGTGTAACTAGGTATAAAATTAAGGTAAGCTATAAATAACCCTAACTTGTATTGTGTAATTAGGTATAAAACTCAGGTAAGCTGTAGGTAATTCTAACTTGTAGTGTTTATCTGTATATAAAACTCAGGTAAGTTATAGGTAATTCTAACTTGTGTATAACTAGGTAAGTTGTAGGTAACTCTAACTTGTGTATAACTAGGTAAAAAAAACTCAGGTAAGCTGAAGGTAGCCCTAACTTGTCGTGTTTATCTGGGTATACAACTCAGGTAAGTTGTAGGTAACTCTAACTTGTAGTGTTTATCTGGGTATACAACTCAAGTAAGTTGTAGGTAACTCTAACTTGTAGTGTTTATCTGGGTATACAACTCAGGTAAGCTGTAGGTAACTCTTACTTGTTGTGTATAACTAGGTAAAAAACTCAGGTAAGCTGAAGGTAGTCCTAACTTGTCGTGTTTATCTGGGTATACAACTCAGGTAAGTTGTAGGTAACTCTAACTTGTAGTGTTTATCTGGGTATACAACTCAGGTAAGTTGTAGGTAACTCTAGCTTGTTGTGTATAACTAGGTAAAAAACTCAGGTAAGCTGAAGGTAGCCCTAACTTGTAGTGTTTATCTGGGTATACAACTCAGGTAAGCTGTAGGTAACCCTAACTTTTATTGTGTAACTAGGTATAAAACTCAGGTAAGCTATAGGTAATTCTAACTTGTAGTGTTCATCTGGGTATAAAACTCAGGTAAGCTGTAGGTAACTCTAACTTGTGTTGTGTAACTAGGTATAAAATTAAGGTAAGCTATAAATAACCCTAACTTGTATTGTGTAATTAGGTATAAAACTCAGGTAAGCTGTAGGTAATTCTAACTTGTAGTGTTTATCTGTATATAAAACTCAGGTAAGTTATAGGTAATTCTAACTTGTGTATAACTAGGTAAGTTGTAGGTAACTCTAACTTGTGTATAACTAGGTAAAAAAAACTCAGGTAAGCTGAAGGTAGCCCTAACTTGTCGTGTTTATCTGGGTATACAACTCAGGTAAGTTGTAGGTAACTCTAACTTGTAGTGTTTATCTGGGTATACAACTCAGGTAAGTTGTAGGTAACTCTAACTTGTTGTATATAACTAGGTAAAAAAACTCAGGTAAGCTGAAGGTAGCCCTAACTTGTAGTGTTTATCTGGGTATACAACTCAGGTAAGCTGTAGGTAACCCTAACTTTTATTGTGTAACTAGGTATAAAACTCAGGTAAGCTATAGGTAATTCTAACTTATAGTGTTCATCTGGGTATACAACTCAGGTAAGTTGTAGGTAACTCTAACTTGTAGTGTTTATCTGGGTTTCTACCATAACCTGTGTATGTTATCTCACATCCAGACTATTTATTAAACACCATATCCATTGTTTATTCATACGCATAATACACACGTGTATTATTGGTAACAGCCAAATCTATTGGACGAGGCATTGACATTTGACCCAACAATGACCTGTGACCCCGAACTACTTTCGCCGCGTGCGATTGTTTTCATTGTCTGCTGTCCATCATCAACATGGCTGACAGTGACGAGCTGTCAGTCTTGCCGGCGGTCAAAATTAGTGATGCGGCAAAACTGTGTGGAGGGGGAAAGGGGATAGTAATTGGTAATGCAGTAATTTTGGTTTCCCAACCTTTGATATTGTGATGTACAGTTCTGATGAAAGTGATCAGAAGTTCTCGAAATTAGACGCCATCTTAATCGTGTCTGCATTCACATTTTTCTGCGAAGAAGCACTACTCTTATCTGCAATAAAATCTAGTTCCAAATTATTTTTTTTAAAAAAGATAAACAATTTATGTAATTTTGTAACGTGTTTCAATGAACTAATGTTACAGGATGTTTCCAAACAATATTACTGAATAAATAAGTCTTTTGCATCAAAAATAGCAATTTTGTCTCTTTTTGCATATTAATGAGCCGATCAGACAACCTACGATGTATTCTTATGCAAAAGTGTCTATGGGGGCGAAACAATGTTGTACACAATATTTTTATGTTAGAATTTTCAAATTTAGAAAAAATACTCGGCAGAGCCTCGTGTCTTTTCTAAATTTGAAAATTAACTAACTCGAGTTAGATAACGATGATAATCAACTACCACTTGTTGTAGAACCTCCATATACAACTCAGGTAAGTTGTAGGTAACTCTAACTTGTAGTGTTTATCTGGGTATACAACTCAGGTAAGCTGTAGGTAACTCTAACTTGTAGTGTTTATCTGGGTATACAACTCAGGTAAGTTGTAGGTAACTCTAACTTGTAGTGTTTATCTGGGTATACAACTCAGGTAAGTTGTAGGTAACTCTAACTTGTAGTGTTTATCTGGGTATACAACTCAGGTAAGTTGTAGGTAACTCTAACTTGTAGTGTTTATCTGGGTATACAACTCAGGTAAGTTGTAGGTAACTCTAACTTGTAGTGTTTATCTGGGTATACAACTCAGGTAAGTTGTAGGTAACTCTAACTTGTAGTGTTTATCTGGGTATACAACTCAGGTAAGTTGTAGGTAACTCTAACTTGTAGTGTTTATCTGGGTATACAACTCAGGTAAGTTGTAGGTAACTCTAACTTGTAGTGTTTATCTGGGTATAAAACTCAGGTAAGCTGAAGGTAGCCCTAACTTGTAGTGTTTATCTGGGTATACAACTCAGGTAAGCTGTAGGTAACCCTAACTTTTATTGTGTAACTAGGTATAAAACTCAGGTAAGCTATAGGTAATTCTAACTTATAGTGTTCATCTGGGTATACAACTCAGGTAAGTTGTAGGTAACTCTAACTTGTAGTGTTTATCTGGGTTTCTACCATAACCTGTGTATGTTATCTCACATCCAGACTATTTATTAAACACCATATCCATTGTTTATTCATACGCATAATACACACGTGTATTATTGGTAACAGCCAAATCTATTGGACGAGGCATTGACATTTGACCCAACAATGACCTGTGACCCCGAACTACTTTCGCCACGTGCGATTGTTTTCATCATCTGCTGTCCATCATCAACATGGCTGACAGAGACGAGCTGTCAGTCTTGCCGGCCGTCAAGATCGGTGATGCGGCAAAACCGTGTGGAGGGGGAAAGGGGATAGTAATTGGTAAATGCAGTAATTTTGGTTTCCCAACCTTTGATATTGTGATGTACAGTTCTGATGAAAGTGATCAGAAGTTCTCAAAATTAGACGCCATCTTTATCGTGTCTGCATTCACATTTTCCCGCAAAGAAGCACTACTCTTATCCGCAATAAAATCTAGTTCCAAATTGTTTTTTTTTTAAAAAGATAAACAATTTATGTAATTTTGTAACGTGTTTCAACGAACTAATGTTACAGGATGTTTCCAAACAATATTACTGAATGAATAAGTCTTTTGCATCAAAAACAGCGATTTTGTCTCTTTTTGCATATTAATGAGCTGATCAGACAACCTACGATGTATTCTTACGCAAAAGTGTCAATGGGGGCGAAACAATGTTGTACACAATATTTTTATGTTAAAATTTTCAAATTTAGAAAAAACACTCGGCAGAGCCTCGTGTCTTTTCTAAATTTGAAAATTAAGTAACTCGAGTTAGATAACGATGATAATCAACTACCACTCGTCGTAGAACCTCTATATACAACTCAGGTAAGCTGTAGGTAACTCTAACTAGTATTGTGTAACTAGGTAAAAAACTCAGGTAAGCTATAGGTAACTTTTACTAGTAGTGTTTATCTGGGTATACAACTCAGGTAAGTTGTAGGTAACTCTAACTTGTAGTGTTTATCTGGGTATAAAACTCAGGTAAGTCATTAAAGTGACAAGTATTACAATAAACAGATGATGATAAGTGTAATAAGGTGCAGCTTGTCTCACATCCCATCACTTGCCTTTTATGATATGCCAACAGACCATGTACATCATTAATTCTCCATTTACCTATCAATAGTGATCACATTTCTATTCTCACCCTTTAAAACTACCAAAGTAATATGAATATAAAGTTATCGTAAGTTTTGTCGTGTCAAATTCATCCTTTTCATTTCTTGGTTTATATATAATGCTCTTATTACAGCAGGTATAAGACACATTGCTGTCAAAATGGTACCATGCTGTAGACTGGTATCCTAAGTACCACTGACCTTACCCCTCAGTAATTCTTAACAGTACTAGCCAGGGTCAAGGGTGGGTAGGTTACACTATACCACAAACTATTTTGAGTTTTAACACAGTTTAAATTCTTCAAATATAGGTCAAAATAGATAATGCATGTATACTGTTTCAAAATTTTGGCATAATAACAATTCTATGTTCTTTGAAAATGTGTAACACAAATCTAAGTCAGCTTGGAAAAAATTTGACAAGTTCTTGTTTAAACAAGTACTAATTGTAACTGGGACCTTTACATGTCTCCCAAACACCACTGTAGTCATAATTGACGTACTAAGTGACAAATGAGGATTAATGAAAAATGTGTTGAAAATTGAACAGTATATAAATTTCACTGAAGAAAATATAAGCCTTGATATAATTAATGAGTTAGTTAAATTGATATTGACATCTATTCTATATGTGCATTGCAAGACAGTAATTAAAAGAGAGGTGAAAGAAAGTCAGTCTTTGGTACTGATTTCCATGGGCCTTGATATACAGCGAGAGAGATAACATGATTGTGAACACTTTTCCATTCTGTTTATAAACAAGAGGTCCAGGGGCATAACCAGTCACCTGAGTGAACTCACAAACAGAATGATTGAAATGGATGTGCAGTAGAGAAGAGAAAAAGAAAAAAGCTATTTGTATTGGGAGAGAAGAGTTTTTCATCCTTCCATCCAGGAAGAGTATTTGATTTTACCATATTTGGGTATTGATATGAAGACTTTTAAAGGTTTTTAGGGCATGTCCATCAGACTCTGTGGGTCAGTTAGGGTAACTAACTACGTTTGATCTATTTCAAATAGAAAACAAACAAATTGTGCTCAAAATTATCATTTTCTAATATAAACTATTGTAAACCTTACCCCTTCCCCAGGGGCAAAAGTGAGACCCTGGAGTCATGAAATTTTCAATTCTGTTTAAGCAGAGGTCATCGTTTATTTCAATGCCTTCATTAGGACTTGAATTAGGACCCCTGGCTTACTAGTCTTGCACGTCTGCTGAACAAGAACTTTTGTTACATAACTTCAAACTAATCTTATTTAGACCTTATAGCACAGCTTCCACTCTCTCAACAACATATTCCAGACTTTATAGTACTGTCTCACCGAAATACACTATACTTTATAGTACAGTCTCATTGACATTTACCAAACTTTATAGTACTGTCTCACTGACACACACAGACTTTATAGTGCTGTCTCACTGACACACCCAGACTTTATAGTACTGTCTCACTGACATACCCAGACTTTACAGTACTGTCTCACTGACACTCCCAGACTTTATTGTACTGTTTCACCTCACTACTCAAGTACTGTAGGAGTATACTCAATCAAATCACTCTCCTTATTACTAAATTACTGTATGAGTACATAGTCTAATAACTGGCTCTTCACACTACATCAATCACTACCTGGGTACTTCAAGGTTGTTTTAGTATACTCATGGAAATCCTATGGAAATATGGAACATGAAGACAAGCAACTGAAGTAAGCATGACAAGATGGATATTACATGGATATTAAGGTACATAAGGTATGCATCAGTGTTTCTTATTGATAGATATTACTATTGTTGATACAAAGGTCCCTGGTAGAGGTGACATCTGATATACTGTTGAACTGATGCCTTGAAACAGTGACACAAACATATGTACAAGCTAATCTTTCTTCATCAGCTTATCGTTTAAAAAATGTTCCGTCATCTGTCAAAAATATAATACTGTGAATTACGTAGAAACTCTGGAATTACGTGGTAGCGATACTGAATGGGCCATTGACGTATTACATGTTGTTTTTCTTTCCCTTTTATTGGTGCTAGTACACAATAATTAGTGTATAGGAACCAAGGTCAGGAAAATATTATCACGACAAGGCCACCTACACTACAGCATAGTACCTAATGTATACCATTTCACATTTCATTGATAAACTTTTGATTCTCTGATTGGCTTATGTGACCTGTCAGTTGAAAATCTGAGCATATCTTCTGATCCTCAGTACTCAATGACCATGATAAATGTTTTTTTTTCTCCACGTAAACAGCTTTTCATCAACATACAGTACCTAATGACCATGATGAAAATGATAACTTTTATTTTTCTATATCACTTTTCTATCAGCTGTCATTGATATGAAATCAGTACTCACTAGTACCAGGTACCACTGTGGGTGTGATGCCAGATGTGGGGTCTGTACAATCCCAAGAACCTCTCTGCCAATATCAATTAATGAAATTTAAACTAGTTAAACAAATTGAGCAACTGCCAGTTATCCACATAACTATTTTCCCTATTGATTTTAAAACCGGCAGTTAAACCTCTTTTTTGAAAAATTTAAAATGAAAATTATCATTTAATTTTAAAAAGAAATCAAAGAAGGATCTTAGTGCCCCAAATCAAATGATCATTTTCTGGCTCTGTATAAGTTCTGTGATTTGCTATTACATTTTATTTGTTATGCAGACAGATGTCTAAATCATGTGTTGACATCATTAAATAATAAAACGACTACAAAGATCCCCCCAACCCCCCACGTCAAAAGTGGAAACTCAGGATGGCTGTCTGTCAACCATTCTTCCTCAAATCATTCTCAAAATGAAATTATCGTAACTATTGTCGATACTTCTGAAGAACTATTGATAACAAGACGTGTACAGATGATGTACAAACACACCACAGAAGACAGACTGATGTTTATCACGGGATGAATGAAAATGTTTCAATTAAGAAATGTTTGTGACCTTAAAACATTTAATCAAAACCAATATCTCATACATAACTAGTAGATAATACATATGGTTGTATGTTGTAGAACACCATCAACAGGACCACATCTAGTCACAATCACCCAAGCCGAGTGGTGAAATCCTTCATCTGTCAATAAATAAGTTACAATATATGACCACATCATCCAGATGTGTAAATCTCACATGTTTGTGTCATTTCAACGATGAAGACATAATATTTGTAAATCTCCTGTCACATCTAAACATGTCGTCAATACTAGTTGGCAAGCCCCCTGGGTTAATCCGGAAACAGATTGTGTAGGAGCTAGATCTGTAAAATGGAAGCCTGATAAGTGGGTCGATGTACCCTCAGCCATGATAAAGCAATGTACTTATAAACTCTGAATACCCCCTTATAACCTACTATAGACCGCTGCCAACTACACATACTGTCTGGAAATAACTAATCACTCAATACCCAGATACATTAATCACTTCCACTTTCTGAAGTTTAAATGGTAGGAAGTCCTCTGCAGACATCTAAGTTTTGTTTTTCAGTTAAGAAAAAAAAAATTCATAAAAAAAATGAAGTCAATCAGTGCTTCCACCAATTTGTACCTATTTAAGGCTGTACTGAGAACACTAACAGACCATTATACCCCCTGCTGAAGTCATTACAAAAGACTTTAAGAGTACAGCAAATACACGTCCCATTGGTTTGTACTGTTAAGTATGTATATTTCAATGAACATCAGTAATTACTGTATTATCACCCATTAACTAGAGATTACCTGGTTTTTCCTACCACTTACTGATTTGTCATGGATAATATTCTAATTATAGTACTTGATGACCTTGGCAGCAAAACGTTGATGTTATCAAGTAGACTATGATGTCACTATCTCCAAGTAATATATTACACATAGCTGATGTCTCATTGTTTATATATCATGTAACAGGTATATAATATGTTATAAGAAAAACTGACAGTCTTTGCCAATGTAAGACAACCCAGTTAGAGCACACCTTTTCTGTAAAACCTACCACATACAAATAAAACTACAGGTCCTGATTCAAAAGACGTGAAGTTATGGCTTAGCTTCCACAAAACTTGGTACTTTTCAGTTCTGTATCATTAACTTTTCAATTTGAACAGCAATTTGTATGATAAGGCCATCAAAATCAATCATATGTCATCCTTATCAACACTGGCCAATGTACTGCATTACCAGCCTTTGGACGTCAGCTGAGCAATACAGAAGAGAGGCATGATTTTCTTGAGTACAAACTACTACCACACCAACAGGTACCAAGGTTACACACAGTTATCTCACACCTATATTTAGAGTACCAAGGTTCCACACAGCTATCTCACCTGTACATAAAGTACCAAGGTTACACACAGCTATCTCACACCTGTACTTAAAGTACCAAGGTTACACACAGCTATCTCACACCTGTACTTAAAGTACCAAGGTTACACACAGCTATCTCACACCTGTACATAAAGTACCAAGGTTACACACAGCTATCTCACACCTGTACTTAAAGTACCAATGTTACACACAGCTATCTCACACCTGTACTTAAAGTACCAAGGTTACACACAGCTATCTCACACCTGTACATAAAGTACCAAGGTTACACACAGCTATCTCACACCTGTACTTAAAGTACCAAGGTTACACACAGCTATCTCACACCTGTACTTAAAGTACCAATGTTACACACAGCTATCTCACACCTGTACTTAAAGTACCAAGGTTACACACAGCTATCTCACACCTGTACTTAAAGTACCAATGTTACACACAGCTATCTCACACCTGTACTTAAAGTACCAATGTTACACATAGCTATTACACACAGCTATCTTCCACCAGTAGATCACATATATGTCTAACCAGAAATAATCAACTGAAATACAAACAGATACAATCAATTTTATTTTGAGATATATTGTATACATCTGTCACTGTGTAACATAATCTGCAGTAGGAAGTCCTACTTGTTCTCTTTTGTTGTAAAAACATCTATCAACCTGTTCTACATCAGCTGATAGATAGTCCTAGATCATGATCCAGGAAGTTGCAGCGTTTACAGTATTCAAAACATGATATGTTTTAGTTTGCGTTTCCGTAGACGAGTTGAAATTATAGATAATAGTGTACCACTAGCACTTCAAACAATCTAACCATTATATAATATTAGTTTAGAAAAGTATGTTAACAAAAACATACAGTAACTGCCTAACAGACATTAAGTGTTGTGAGGTTTCAGAGTTTTTTTTTTCCAAACATCAAATATCAAACGTGTTTTCAACAAACTAAACTAAGTTTTTACTCAATTAATTTGATAGGTTTAGAATAAATGATGCCGAGTAGCTGTTTTTGAGCAGGTGATGTGTTTGATATCCTATGCATACTTCCTTCCAACAAGGGCACCCATAGCAAAGCACCAGACTGAAACATCATATCAATCTCAAGGGAAACCACAAGCCTAATTATAATAACATCAATCTGGCAGTAACATATAGCCTTTTACAATGTCAATGTTAAATAAAACACTTGACCTTCACAATTACGACCCCATGCCCAGCTCAAGTTAAGACCTAATTAATATTCCATTGAATTCGTTGTAAGGTCTCGGTCTCTATAACTCACCTTCAAAAATTTCTTGCACAGAATTACAATTAACAGTCAACTCTTTCAAACTTGACAACATTAATGCAAGTAACATCAAGACCAATTTAACAAATTTGACATTGAATCCATATCCACAAACTTGATATCAAATTTATGTTTACAAATCTAATATAGAGTTTGTATCTACCAACTTGACATCAAGTCTGAATTCACAAACTTGACATCAAATGTGAATTCACAAACTTGACATCAAATTTATGTTTACAAATTTAATATAGAGTTTGTATCTACCAACTTGACATCAAGTCTGAATTCACAAACTTGACATCAAGTATGAATTCACAAACTTGACATCAAGTGTGAATTCACAAACTTGACATCAAGTCTGAATTCACAAACTTGACATCAAGAATGAATTCACAAACTTGACATCAAGAGTGAATTCACAAACTTGACATCAAATTTATGTTTACAAATTTAATATAGAGTTTGTTTCTACCAACTTGACATCAAGTGTGAATTCACAAACTTGACATCAAGTATGAATTCACAAACTTGACATCAAGTGTGAATTCACAAACTTGACATCAAGAGTGAAATCACAAACTTGACATCAAGTCTGAATTCACAAACTTGACATCAAGTCTGAATTCACAAACTTGACATCAAGTTCATAGTTACAAAAGTAACACTGAGTTCATATCTTTAAGTATGACGTTACATCTGTATTTACAAATTTGACATCAAGCCTGTAATTACAAAACTTAGCATTGAGTGAATATTTATGAAATGTCAGTAAAATCAAACATAACATCAAGTCCCTATTTACCACCTTAAAATCAAATACATATCTATCAAAATCATGGCTCTTCTGATGCCTACATAACTTAGGATTATAATAAAACATACTTTTTATATCATTTAATTACATATAAGCACAAATGTGACAACCATATTCCCAGATCGACCAAGATAAAAGTGTTCACCTGCAAACAGGTCTCCTAGTCTCATACAGAAATGAATTCATAAGCAATTAAGTTTTAATTTATTCCATAATACAATAAACAATAGCAGGAAACTAATTTAAATATTAAAATGACCTCTGACCTTTTCCACTAGATGTAAGCAGTGCCAGCGTATCCCTATGAAACAATTGGCTGCTGATCATCAAATGGTTTTAGTTTTTAGGAGGCAAAAATTTACAGCAAGCGATGAATAATCGCCAATTACCTGCGACACACAAAGTATCGTGACGACAATTACCAGAGCTACTTCATCACTTTTCATTAGCGGCAATAAGTGAAATCCACACATCTATATACCACATGTAATATATTAGGTAATACATACACATAGCTCAATGTAATGGTAATCATACTTATGACATAGTGACTTTCTATCCTGCAGTAAACTAAGAAGAAGAATTAAGGCCAACATTTTCCCTCTGACTAAAGTCGACTGGGTGGGCTTATTAAAGGGTAATGATATTTGTATCTATGTTGCTGATTATACTTAGAAATTGGAACAGCTGGAGGCATTGTTTAACATATTGTGGTATAACAAGGTGTGTTACAAAGAAAGGGAGAAGTGTTAATAATGTTGTCTTCATGCCCCCAGGCCCCAAGATAAAATTCCATTTTTAGTGATCTTATTCCAGATATAAACAATATTTCAGAGAAGAGTAAAAACCATGTCAAGAATTATGGCTGCTAAATCAATGACAAGGTCACTAGAATGATGACAATACCACTAGAATGATGACAAGGCTTGTTGGTCATTGAGAAGTCATTTAAAGGCTTTAAGACAATTGACCTCTGTGACCTTAAGTGAGAATAATTCATTTGAATAAATTGGCGAGTAGTTGTGTACAGCTGCTGAAACATTTGACCCCTGCCAAACATGGGTTAAGCTCGGTCATTTGAACAAACTTGGTAGCCCTTCATCTCAGTATGAAGGTCCAATGTCAGTACCTTGAGCCTTTTGGTTCTTGAGAAGAAGTTTTTTAAATGGGAAGGTTTAATGACAAATATTGCACAATAGCATAAGCTCACTTGCTCTTTGGGCAGATCAGCTCAATGCTGTTGTATTGGTTGCTTTAATCAACACATCACACATCAATTCAAGTAAAATCTACGTTATGGTCATGAATCATAATAGCACAGATATGTGTTTCAGAGCTGAAGTGAGTTCTAGTATACCTGAAGTAGTGAGAACTATCAGGAGTGATTCTCAACACCTAGCGTGTGCGTGGTTTTGAATTTCTGTTAGGTTTCCTGTCCTTACATGAAAAAAACACAATGAATCAAGAAATCTTCCTGACACTGTAATACATTTAAAATGATGAAGTTTCTATGCTATAAAGGTAGGTATTTAAATTTTGTAAAGTTTTTAAAAACTTCTGATTTATTAAATCTGTCAGCTTTACTTGGAATTGTTACAGCAATGTATTCAGACTGTTTGCTTTGAAATACAGTTCAAAATTTTCACACCCCAATTTTTGAATTTGAAATATATTATACGAAAGTAGGTTACTTGTACTCAAACAGAACATTATGATGTAAATTAATGTATGTATTATGTAAAAGCTTTTCCCAGTAGATATCTCTGCTGTCTTTATATAAACCCTGTAGTAACATGTCAAAATCATCTCACCTGGTTTTATCACGGATGTGACCCCTAACAACCTGAACAACCATTTCTTAAAAGATGGCTACAATATATGAATTTATTATTTACATTTGTATACAACAAACATAGTTTGAGGATTTACTACAGATCTGGTTTTAAAGTGGCACAGTTTCAGGGCTGTATCTTACTATAGCCATGGACAGTTACCTCTTTAGGGTTACATCTATCAGAATAGCCAGGGATGTAATATTACCTCCTCAGGGTTACATCTATCACTACAGCCAGGGATGTAATAATATTACCTCCTCAGGGTTACATCTATCAGAATAGCCAGGGATGTAATATTACCTCCTCAGGGTTACATCTATCACTACAGCCAGGGATGTAATATCCCCTCCTCAGGGTTACCTCTATCACTATAGCCAGGGATGTAATAATATTACCTCCTCAGGGCTACATCTATCACTACAGCCAGGGATGTAATATCCCCTCCTCAGGGTTACCTCTATCACTATAGCCAGGGATGTAATAATATTACCTCCTCAGGGTTACATCTATCACTACAGCCAGGGATGTAATATCACCTTCTCAGGGTTACATCTATCACTATAGCCAGGGATGTAATATCACCTCGTCAGGGTTACATCTATCACTACAGCCAGGGATGTAATATTACCTCCTCAGGGTTACATCTATCACTACAGACACGGATGTAATAATATTACCTCCTCAGGGATACATCTATCACTGCAGCCAGGGATGTAATAATATTACCTCCTAAGGGTTACATCTAACTAGGTAATAGAAAGGGCAAGAAAGGGTTTGGGATGTTACTAGATGGATAATTTGTCAACACTAGCTGCACCACAAACTCCTCTCCCTAAGATGACAAACAAATGTTAAAATGAAACACATATTCAACATGAATCTTACACTTAAAGAGAAGAAGTATGCAGTTTTTTTATGCTAACACATCATAACACCTTAATCGAAACCCAGAATAAAATGTTAATTATATACATGCAGTTGCTTTCTACATCTACAACCAAAATTGATATTGATCTTCAGGTTTATTGGTCAGTGGGACAGAGATCTGTGTGACATTATTCAAGATAATATGCACAGCAGGTTCTGTCATAATGTGTTTATCAATCTGATCTGGGTCAGTGTTTACCATCAGCTAGGTAAGCATATCACTCGCACTGCAAACAAATACATGTAGGAAATTGTGTAAACCAGTAAGGTAAATGTGATAATTAAATCGGTTTTAAATCCCAATATTTAAATAATAAAAAGAAAAGGTTGATACCGATAGGACTTCCTGGATCACAGGTAAAGTCAGACTTAAATGCACTTACAAAGACACATAAATAGGATCTCGGAATTGTGCAATTTCCAAGAAGTGTATAATACATAAGTCAAGGAAAAACATTACCAAGAAAGTTAACATATACGATATAACACCAAATCCTAACATTTAATAGTGCTCAGACAAATGTTTATAATAAACCGGCTAAACTTTCATTTTCCTCGACTAGCTTAATGTTGTTGTTGAAGTTGTCACGATTTCCCTGGTATCCTGAGTACACAAGTACATCTGTCCAAATCAACAATAAATCAACAGTGATACAGTACATTTCAGTACTCTGACGTCCAGGAACAATGTACTGGAAAGCTCTGCTTTATTCTGATCACAACTGGGAAGGTTCAGTAACAATTGCTTCTGTATCTCTCACTGATGTGTTTGGCATACGTCCTACTGTTTTGTCAGGAAAACAACATTCACAGAAATTTTACATCACGGAAATGCCTAATTAACTGAAGTAAACATTCGGAGAACCTGTCTTCTCGTACCTAATGCCCCACTCAAACATTCCCGTAAAAAGTGACATTCGGGTAAATGTGGCAATTAAGTTTACAATATGTAATTGTGTCACCTCTTACAAACACAATGGTGTTTTGAAGAGTATTGAACCTTGTCTCTGATCATGAATGGTTTGTTTACATCTCAGGAATGTTTACATGGTGTTGACGGCATGTAATCGTGGAACCATCGCTGATCAGGGCAATACACACATATACTCATATATACCCTTACACAAACTGAGCTCCAACAGTAGACAAAACATTTTTAACACAAATGTCACGATTCGCTACTGACTTGGGCGACGGAAAAATTATCTTTGGAGATGTCAACACACAAAACAGTATCGGAAATAATTAGGCGCCAAGTCAGGCTCGGATGTTTTTGTAGTAAAACAACAGGTGAAAATTGCTTGTTTATTTTCAAAGATTGGCGAGCAGATAACCTGCAATACGATCGGTGGAGTAAAAGAGTGTCAAAGTGTGATACAGCATATTTATTGAAGAGTGGCATTGGAAGTCAGTGAACCATGAAGCCCTGTCAGGTGTAGGTGGCGGTGAATGTACCCGCGTAGACGTCTTAACAGGAGGAGTGGTGACGACAATCTCCCTCGTAGGCTGATCATCTCGATAGTTGTGCGCCACAGAGACCCCTGCCGTTACACTTAAATCTCTGACCAATTAGACGGCTGTGTGGTTAAATACCCACATAATCATTAAATAATTCTCACCTTTATTTCCCCTGTCACCTCTCCCACTCCCCCACCCTGGATCACAATGTGGTCCCTATCAAGGACACCGCAAGGTCGCATGTTTGACAAGTAAAAATGACACTTCGAACTAAAAAAAATTTTAATGACTGAAACCTATCCTCAATTATACCCCAGGAAGATAAAATTTAGGAAAATCTACACAAAAGTAGACCAATCTGGGTGCTAAAAGAAACAATATAAGCTGCAAGTTTATTTCCCATCCTAAACGCAATGTTTGTATTTGTAGTAGTAATAAATTACCGAATGAAACATTTTTTAATCTAAAGTTATGGGAGGTTGCATTATATAGAGTGGTTCCTGAAAAATTCTACAAAATTCACAAACAGACTCACCTTAAATATTGATATCATTTCATCAATTCTGAAATCACAAAAGACATGATCTGAAGAGGTACTCTATCCTACAGAAGAAAAGTTTTGCTAAAGTCAATGTGCAGTCTTATACCTTGCACAAATAGAGATACAAAACTGCTTAAGACTTACCAGGCAGTGTCTTTTCCAACAGTTACTTATCTTACAAGATAGATTATCACTGATTCCAACTGGCCTATAGAAAAGTCAGATAACAGGATTCAAACTACCATGTAGCTGTGAAACAGAAAGAGGCAAATTCAAAGCAAGCATAAATATCATATTTAGAGTTGCAAAATAACAACTACTCCATGAAGTTACCTGACAAAATCAAAATACACATAATCTTCCAAGTTACGCTGATTCATCTCAACCTAATATATGGGTAAGACACTTTCATATCTACTATATCAAGGAAAAACTCAGCTTCCCAAATACCAAGTCAACAAGAACAGTAACCCTAACTATATTATCAAGGACAGTAACCCTAGCTGTATCAGAGAAACAGTAACCCTAGCTGTATCATAGAGAACAGTAACCCTAGCTGTATCAGAGAAACAGTAACCCTAGCTGTATCAGAGATACAGTAATCCTAGCTGTATCATAGAGATACAGTAACCCTAGCTGCATCATAGAAACGGTAACCCTAGCTGTATCATAGAGGACAGTAACCCTAGCTGTATCATCAAGGACAGTAACCCTAGCTGTATCATCAAGGACAGTAACCCTAGCTGTATCAGAGAAACAGTAACCCTAGCTGTATCACAGAGAACAGTAACCCTAGCTGTATCACAGAGAACAGTAACCCTAGCTGTATCAGAGAAACAGTAACCCTAGCTGTATCATAGAAATAGTAACCCTAGCTGTATCATAGAGAACAGTAACCCTAGCTGTATCACAGAAACAGTAACCCTAGCTGTATCAGAGATACAGTAACCCTAGCTGTATCACAGAGAACAGTAACCCTAGCTGTATCATAGAGAACAGTAACCCTAGCTGTATCACAGAGAACAGTAACCCTAGCTGTATCATGGAAATAGTAACCCTAGCTGTATCAGAGAAACAGTAATCCTAGCTGTATCATAGAGAACAGTAACCCTAGCTGTATCACAGAGAACAGTAACCCTAGCTGTATCATAGAAACAGTAACCCTAGCTGTATCATAGAGGACAGTAACCCTAGCTGTATCATCAAGGACAGTAACCCTAGCTGTATCATCAAGGACAGTAACCCTAGCTGTATCACAGAGAACAGTAACCCTAGCTGTATCATGGAAACAGTAACCCTAGCTGTATCAGAGAAACAGTAACCCTAGCTGTATCATAGAGAACAGTAACCCTAGCTGTATCACAGAGAACAGTAACCCTAGCTGTATCATAGAGAACAGTAACCCTAGCTGTATCATAGAAACAGTAACCCTAGCTGTATCATAGAGGACAGTAACCCTAGCTGTATCATCAAGGACAGTAACCCTAGCTGTATCACAGAGAACAGTAACCCTAGCTGTATCATACAGGACAGTAACCCTAGCAGCATCATCGAGAACAGAAACCCTAGCAGCATCATCGAGAACAGAAACCCTAGCAGCAGCATCGAGAACAGAGTAACCCTAGCAGCATCATCGAGAACAGAAACCCTAGCAGCATCATCGAGAACAGAAACCCTAGCAGCATCACCGAGAACAGAAACCAGAGCAGCATCATCGAGAACAGAAACCCTAGCAGCAGCATCGAGAACAGAAACCCTAGCAGCATCATCGAGAACAGAAACCCTAGCAGCATCACCGAGAACAGAAACCAGAGCAGCATCATCGAGAACAGAAACCCTAGCAGCAGCATCGAGAACAGAAACCCTAGCAGCATCATCGAGAACAGAAACCAGAGCAGCATCATCGAGAACAGAAACCCTAGCAGCATCATCAAGAACAGAAACCAGAGCAGCATCACCGAGAACAGTAACCCTAGCAGCATCATCGAGAACAGAAACCCTAGCAGCATCATCGAGAACAGAAACCCTAGCAGCATCACCGAGAACAGAAACCAGAGCAGAGAACAGAAACCCTAGCAGCAGCATCGAGAACAGAAATCATCGAGAACAGAAACCCTAGCAGCATCACCGAAGCAGCATCATCGAGAACAGAAACCCTAGCAGCAGCATCGAGAACAGAAACCCTAGCAGCATCATCGAGAACAGAAACCCTAGCAGCATCACCGAGAACAGAAACCAGAGCAGCATCATCGAGAACAGAAACCCTAGCAGCAGCATCGAGAACAGAAACCCTAGCAGCATCATCGAGAACAGAAACCCTAGCAGTAACCCAGAGCAGCATCATCGAGAACAGAAACCAGAGCAGCTGTCGAGAACAGAAACCCTTGCAGCAGCATCGAGAGAACAGTAACCCTAGCAGCAGCATCGAGAACAGAAACCCTAGCAGCATCATCGAGAACAGAAACCCTAGCAGCATCACCAGAACAGAAATCAGAGAAACAGAAACCCTAGCAGCAGCATAGAGAACAGAAACCCTAGCAGCAGCATGTAACAGAAACCCTAGCAGCAGCATCGAGAACAGAAACCCTAGCAGCATCATAGAGAACAGAAACCCTAGCAGCATCTGTATCAGAAACCAGAGCAGCATCAGAGAACAGAAACCCTAGCAGCATCATCGAGAACAGAAACCCTAGCAGCAGCATGTATCAGAAACCCTAGCAGCAGAACAGAAACCCAGCATCATCGAGAACAGAAACCAGAGCAGCATCATGAGAACAGAAATCACCCTAGCAGCATCAGAGAACAGAACAGAGCAGCATCATCGAGAACAGAAAACAGCCTCGAGAACAGAAACCCTAGCAGCATCACCGAGAACAGAAACCAGAGCAGCATCATCGAGAACAGAAACCCTAGCAGCAGCATCGAGAACAGAAACCAGAGCATCATCATCAAGAACAGAAACCCTAGCAGCAGCATCGAGAACAGAAACCAGAGCAGCATCATCAAGAACAGAAACCAGAGCAGCATCATCAAGAACAGAAACCCTAGCAGCATCATCGAGAACAGAAACCAGAGAAGCAGTATCGAGAACAGAAACCCTTGATTTATCATCAATGTTGAACAGTTTGAACGATTCCTCAAAAGAAACAAAATGCTAAACATGTTTGCTGCAGATTTGGTAGATTAAGTGACAACTGTGGTATTTCCTAATTCTACATTAAATTCTAGTAGTTAAGTAGTGTTTCATGTACTATCTATATCTCATTACTATGCTATTTGTCTCACGACACAAACAAAACAGTCGGTTCACTTATATATTTTGTATTTCCGATGGTCAGTTTGTATCCTGATAGCTATGGATATCAGTTAATTGAAACAGGTTCGCAAATCAACAAAGTCACGAAAAGAACCAATTGTGGCTTGTGTGTTTGTAGATTAACAGAATAGGATATTAATGGGAAGCTGATAAATTTTGTAATTACTAGACAGAAACACACAGCTTAATCATCCTTCAGATCCTCTCAAGTATCCATTGTACTGTTGAAGCCAAAGCCTACAATGTATTGTCATCTTTGTATTTATAATTATGAAAAAAAGAAATACATTGTCTATCTTCTATTTTTGTGAAACTAATCCTCCCCCCACCCTCCTCTTTTTTTCCTTGTTGGTCAAACCGCAAGAAGCAATATCTAAATTTCAAAATGGTTTCTTCATTTCGTATTTTTACATATACCTTGTATTATCACAAGTCCACACTTTTTATTTCTTTCTGAAGTTTTTATGGATAAGTGTAAGTTTTACCTAGTTCCTAGTTTTTCCATACTGATCAGTGAAATTTTAGTCCGAAGTTACAATTTCCATCCCCAACAGTGAAGTTACAGTGTTTAACCTAAAACCTGGTATATCTAATCTATAGGAATTGTAACCCCTGAGGTCTGTGTTTCAGATTGAGTAACATTGGAGTTATAAATTTGGAGAAGGGGACATAAATATGACAAGATCGTTTTCAACTTCATCTTGTATTATGTAGCAACAGACAAATAAAACAGAAATAAATTACTAAAACTCCTCAAACATCTGGTATAAAAAAAACCCTGCAACTAAGGTTATATTGAAAACATACATAACATTCATTCTGACAGGGTGGCCGAGCACTTGGTACAGCAGTTCACCATGTCGTTAAAAATGAGGCATTGATCTGTTTAAATGGTTTAACATAACAACCACTTGTGACATAAACAAAGGTTCTCGTTGCCCACATTTCCACTAGATTGTGCAGATGTTTCACATTATTGACATCGTTGTTATGCATTGTGTGTGTCAAAGGTACTGTAAATATCTTTCGTTTATGATGAAATTTAAACATTTTCTGGCAAAAATAATACTGTTTAATTTTATTTTCATGGATCAATTTGAAAAAAAAAAAATGAAATCGGTATTTTCCGGGGATGAATCATCAGTTATAAAATATTAAATACCATTAGTCAGATTTCTTTGCCTACAATGTCCATGATATTCAAAAGCTGTACAATGTTAAAGGTATCTACCACGAAACACTCTAAAATTGTGATTGTTCTTTCTATCAAACCTATTTCTTTAACACATGAAATGCTTTGTAATTGGAACAGCGATATTAAAAGACCGATTTCTGCCAAGCTCACGTCATGGAACATTAAGACAAGTGTTTGAGTAACCAGTGTCTGCCCTCGTCTTTGAAGATGCACTCTGCCATTTAATCTGTTTGTCTGCTGTCGGCGGTAATCCGTTGTCGTAGGGGCTTATCTACATGAACACCTTTTATTATCTCCCTTCAATCGTGCTAGTGTGGTCACCACATCACCACGGATCACTGTACTGATCGCTAATTATATAACCCCACCACTTGTTAATTCAATAGTAACTGTTATCAGACAATTTACTATTTGTAATGTTTTGATCAGTATTGCTAACTCATTCCTTTAATGGATAGATTTCCATATTTGTAACATCATAAATTTGAAGTTACTAATTGGGATAGTCATCTTCGTGACCAAGTGTTATATGACTATGAATTACATCTAAATACTTAGGATCACAGTTAAATAGTCTTATCTACACAACCAGACCACTGTGACCCTGCATGCACTTGTGATTAATTCTGGGTGAGGGGTACTGTCAATCTGCTGCTTGTTTAGCGTCAATAACGATATGGTACTAAAGAGATATCTTTTTTAGATTAAATTTTATAAGAAACTATTGCATGCAATACTGGGTACATGATGTCACCATTATATAGCAAATCAGGAAATCTTTAACATTTAAAGATCAACAAATAATGATCCAATATTTACAACATCTGTTTCTTGCACCTGTAATCAATGTAGCATACCTATAAGACTTCAAATGTTGTGGGTAACAATGGAACAGATACTCAGATAAAGTTGATCATTACAGGTAACTTATCTCCCATACAAAACGGATAAAACATCAAAAGTAAGCTTTTGTCAAATGAACAAATGTTTCAAAATATAAACATGAAGATTTGACCACCTTCTTTCTTGTGATCATGTTGTCTTTTTTAATTGGGGATATACTGATATTTTTCATAATCATACAATTATTTTAGTTGTGTTAAAGGTGTATGCTACCTTATGTACCATACCAATGTGTGAGTTATCTCCCTTGAAACCACTCTTTTTAAGTCAAAGTTTAATTTCTATGATTTCCTGAAAGTATCTATGCAAGCATTCTAGAGCACATTGAAGATAGGCATAATTTCTACAGCAAATATTCATGGAAATCATGATAGAACACAAGTACATTTTTTAATGAGATGAAAGTATTTTAGTAGCAGACAATTTGCATCCAAAGTGTGGTGTATACTCAAACGGTTTTTATTGAAAGCTTAAAGCAAAACATTTTTCTTTTTCTTTTTTTTTAATTATATTAGCAGATGTCATAATACAATTAATGGTTTAATGGTTTCTTTTATACGACCATTTTCAAGACATCTGTTTTCTGCAATCTTATTTCATCCAGGAAAGTAGCAAAAAGTAGAACCCATAAAAAATAACAACCATTGTAGAGTATCTCAAACAATAACTAGATTACAAGTAGTAATAGGAGCACTTCGACACCTGGACAGCAAGTACACACGACACACTGCACTACACCCTACAACAAGACCACTCTGTATCCTAACTAATTATAGGTTTGTTGACAATATGTACCCTCAGGTTATGGGCTGATTTGACAGCTGTGATGTCCTCCCCATATTCCTGGTCACACCCTTCAACTCTTGGTCACCGAGTCGTTTACTGTATCACTCAGTGCATGTGTTGCAGGATTTTTAGTGCATGTTGGACAGGCAAACCTGTTACGCACATTTGTGTTGAGAGGTGAGTCTATTATAATTATGGACCCCATACAAAAGCCCCTTTATTCTCAGGGTATATTGATGTATAATAAACTGTGGCCACAGTACTATAGGCCTATATAGGACAGGTACGTGTGGTACCGACCAAAGCAGTCTTAAAGGACAGTCTCATCTCCTTCCTCATCTGCTGGTGAAGTATGGAAGTGTAGTTCACACTGTCACCGCAATGAGATGGCTCATCTCATCTGGTCTTACACAAAACAGTCACTTGTTGCATTTTAATGGCCTAAAACACTTAAATCTTATCAACTGAATCCCAGTTCTTGCAAACTTTAAATCTTGTCAATTGAAACTAGAGATGCTGATTTAAAATAAATGTCTGTCTTAATTGTCACAACTTGTGGTGAATCTTGTAAAACTAGAGTTGAAATGTCATGTATCCCAGACAAAGTATGGCACACACACTGCCCCTGGAGACATGTACTCGGTGCACCTAAATCTGCGAGAGTCCCTCCATTGTTGTCAGCCACCTAGACATAATGTCTGATTCATGTTTATTTTTCCCAATTTCTAATCTACAGTTCAAGCAGAATTAATTACTGATTTATTGACTGATTCATCATAAAAAATGTCAACCAAATTTTCTTTTTAATTTAACAAATATTAAATACACACTGAATTAAATTAATGAAAAAAATGTTTAAATCTCAATACCCTGTTGTTAACTAAATTGAATTTATACTTCAAAATGTTTAAACTTAAAACTTCTCAACTTGCACTTTTTAACTGTTTTTTTTTTGGAAGGAAACAAACCTAACCTTCACTGTATAGACTTTCATTTTAGATAAATATCATTTTAACAGTGCAATTTAACAAATTACATGAACACAAAATTATCATCAATTCATGCAGTGAAACTTAAAAAGAAAATTAAATCGTTTCTAATGTGACTGTCTACAGGGAGATCTTGCACACCGATACATATTTCTAAAACCTTACGGGTGAATAAACAATTTTCTACAAGAACTACCATAAAATAAATTTGTACGCTGAAATTTAAAGTCCTTTCTTGGAAGGAAAACTTATTTGTCTGAGGTTAGTCTGCTATCATTAAATGACTGTCCATGAATGCTCAGAAACTAGCTTTCTCCTGTTTTCCCACAATTAAATTTTTTTACAATTTCTTCCCAATTAAGCAGTATAAGGCGGGCAGGTAACTTTAGAATCCTTGTCCATAGGGATAAGACTCTTGATTCCACACCCCTATCTCAGTTGTGATGTCAAAGTTCTATACACTCCATAAAACATATTTAATATCCACTTTCTGCATGACTACTTAAAAAATTAAATTCTAAGCATTTAAATAGCCATCGATCAGGTAAAGCCATGATAACTGTGTCAGAAGGAGGTCTAATAAGTTGGAAATAATGACCATCAAGACAAGGCTCTCTACATGTCATATTGACACAGGTGTGGATAGCCACATCATTATGATAAATATCCCCCTTACTGTCAGGGAATTAACATGGGTAGGAAGACAACAATTTCAAGTCACCTTGTCAGGAGAGGGATCATAAGGAACAATAGCACAAAAGTTGTATTCGATTCACATTTAACCATGTGACAGGGCATATTTTTTTTACTTCATTTTTTATTTATGTCAATATCATTGGTGATGTGTGATCCCCTCCCATCCCCATCCTATACCATAATATTGTTAGTGGGCACTTTATTCAACTACCTTAACTTTATGCTAATTGCTACAACTGTCATATGACCTTGAATTTGAGTGCTTCCACCAGTAAACATCAGTATTACATGACCTTGACCTCACCGCTTATCAAGTATCAATCATTATCATGTTGAGCAAGACAGCTAAACTCTCCTACAATGCCTTGACACTGAATGCCCTAGTAATTAAATACAAAATTGAAACTCTTTTATCTTTACTGATGTCTCAAGGCATGTTACCAGGGTTACTGAACCCATTATCAACTGATGTCTCAAGGCAGGTTACCAGGGTTACTGAACCCATTATCAACTGATGTCTCAAGGCAGGTTACCAGGGTTACTGAACCCATTATCAACTGATGTCTCAAGGCAGGTTACCAGGGTTACTGAACCCATTATCAACTGATGTCTCAAGGCAGGTTACCAGGGTTACTGAACCCCTTATCAACTGATGTCTCAAGGCAGGTTACCAGGGTTACTGAACCCATTATCAACTGATGTCTCAAGGCAGGGTACCAGGGTTACTGAATCCTGATCAACCGATGTCTCTAGGCAATGGACCCTCATTAAGACAGGTCATCACCTGGGTTACTGAACCCTCATTAGAACAGGTGACCACCTAGGTTACTGAACCCTCATTCAGACAGGTTACCACCCTGGTTACTGAACCCTCATTCAGACAGGTTACCACCCTGGTTACTCAACCCTCATTCAGACAGGTTACCACCCTAGTTACTGAACCCTCATTCAGACAGGTTACCACCCTGGTTAATGAACCCTCATTCAGACAGGTTACCACCCTGGTTACTGAACCCTCATTCAGACAGGTTACCACCCTAGTTACTGAACCCTCATTCAGACAGGTTACCACACTGGTTACTGAACCCTCATTAAAACAGGTTACCATCCTGGTTACTGAACCCTCATTCAGACAGGTTACCATCCTGGTTACTGAACCCTCATTAAACAGGTTACCATCCTGGTTACTGAACCCTCATTAAGACAGGTTACAACCCTGGTTACTGAACCCTCATTCAGACGGGTTACCACCTTGGTTACTGAACCCTCATTCAGACAGGTTACCACCCTAGTTACTGAACCCTCATTAAAACAGGTTACCATCCTGGTTACTGAACCCTCATTAAAACAGGTTACCACCCTGGTTACTGACCCCCTCATTCAGACAGGTTACCATCCTGGTTACTGAACCCTCATTCAGACAGGTTACCACCCTAGTTACTGAACCCTCATTCAGACAGGTTACCATCCTGGTTACTGAACCCTCATTAAAACAGGTTACCATCCTGGTTACTAAACCCTCATTCAGCCAGGTTACCACCCTGGTTACTGAACCCTCATTCAGACAGGTTACCACCTTGGTTACTGAACCCTCATTCAGACAGATTACCACCCTGGTTACTGAACCAAATTCAGTGTGATTCATTTATTGTTTACCTCTATGACGATACAAAATCTGAATAAAGAATCAGAAGATTTATTCTGAATTTTTTGTTGTTAAGGATTGGATCTGTGTGTTCACGCTGTACTTTTTCACTGTTTCCATTAATATTTGCACTTTCACAGCCCATCCATCTGAATGCATGTCATAAGGAAGTTCTCCACACATTATCTACTAATGGGTCCCATATCAGGGTTTTTATCACAGTCAACAAAGAGGAAAATAAGCAGGATATTAAAAAATTGGTACAATTTGTGGTGGCCAGCAAGTGAAAAGGGAGGTAATTATTGGGAGGCCTGATCAGCTAACGTTGATATGTACTTCGATCTATATTGTTATATCTGGTTCTCATGCTATCCTATAATATTCTGATCATTTCACTCATTTGCTGTATATCACGTTTTGTCAATCTATCTAATTAGACTTTTCAGAACCCTTTCAGTTTCTGTTCTGTTTGAAGTAAAAAATAATTATTTGTATATTGGTTGTCAAAAAGTTCATTCAGGCAGAATTTGCTTTTGTTTTTTATTTTACTGAGATTATTTGGGAAGGTTTGGTTTAACTTTGATCTGAGCTTTGATATGAATGGCTGCCCTATCTGATGGTCACTGAGGACAAGCATTTAGCACACAGGAACTCCAGCATCCCACACCATCAAATAGAACTGTCCAACTTTGATAGCTGTAACAAAAGATTAGGTGTGAAACCCACTCGCTCATTCAACCCCGAGCACTGGCTTTGATTGACACAATATGTGTACAGAGATTGCTGTTGGTACATCTAATTATAAATGCACTTTGTATTTTGGGTCAATAAATATACACAAAGCACCTGTGGATATTAATTCATCCTTAGACAGAAATACACTATAATTCTTTCCGCATGAATCACAGATATTTTATAGGAATATTGCATATAGATAATTTTTTATCCTGCATCTTCAATCAAGATAATTAAACGTCATAAAATTCTATAACAGATAGCATTTATATTTGCGTTAAGAATGTCACATAATTTCAGATATCTCAATATATTTAGTATCTGGAATCCTTAAGTACCACAAGAAAAAATATTTGATACTTTTTCTGTAACTACAAACACCCGGCCATGACCAACGTATCTGTACCTCAATAGACACCCATCTCAAAGCCACATCTCCTAGCCAGCTGAATAACACTGTAAACCAATGCAAGACAAGATAATTTCTCGAAGTTTCACATATCATAGATCTAGCCTAGTATATCTATCATTTCTCTCTACCACCAATAACAGAGCCAATCCCATACTACCCAGTATTGATATCTATTCCTGTCACATCTTTTTCTATACTTGCACATTAAACTAGGTCATATTACATATCTATTCACTATGTTGAATGCAGATGTCATTGTTGAGGGGTCACGCTATTGTCCATGTCCATATAGGGACCATCAACCTTCCATTAGAGACCATGCATGACCTGCTCATCTTACCACCTGGTCCACGGTGTTCACACCAGCGGTCCTTAGCCCTCGTAACAGTTCAAATCACCCGGATTGTACTTTTAGGGATGTCGCATAGAGCTCTTTTTATGTAAGGAAATGTTATTACACTGGCTTCTATTCCTAGGATGTACTTTTAGGGATAGTTTGAACTAAAACTAAGATATAGGGAAATAAAAAAATCAAAACATAAGCAAATAAATACACAATTTTTCACTTTTTAGTGTTGATTTTTAATCACTGTGGATGAAGTATTATATAATGATCAATTTTAACTTACGGGGAAATGTATTTATACATATTAATAGATAATTGATTCTATTTCTGATGGAAATTTAACATTTATCGAGCAATTGTTCTAAGAAGTCTGTTTTCACTTATTAAGACTATCAACACAATGACAGAAAATCATAAGTTTCTGAGAGGTTTAGGGAAGGCTACTTTCTATTTTTAGAAAACGTGTATCACATTATCAGATCAGGTTACAAGTATTGACAACTATATCTCAAACTTGTCATCAACAACTTCCTAATCTGTCATGCATGCTCTAAAGTACAATTATGACAGAAATAGAAAATTCAAAGTACCATGAAAAAATTTATTTTCCAAATGAAGAAGTGAATGCATAACCTGTACATGATGCTATAGACAGTGGAAGTATAATGGTAAATGCACCCTCAAGTCTTTCCTTACCTAAAGCACCATATCCAAATACTAGTAAGTCCATGGTAGTAAAAATGTTTGTTTTACTGAATGACGAGTTCATAGAACTGTGAACAGTCAGGGTCGTATTAAGATGGGGGTCTCCTTTTGCATCCAATACAATTAGGGTAAAGTGTGTTACCCAAGGACACAACCATGACATCACAGATTGGCCCATTTTTCAGCTTCCTGAGAAACTGCCACCAGTAGGGAACATCAAACTTTACAAATGCCAAATATAATATCATTGTGCTGTGATAGTTACATCTCCTAGCTGCATTTAAGTTAGGGGTCGTGTGCTGGCCCCCTTGGCTATTGTCAGACATATCTTGCCTACAATGTCAAGCCTTTTGATGTCTTGGTGGTAATATCTGAACAGCAGAATGAGAGATAACCATGTTACCTTCTTTAGACTGGTTTTGTACACTAAGAATCATATTCAAGTACAATATTTGTAAAATCAAACATTGAGAATCAAAGCTGAGATAACAATATCCCCGAAAACAAGATTTAAAAGACATGGAACAGCATCTTTTAAATTATTACATGTTCTCTCAAAAATTATTACTATGTCTTTTAATGATATAAATTACAGTTGACCAAAGTTATGTCAGCTGTGAAATTATCTGATGTCATGTCTTGGCTTCTGAATACTAAAAGCCTTAAATATTTTTAGTGCATACTTGTAACACAGACATGTTGGTTGACACATAAAGATAATCTAAATCCACTTTATGAAAAATTAAAAATTTCTTTTCGTTGAATTAAAAAAAAAGTTAACAATCCACTATAATTGAGTTTATCAGATTAAGTACCCACCCAGTAGTCAAGTTTCTTTTTTACTGGTAAGTTTTTACTGATCTCATTTAAAATCGGTATTGTGACATTCATTACCAAGGCATGGTTTAGTGATACATCTAATCACCATCACTTAGCATGAGAATGGTTCGAGGCCTTGTAAAGTGATCGCCCTTTCAGAACTGAGGTCTACTTGGATAAACTTGGATGTCATGTGACTGTTGTCTGACAAACAGTTTCTAATGACAAACCCTGAAATGATACAAGTGATGTTAACCTGATCTATTAGCCTGTAGAGATAGGCCTGCAATCCTCACCCAATCTCTGGTCTAATCGTGGTTGATACAGTGCAGTATGCGCCAGTAATAATGCAGATCTTGTGTGTGGGAATCAACTGAAGCTACCTCCAAGCAGTCTTTGAAGTTTAGTAACAATGGCCCAATCTGTTGTATCTCTTGTAATTCTAACTGTTCTGGTGACCGGTTCAAACTCGGGTGCAAGCCGATTCAAAGCCAACCACTTGATACGTAATCATATTCATGTGTGGCTAGTTAATATTTTTCTGTTGCACTCATTCATAAACTGAGATGAAACAGCGAGAGATACAGGAGAGAAATTGTTGACCAAGGCTGCTTCGTTAGTGTGTTGAGCTTCCTCCTCTTGTACTCTAATTGATCTATAATTAAGCCTCTGTAATGATAGAGACAAACCCCCCTACCTCTGGCCCCTGACAACACTTTTCATCTCCTTACTTACATCTGATCATTTAATTGTTTCCTCCGATTATGAGAAGGTCGTAACATTGAAGAACATATATCTGATGGTTGACATGGCTACTTGAACGACTGGTTAAAAAAGGTTGCTGTTTATCACTCAAACATCTTCTGAAAGACAAAAAATGTCTTTATACTGTTCATTACATCTAAAAATAGATTAAAACATCTCTACTTATTACCTGTCTGTCTATGACCTTAAGAGTTGCACAATAAAAGGTCTAAAAGGCCTGTATGTACTGCTTAGTTTGTGTCTGTTTATTTTGTAGTTTTGTACAGTCCTATATCAAACATATTCTCAATATCAAAATACAAAGAGATTTAACAGATCTTTGTCTGTGTAGACTCAAAAACCATTTCTGCTTATGCATCTTCTACAAGGGAAACAAGAATTTTTTTCAGTACTAATCGTTTTTTAAATAAAAAAGAAACTTGTGTGCCTTAACAGTAACCTGAGGTTTTAAGGTCTTTTGACAGTTAAAGAACCTGTCCATCATTCCTGGTATTGTGGCAAATAGAACAAAGCTGATGTATGCATACTTACAAAGTTTTTAAAGTTTCGAAGTGTGAAGGCTTCATTTGCAAATGGAACTGACAACATGCTCTGTTGTAGTTCTGCGTATTTGACCACCTTGAATAAAGTCAAGGTCATTCATTTGAACAAACATGATAGCCATTCATCCCTGCATGCTACTGGCCAAATATCAGCACCTGGGCCTTAAAGTTATTGATAAGTTGTTCAAAATTTTTGACATATTTGATACCTGTGACCTTGAAAGTGTGTCAAGGTCAACAATATGAACAAACTTGGTAGCCCTTCATGCCGGTATAAAACAGGCCTAATATCAGCATCCTGGGTCCTGTGATTATTAAGAAGAAGTCAAAAATGGCAATTGCTTAAGATGCACAACAGATGATGGACAAAAGGTGATCGCGATAGGTCAATAGGTGCCCTAAAAATCTTCTCAACAATAAAATGCCTTATTGACCAACAATGCTCAAATCATACAAAATCGACTGATTCTTGGTACTGCTGTACATACAATTGTTCTCAAGTGAAAAGACCCTTAAAAAAGCCTTGTTTCTATCATCTCATATTACTCATCAAACAGTAAATGGTTACACAACAGGCCTTGTCAACATTTCTGACAACACACAATCTAAATGCATTTTATTTGTTTCTATAAGTCAGATAATCGTAATAAAATATGCTGCATTCAATCAATTGTTATCTGAAAAGTCTTTAAAATTGGATTGCATCATTCTGAAAATCTAACGACATTGTCCTATGTCATCTTGTTCTGTTTCACTTTATGGGCATTATACCAATGATTTCCACTCATAATACCTTAGCACACACTGCAGGACAACCAAACATCAACATAGCTTGGCTTGTATTTGTATTCAGCTTCAGATTGTTGGTGTATGTCAACAGTATAAATTGGAGAATAAACACCAACTTATACATTATACAAATGTGTACATATGAACAATGCTACTCCACAGGATCACATAATAAATCTACAATATATCAACTAGTTTGATTAAAAATCAATTTAGTTATAGCACAATAAAAGAATTCTACCCGGAGTCAGAGGATATTTGTATACCCATAACAACTGTTTATTGTAAATCCCTACTTCCTTTAATCTCCCATGATTTAAAACAATTACAACTCTCTTTACCAAAATCAAGGTATCACTGAATGATACTAATTCTCTGATCAGTTGATTCTCAAGAAATGAGAACTCGAGTTGTTGAACGGGACGTAAAAATTAATTTTCTATCTTAAGTAACAGTATCTTTGACCTACAGATTAAAATTAACATTTAAATTGGTTTTACATTAAAAAACCTCAATTTCACTTGAAAAGCATTCGATCAAAACTGTCATTCTACACTGATAATTATTATAAACTTATTTCCAGTGGGAAATAACCAACGTTACGCTCAAAAATACAATTTTTACAGTAAAGTCTAAAAAAAAAATCCTCTGCAGGAAGAAATGAGACTCATTTTGGTTAATAAAACAACTTCAGATGCTTCCATTCATGAAGATTATTTGATTCTACCATATCTGGGTCTTGAGAAGATATTTGAAATTTAAGTCAATTTGACCCCTTTTGACCTGCCAATGAGCCCTTGGGGGTCAGTCAGGATCAAAATGGGCATACTATCAAACCATCATCCTTCACTCATAATTCTAACGAAGTTTGATATATTTCCAATGGAAATTAAATAAATTATACTCAAGAATCAAGTTTTCTTATATAAACTATGGTAAAATTTACCCTGGGACCATGAAATTCACAATTTTGGTAAAGCACCTAAGATGCTTTCATTCATGAAGAATATTTGATTCTACCACATCCGTGTCTTGAGAAGAAGATTTTTGAAATCTAAGTCAATTCGACCACTTTTGGTCCCGCCCCTCAAGCCCCTGGGGGATGGGGACTGTATAATTCACAATTTTGCTTCATCTTAGGCCAGGGAAGGTTTCTGCAAAATTTCATTGAAATTGGATCAGGGGTTTTTCAGAAGAAGTCAAAAGTGTTAAACTGTTTATGGACGCACAACACCGGATGGAGGGTATTAGAATAGGTCATCATGAGACTTTGTCTCAGGTGACCTAAAAACATGAATTTCATTTCAGTAATAATTACCATAACTTTAGTATGCAAATACAGTACCTACACCCATCTTTGTATCCCAACAACAAAAGATTCAAAAGAAAAACAATCCCGCCCTCCCTACGATCCATGAGCCATCACGGCAGGAAAGCAGAGTGATCTCCCTTCCTCTTACCTTTATGGCTGCCGACGAGTGCGGAGGTGTCTGAGCTAAGTGCTTTTCTTACTCCTTCTCTTTGTACTGCCATTGTCGTTTGAGTATATTGTTACTCTATTAGTAGTCTATAAACCCATCTCCCAACTTATATTGTAAAATTAAGTATTGTCATTTGTTTATTTTGACCGTATTTCCGGCCGTTTTTTCCTCCACGTATTCGAGTGCGTGACTACTTGTCTCGTAGCTCGGATTTGCGTGAAGTTGGAATTTGTTTTCTTGCTGCTTTGTCGGCCGTGTTGTACGGCCGTCTTATTTATGCAGTGCAATCTTGCTGCGTACGGTAGGCTTTGTGCTCTCGTTCGTAGTTTTTTGATTGTTCGAGAACTTCGTTTCCGGCCGTGTTTTTCCTCCGCGTGTTCGAGTGAGTGACTACTTGTCTCGTCACTCGGATTTTCGTGAAGTTGAAATTGTTTTCTTGCTGCTTTGTCGGCCGTTTTGTACGACCGTTTTCTTTTTTTTGCAGTACAATCTTGCTGCGTACGGTAGGTTTTATGATCTCGTTCGTAGTTTTTTGATTGTTAGAAAACTTTTTATCCTTGTTTTCATTGTTACAATTTTTTATTGTTTCGATGCTGGATAAAGGTGCCGGGTTTACGTCGGGGGTCAGCGCATGGATGTTCCTATTTCTATAGATAATGGGAACCCCATGATACCTGTCCCATTTGCCGACATTACAGCCAGACCTCACTATGTGAACTTTGTTTGCACATGGAGTCTGCTGCTTAGGCTCCCATGCCTTTCCAGCTAACTTTCCGCCGGAAGAGGGATTCGTCCTCTTCTTCCGGTAAGGGAAGTAAGCTTTTTAAGACCTGCCTCCTGAAGTTCTGAACCAGAGCGTTCCTGCTGGGGGTGCTCTCGTTCCACCGAGCTCCGCCCTTCAGCAGGGGGTGGCTCCCCCTGTCCAGGTGCGTCCTGGAGTAGGGGGGGGCAGCCCGACCCTGACTCGGCGCAGTCAAGGGTCGAATTGGCCGGTAGCTCTCGATAGGCGGCGGTGTTACCGTCGGAAAGGGACTTCCGGTCGAGGTCTCTGATTCCTTCAGGGACCTCGGCACGCCAGGTGGCGTCGTTGGTGGGGGCCGCTTTGACTCCGGAACTGTGCCTTCGGGTATAGGTTCAGGGGCCACAGACTTTTTGTCAGGATTGTCTGTGGCTACGGGGATTAGTGACACTTGAGTTCACTAATCCTGGTGTCAGCGCGGGGTCTGTTTTCCCACCCTCACAGGCTTCTGGTTCTGGGACTTCCGTCCCAATCCAGATTTCCCAGTGCAGGGTTTCCCAGGGGGTTTTCCTCCAAGGGTTTGGGGCTTCAGGCCAGGAGTCCGGTTTCCGGTCTCCCTTTCCCCGGGCTCAGGGAGTAGGGGTGCCTGCGGGCACTTATTCCTGGGTCGCCCAGGCCAACCTGCGGATGGTTTTGGGTACCAACAGTTACTCAGCAGTTACGGGCTTAGCCCGTACATGTCTGGGTTTCCACCTGGTGGGAGTGGCGGTTCATCCTGGTCCTTTGGACAGGATGTCCAGCCCCAGACTCAGGCAGGCCATCTTGGCCAGTTCTGGGGTCACTCCCGGCCCGCTGGACCGTTCCCATTCCCTCAGGGGTTTGGGTTTTTACACCATGGGTCTTCACTCGTGGAACCCATAGGGGTTGGTCTCTCCTCTAGGAGATGTTATAGCAGTGCGGAATCCCCCCAATGTTCTGCTACTTCGGGGGCCTTGTTGGCCGGTCCTATAAAGGTTTGCCAGACCTTAAGGACTTCCGCCTCCAGCGCGGACCCGTCGGTCTCCTGTTCCCAGGGGTCGGCTTCGGGTCTCCGACCCAAGCCTACAGCTACAGCTGTTGGTCGCGCTGCGTCCAAATGCCATAAAGAGGAGTTCCCCTCTGCGGAGATGGCTCCTCTGGCGGCCCCTGTTCCTCCCAAGGGGCCTTCGGTCTCTATTGAGGAGGAGATGGACATCGAGGGTGCGGGCTCGGCAGAGGAAGACGATGTCATTCATCTTTCTCCTGGGCCAAGAGGGTTCACAAGGGGAAGATGGCCCTGAGACTGCTGAAGCTGAGGCTCAGCATGTGCTTTCTGGGATGCGGGTCCTGCGGGCCAACATCTCCCGGATTCTGGCGGAGTTTGCCCACCACCTCAGCATC